>NC_134691.1:272251836-272904693 GCF_050947455.1 Rhinoderma darwinii | reverse complement strand
CCTCAGTAACTAGCGGCATCGCACTCGAGCGCGATCCCACTAGTTTAACTCGTTAAATGCCACGGTCAACAGAGACCGCAGCATTTAAATCGTTAGAAAGAGGGGGCGACCCCCTCTAACAGCTAATCGCGCCCCCCGCAACGCAATGGCGGGGGGGCGATGGTTGCTCTGGCTGCCTGGGGGCCTAATGAAGACCTCTAGGTCCGCCATCTTTGTACGCCTACTAAGCCCTGCCTCAGAATCACGATATACTGCAATACATTAGTATTGCAGTATATCGTGCAAGCGATCAAACGATCGCTGGTTGAAGTCCCCTAGGGGGACTAATAAAAAAAAAAGTAAAAATGAGTTAAATAAAGTTTTTTTGTTTTTTTTTTTGTGTGTAAAAAAAAATAAAAAATATTCAAAGTTCAAAAAACCCCCCTTTTCCCATTCCCCCCCCCCCTAGAGCATAGTAAAAAAAGAAATAAATATAATTGGTATCGCCGCGTCTGTAAAAGTCTATACTATTACAATATATTATTTAACCCGCACGAACGACGTAAAAAAAAAAAGTTAGTAAACGACAATCTCTATTTTTTGGTCACCTAATCTCCCACAAAAAAAATTAAGTGATCAAACTGTCGCATTTACACCAAAATGGTATTATTAAAAACTACAGCTTATCCCGCAAAAAACAAGCCCTCATACCACTTAATCGACGTAAAAATAAAAAAGTTGTGGCTCTTGGAATTTGGCGACACAAAATAAATTTTCTTTTTTACACTTAGATTTCTAGGATTGACCCAGAGAATAAAGTTAACATGTTGTTTTAATTGCACAGTGAATTCCGTAAAAACGGCGCGCAAAAAAACATGGAGGAATCGCTGTGTTTTTTTCATTTTCTACCCCACAAATTTTTTTCCCCAGTTTCCTAGTACATTATATGGCAAAATAAATGGTTCTACGAAAGACTACAACTCGTCCCGCAAAAATCAAGCCATCATAGGACTATATCGACGGAAAAATAAAGACGCTATGGCTTTTGGAAGGTGGGGAGGAAAAAACTAAAATGAAAATCTGAAAAAGGGCTGCAGCGGGAAGGGGTTAAAGGAAGATTTATATTCTGTTCATTCACTTTATATTTTGTTAATTGATAAAAAAAACAAAAAACTAACTCCTATTTTAGAAAGTATCCTTGCTGTGCATCATTTTTTCCACAACTGCCTAAAGTGTGTGTGTGTGTGTGTGTGTGCGCGCGCGCCTGCCTGCCTGCGCGTCCCACCTCAACATTGAAATTGCAACACCAAGGAGGAAAAGCTTTGGAATTGTGGAAATCACATTATCGCTAGACATGTTAATGATATGTAAGTGGAAACAAAATATTCCAAACATCTCGATTTATTCAGTAGAAAGTGTGAGCGCCACACGCATAAATACATGCCTTGGCATGCGATCGATGAAGTTATTAATGGTTGTATGAGGAATGTTATGCCACGCTCCATGCACTTGAGCACGCAAATCATCAAGACTGGCTGCTGGCAGCTCGATGGGAGAAAAGTCCAGGGACACTGCTGGCCATGGTAGCACATTTAGGCCACGCAGGCTGCTCATAGTAGCACGAGCAATGTGTGGCCTGGCGTTGTCCTGTTGAAAAACTGCTTCTGGGACACTTTAGAGAAATGGCCGTACCACTGTTTCCATGACCAAATCACTGTAACGCCGAAATGAAGACTAGAGGGGTCCAGCTACCGTACATCATTTTACCCCACACCATAATCCCAGGAGTAGGACTGGTGTGACGTTCCCTTGTGAAGACCTCTTCGTTCCGTTGCACACGTGTTCTCCCGACCAATCTCTGTCTATCATTGCTTCCGAGACAAAGCGGGACTCATCACTGTAGAGGATAGACCTTTGAGAGCTGTGGCGTGCGGTCAATGGAACACCTGTAGCTGGATGTCTGGCTCGTGCAATGTAGTGCAAATGCCTTCTGATGGTTTGTGTCAACACTGATTGCCGCCCTAGGTTTGGGATGCGATGTCCAATTTCACTTTCAGTACAGAATGGATCACTATGTGCCTTTCTTCCAATCAGACGATGTGTCCGTCCAGAGGTTCACCTCCACGCATGTCTTACGGTAATTCCCATTCATGTTGTTCTCCCAACCTCCAGGACACGCAACATTTCTGACATCGGGGTCTAGGCTCGTAGCTACCTGCCGGAGTGATAAACGAAGGTCTCCGTTCAAGGGTTCTGCGACAAGTGGCGATAACTGACACGTTGACGAACAGAAGGCATCGAACAATCATCCCACACCACTTGATCAAAGTTTTCTAGCTACATGTAATCTCACAAATAAGCTTGTAATCTGCCTTTTATGCTCCTACCATGTGCCGCAGATTGGAAAATGTGATAATTTGCAGTTATTAGCGACAGCTTCTACTTTCTCGATTTACATAACCTTACGGCTTGCCCTTCTTGCTGTTACAATTTCAATGTTGAGGTGTGTGTCTGTCTGTGTACCTCATCCAGACTGCTTTTCTTAATGAAGATTTGGGGTAATGTGGATGTTAATCTATGTGTGTAAACCATAGTCTTCAAGGTTCACTGTTAGGGTACGTTCATACATTGCGGTTGTGGTATAGTTGGGAATGGCATGCGTTTTTAAAGCAAATTGATGTGGTTTTGCAATTTGGTAATTGTCCACACGGCATCAAAAAACCGTGGCAATTCACCGTAAAAAGCATGTGTTTTTTTGTTGCGAGGGACACTTTTGCAACTTGTGAACATACCCTTAGGGAGCTATTTTTAATGCAGCGTATATTACAAAAGCAGAGCAATTTTGTTTGAGCTGTTAATGCAGAAAAGTTGACCATACCATTGCAACATTCAAAAATTCCATTCTTGTGAATGGACACACACTTCCTTATATGCACATTACACGTGGCACATGTGACCATGCCGTTAAAAGTAGTCGTAGAAACTCGCCGATTTCTTTAGAATAGAATTGTGTTGAAAATATTAGATTGAGAATCTCAAACAATTGACTGGTGAACACTAAATGACAAATCTCGTTAAGAAGATATACTGGATAGTCTTACTTGTCATGGGTTTTTATTGGGTAAAATAGAACATTTTAATGTGATATTAGAGAAAATAAATATCTTTAGCTTTAACATGAAACATATTCATAGGTCCTAAGCAGAAGCCATATGGCTTCTGAACTTTTGGGTGGATGACTTACTGAGTATGCTAGACACATTCCCAGATCAACCAAGAGTGTTCTTTAAAAAAAAAAAAATCAAAATGCCTTAGAAGCTGAACCGGGCCTCGCTGCTCTCGTATCTCAAACCCATGAATTTGGCTATGATTGGAAGGGGAGGGGAGAAAAGTAGATGAGAAATTCCAAAAATACTTTTAAGCCTCCTGCATTGTCCTTCTTCTTCTGGTTTTAGCTTGTTGGTAAAGAAAGTTCTTGGGTTGGGCAAGCTTATTTAGTATTTTTAGGCTCTTCCTTATCGGGTATGAATGACTATATAGGATGTTTTATTTGGAATTAAAAAATATTTATGACTATTTGGTTGTGTAGATTAAAACAAGAACATTGTGTAATGTTAAGATCATGGGTACTTTCGATCAGGGGTATAAATATAGAAAATCAGTTAGAAATTGGGTCTCTCTTGCCCCAGTAACACTGAAGGAGTTAAGTCCACACATTTGGCATCCGCACAATGTGGACAAATTTTGTGACTAGTTTTAGGGTCAATCTCTGACGTTTATTCTTTGTTTTTACCATTTCTCATGATAGGTTCTTGGGGCATTTGTATGCTGCTGAAGCACTTATCTCTCTGGACAGGATCTCTGATGCCATAACTCATTTGAACCCAGAGAATGTCACAGATGTGTCCCTTGGGGTATCATCGAATGAACAGGAGCAAGGTTAATGAAACCACACTTGACTAAAATCATGCTTTTATCGGCTTCTCTAATGCACACACGTGCTCATACACACACACCTTTCCAACCCCACTGCTTCATAATGTATTTGCACAGTATGTTCAGACAGCCTGTGAATACTTAATGCAATGACTCATTTATTTGTAGCATAACCTTTTAAATGTTTCTGTTCATTATATTCTCTGCTTGGAGAACATTGCAGATTAACCCCTTTTTGCATGACGCAGAAGCATAATGTACAGTATCCTACTATTCTGGAGGGGAGTGGACAAGCACCCGAGGAGTTAATTGGGTTATGATTATCATCCACTCAACATCAAGAGAATAAATCCTCTGTAATTGTTGTTTTGTGGATATCCAACACTTGGCTTTAAAGAGGCTCTGTCACCAGATTTTGCAACCCCTATCTGCTATTGCAGCAGATAGGCGCTGCAATGTAGATTACAGTAACGTTTTTATTTTTAAAAAACGAGCATTTTTGGCCAAGTTATGACCATTTTTGTAGTTATGCAAATGAGGCTTGCACAAGTCCAAGTGGGTGTGTTTAAAAGTAAAAGTCCAAGTGGGCGTGTATTATGTGCGTACATCGGGGCGTTTTTAATACTTTTACTAGCTGGGCGCTCTGACGAGAAGTATCATCCACTTCTCTTCAGAACGCCCAGCTTGTGACAGTGCAGATCTGTGACGTCACTCACAGGTCCTGCATCGTGACGGCCACATCGGCACCAGAGGCTACAGTTGATTCTGCAGCAGCATCAGCGTTTGCAGGTAAGTCGATCTTACCTGCAAACGCTGATGCTGCTGCAGAATCAACTGTAGCCTCTGGTGCCGATGTGGCCGTCACGATGCAGGACCTGTGAGTGACGTCACAGATCTGCACTGTCAGAAGCTGGGCGTTCTGAAGAGAAGAGGATGTTACTTCTCTTCAAAGCGCCCAGCTAGTAAAAGTATTAAAAACGCCCCGATGCACGCACCTAATACACGCCCACTTGGACTTTTACTTTTAAACACACCCACTTGGACTTTTGCAAGCCTCATTTGCATAACTACAAAAATGGTCATAACTTGGCCAAAAATGCTCGTTTTTTTAAAATAAAAACGTTACTGTAATCTACATTGCAGCGCCTATCTGCTGCAATAGCAGATAGGGGTTGCAAAATCTGGTGACAGAGCCTCTTTAAGCTAATTTAAGGAAAACCGGCAAAAATAATGTAGATACTAATCTAATAAAGCAATGTAGGAGCTCCCAAGCATCGATAAAGAAGCATTCTTATCTCTCAATGAGTTAACTATTTTTAAATACGTTTTTTTGTGGACATCCTAATTAGCCGCTTTGAGAGTGAATAGTAACTTGTTGTCCAGTCACTAAATATTCATGGCCTATCTTCAGGATAGGCTATCAATATCTGGTCGGAGTCAGACTCCCGGTACCCCCGCGGATCAGCTGTTTTTGAAGGCGCCGTAGAGCTTGTACGAGCGCTGCTTCTTCACTCCTTATCTGCTCGTAATGTGAATTGCTGACGCACTTTTAGCGGCTGTCACAGTATTACAGCCTTCGACTTGTGAATGGGAGAAGGCTGTAATACTATGAACCACCACTACAAGTGTACGAGCGCTGCGGACCGTTCAAAATAGCTAATCAGTGGGGGTCCTGGGAGTCAGACCCCAACTGATCTAATATTGATGGCCTATCTCAGGATAGGAAATCGATTTTTAGTGACAGGACAACTCCTTTAAAGGTATTGTCCAATCAGGTCAACTCCTGTCCAAATTCCCTATTGGAATGAGCCAGCACAGAGAGCTGCTGAGTATGCCTGCCTGTTCATGTATTACATGGATGACCATTCACATGATATGTATGTCTGGCTGCAACTGTTCTCTGGCTGTTCCAGAATCAGGACCTTCGGTGATCAGTTGATCAATACACCAGCTTCACTTTTAGAAGAGAAACTGCTAAAACAGAGTTTTTGGAGGGGCGCGTTTGGGACGCTAAGCCCAGCAGTATAACAACTTGCTGGTGGTTTAGTGCCCTAAAATCTAGTAACGGATTCCCTTTTAATGGAACATAAACTTGCAGGTTTAATTTCAGTATGTATTAGTCACTGTTTTTATCGCCATTTTAGTAAAACGATATTGAGCAACTAAACCAGTTGTAAAAGTGGTTTTCTCAGATTTCTCCGCAGTCATTAGAACATGTTATCAACTACAGAAGTTTAACCTATAAGAATTTGTATAAGGATCTCAAGAGCTTTTCTTATAATTATCTTTTAACATGTCCATAAGGTACGGCACCTGCAATCCCTGTTGATCTCGAGAGGCCGCCAGTCACATGTTTCCACTGTCCTTTCCAATACAATGATTGAATGTTACAGAAACCTTTAAAGCGTACCAAATGTTTGTTGATTTTTTTTTAGAATAATCAGTCGTATGTGTGTACATGAGGAATAACACTATTTCTAGCCATTATATGACATGTAGTCTGCATTTTTTTTTAGCAGATTTCCCCTCTGCAGGCTGTTTTTCTCTGAGCTAGTGGGTGGTCCCTAACTGCTATCATGTCGTCTATACACAGCACACACGAAGAAGCAGGATGGAGGAAATTATTCAGCAGTGTAGCTGAGAATCCAGCACTGGGTTAACCTATAAGGCCCGTTCACATCAACATTGGAGGCTCCATTAGGGGCCTTTGTCTCGGATCCAGTCAAAAATACCGGAAAAATAGCACAGCATGCTGCACTATTTTATCTGTTAAAACAGACACTATGGCGGAAACCCAACAGAACCTGTTATCGTCAATGGGTTCGGTCGGGTGCCGATGGCTTCCGTCATGCAAGGAATTGGGTTATTCCTGTATTTTCATTGCTCTGCTCCTATGACGGCGCAACAGAAATACTGAACGCAGATGTGAACAAGGCCTGACTCTTACCAGCAGGCAGTCTTTCTCTTTTTTTTCTCTCTCTTTTTTTTCTCTTTCTTTCTTTCTCTTTTTTTTTTTTTTCTTTCTTTTTTTTTTTTTTCTTCTTTTTCTTTTTCTTTCTCTTTCTCTCTCTCTCTCTCTCTCTCTCTCTCTCGCTCTCTCTCTCTCTCTTTCGCTCGCTCTCTCTCTTTCGCTCGCTCTCTCTCTTTCGCTCGCTCTCTCTCTTTCGCTCTCTCTCTCTCTTTCGCTCTCTCTCTCTCTTTCGCTCTCTCTCTCTCTTTCGCTCTCTCTCTCTCTTTCGCTCTCTCTCGCTCTCTCTCGCTCTCTCTCGCTCTCTCGCTCTCTTTCGCTCTCTCGCTCTCTTTCGCTCTCTCGCTCTCTTTCGCTCTCTCGCTCTCTTTCGCTCTCTCGCTCTCTTTCGCTCTCTCGCTCTCTTTCGCTCTCTCGCTCTCTTTCGCTCTCTCGCTCTCTTTCGCTCTCTCGCTCTTTCGCTCTCTCGCTCTTTCGCTCTCTCTCGCGCTCGCTCTTTCGCTCTCTCTCTTTCGCTCTCTCGCTCTCTTTCGCTCTCTTTCGCTCTCTCTCTCTCTTTCGCTCTCTCGCTCTCTTTCGCTCTCTCGCTCTCTTTCGCTCTCTCTCTCTCTCTCTTCCCCCCCCCCCCCCCCACAGCATGCCCATAGAAGTCTTGAGAGAGAGACACCCCCTCTCTGCACTCCGTCTCCTCTACCCTGTAACTAGTGACCAATTTTGCTTGACGGCGGGGTGGACAGTAGAATACAGTAAAAGCAACACCTAGTGGCAATAACTTCACACAGAATTTGCATGGATAAAACAAAGTTTTGTTACTAAGTAAATTACAAAGTTGATATATATCAGGTATACTATTGGATCAGCATAAGTTGTTTGAAAATTTAGTGTCCATTAATGTGCTGTCACATGTAAGTCTCCATTATTTCGATTCATTGTAATGAAGCGAAAACAAGCATATAAGGGGTCACTCTCTGCTGGAATCGGCACTGGGCCCCTCTCATTCTGTACGTTGGTCTGGGTCCCAGCTGCTCGACATTCGCCAATCTGATGCATGACCTCTTGGATGTCTCAAAGCAATTTTTGGAGAGAACCACTTTTAATTTTGTTTCTTTTTAATCTTATGGGCAGCACTGTGACTTCTGAGCTTTTAATACAACCATGGCCACATCGGAGTTTGCAGGGGTTTCCTCTTTTCTTCATGCTCTAATAAACATGAATAGGTTTAATTGGCTTTGCATGAAATTCATTTCAGTTAGAACGCATGGTCCATCACGTACAGCAATTGTTGAGTTTGTTAGTCTAACAAGTGTGTTTTTTATTTTACAGCAGCTGATAAAGGAGAAAATGAACCTATGGAATCTGGTAAGCCTTTTTGGGAAATACACTTAACTCAAAAGAGGTCGGCACCACTATACAGTGTTCCAGGGAGTGTCTTACAACATAGATCAAAAAGAAGCCATTGAAACCGTTAAAAATGCATACAAGTGCAATGGAATGACCCATGATAAGGTGAAAACCTTGCACGTGGTAAAGTGATAAAATACCATAAACTGGGACAATGTATTCTCTTCTTGATTTTGGGTAATTATCACCCAGAAAAAAAAATATATATTATTTTTCAACCTTAATAACATAGTAAGTCAAAAGTCGTTCTAAATTTGTGGGCGGTACTTGAGGAACAGAGTTGATAAAAAATTGCTCTAGTCTACAAACCTTACAAAAATTTATAGTTGAAGTCCTATCTACTTTATACCATGTAAGCAAAAAGGATTGATTTTTGTAATGTGTGCTGACCCTAAAACAGGGATCAAGTCTGTCCAGACGCACACCCTTGTTGCTATGCACTTTTGCCTCTGACCAAGCGGTAATAATTATACATTGGCTCTAACGCTGCTGACCATAAATAATTTTTGTGTCATTTCTTCTGTGCTGCTTACTATTTTGTATTTTATTGTTTCAGTGGGAAAGCAAATGCCCCAGTGCTATCCAAGTTCAGTTACTTCTGCTAGGACCATGATGCTTTTTAACCTCGGGAGTGCATACTGTTTACGTAGCGAATATGATAAAGCAAGAAAATGTCTCCACCAGGTAGTAGATCACTGTTAACTCAATCTCACTGATAATACTCAGCTGTAAAAGCTGATTTTGTACTATGGATATTTTATTCTGCTCTTGCAATGTGTAATCTTTATGCACTTCTTCGTGCAGTTACGTTCTAAAACCTTTTCAGAGTAGTGTAAAGTGGGTGGACACAATCAGTTGTTCTGACTACTACTCGAGCCAGTGTGGTTGTTTTTTATGGCCAATAAGAAATCTGCTAGACTTTAACTCCTTAACTTTCCATGACGTAAAGTTATGTTATGGTGATCGAGCGGGCACAGGAGCGGTGTCTGTGTGATCAACAGGTGCCCGATTGAGATTGACAGCCGGGCTCCTCCTGTAACGGCCGTGATAAAATAAACTTCTGATCCTGACTGTTAAACCTCTTAGCGGCCTTGGCGTCGAGTGACGCGATCACAAGGTGCCGTTGGGTTACTATGGTAACTAGGGGCCTAACAAAGGCCCCTACCATGCCATAGGTGTAAGCTTATTAGTCTATGGAAAATAGGCAGGAAATCATCACGCCATGCCAAAGCATTATACAAGCGATAAACTAATTACATTTTCGAGTTCCCTAGAAAGAATAATAAAAAATAGTTTAAACTTTTTAGTAAAAAAAAGAACAAATTTTTTCATAACAATTTATTGTTTAATAAGGTAAGCAATAAAAGTTTCATGTAGGGCACCGCCACAATCACAATGACCAATCGAATAAAGTAAAGCTGATTTTTATTTTTAACTGCACAGCGTAAAAAGAAAAACCACACAAATTTGCAGATTTGCTTTTTTTTTTTTTTTTTTTTTCTTTTTTCTCCCCCGATGTAATAAATATGTACCCCAAAATGCTATCATTAAAAAGTACAGTTCATCCTGCAAAAAAACAATCCATCATATGGCTGTTGACTGAATAATAAGTGAGTGCGGCGGTGGAAAAGCTAAAGAAAAAAAGCTTGGTTTTATAAACCCAAATGGGTCAGACCATTAAGGGGTTAAAAAAGTTGTCTCAATGTGACCATCCCTGTCCATATACCCCATAGAGGGTGGTCCCCCACTAAGCCTACCCCCGAGCCAGTACACCGAGCTGAATGATCTGAATGACCATTTATTTGGATGGCCACTGTAATGGGAGATGAGCACTTGAGAATTACATTGGGCCTAAGGGATATATAATTAATCTCTATTATGGCAGACGTGTGATGTTCCGGGCCAGTGACTGAAATCCAGGGCTGTCTTATTGAGTCGTACTTGTCATTGGGTAGGATAGTCCGGATCCATACAAAAGTGGCCTGTAAATTGCATATGAATCCCCAAACTGGTTCAGCTTATAAATTAGCTGCATTTACTATATGTAGACAAGGTGACTTCAATGTACTTGAAAAATATATTTTGACAGAATTGTATTTTTTTTGCGGATAAATTTCACGTACACTAAATGGACACTTCTATTAGAGATGCCCGTCTAGTAGCGCGTTAGACCTCCTTTGGCTATAAGAACTACAGTGTAATTTATTGTGGCATAGATTCCACTAGGTGTTGGAATTCTTCTGCAGTAATATTGTCCCATGTGGACAGGAAAGCTTTGATTTGACGTCCACAGGATCCCCTTTCGCTATATGGTTTTCCCCCTCTTCACGCTATTTTCGGTATACTCTCAACACCGTTGCATGAGATGTCTCGTTGAAAGTCGCTCAGATCGCTCGAGTTTCCCATTTTATTGTGGATTCATACTAAAAACGAATCCATGGAGAACTTGCTGACTTGATTTTATGCTGCACTACGGGGTCATGTGTCTATGAAATGCACCTGCCCTTACACAATTGGGGCTTCCCTGTATAAATAAAGTGGCCATTTAGTGTACACAAACTGTTACAGCTTCACCGACTCGGTTAATCAAACTTAGGGTATGGTTTCACGTAGCGGCCGCATATAGTTGAAACCACGCCTGCAATGCTGTGGCCAATGGACGCACCACTGTGCTGGTAATACCCGGCAAAATCATACGCCCATTGGCCACTTTAAGTGAGATGGGCTTTGGACGCTGTTCCTTGGGACGATAACCTTTCAGGTTCCAGCTGAAAATTTCTAGGGACATTGGCTCTGGCTGCTGAAATTTTGTGTACTGCCAAAAATGTACTGCAATTTGCCACGTGATTATTTGCTAAATAAAAGACTTAAAAAATAAATAAATAGGAGATACTGCAGATATGAATCTTTTTTTTAAAGATGTTCTTCAGGTAATTCAGATTTACGTTATAGTTTGTCTCAACATAATATCTTGCCTTCAGTATAAAGGCAATTTTACACAGGCCAATGATCAGGCAAATGAACGTTCATATGAACGCTTATTCCCCTTGTGTAAACATCCCAACGATCAGCCAATGAACGAGCACAACGCTCATTCATCAGCTGAGCGTATCGTTTATACAGCACATAAACACAGGGAGATGTGCTGCTGACATGATGGTAATGCGTGGGTACCATCGTTCATGGTAACGATGGCTCGTCCCCATACATTACTGATGATAGCGCCTTGTGAAAGGAGCAAACGAGCGCCGATCAACAAGCTATCTAGTTCATCGGCGCTAGTTTTTGCGTCCAAAGTTGGTCAGTGTAAACGGACCCTTGCGCTCATGGATTGCTTGGCATAATACCCTCTTGCAAGTTTCACTAAACACACTGCTTTAGTTTATCGAGGTGCAGCTTTGCAGTGGTCCTTATGTTCTTGGCAGTGTTAAATTTTTCACTCCCCTTTCACCTGCTATTTCATTTGTGCTCTTTCGAGGGAACATAGTTGAAGAAGTAAATTTTTTCGGTGCTGAAAAACACAAATCAAAGCATTTTATCTGGGAGAGTTGTCAGTGGGCGCATATAGATCAACATTTTAACCCCTTAATGACAAGCCTATTTTAAACCTTAATGACCAAGCCATTTTTTACGTTTTTCCATCGTCGCATTCCAAGCGCTATAACTTTTTTATTTTTGCATCGACATAGCTGTATAAGGTCTTGTTTTTTGCGGGACAAGTTTTTTTTTTTAATAGCACCATTTTGAGGTACACATTATTTATTGATTTAACTTTTATTAACTTTTTTTGGGGGGGGATAGAAAAAACCTGAAATTTCGCCACACTTTTGCGCGTCCTCAATCTAGGCCGTTTACCGTGTGGTATAAATAACACTAACTTTAATCAGCGGGTTGTTACGATTGCAACTATACCAAATTTGTATAGTTTTTGTATGTTTTACTACTTTTACACAGTAAAAACGCATTTTTTTCAAAATTATTGTTTTTTGTGTCTCCATATTTGAAGAGCCATAACTTTTTTATTGTTCCACCGATGCAGCTGTATGATGGCTTTTTTTTTGCAGGACGACTTGTAGTTTTTATTGGTACCATTTTGGAGTAGGTGCGACTTTTTAAGTCCGGATTCACAGAAAACAGCAATTTTTCCAGAGTTTTTCATTAAATTTTTTACGGCGTTCACCGTGCGAGTTAAATAAAGTAATAGATTTATAGTCGGGGTCGATACGGACGCGGCAATACCAAATATGCTTAACTTTTTTACTTTATTTTGTTTTTTTAAATAGTAAAGCAGTTTGTAAGGGGATAAAGTGGGTTTTTCATTTTTTTTTAATTCACTTTATGAAACTTTTTTTTACTTTCTTACTAGTCCCGCAAGGGGACTTTAATATGAGATTCTCCGATTGCTATTATAATACACTGCAATACTTTACTGCCTGTATTACTTCTCCCTCCCTCTCTCCAAAACCACTCAGATGCGGTACACGCTATTGAGCGCCGCATCTGAGGGGTTAAACGGGTGAGATCGATACTAATATCGATCTCACACGTTCGAGCAGGGACGCCTCCAGCCCTCAGCTGCCTCTGGCAGCTGAGAGCAGGGAGATTTGACGCTCCCTGCTCTGTTTATTTATCCTGATGCAGTGACGTAAAAAGGCACATGCATCAGAATAAAGCCCGTTAGTGACCGACGTGAAAAGGCATATTGGTGGTCACTAACAGGTTTTTAAAGGCATTGGAATCCATTGTGTGTCTTCACTAGCGTGTGTTATTTATTATACATGTAAATTAAAGAAGTGCTTTTAATTAAGCAAAACTGCACATACTCTTGATTTATTTGCCCTCGTGCACTGCTTACTCTGTGGGATGAGGTTTTTTTGCGTGTGTTTTAGTGGTGGATGATTATGTCAGTCATGCAGGGCTAAGTGCTGTGAAGGGATCATGTAGCCCGTATCTGATGGTGTTGAGCCCACGGGGAGTCGTCATCGCAATTAGAGCTAAAATAAGTTGTATTAAATCTCAAGATGAGCCTGGTCTGGGATCATCTTTCAGCTGTACATTTGGGAGATGTAGCTAGAGATTAGCCTCTTACTTTCTAATAATCCATTAGGCAATTGCTTTGTTTTTTTTATTTGTACTTTTTACAATTGCTTGTTTTCCTTTTTCAAGGCTGCATCCATGATCCATCCCAAGGAAATCCCACCAGAGGCAATACTGCTGGCAGTCTACCTAGAACTACAAAATGGTAATCATTTACAATTTATTGTTTTGTAGGCAAATATTGACATATAGTGGAATTCCTTTTAATCCAATATTTGTAAAGTCAAAGTCAGATTGCTGGTTTCCAGAACTGCAATATAAGGTGGCATTTCACAAGACGAGGAGCAGATCACGGTTAGTTAATTCTCCTTAATAGAAACTTATTAAGCGGCACTTTGGTACAACAAGCCTCCGTAATGATGCATCTATTCTACCTCCATGATTTGGGGGCCTCTTGTCTTGCATGAGTGATTGGTGTGTGTATTTATTTTTTTTTTTTTAAATGTAGGCTGGTGTTTCAACAAAATGATTCATAAAATATTTTTGTCATATGCAATCTGACTATTCAGACAAGCATTCAATTTGCTTTCTATCACACTTTCCAGGGGCTACCATTGCATTGGTGCCACACAACATTCCTCTGGAGTTCTTCACTAATGACCTTTACTCGGGCAAATTTCCATCCATAATCACAAATACTCCATTGAGGTTGCCTCCTCCTTGACTTTCAGCATGACCGTGTGTTCATATTTATATTTCATGAAGCGGGCACCCTGACAGGACACTTAACAGGTCCCCACCGCTCTCACGGTTTCTAGGTCTCCCTACTTTGGTAAATGTATGTTATGTTCTACCAGCGCTAATGTACACAGCAAGTTTTTAATACTGCAAAGGCCACACGCACGCATGCACACGCACGCATGCACACGCACGCATGCACACGCACGCATGCACGCACACGCGCACACACGCGCACACACTCACTCACTCTCTATCACTCAATGTCCAAAATCCACCATGTGAATAGGTGCAAGTGGGTAATCCTGATCCACGAACTATAAATAGAAGAAATCCCACAGCACACCGAAGTAATCAAAAAGAGTGGTTTCTTCAGCCAACACAGCCGCAACGTTTCTGTCCTGCTATGGGATGCTAGGAGTATTGCAGTCATATTAAAAAAAAAAAAAAATCATACTTTGTAAGTTCTGTATCAATGCTTCATGGTTTTGCTTGCTGTCATTCAATAGTAGCTTTCATTTTTTTTTTACCATGGGGTTACAAATCTGTCCTGATCATGTGATGGATACGTAGGTGCAGAGCTGGCTATAGTAAAGTTATCAGAGCTGTGTCTTATGAGCTGAGTATCTGTGTGATCATCACGTGACCAGTTCCTATTGAATGACAGCAAGCAGAGTTATGAAACAAGTCAGGTATTGATATTAAAAAATGTGTTTAACTTTTACACGGGCAAATCAGGTGAACAAGGCATCCATGTGAACGCACGTTCCTGATCATCGCTCTGTGCAAAGATCGGACGATGAACGAGTGAACACTCGTTTATCAGCTGATCGCATCTTTTATGTAGCCCAAAAAAATAAAAATGGATTAGCACAGCACATCCGCCTGTGTAAACAGGAAAATGTGTAGCTGACATGATGCAAATGCATGGAGACCAACAATCGTCTTAGCGATCGAGGCTCCTTGTGAAGCAAGGTAGAGATTATTCCTCCTTTTATAGAGGCTCTGTCACCAGATTATAAGTGCCCTATCTCCTACATAATCTGATCGGCGCTGTAATGTAGATAACAGCAGTGGTTTTTATTTTAAAAAACGATCATTTTTGAGCAAGTTATGAGCAATTTATGCTAATTAGTTTCTTAATAGACAACTGGGCGTGTTTTTACTTCTTACCAACTGGGCATTTTACAGAGGAGTGTATGACACTGACCAATCAGCGTTAGACACTTCTCATTGTTGCAACCCATTGTTACAGTGTGATTGTGCAGTGAAAGAAGCTGGGCTGGAACAATGAGAAGTGTATGATGCTGATTGGTCAGCGTCATACACTCCTCTGTAAAATGCCCAGTTGGTAAATAGTAAACACACGCCCAGTTGGTCATTAAGAAACTAATTCGCATAAATCTAAAATTGCTTATAACTTGCTAAAAAATGATCTTTTTTCAAAATAAAAACCACTTATCTACATTACAGCGCCGATCAGATTATGTAGGCGATAGGGCACTTATAATCTGGTGACAGACCCTCTTTAGTGGCCGCCATGAAAACACGTATTGGCGGTCAAGGTGTGTGTGTGTGTGTGTGTGTGTGTGTATATGTATATATGTATATGTATGTATGTATATATATATATATATATATATATATATATATATATATATATATATATATATATATATATATATATATACAGTGAAGGAAATAAGTATTTGATCCCTTGCTGATTTTGTAAGTTTGCCCACTGTCAGACATGAACAGTCTAGAATTTTTAGGCTAGGTTAATTTTACCAGTGAGAGATAGATTATATTTAAAAAAAAACAAACAGAAAATCACATAGTCAAAATTATATATATTTATTTGCATTGTGCACAGAGAAATAAGTATTTGATCCCCTACCAACCATTAAGAGTTCAGCCTCCTCCAGACCTCCAAATCAACTTGGTGCCTGCATTAAAGACAGCTGTCTTACATTTTCACCTGTATAAAAGACTCCTGTCCACAGACTCAATTAATCAGTCTGACTCTAACCTCTACAACATGGGCAAGACTAGAGAGCTTTCTAAGGATGTCAGGGACAAGATCATAGACCTGCACAAGGCTGGAATGGGTTACAAAACCATAAGTAAGACGCTGGGTGAGAAGGAGACAACTGTTGGTGCAATAGTAAGAAAATGGAAGACATACAAAATGACTGTCAATCGACATCGATCTGGGGCTCCATGCAAAATCTCACCTCGTGGGGTATCCTTGATCCTGAGGAAGGTGAGAGCTCAGCCGAAAAGTACACGGGGGGAACTTGTTAATGATCTCAAGGCAGCTGGGACCACAGTCACCAAGAAAACCATTTGTAACACATTACGCCGTAATGGATTAAAATCCTGCAGTGCCCGCAAGGTCCCCCTGCTCAAGAAGGCACATGTACAGGCCCATCTGAAGTTTGCAAATGAACATCTGGATGATTCTGAGAGTGATTGGGAGAAGGTGCTGTGGTCAGATGAGACTAAAATTGAGCTCTACTCGCCGTGTTTGGAGGAAGAGAAATGCTGCCTATGACCCAAAGAACACCGTCCCCACTGTCAAGCATGGAGGTGGAAACATTATGTTTTGGGGGTGTTTCTCTGCTAAGGGCACAGGACTACTTCACCGCATCAATGGGAGAATGGATGGAGCCATGTACCGTCAAATCCTGAGTGACAACCTCCTTCCCTCCACCAGGACATTAAAAATGGCTCGTGGCTGGGTCTTCCAGCACGACAATGACCCGAAACATACAGCCAAGGCAACAAAGGAGTGGCTCAAAAAGAAGCACATTAAGGTCATGGAGTGTCCTAGCCAGTCTCCAGACCTTAATCCCATCGAAAACTTATGGATGGAGCTGAAGATCCGAGTTGCCAAGCGACAGCCTCGAAATCTTAATGATTTACAGATGATCTGCAAAGAGGAGTGGGCCAAAATTCCATCTAACATGTGTGCAAACCTCATCATCAACTACAAAAAACGTCTGACTGCTGTGCTTGCCAACAAGGCTTTTGCCACCAAGTATTAGGTCTTGTTTGCCAAAGGGATCAAATACTTATTTCTCTGTGCACAATACAAATAAATATATATAATTTTGACAATGTGATTCTCTTTTTTTTTTTTTTTTTTTAATATAATCTATCTCTCACTGGTAAAATTAACCTAGCCTAAAAATTCTAGACTGTTCATGTGTTTGACAGTGGGCAAACGTACAAAATCAGCAAGGGATCTAATACTTATTTCCTTCACTGTGTATGTGTATATATATGTATATATATATATATGTATATATATATATATTTTTTTTTTTCTCTCGCTTGCTTTCTTTCTCTCGCTTGCTTTCTTTCTCTCGTTTGCTTTCTTTCTCTCGCTTGCTTTCTTTCTCTCGCTTTCTTTCTCTCTCTCGCTTTCTTTTTCTCTCGTCATTTTGAGCGCTATTATTTGATAAGTGTACTACACCAATCTTAGCACTTTGCACCTATTGGACAAACCATGAAACCTACGATAATTGTGCGTTAATTATGCATCAAGGATTGCCTTCTGCTCTTGAAATGAGGCATAAGGAGCATTTCCCTACTGTAATTATTTGTATGGTCACAGATTGCCTTGAATATATTTGCCTGAGAGCCCAAAGCCCTTGGGTGTGCAACTTTCCGAAATGGTAATCTACCTACATTTTACGACGGACATAGATACATGACATGGAAACATTACAATTTAAAAAAATCTTGACGATCTGTGTAATGGTACCCTGCCAGTTACACAAACAAAGAAGCTATGGTCCTCTGTAGAGCTGCCAAACCCCTTTGGAGTTTTTGGGAGATTCCCATTAGTTGAAATCATTGACACAGCTATTGTGTTGTATTTCAAGTGACTAAAATCTCTATAAAGGTTCCATCAGTATCCATGTTGCTCAGAGTGGTCCCTTTGTTTAGACCATTAGTTAAGGTCCTAGCTGACTGACCCTCGCCAATATGACAAGTCAGAAGCTAGAATATAGGTGGATTTCCTGAAAACTGCTCTGGAATTTCCAACAGTTGCAAAAAATTTTATTAATGCTATACTTTTTAATTAGCTTTATCTATGTAGTCGGCAAATGCAAAATCTAGCATCTTAGAATATACAAAATCTGTTGCTACCTGCGGACTTACAATGTTCTTTCGGCAAATTATTGGCCCATGTAAATGGGCCTTAACTTTTACTGGTTAACTAAAGACCACAATTTGCTTTGCATCTATATATAATATTTGCAATGGATATTCATGTAGAATATAACTGAGCTGCATGATGTAGTTCTAAAATCTTCAGCAAAAAAGAAAAAAAATTGATCTTCTGAAAAACAAGTTAGGTGGGGTATGCTACAACTGAAGGCGGTAGATATGGGTCATGTTGCTGTTTAAAATAAACTATTTCTATTTTAGGGTATGCTGTAGTTTTCTCTGCTGCTTGCTAAAAATCTCACCACTCCACTTTGTTTTTGTGATGGCCACTGCAGTGGAAAAGCAAGTAAAACTAAACAGATCTACATTATGCACTCAAAGTTCCAAAAGAACACATAATAAACATATAAGATCCATCAACAGCAGCCTATTGACACTTTCCATGTGGCAGAAGATTTCCTACACCTCAGTCTAAAATAAAGTAAAACAGAGGTTTCTGGAAATCTGTAATATATCTTCAGTGCTGGGTTTTCTGTGTACAAAAAAATTGCATACAAATAAATACACAAAAATCTGTGCGGCACGTACTAGAAAAAGATGAAAAGTAAAAGCGAAAGTTCACAATTCTAATAAATGACCCCAAAAAAGAAACTTTTTTCTTTGTAATGTACTTTCTTAAACTTGACAAAACAGTAAATAAGACATATTTGGTATTACCGTAAATATAATTCGTACAATAGTTCTTATTTATGGTTGTCTGGTATTGCAGTTCAGGTCATTTGTGTTATGGTATTGCATCTCCGCTCCATTCACTTAAACCTCTGGATAGGAGTGTCACTATTTTTGGGAAGAAGACCGCCATGTTTTTCTAATCCTCGACAAACTCTTTAATGTATGTTACGTGTCAAAATAGATTGTTTCAGGTGACAGCTTTGCATTCGTAGTTCTTTGGAGTAGAGTGGAGACTAGATGAATACAGTAAGATATGTTGCATTAGTTTGGATGGTACAAGAAACATGCTTACCACTCTTGTCTCTTCTAGGCAATACCCAGCTGGCTCTGCAGATAATCAAAAGAAACCAACTTCTGCCATGTATTAAAATGATGTCGGATCTTCGAAAGAAACCAGTGTTCCAGCCTATACATCAGCCAATGCAGCCAATTCAGATGCCAGCATTCACCACCATTCAAAGGAAATGATTTCTGCCTTTTATAGGACTGTCACATGAAATGCTACAAACATCTACCGGTCCATCAATAAATGGCATATTGGACTTTTTCTGGCATGTCTCGGCATTTGTTTTTATTTTTGTAGCGAAGTCTTCAGAGTAAAGGATTTAATCCTTGTTGAGCCAAAATGTCCACAGATCTATCATGTTTTTCATATATATAATGGATAATTTATCAGTCGTGGCAATAAAAACATTATACAAGATGTGCGCACAAAGAATGTGGTGGGTTCCTAGGACTCAAACATAGGACTGGATCCTCTATTATATGTAAATCTTGTAATTAGAAAATCACATAAGTGAGGGATTGTATATCTTGTATAAGTAGATGAAATAAAGAACGCTAATATAGGGGAAATAAATATGTAATGGGCAGGGATGTTGTGTGGTATAGAGTTAAATCTCGGCCTCCTATTTGCTGAAAGTTCAGGCATCGTTAATTTTCCCATTGCTTATATAGCGCCAACAATTTCTGTAGAGCTGTACAGAAATTGTTACCATTTCCGATTCCCTGGTCTTAGGATCACACGTTCAGTTTTTGATGCAGTTCTTTGAGCCCAATACAGGATTGGTTAAAGAAAACAAAAAAAAAAAACCTTCATCCATCAGTATTTTTAGGGCTTTTTTTTTATTTATTTTTTTGTACACATGTGTGGCGAACATAGAAACTCTATGCCAGTGTTGCCCTTGGTCAGATATAAACAAGGGACCATGGTGCTGCAAGACAACAGTGCTAAGCACTGTGCCCATAATATTGAACTCCTCAGCAAAATGGGAAGGATTTCTCCACTGGACTATGTCCAATATAAGCCCACTAAGGGAGAAGGAATCCAGTTCAGATAGTAAGGCCTCATGCACACGACCGTGTTTTTGCGGCCGCAATTCTCCCGAAAATCCACGGGAGAATTGCGGCCCCATTCTTTTCTATGGGGCCGTGCACACGACCGTAGTTTTTGCGGTCCGTGAACGGCCCGGGAACCCGGACCGCAGAAAGAACGGGCATGTCTTATTACGGCCCGGTTCTGCGGTCCGGGCTCATTGAAAACAATGGCCGCGGCCATGTGCATGTCCCGCGATTTGCGGGCGGCCTGCGGCTGACAGTCCGCTGACAGTCCGCAGCCGGCCGACCCGAAAATCACGGCCGTGCACACGGCTACGGTCGTGTGCATGAGGCCTAACTCTCCCACTTCAAGAATCCGGACTAGCTTTGTCGGCCAAACTACAAGAGCCAAAGGAAAGGAGACCAGTCCTCGTGGATCCTAAAAGCATCTTCTTAATTACAAAAGCTAAATAGTCCTACCAGAACACTGCCACTTTATGGGCTAGGAGAGACCATGGGACGTTGCCCAGACTGCATTCACATGGGGAGGGGATATGATGAGCACTCATTTACATTTGGTGCATTTATTGTTCTATTTATCAGAAAACTGTTTTTTTGCCAAAACAACGCAATTCAGATGGCACTTGCAACTGAATAAGACCGTTGCAGTAATTTCTGCAATAAATCTGCTATGTGTGAATATAGCCTAGGGCTAGCGCTACACACAGACTTTTTGTAGTAGAACTTTTTTCTGAAATCTCGGAATACGGTGATTTTAAAAAATTAATTCTCAGCGCCTTTCTTGATAGGGATGATTTTAAAGCTATTCAATGCTACTCTATGGACCGCAATCTCGGTGCATTTTTTTTGTTGTTGTAGTGAGCAATGAAAAGTATGTGTATCCCTAGTCTAAAAGCAAAACTTTTGACAGTTTGGATCATGTGGTTTTTCCAACAAAGCTAGTCTGGACTGATGGAATGGGAGCAGTGCTCCGCGTACACACAGCAGGTGCACGTCACTAGTTTCGTCCAGCTCCCCACACTATATAAAGTCCAATAGAAATCGACGACCGCACTAAAGAGCCAAATCCAGTGGATAGAAAATATATTTTTACTCAAACATGCTAGAAAGTATTGGAGCAGAATTAACAATGTGTCTGCTCCTAGTATGTGTTGCTTTTCATTTTAGAACAGATGGTTGCACCTCTCTAGATCCTTTTTGTTTTTTATTTTTTTTTAAAGGTAGTGTAAGGAGATTGTGTCTAGCTAGATAACCCCAAATTTATCATCAGGGCTGGCGTCCGCACCTGGCAAACCTGGGCAAATCCCCGGGGACATCTCGGCCACCGGGTGCTTACGCTGCTGTCGTGGCTCCTCCGGCTAGAGATTCCGCTCATGAGGAAGCACCTGACAACACTACCCATATATGGACAGTGACATCAGGTGCTCCTAAAGCAAAATCCGCGGCCATAGCGTTGCCGCTGCTCTGGGCGGAATCCTATATGGACAGTGACGTCATGGGCTTCTCCAGGAAGACAAATCCCCGATTCCACTACTAGCGGGAGCCGCAATGGCACTATCTACAGGGGGGGGGGATGACAGAGGGCACTGTATATATGGGGGCACAAACGTTCATTTTCAGCTGTCTTACTGCTGCTGTGAGTTTCCCCGCAAAGGGGCCCACTAAGTCTGTGTCGCCCAAGGGCCCACATAAACCTGGAGCTGGCCATGTTTATCATACAGCATGCACCACTGTGATAAATTTGGTTTATATTCGGACTGCCTGATCTAAATTTACACTGCCTACAACTTACTCAGCTTTGTAAATCTGCCCCATTATCTTTACTTCAACATGCAACGTTTCGGTTGCACAGAGCCTTATTCAAGCGTGATTATACTTGGTGAATGAGCACATATTTATACCAAAGCGTTTCATAATCAATGTGCTTCTCAGTCAGAGGCATTTTGTAGTTCCCTAGTAAAATGAAAAAAAATAATCAAAGCTTAAAGTTTGCAGTAAAAAAATAAGAGCACCATTTTTTTCCCCATTTTTATTTAGCAGATGGACAGTGAAGATAGAGACTTCTCCTGGAGCGGAATCCCCAGCCACATCGCTGGGGATTCCGCTTCATAAGTCCCTGACGTCATTGTGTCCATATATGGCACTTCTCATGGAGCGGAATCCCCAATCCTCGGCCACAGCTGTGGCCGGGGTTGGGGATTCCGCTCCTACAGGGAGCAAAAAAAACACCCTCCTCACATGCGCTTCGCACTGTGAGGAGGAGAGGGCGAGCGACGGAAGACACGTCCGTCACACTACACACCGACACCACATTGTTCCATTGCGCATGCGCACATTTTAACTTACACGGCTGCTGAAGACGCAGCCATATCATTTAACAGAGCATGCGTGGTGGAGTGTCAACCACGCATGCTCTAAGCAGAAACACGTGGTACAGTTGCGTCATTTGTGACGTAACAGTACATTGTGAAAGACAGATATCGGAAGTTAGGTAGCGGGGCGAATGGACGGGTCTGCACAAGAAGTGCAAATTTTACATTACCAAGGGGTCACGTGACGGAAGACGGGATACGACGCTACATTCATCTAATCAAACGTAAGTACATTACAAAGTTATATGTTTTCCATTGTTTAGTTTAACTAAAAGTAATTTTTTGCTTCCGGAAAACCCCTTTAATAAAAAGAAAATACACATGTTATTACCGCAGTTGTAATGACCTATATATTAAAGTAAACTCATTATTTAAAGAGGTCAGAAAGATGCAGGTCCCACTATTGGGACCTGCGCCTATGTCTAGAACGGGGCCCTCCTAAACCCCATTCTAGCTTTGTCTGCTATTACTTGACTCCCTGCCACATCCTGACTTCATGGTCAGGAGTTACGAAAACGTAAACATAAATCCCTTACGGGCCCCTGCTCTACCATTGGATTCAACTATATCTTGGTTCAGAAGACGCGAGTACAGTTAAAAACAAAATGCGCAAGTTTCATTTTTTTCCAATAAATTGCCCAGCCCTATGTAATGAGCTTTGTTCTGGAGCTGTATTTATGTACTGAGCTTCGTTCTGGTACTGTAGTTATGTACTGAGCTTGGTTCTGGTGTTTGTCTTTTTTTTTCTTACTGAGCTTTGTTCTGTATTTATGTACTGAGCTTTGTTCTGGTGCTGTATTTATGCATTGAGCTTGGTTCTGGTGCTGTGTGTGTTCAAAAGTTTGTGGTCACCCAGACAATTTTGTGTTTTCCATGAAAACTCAGACTTATAATTATCAAATGAGTTGTAAAATAACTAGAAAATATAGTCAAGACATTGACAAGGTTAGAAATAATGATTTTTATTTGAAATAATAATTTTCTCCTTCAAACTTTGCTTTCGTCAAAGAATGCTCCATTTGCAGCAATTACAGCATTGCAGACCTTTGGGCATTCTAGCTGTTAATTTGCTGAGGTAATCGGGAGAAATTTCACCCCATGCTTCCAGAAGCCCCTCCCACAAGTTGGATTGGCTTGATGGGCACTTCATGCGTACCATACGGTCAAGCTGCTCCCACAACAGCTCTATGGGGTTGAGATCTGGTGACTGCGCTGGCCACTCCATTACAGATGGAATACCAGCTGCCTGCTTCTTTCCTAAATAGTTCTTGCATAATTTGGAGGTGTGCTTTGGGTCATTGTCCTGTTGTAGGATGAAATTGGCTCCAATCAAGCGCTGTCCACAGGGTATGGCATGGTGTTGCAAAATGGTGATAGCCTTCCTTATTCAAAATCCCTTTTACCTTGTACAAATGTCCCACTTTACCAGCACCAAAGCAACCCCAGACCATCACATTACCTCCACCATGCTTGACAGATGGCGTCAGGCACTCTTCCAACATCTTTTCAGTTTTTCTGCGTCTCACAAATGTTCTTCTGTGTGATCCAAACACCTCAAACTTAGATTCGTCTGTCCATAACACTTTTTTCCAATCTTCCTCTGTCCAATGTCTGTGTGTGCTTTTGCCCATATTAATCTTTTTCTTTTATCAGCCAGTCTCAGATATGGCTTTTTCTTTGCCACTCTGCCCTGAAGGCCAGCATCCCGCAGTTGCCTCTTCACTGTAGAAGTTGACACTGGCGTTTTGCGGGTACTATTTAATGAAGCTGCCAGTTGACCTGTGAGGCGTCTATTTCTCAAACTAGAGAATCTAATGTACTTGTCTTGTTGCTCAGTTGTGCAGCGGGGCCTCCCACTTCTCTTTCTACTCTGGTTAGAGCCTGTTTGTGCTGTCCTCTGAAGGGAGTAGTACACACCTTTGTAGGAAATCTTCAGTTTCTTGGCAATTTCTCGCATGGAATAGCCTTCATTTCTAAGAACAAGAATAGACTGTCGAGTTTCACATGAAAGCTCTCTTTTTCTAGCCATTTTGAGAGTTTAATCGAACCCACAAATGTAATGCTCCAGATTCTCAACTAGCTCAAAGGAAGGTCAGTTTTATAGCTCCTCTAAACAGCAAAATATAATTGCACAAGGGTTTTCAAGTGTTTTCTAATCATCCATTAGCCTTCTAACACAGTTAGCAAACACAACGTACCATTAGAACATTGGAGTGATGGTTGCTGAAAATGGGCCTCTATACACCTATGTAGGTATTGCATTAAAAACCAGACGTTTGCATCTAGAATAGTCATTTAGCACATTAACAATGTATAGAGTATATTTCTGATTAATTTAATGTTATCTTCATTGAAAAAAAAAACTGCTTTTCTTTCAAAAATAAGTAAATTTCTAAGTGACCCTAAACTTTTGAACGGTAGTGTATTTATATGTATATATGTATGTACTGGTTTGGGTGCTGTATATATGTACTAAACTTGATTCTGGTATGGTATTTATGTATTGAGCTTGGTACTGGTGCTGTATTTATGTACTGAGCTTGGTTTTGGTGCTGTATTTATGTACTGAGCTTAGTTTTGGTACTGTAGTTATGTACTTAACTTTGTTCTAATACTGAAGTTATGTACTGAGCTTTGTTCTGGTGCGGTCTTTTTTTCTTACTGTGTTTTGGTTCTGTATTTATCTACTGAACTTTGTTCTGGTGCTGTATTTATGTACTGAGCTTTGTTCTGGTGCTGTATTTATGTACTGAGCTCGGTTCTGGAGCTGCATATATGTACTGAGCTCGGTTCTGGAGCTGCATATATGTACTGAGCTTTGTTCTGGAGCTGTATATATTAACTGAGCTTGGTTCTGGTGCTGTATTTATGTACTGGGCTTGGTTCTGGTGCTGTATTTATGTACTGGGCTTGGTTCTGGTGCTATATTTATGTACTGGGCTTGGTTCTGGTGCTATATTTATATACGGAGCTTGGTTATGGTACTGTATTTATGTACTTAGCTTTGTTATGGTTCTGTATTTATGTACTGAGCTTTGTTCTCAGGCTGTATTTATGCACTGAGCTTGGTTTTGGTGCTGTATTTATGAACTGAGCTTTGTTTTGGTGCTGTATTTATGTACTGAGCTTAGTTCTGGCGCTGTCCTTATGTACTGCGCTTTGTTCTGGTACTGTAGTTATGTACTGAGTGTCACGATCTGTGGGTATGTAGACCCACTGGGCCGTACCGCCATAGCGGGATAGTAGCTGGCCAAACAGTGTACCAAGTCAATGTCTATCTAGTCCAAGCACAAGGGTACTTGTAGCAGTTTAGGCGATAGTAACGGCTAGGCTCAGATGGAACCTTGACAGCAGACACCAGGCGTAGTGTAACACAGCAGGCGTGACCAGTGGTACAACATAACTCCAACTTTCTAAGGCACAGGAACAACAGTAGCACAGGATACAGGTGGCAGGTACGGGATCACTGGGAACAGGATAAATAGTAAGGGACCATTTGCAAGACTAACACGGGTAAACGCTCAGGCAATGAATGAAAGGGCAGAGCCCTTTTTATAGTCCATGGTGATCATGGGCTAATTAGAGAATTTCCTCATGTGTGCACTAGCGCACCCTACGGGAACTAGTGCAGAGATTCGGAAGTGAGTGCCGGCGTCTCTCAGGAGGGAGATGCCGCCCGGCACTCACTTGTCCATGGCCGCGGGCATCGGGGGGCAAGTAAGCACGACGGTCCGCGGCTATGGACGTTACAGTATCCCCCCTCTTGCGTCCCCTCTTCTTGGGACTAGAGTGAGAGAGGAACTTCTTAATGAGGGCAGGGGCATTGAGGTTCTCCTCTGGCTCCCATGACCTCTCCTCTGGACCCAACCCCTTCCAATCCCCCAAATAAAAAGTTCTTCCTCCTACTTTTTTGAAGTCCAGGATCTCCTTAACCTCAAACACTGGGGGAATCGATGGGGGCCACTGCAGGACCACGAGTCTTACTATAGAGGTTCAGGACCACAGGCTTCAGGAGGGAAGCATGAAAGGAGTTGGGGATCTTGACGGTAGAAGGCAGCCGAAGCTTGTAAAAGACAGGGTTAATTTGCTTTATGAGCTCAAAAGGTCCGAGGAACCTGGGAGCAAACTTGAACGAAGGGACCTTTAGACGGATATTTCTTGAAGATAGCCAGACGTTGGTACATGTGTTGGATGAAGAGGTCAGCCAGTCGAGAAGCAGAGGGTAGGCTGGTCAGTGGAACAAAATGAGCCAACTTCGAGAATCGGTCTATCACCACCCAGACCGTATTGCATTCTGCTGAGGAAGGAAGATCTGTGACAAAGTCCATTACTATATGCTGACAGGGAGTGTTGGGCACAGGCAGAGGCTGGAGCAGGCCGGCAGGATTCACATGAGCGTGTGCGTTTTGCGCGCGCATAAGGTCCATAAAAGCTCCGTGTGTCAGCAGCATATAATGCATGGCTGCGTGATTTTCGCGCAGCCACCATCATTATGACACTCTGTTTTTATGTTTGTAAACAGAAAAGCATGCGGTGCTTTTCTGTTTTCATTCATAGTTTTGACTACTGTAGCGCGCATCACACGGAAGTGCGTCCCTGTGCCGTTCACGGTTTTCACGCACCCATTGACTTCAATGGGTGCGTGATGTGCGAAAAACGGGCAAATATAGGACATACGCTACGTGAAACTCACGGAACGGCCCCATTGACTAACATAGGTCCGTGCGACGCACGTGAAAATCACACGCGTAGCACGGATGAAATATACGCTCGTCTCAATAAGCCCTTAGAGTGAGCAACTTTGTTGGAAGCACACAGTGCAGGAAGCGTCAAAATCCACAACAACTTTGGGCAGCGCAGGCCACCAGAAATGACAAGCAACCAGATCTCCTGTCTTACGAACCCCCATGTGCCCAGCCAGTTTGGAGCTGTGTCCCCAGCGAAGGATTCTTCTATCTACCAACTGCACAAACGTCGTCGCCGGAGGGATGTCTCTAACTTGCAGAGGGTTAGCAGACATAATGCAAGACGGATATATGATACATTGAGAAGACTCCACACTGTCCTCTGTTTCAAATGACCTAGACAGTGCATCGGCCCTCACATGTTTGTCAGCGGGACGGTAGAGGAGCACAAATTGGAACCGGGTGAAGAACAGCGACCACTTGGCTTGATGGCGGTTCAGCCATTGAGCCGACTTGAGATATGTAAGGTTCTTGTGGTCGGTGTATATCAGGATGGGGTGGGCTGCACCCTCCAGCAGATGTCTCCACTCCTCCAGAGCTAATTTAATGGCCAGTAACCCTCGGGTAATAGCCACATATCACTGCCTTTCCTTTGAGGCCTCTCTGAAACAATGGTGCACCTGTACCAACAGAGGAAGCGTCCACCTCCAACGAGAACTGTCGAGAGATGTCAGGATGATGGAGGATTGAGGCTGAGGTAAAGGTATTCTTGTGGCTATGAAATGCAGATTCTGCCTCTGGAGTCCACACCTTGGCGTTCACACCCTTCTTGGTAATGGTAGAGATGGGAGCCGTCAATAATGGAAGTTTGGAATAAACTGCCGGTAGAACTTGGCGAATCCCAAAAAAATGCTGTTTGGACCGCAGGCCCTGAGGACGTGACCATTCCATGACGGAGTTTACTTTCTCAGGATCCATCTTGAGACCTTGATCCGAGATGATGTAACCCAGGAAGGGCAGAGAGTTCTTTTCAAAGACGCACTTCTCCAGCTTGGCGTGCAAACGATTCTCCCTTAATCGCAGTAGAACTTGACGAACATGCCTCCGATGAGTCATCGGATCTGGACAGAATATCAGACTATCATCGAGATAAACCACAACACAGACATAGAGAAGATCTCGGAAGATATCATTGACAAATTCCTGGAAGACCGCGGGAGCATTACACAGACCGAAGGGCATCACCAGGTATTCGTAATGCCAGTCCCGAGTGTTAAACGCTGTCTTCCACTCATCACCTTGACGGATTCTGATCAAATTGTAGGCCCCACGCAAGTCTGGTTTAGAGAAGATCTTGGCTCCTTGTATGCGATCAATTAGTTTGGAAATTAGTGGCAACGGATATTTGTTCTTGACCATGACTTGATTGATACCACGGTAGTCCATGAAAGAGATCCGTCTTTTTTCTTGACAAAAAAGAACCTGGCCCAGTCTGGGGAGGAGGATTTTTGTATGGAACCCCTCTCCAGATTCTCCTTTATATAGGCTGAGATAGACGGAGTCTCTGGCAAGGAGAGAGGGTATACCCATCCACGGGGAG
This sequence comes from Rhinoderma darwinii, assembly GCF_050947455.1. Taxonomy (NCBI): domain Eukaryota; kingdom Metazoa; phylum Chordata; class Amphibia; order Anura; family Rhinodermatidae; genus Rhinoderma; species Rhinoderma darwinii. The sequence goes on along the minus strand of NC_134691.1, from coordinate 272,875,728 downwards.
GGGACACATTTGGAACCAGTCATAAGCCTGGTGTGGAGGAAGCGTCTCAGCCTCCTTCTTGCTGAAGACATCTGCAAACTGAGAAATGAGGGGGTAATCCTGCCAACGATTGAGGCAGAGGAGGCTGCACAGAATGGATCTATAACAGACAATGGCTGTGACATTTGGAGCCCCATTGGAGAACCGCTCCGAAATTCCAGTCCAGGACTGGGGCAATTAGTCATAGCCAAAGCAGGCCCAGTAGGACAGGATTGACGGCTTTAGGCAAAACAAGAAACGAAATTAGTTCAGAATGAAGGGCTCCAACTTGGAGCTTCAGTGGCATGGTTTCAGATACGATCGGGACGGGCAGAGGCAGTCCATTCACCGAGGCAACAGCCAAAGACGTCTCCAGAGGGACTATGGGCAACTGGAGAAGACCCACTAGGTATTTTTGGATGAAGATCCCGAGTGCGGTGCATCTTTTCACCAAACACTATGGTCACGGGAATGGACAGTTTCGAGGAGAACTTTCTATCTAGCACCGTTCCACCTAGGGTTGTCTCTCCAACCAATCCTAGGCATTGGAGTTTTTTTGGCTTCTGAGGGCACAAACGCACAACATGGCCCCCGAAGCCACAATACAGACAAAGTCCTGAAGTGCATCTGCAGTGTTTCTCCTGGCCAGACCGTTTGAGCCGGTCCTCTGGTGGAACAACTGGTGAGGGCAACAGGGATTGCTGGAAGGTAGGAGCCAGCTTAGGGAATCTTCTCTCCCAACGAACCTCTTGGGATCGCTCCCGGATCCTAATGTCAATCCGGGTGGCTAGAAGAATGAGGTCATCCAGGGTAGGTGGCAGATCACGAGTGGCAAGCTCGTCTTTAATTTTAGGCGACAGTCCCTGCCAGAATGTAGTCACTAAGGCTTCGTTGTTCCTGGACAGCTCTGCCGCCAGGATGCGGAACTGAATGGTGTACTTACCCACGGAGGTGTCCCCCTGGTGAAGGGTCAAAAGAGATGCAGCTGCTGAGGAGACTCATGCAGGTTCCTCAAATACCGTGCAAAAAGTCTGTAGGAAAGACTGGAAGCCACGGTTCTCCGGTCCCTGACGTTCCCAGATAGGATTTGGAGTGGATCTGGCACTCGTTCAGAAATCCCCTGGGGGTCCTCGCGTCTCCGTCGTAGCGAGGAGGTAGTGACAGCGAGAATCGGCACTGGTACTGACAGGAGGTGTAGCGGGAGGAGTTGGTCCTGACATAATAGGCAGACTAGCATATCCGCCTGCATGAAGTCGTCAAGGTCTTGGGTTGACCAGCGGGATCCATGGCCTGAGCATACTGTCATGATCTGTGGGTATGTGGACTCACTGGGCCATACTGCCATAGCGGGATAGCAGCTGGCCAAACAGTATATCAAGTCAATATCTATATAGTCCAAGCACAAGGGTACCTGTAGCAGTTCAGACAGTAGTAACGGCTAGGCTCAGATGGGACCTTGGCAGCAGACACCAGGCGTGGTGTAACACAGAAGGCGTGACTGGTGGCACAACACGACTCCAACTTTCTAAGGCACAGGAACAACGGTAGCACGGGATACAGGATGCAGGAAGCAGGTACTCGGAACAGGATAACATTAAGGGACCATGTGCAAGACTAACATGGGTAAACACAACAACGCTCAGGCAATGAATGAAAGGGCAGAGCCCTTTTTATAGTCCAGGGTGATCATGGGCTAATTAGAGATATTCCTCGTATGTGTGCACTGGCCCATTAAGGCCGGGTGCGAGCGCGCGTACCCTACGGGAACTAGTGCAGCGATGCGGAAGTGAGTGCCAGCGTCTCTCAGGAGGGAGATGCCGCCTGGCACTCACTTGTCCATGGCTGTCAGGGGGCAGGTAAGCACGACGCTCCGTGGTTGTGGATGTTACACTGAGGCTGGGTTCACACGACCATGTTACGTCCGTAATGTACGGAACGTATTTCGGCTGGAAGACCCGGACCGAACACAGTGCAGGGAGCCGGGCTCCTAGCATCATAGTGATGTACGATGCTAGGAGTACCTGCCTCGCTGCAAGACAACTGTCCCGTACTGTAATCATGTTTAGTAGTAAGATTACTACTTCCGGTCGCGGCTTCCGGACTTGTGCACTTGGAGCGGCGGTAGCAGACGGAGCGGACGGACCGGAGGGAGCGGCGGCGACTGGAGCAGGTAAGTGATTTCTGTGTATGTAAGTGTTTTACTGTGTGTTTACTAGTGTATGTAAACCTACTACACTGTGTGTTAGCTCAAAAAATGGCGACACACAGTGTAGGAGGTTTGACCGTTCAATCCCCTCGTTTCTCCCGGCACTAGCCAGGATAAAGGAGGGGGGCGGATTCTGAGAGCTCACTAGAGCGAGTGAGTTTTCCCAAAGTTTGCATCATAAAGCAATGTGGTTGCTTTACCACATGCAATGCTGCAATTTTGGGAATTGCTCCATCTAGTGACCAGCACTGGGAAATATTATAAATTAGAATCTAATTTATAATATTTCCTGACTCGTGAAAAAAATTAAAAAAACAATGTTTAATCACCTATGCACTAACTGTTTAACTAAAAAAAAAAATTTTTTTTTCTAGCAACACATTCCCTTTAAGAGCTGGGAGATTTCTATTCTTCACCTTTCTCACAGTTTACAGCCTAACTAAATGGACTGATGCTTAGGATATTGAATGTGTACATAAAGGTTTATACATAATGGGTGAGTTTAATATAACAAGTGTGGGTAGATATATACTGTATGCTTATGTAATTATATACATAGTGTGACACTCCAGTTAAACATTCTGGACAGGGAGCCACACAAGCTTGGAAGTTTTAAGGATATTATTGATACATAGAAAAAATATTTATTTAGAGTCCACATTAATATATATTGTATTTGGAATATTGTAATTGTTTTATTTGATTGTTAGAGTCTGAATAATTTTCCGTGGCGTGACACCCTGCCCCCACACAAACTTGCCAAACATTAACATTCTTTATTTTCGGGTATTTTCAACACAAAGAAATCATAACAAGCCAGAAATAAACAGCAATACAGAAAATATACGCATCCAGCTTACAGTGCAGGCCAGAAAAACACAAGAGAAAAAAAAAACAGGTCATAAGAAAATATACAGACCATATTTATGCATATGACACATCCAGACGATGCAACACAGTCCTCTGTACCAGCAGGGGTCTCAAACTCGGCCGGGTAAGTGGGCCGCATATAGAAAAAATGGGATGTTGACGGGCCGCATTACTTTCAAATTTGATACAATACAAAATTATTGTTAATCAATTCGTTATTTGAACTACTATAACACTATATTACTAGAATAATAATACTACATTACTATAATAATAGCGCTAGGTTTAAAATTTGAGATATTTCTCCACGTGCTTATTTCAACAATCCAGCTTTCCAGTTTAAGTGTCGCTAAATGCAGTCCGGCGGCTCAGTTAGCACACATGTCAAGATTGGGCAGCCCCTTTTTAGATAGTGCCGCAGTGCCCTCTGTGGATGCTGCCGCAGTGCCCTCTGTGGATGCTGCCGCAGTGCCCTCTGTGGAAGCTGCCGCAGTGCCCGCTGTAGATAATGCAACACACCCCTAGATAATGCCAGTGTCCTCTTCAGATACTGCAACACACCCACTTGTAGATAATGCCACAGTGCCCTCTGTAGAGGCTGCCACAGTGCCCTCTGTAGAGGCTGCCACAGTGCCCTCTGTACATTCTGCCACAGTGCCCTCTGTAGATGCTGCCACAGTGATGTCAAGGGCTTGCCCAGAGCTGGAGTCCCGGAGCAGAGCCGCTTCTGGCACTCTGCCTGGGATTCCAGCTCTGCTCCTGATATCACTGTCCATATATGGACAGAGATGTCAGGGGCAACCCCAGAGCTGGAGTCCCAGGCAGAGCGCTAGTAGGCTCTTCCTGGGACTCCAGCTGTGCTCCTGATATCACTGGGACTCCTGCTCTGGGGAAGACCCTGACACACTGTCCACATATGGGCAGCGATGTCAGGGAATTCCACAGAGTCCCGGAGCAGAGCCTGTACTAGCGCTCTGCCCGGGACTCCGGCTCTGGGGAAGCCCCAGACATCGCTGTTCATATGTGGACAGCGATGTCAGGGAATTCCACAGAGTCCAGGAGCAGAGCCGACACCAGTGCTCTGCTCCGCTCTGGGCAAGACCCTGACACACTGTTCATATGTGGGCAGCGATGTCAGGGAATTCCACAGAGTTCCGGAGCAGAGCCGATACTAGCGCTCTGCCCGGGACTCCGCTCTGGGGAAGACCCTGACACACTGTCCATATATGGGCAGATATGTCAGGGAATTCTGCAGCGTCCCGGAGCAAAGCCTATACTAGCGCTCTGCCCGGGACTCTGCTCTGGGGAAGACCCTGACACACTGTCCATATATGGGCAGCGATGTCAGGGAATTCCACAGAGTCCCGGAGCAGAGCCTGTACTAGTGCTCTGCCCGGGACTCCGGCTCTGGGGAAACCCTAGACATCGCTGTTCATATGTGGACAGCGATGTCAGGGAATTCCAGAGTCTCGGAGCAGAGCCGATACTAGTGGCTCTGTGACCCGCGGGCCACAGATGACAGCTCCAAGGGCCGCATGCGGCCTGCGGGCCGCGTGCTTGAGACCCCTGGGTTAGAGTAATATGAACAGGATACATGGGCATCGAGGAAACCTAGTAATACATACAACGATATGGAAACTGCATCCAGGACAGTGGGCACCACGGCAGGCAGCATCAGTATCATGATATGTGATAAGGCATCAATTTCATACTCCACATCGGATAGAGGTAAAAGAAAGCAGACAGAACCAGAGGACCCGGACTCCCACTGTCAACGTCAAGGCGGCTCAAGCCCACACCCTCCCCTGCTATGTCCTGTGAGGCCTACGCATAAAGTAAATAGTCGTCCGACTCACAGAACTCTTGCCACACCTGCCAAACCAATCCCCCGCTCTCGGATTTACTTGTCGGGCAGGTGTTGCCATCTCCATTCTCTGCAGATGTAAAATCTCCTGGAACCATTCAGTAATGGTTGGCACGCTACTGGTCTTCCACAACCGTGGAATAACTGTGCGGGCTGCGAGCAGCAGAAAACTGATCAGGGTTTTCGAATATGTTTTGATCGCCCCATGGAGCATGGACAGAAGCAACACTTCCGGAGTATTGGGAATTACTTGGTCCGTGATTATCTGTATAAGGTCCACCACCGACACCCAGAATGAGTGGAGTAACGGGCACTCCCACCAAATGTGCAGCATCGTACCACCAGTTCTGCCACATCGCCAACATGTATCTGGTACCTCCGGGTAGAAGGAATGAAGCAATGCGGGGACCCTATACCAGCGCGACAAGATCTTATAGTTGGTCTCCTGGGTCTTGCAGGAGATGGAAAAGCTATGACACGGCAAAAGCTTTTGACCAGTCCGCCGACGATGGAGGCGATGTAAGCTCTCTCTCCCACCCTTTCATATAGGATGGTGGAACCTTGTTATTTAACTCCTGCAAACACTTATAGAGAAGGGAGATAGTCCTCTCTGGAGGGGAAGCGGCAACACATAGCTGTTCTATCGGTGTTAGAGCTCTGTTCAACGACAGCCTCACCCTGCTAGCAGTATAGAAGTGTTGCAACCGTAAAAAAAAAATCCCAGCGCCCTACCGATGATCTCTCTGGTTTCGGGACAAGTGCCTCAAAGGACTTCAAACCCTGACCTGTCAGAACATGACGAAACGTCAGTGGCGAAGGTCTGGACCCAAAGATCAAAAAGGAAGGCTGCTTCCCAGGCGGAAAGTCCACATTATGAGAAATCGCCACCATGGGACCATCGGGAGGAATCCCTACAGCGAGAAGTCGATAACGTTTATACGTGAGTACCACCTGTCCCGCAACCAAAGGAAGCAGAGCGTTCTCCCGCCCCTTAAAGTATCTCCCCCGAAACCATGGAAGGACAGTGAGAGGGATCGGCGCCAAAAGATTTTACAGCCTCACCCACAATTTAGAGTGCGCATGATGGAACCAATCCAATATCCTAGCACTTACCGCTGCAAAATAATAGGTCAGACAGTCAGGCAATCCTAGCCCCCCTAGGCACGTATGTTTTTGTCGGCAAATGGTATTAAATAGTCCAATCTTGGAATGCCCAATGATCCTGCGAGCAGACCCCAGTACTGACCACTACATAATCTTGAACAGCAAATGTACATAATTGCGTGGCAGGATCTGGTCTTTTATTACATAAGGCATTTTTTTGTCCCCCACTACATCTGCCTAGATATACTTGTTTTTAAAGGGTGCAGTAACACTACTTTGGTTATGGGCTGTGTCTGATATTGCAGATCAGCCACATGCTCAAATAACCACTTTAATATTATATCTTTGCAGTCATTTTTTAGCTTTTGTGCTGGAGGAAGATGATGTTGTGTTCACATAGTACACAAGTATGATATGAAGCAGGGAGCTGGCACAATATCTCCTTCCATATGGGAGCAATTTAATACCTAATCTGGCACAGTATTATTATGGAACATAAAATGATACACACAATCCTGCATTTGTTGTCAGCACTCAAACATCAGGACACGAACCAGACCCAGTAGCTGTATGTCATAAAGTGTTATTTCTCTATGTTGATTGAAACAACAATTGCATTGTATTAATTATCTTCCCTACTAGACTTAATGAAGTAAATTTATAGGGGTTTTCCAGTGAGAAGTTGCGTCCCCTTCATTCCTGTCACTGGTTTGTACTATGAAACGCTGACAAAATTGTACCAGCGGTTCACAGTATTACAGCCTTCTTCCATTCAAAGGGCATAAGCACCAAAGCCCCTTTAAAACAGCTGATCGGCGGGGTGGCGAGAGTTAGACCTATACCAATCAGATATTGATGGCCTATCCTGTGGATAGGCCGTAAATTTCTTCTCACTGGAAAACCCTTTTATCCACTTCGTGCTTTGGCCACTTTGACTTTCCTGAGAGAGCCTCATTTTTCAAATCTGACATGTTCCACTTTATGTAGTAATAACTTCGGAATGCTTTGACCTATCCAAGCGATTCTGAGAGAGTTTTTTCGTGACACATTGGACTTTATGTTACTGTTAAAATTTGCTCGGTACATTTAGTATTTAAAGGGATTTTCCAGTTTCTGACAACTGATGACCTATCCACCGGATAGGTCATCAGTACATGATCTGCGGGGGTCCGACACCCGGGCCCCGCACAGATCAGCTGGTCCGGTGCCTCCAAGCACCAGACGTACAAGCCGGAAGCAGTAGGCTCCGGCCACGGAATAGCGGCCGAGCTGCAGTACTGCAGCTCTGCTCCTATTTAAGTGAATAGGAGCAGACCTGCAGCACGGCCGCTATGCTTGTACGGAGCCAACTGCTTCCGGGCTCCGTACATAGCATTATGTGCCACAACATCCGGTGCCCACAGGCCACCGGAGCGGCTTATTGGTGCCGTATCTGGGTGTCGGACCCGCACTGATGACATACTGATGATCTATCTGGTGGATAGGTCATCAGTTGTCAGAAGTTGGACAACCAATTTAATTGTGAGAAACACAAATTTTGTGAAAAATTGCAAAATTTCTTATTTTTCTAAATTTAAATGTATTTGCTTGTAAGTTAGGCAGTTATACCACGCAATTAACATCCCCATATGTGTACTTTATGTTTGCATCGTTTTTTTGAACATTCTTTTACTTTTGTAGGACGTTACAAGGCTTAGAACTTTAGAAGCAATTTCTCACATTTACAAGAAAATTTCAAAAGGCTATTTTTTCAGTGACCAGTTCAGGGTTGAAGTGGCTTTTAGGGCCTTATATATTAGAAACCCCCAATAAGTCACCCCATTTTAAAAACTTCACCCCACAAAGTATTTAAAACAGCATTTAGAAAGTTTCTTAACCCTTTAGACGTTTCACAGGAATTAAACTAAATTAGAGGTGAAATGTACTAATTTAATATTTTTTTGGGCAGAACTTCATTTTTAATCCATTTTTTTTGTAACACAAAGTTTTACCAGAGAAACGCAACTCAATATTTATTGCCCAGGTTCTGCAATTTTAGAAAATATCCCACATGTGACCCTAGTGTGCTAATCGACTGAAGAACAGGCCTCAGAAGCAAAGAGCACCTAGTGGATTTTAGGCCTCCTTTTTATTAGAATATATTTTAGGCACCATGTCAGGTTTGAAGGGCTCTTGCGGTGCCAAAACAGTGGAAATCTGACAAAAATGACCCCATTTGGGAAACTACACCCCTCAAGTCAATTATCTAGGGGTATAGTGAGCGTTTTGACCCTACAGGTTTATTGCAGAAATTATTGGAAATAGGCCGTGAAAATGAAAATCTACATTCTTTCAAAGAAAATGTAGGTTTAGCTACTATTTTCTCGTTTCCACAAGTACTAAAGGAGAAAAAGCACCACAACATTTGTCAAGCAATTTCTCCAGAGTAATACAATACTTCATATATGGTAATAAACGGCTGTTTGGAAACATGGCAGGGCTTAGAAGGGAAAGAGCGCCATTTGGCTTTTGGAGCTCAAATTTAGCAGGAATGGTTTACAGAGGCCATGTCGCATTTGCAAAGCCCCTGAGGGACCAAAACAGTAAAAATGCCATAAAAGTGACTCCATTTAGGAAACAACACCCCTTGAGGAATTAATCTAGGGGTTTAGTGAGCATTTTGACCCCACAGGTGTTTCATCGATTTTATTAGGATTGGGCAGTGAAAATAAAAACAATCCTTTTTCTTCAATAAGACGTAGCTTTAGCTCAAAACGTTTCATTTTCTCAACAAGTAAAGGAAAAATAGAACCCCAACATTTGTAAAGCAACTTCTCTGGAGTACGGAAATACCCCATATGTGCTCATAAACTGCTGTTTGGGCAGACGGCAAGGATCAGAAGAAAAGGAGCGCCATTTGACTTTTGGGAGCACAGATTTTGCTGGATTGGTTTTTCTGCACCATGTCGCTTTTGCAAAGCCCCTAAGGAAACAGTACAGTAGAAACTACCCAAAAGGGACTCCATTTAGGATACTGCACCCCTTGAGGAATTAATCTAGGGGTGTAGTGAGCATTTTGACCCCACATGTGTTTCATAGATTTTATTTGAATTGGGCTGTCAAAATAAAAATATATATTTCTTTCCAATAAGACGTATCTTTAGCTCAAAATGTTTCATTTTTTCAAAACATAAAAGGAGAAAAAACACCCCAACATTTGTAAAGCAATTTCTGCCGAGTACGGCAATACCTCATATGTGGTCATAAACGGCTTTTTGGGCACGCGGCAGGGCTCAGAAGGGAAGGGGCGCGATTTCGCTTTTGGAGTGCAGATTTTGCTGGATTGGTTTCTGGTCGCTATGTCGCATTTGCAAAGGGGGCAAAACAGTGGAAACCCCCCCCATAAGTTAACCCATTTTGGAATCTACACCCCTCAAGGTATTCACCTAGGGGTGTGGTGACCATGTTAAACCCGCAGGTGTTTTGCAGAAATTAGTGTGCAGTCGATGTTGCAGACTGAAAATTGGATTTTTTCCATAGAAATATGTGGTGCCCAGCTTGTGCCACCATAACCGGACAGCGCTCTAATTATTATGCTGTTTCCCGGTTTTAGAAACACACTACATGGGGCACTAATCTTTTGCCTGGGCATTCGACAGGGCTCAGGACTGAGAGAGTACCATGCGAAATTGAGGCCTAATTTGGCGACTTATAAAGTATCGGTTCCCAATTGCAGAGGCCCTGCTCTGATGTGAAGTAGTAAAAGAAACCCCTGAGAAGTGACCCCATTTTAGAAACTACACCTCTCAAGGCATTTATTAAGGGGTGTAGTGAGCATTTTCACCCAACAGTTCTTTTCCATAAATGAATGCGCTGCGGATGGTGCAAAGTAAAAATTTTCATTTTTCATTTTTCCCCAGATATGCCAATTCAGTGGCAAATGTGTCATGCCCAGTTCATGCCACTGGAAACACACACACACCCCAAAAATTTTTAAAAGGGTTCTCCCGGGTATGGCGGTGCCATATATGTGGAAGTAAACTGCTGTTTGGGCACGCTGTAGAGTTCAGAAGGGAGGTAGCGCCATTGGCTTTTGGAGCGTGGATCTTGCTTGGTAGTAGTTTTGTTGGGATTTTTACTGGTATTTCAGTTTATAATGTGGGGGTACATGTAAACTGGGCAGAGTACATAAGGAGCATAGTCAGGTGGTATAATAATAGGGTAAATAACAATAAAATAATCCATAGATGTGTGTTACGCTGTGTTTCTGCATAACCCAGTGTTGCACTGACAAATGGTGTCATTTCTTATTCCCCTTTTGGTACACACTCGGCACCTTTGCAGTTTGGGAAATGTTGTCCTGGTATAATATTGGCACCCTCGCTTCTAGCAGATATGTTTGGGCCGTCCCCTTCCTGGTTCCCTAATTTTAGGGCCCCGATAAATCGCCTTTTGAAATGTTCCCCTCGGGCCTGCACAACCGCATATTTTTATTTCCTGACTTATTGGAGCCTTAAAAGGGAATGTGTTGCCAGAAAAACATGTTTATTTTTTTTAAATTAAACATTTAGTGTGTGGGTGATTAAACATTGTTCAAATATTTTTTATTTTTTTCACGAGTCAGGAAATATTATAAATTAATTCTAATTTATAATACTACCCATTTTTGGTCACTAGATGGAGCTATTCCCAAAATTGCAGCTTTGCAAAATTGGGTAAAAAGCCCTCGCTCTAGTGAGCTCTCAGCATCCCCCCCTCCTTTATCCTGGCTAGTGCCGGGATAAACGAGGGGTTTGAACGGTGTAACCTCCTACACTGTGTGTCGCCATTTTTTGAGCTAACACACAGTGTAGTAGGTTTACATACAGTAGTAAACACACACAAACACGAACATACATTGAAATCTCTTACCTGCTCCTGCCGCCGCGGCTCCCTCCGGCCCGTCCGCTCCGTTTGCTGCCGCTGGTCCAAGTGCACAAATCCGGAAGCCGCGACCGGAAGTAGTAATATTACTGTCCGGCCGCGACTTCCGGTCCACAGGAAAATGGCGCCGGACGGCGCCAATTTCGAATTGGACTGTGTGGGAGCGGCGCATGCACAGTTCCCACACAGACGCCGTACACTGAAGTCAATGGGACGGGAGCCGTTCGCAGTCCCTATGGGACTGTGGCTGCCGTATTCCATGTCTGTATGTGTCGTTAATCGACACATACAGAAATGGAACAAAAAATGGCAGCCCCCATAGGGAAGAAAAAGTGTAAAAATAAGAAAAAGTAAAACACAAACACACAAATGAATATAAACGTTTTTAATAAAGCACTAACATCTTTAACATATAAAAAAATAATTTGTGATGACACTGTTCCTTTAACTAATTTTATTTTCTCATAGACGTAGTGGTATGAGGGCTGTTTTTTTGCGGGATGAGCTGTAGTTATTATTGGTACCATTTTGGGGTACGTACGACTTTTGATCACTTTTTATCCTATTTTTTGGGAGGTAAGGCATAGTTTTTTTTTTATACTGCGTTCACCATGCGTTATGAACTACATGTCAACTTTATTCTGTGGGTCAGTACGATTCCAGCGATACCAAATTGATAGCACTTTTTTATGTTTTACAACTTTTTGAACAATAAAATTGTAAAAAGAATGTATTTTTTCTGTCTCCATGTTGTGAGAACCATAACTTTTCTTTCATCAACAGAGCTGCACGAGGGCTTGTTTTTTGCGAGACGAGCTATAGTTTTATAGGTACCGTTTTTGGATACATGTGACTTTTTGATCACTTTTTATTTCCCGCAAGCCGATTAGGCTTCGCCTCCGGGCGGGGTCTAATTGGCTTCCGTAATGGCAGAGCAGGAGGCCATTGTTAGGTCTCCTGTTGCCATAGTAGCAGTCAGCAGCCCTGCGATTGCAGGGCAGAGCTGCCGATCTGCTGACAACCACAAAGATGCGATCGCTTTCGTTCGCTGCATCTAAGGGGTTAATGGCAGGGATTGGAGCTAGTTCTGGTTGGATGTCAGCTGTAACGTACTTGCTGGCAATTACGGAAGCCTTTTAGGCCCCGGCGCCGGGCGAGGGCTGGAAGTTTTCCATACTAGGCAGACCGGGAGGCCACCAGTTGCCATTGCAGCCACTGACACCCCGGCAATTTCATTGCTGGGGTGTCGATGAGCTGCAAACACCTTAAAATGATGCGATTGCTTTTGACCGCTGCATTTAAGGGGTTAATGGCGGGGATCAAAGCTAAATTCGCTCCCTGCCATTACACCCGGATGTCAGCTGTAAGATACAGCTGACATCCATGGACGATGGCACCGACTCAGCTTCTGAGCCGGTGCCATCCATTTGTCGTAAGTATAACGTTTTGCTGGAAGCACTGGCTTTACATGATGTATACTTATGACAAATTTCGGGAAGGGGTTAAACTCTACTGGGTCACTGTTTTGTAGTAAAGAATTCTAATTAAATCTAGTAGGAAATCTTGATTATAAAATCTAAAAACAACCGTTTAAATTGATGGAAAGCTGCAAGGCTTACATGTTGAAGACCACAAATAGTCATGTTTTTCTAAAATACAACAATGAAATTGCAATACCAAGAAGGATAAGCCATTAGGTTATGCAAATCAAGAAAATAGCAGGTGTTGCCAAGATCTGCAAATGATCACATTTTCAAGCACCTAGATCCAATCTGTGGCATGTGGGAAGCAAAGTTTTTTAGCCACATATAACCTCAAAAATCAGATCAAGTAGTGTGGGATGATTGTGTGATGCCTCCTGTTCGTCAACGTGCCAGTTATCGCCACTTGTCGGAAACTGAGAGGGACAGAATCCTTGAACTGAGAGATCTTGGTTTATCACTGCGGCAGATCGCTACGCGCCTAGGCCGAGATGTTAGCACTGTTCAATATTGCATGTCCCGGAGGTTGGGAGAACAACGACGAACGGGAATGACAGCAAGTGGTGCGTGCATGCGAACCTCTGCATGGACAGATCATCTGATTGGAAGAATGGCGCATAGTAATCCATTCTGTACTGCAAGTGAAATTGGACGTCACATCCTAAGCCTAGGGCGGCAACCAGTGTCGAAATGGCCGTACCACTGGTTCCACGACCAAACCAAAGTGCCCCAGAAGCCGTTTTTCAACAGGACAACGCCAGGCCACATGTTGCTCGTGCTACTGTGAGCAGCCTGCGTGGCCTAAACATGCTACCATGACCTGCAGGATCTCCGGACTTGTCTCACATAGAGCACATCTGGGACGTCATTGGTCGGCAAAGGGAGCTGATGATTTGCGTGCCCAAGTGCATTCAGCATTGCATAACATTCCTCGAACAACCATTAATAACCTCATTGATAACAAGCCAAGGCGTATAAGTGCATAGATTTCTGCGCGTGGTGCTCCTACTCAATACTGATTAAATCAAGGTGTTTGGAATATTTTGTTTCCATTTTTTTTTTTTATCATTTGCATATCATTAACATGTCTATCGATCCTGTGATTTCCACAATTCCAGAACTTTTCCTTCTTGGTGTTGCAATTTCAATGTTGAGGAGTATATATTTGTGTTGACTTTACTCCCCCTCAACCCAGTTCCTGTCATCATTTTTAATTGAGCTAATTATAAGTCATTAAAGGGGTTGTCTCATGAAGCCAACATCTTTCTATATGCCCTATTAGGCTGGGTTTACACATCATGTATTTGTTGCAGAAATTCAGTACTAAAACATAGGTTTTGACACAGTTTAGTATGGATTTTCCACGAGCAGCCTATTTTTTTTACATTGTGTGTGAAACTGGGCTTCGGGCATATGGACGTCATAGAAGGGGAGTCCCAAGTAGGGAACTCCTTTCTATTAGCCAGAGAGGACAGCTGCTAACAAAGCTCTAGCACGTCTATGTATTACATGGTCAGCCATTAATTTGAACACACCCACAGTGATCAGCGCTGGCTGGACTGGCTTCAGTTTTAAAGGGATTGTCTTAATCAGACAACCACTTAAAGGGAATGTGTTGCCAGAAAAACATGTTGTTTTTTTTAAATTAAACATTTAGTGTGTAGGTGATTAAACATTGTTCACATTTTTTTTATTTTTTTCACGAGTCAGGAAATATTATAAATTAATTCCAATTTATAATATTTCCCATTGCTGGTCACTAGATGGAGCTATTCCCAAAATTGCAGCATTGCAAAATTGGGTAAAAAGCCCTCGCTCTAGTGAGCTCTCAGCATCCCCCCCCTCCTTTATCCTGGCTAGTGCCGGGATAAACGAGGGGTTTGAACGGTCTAACCTCCTACACTGTGTGTCGCCATTTTTTGAGCTAACACACAGTGTAGTAGGTTTACATACAATAGTAAACGTACACAAACACGAACATACATAGAAATCTCTTACCTGCTCCTGCCGCCGCGGCTCCCTCCGGCCCGTCTGCTGCCGCTGGTCCAAGTGCACAAGTCTGGAAGCCGCGACCGGAAGTAGTAATCTTACTGTCCGGCCGCGACTTCCGGTCCACAGGAAAATGGCGCCGGACGGCACGCATTTGAAATTGGACTGTGTGGGAGCGGCGCATGCGCAGTTCCCACACAGACGGCGTACACAGAAGTGGATGGGACGGGACCCGTTCGCAGTCCCTATGGGACTGTGGCTGCCGTATTCCATGTCTGTATGTGTCGTTAATCGACACATACAGAAATGGAAAAAAAAATGGCAGCCCCCATAGGGAAGAAAAAGTGTAAAAATAAGAAAAAGTAAAACACAAACACACAAATAAATATAAACGTTTTTAATAAAGCACTAACATCTTTAACATATTAAAAATAAAATTGTGATGACACTGTTCCTTTAAGTGTAAAGACACAAGTAGCTTCTGCCGTTCAACCAGAAACTGACAGAAATTGGCTTAAATTATAACACAAATCTACTACTGCTAATAGCACGGGCAGATTTGATTTTCTGGTGCACATACAGGCAATGAAGCGCCAAATGTATTAAGAGTTGTGCGCCTCTTAATACATTTGGTGCATTTTTTTCCAGTGCAGTACAGTTTAAGGGCTTTATCACACGAACGTAGAATACATCTGTATGACGGCCGTTAAAACAACAGCCGTCACATGGACGCATCTATTTCAATGGAGCCGTTCACACGACTGTGGTTTCAACAGACAGTTGAAAAATAGAGCATGTCCTATTTTCTTCCGTTATCACGGATCCCTCGATATACTTAATTCTATGGGGATCCGTGAAAATGAGACCCGTTCGAGTGCAACTCGAAGGTGAAAATCGTGCGTTTTTCACGTCCGAGTTTGCGCTCATTTGTGTGAATAAGCCTTTAGACTGGTGTATAAAAGGCTAGTCTTATTAAATTTCCCCCATGGTGGACATTCACTTTAAAGGTCAGTTTACACATTGCGTAAATACTGCGGATTTTCCGCAACGGAATTAGTTGCGAAAAATCCACAGCAAATACAGTAGCAGCAAAGTAGATGAGATAAAACAAATCTCATCCACAAGCTGCGTAAATACTGAGCGGAAAAAAACGCTCAAATTGACCTGCGGTGCGGAACTTTATGCCACAGCATGTCCATTGTATTTGTGTAAACGCTGCTTATTTGTTGCGGGATTTCCCCATTGAATTCTATAAATCCTGCAACAAATAGCAGTTGTTGCATTTTTTGGTGCGGGTTCGCAGCGGTCCCGCCGCAAAAAACGCAACTTCTACTTACCCATGATTCTGCATTCCTCCCTCCAGCACGGCCTCCTGGGATGACATTTCATCTCATGTGACTGCTTCAGCCAATCACAGGCTGTAGCGGCTGTCACGTGGGATAAAGTGTCATCCCAGGAGGCCGGCCCAATGACATCATCCAGGTGTCATCCATCTAGACTCCAGCCAATCATAGGCTCCAGCGGTCTCCTGGGATGAAGAGTCATCCCAGGGGCAGACCGGATAACACAGCAGTTTTCCACCGCGACATTCCGGGTGAAAAACTGCACCACAGTTTGGTGTGCTTTTTCGCACGGAATTTACTGCGGCGGCTAAGCTGCGTGATATAATGCAGCGTATCCGCCCAGTGTGAACACGGCCTAAGAATTGGACTCTGTCTAAATTTCAATCAAAATGTTGTGCTTTACCCCTACTCTTTATAAAAACTCCATGACTCCAGCTCACAGAAATTAAAACATTAATAACATGGCACGTGAAAGAACATGTTGCTTGAAACTAAGATGGAACTAGGAGTTTGGAATGAGCAGTAGTCATGATGAGAATAGTGATTTGGGGTTGTACACTGAGGTTCATGAAATGGGAAACATGGCCTCAAGCCTCAATTTCTGACTTCTTTCCTGTGGAATTGGGTTGCAAGTCTGAAAAGCTCCTGAATTCCACATTTCTGAATCTCTATTCATTCCAGGAACATGTGATAGGACTGTTTGTAATGAACGGCACTTCTGAAGGAACACTGCATGAAAGAATCAGAGTTATGAAACTCCCACCAACATTGAGGTCTTTCATCTCTGCAATCGTTTAGAAGAAAGTTAATTTCAAAACAAACACTACTATGGGATATTATGCCACCACAGGGCAACATTGCATCCTGTTGGCAACTGTAGCTTCTGTGCATTAAAGAGCTTGTCTCTGTATAGACCACCCCTTAAGGCCCTGTGCATACGACCGTATATTTCATCCGTAACTACAGACCCATTCATTTCAATTGGCTACACACACCTTTCAATATTTTTACGGATGGGTGTCCGTGCTGAAAAAATGAGAGCACCTATTCTATTCCTGTCCATAATTATGGCATTAACGCTCCAATAGAAGCCTATGGGTGCTTCCATAAATACGGACGGCTACGAACGTGCATCCGTAAATGTCCGTATTTACAGAAGCGTTGCTATGCAGCACGTTGGTGGCATCATTTGCACCCTCTTTTTATTTACGAATCCGTATATATGGATCAAATACTGACTGTATTTACAGACACCCTTCCGTATATACGGATAAGTTACGGATGACTACGGATCCGTATTTACAGACAGTATTTCTGGATAGATGAAAATACGGTAGCGTGCATGAGGCCTAAAGTAATACTAAACTTGGAAATAAATGATAAAAGTAAATAGAAGATCAACTTGCCCATGTTAGTCAGTCTGCAGGATTTTTGGTATGTCCCTGAGGCAGTCTTGTAGAAATCCTGTAGAGAAAACGTTAATTTTCTACTGATCTCTTCTATTTTCAGCTAGTAAACGGCTGAGGGGGAGACAAACTTTCTTTATATCCTACTGCAGACAGTTGTCTCACAGCCAGACACAGAATTTGCTCTTCTCCTGGAACACAGAGAAGAGTTCTTTATATATTTCTCAGTGTTAATTGCAATATGAGACAAAATAGGATCAAGGGAAAAGAAGAACATTAAGTTAGGAATTGCTGGAATTGTTTTTTTATTTTGTGTTCCTTTAAATATATGAGCTGGCACGCCATCACCTGATGGCCACGTGTCTGGCCACCATGTAGTAATACATGTTGGCTCTTCAGATTATATCTGCTCCTGCTCATTAAGGGTGTCCCCAATCTATTACATTTATCAATCACACGGCTGTATTTTGGTTAGTAGTATTTGTAAGTGAAAACCAGGAGTGGTCCCAAAACTGAGAAGAGGTACAATCAATCATTTTACTATACTTTTTCTCTGTGTAGGTTCCACTCCTTGTTTTGGTTTACAAATATGGATACAAAATTCTGACCAAATACTGCTGTGTGAATAAGGCTCAATTGTTGCTGATGCAATTTTTTCACATAAATCCTGTCTTCCTTTACATAAAACAATTTTTTTAACATTTAAAAATCTCTTTCCCATAGAGCAGTTCATAATTATATATAAATTTAGTTTAAATAAAAAGTACACAAAGTGCACAATTGCTGGTTCAGGTTTATGTATATTCCCATCCGTGCTTCTGAGTACCATATTGCACTAACTCATTTATATCAGTGCTCTTTAGCATATCTGGATTTATTTAGATGGTTTTACTTGTGAGGTGTACTGAAGAAATTATTTTGTGCCGTAACAGATGAATGACTGGTGGCCCTCAGTTTCCATCAATCAGCCCAGTGGTAGAACCTCTCAGGTGATGGTCCTCTTCTAGTCTGCTCTAGCTGCAGCAATGTTGAACGCATTGAGTCCTTCCCGTGGAAGAGAAATTTGGGCTCCCGCATATTTATTCTGCCTGTTTTCCTGAAGAAAGATCTATCTTCAGCTGTAGTATCTGTTTGTGTGGTCCCTGCTCTTGAGAAGTGAATGCTTATGTTCTCTGCTTCGCTCTCCATCCCCTCTCAGGAACGCAGCGCATTCACATGCAAACATGTTAATATTACTCCTTGCTTTTCCACCTCCTGCAGGCAATGCTTTGTTTGGCTGTGCACAAGAGAGAACAAAAACAACTGCAGGGCTCATGGGTTTCCCAGAAATGCAGGAGGCCCACAGTAAAAGCTATGAAGAACGCTGGTGGCAAGGAGATGCCTGCTCACTAACACTGATATCCGCTCACTCGGAATGCACTGAGGAGTTGTATTCTTAGCACCTTTCAAACATTTACGATCTATAACAAAAATTATTGTTTTCAAAGCCATTTAAAATATATCTATCTATATGTAATTCACCAGGGGTTTTGAAACTCATACATATTCCATGATTTTCCTAGGATGGTACTTTTTTCTTTATGTAAAGTTTAAAATGAATAAAGTAAAAACTTTTATTCTTAGAATTCTACGCTATAAAAAACAAATAGGGTAGCTGAGCCTATAATTTACAATATAGCCCAGATCTCTTCTGATAATTATTGTTCCCAGTTAGTTACACACACAATGTACAGGGGCAACGCAGTTTTTTTTTTCATGGTTTCTACTGTCCATTTCGCATAGACTGCAATAGCCATCATGGGTGCAAAGACACATCTTCATCAGTGGTATATGGCACATCATCCCTACAGCAGTTTAGAAGGAACGGCGGGTATTTGTCAGACGAGCATTTCTTGTTTAATGGCATTTCCCCACATAGGTTTTCCAAGATTGGTCAGATTTTTGTCTATTTAATCAATTCGAGCTAGCATCAAGGCCCACTGGCACCCACGCGCAGTAGCATCAAGCGACACAACATCCAATATCTTCTATTAGAGCCTTGTAACTTAAATTTATAAAGGAGACTTTATAAATGGTGGTTTTATTTGCATTTCCTGGATTAACGGAACAGTGGACACCAGTTATTGTCTCTCTCTAGCAAATTAGTTATTCTGCAAGGTAAGGCCTCATGCACACAACTGTATTTTGGACCCATGTGGTACAGATCTGTAATATTGCGCTCCAACCGGCTATGGGCCCATAAAGTTCCTCCCATTTTATATGGAGGTCTTATCTCACATATTCTGTAAAAATCACAGATTAAAAAACATAACATGCTGTATTGCATGCCATATTACAGTGGAATATAGTGAGGCAGCACACAAAGTAAGATGCCATTTTACAGGCCCTGTGTGCACAGCAATGTGTATTAGCGCTTTAGATAGAAGAAAAACGTTAACTTTCTCCTTAAGCACAGCATTTCTTATATGGCCATGTTTGTGGTCATGCTTCTCCATTGGCCCAATTATAATACATCCAGATTGTCGTCGTTAAAATTTTATATTTGGTGGATTTCTTAATATTACTTTGAAAAGCTTTTCATTTTGCGGTAAATTGCCAAAAACCACTAACAATAAAAGCACATACACGGGTGACAGTTGGACATAAAACATTTATTTAAGCAAACAAAAAGTAAACTGCATAGGAACAATTTAAGGTCCATAGAGACAGTAACTTTATTAAAAGGATCCCAGTAGCTGACATTTCATCCCTTAGCTACATTTCGGAGCCTCCTCTATGGACCATGGAGGACAATACATTCAGCAATTTCCATCGGAACATTGTTTCACCTTTGCCCTTTGGAACAGAGGCACGCATTTATTCATGCTCTTCCTACATACAGTGTGGGAGTTCTGTGCAAACAGCTTGATTGTGGGGCTGCCACTCTTGGGGTGCATCGCTTTGCAATGTATTACTGGCTAAAACGGTCATTCAAAAAAATCAATCACTGAGTGGCAGACCCAAAGACAAAAGAAAAACATTCAAGAGAGTTCTCAACCTTATCAAGGTGCAGCAGATGCACCACAAAGCAAAGTGAAATTGCTTAGAGTCATTTTTTGTAACACCCCCCTACCGGGATTCAGTCTGTGCTTTACAAACACCCACAGAGTAAAACAAATCAAAAAAGACATTTAACAATAAAAAATACAAATTAAGAAAGTGTGACAAAGATTTAAAACTTTTTTTTTTTTTTTTTAAAGTTGCTAATTTCTTCAGTTTGTATCCTACCATAACATATGATAAACATTGAGATTAAAGGGGAAGTATCAATTTTAAATTAAATATTTAAATGAGTACACCACTATACTATAGGTCACTTCTTCCTGCTTGTCCCTCCAAAAAAGATATACTTGACTAGCGGAGTCTCAAAAAGCATTTTACAAATATCTGGTCACATCTCAACTTGCACCCTAAATGGTCTTTACGAGGATTCTAGTGCTTGCGTTGTTCCTGAAATGGATGCTATGAATTTGTCCGAGTGTTGATTAAAGCCACATATATCTGTCTCTGTACCAATTTACACCATACTGAAAGCAATAAATGGATACTTCCCCTTTAACTAATGAGGAGTAGGCAGTTGATGAAGAATCTAGGGACCAGTTATCTGCTGGTTTTATTTTTCAAGAAATTCTGCTGCTTTCTGTCAACTTGATATGAACAGAATAACCTCGAGTACCACAAAATCAATGTGAATTAGCTATAGCCAACCAGAATATACGTATCTGAGCCGGCAATATAGTGAGAATTTAAAACTAATTTCCATGTAAATAGTTGAGGTCACTGGAGATCTGGAAAGCGTCTATGGCAGCTGTGAGGGTACTCATCCTAAAGGAAGAGCACTAATGTCTAACAATCAAAGCATGACAAAGCACAACACGCCATACAGAAGTTACACACAATTAGGGTTACAGTGCAGCTGTCTTGTATACACATAGAAGAGGAGACTATTCTGTAGGTTATCTAGTCAGGAAAAAGCAAGTTCTTTTAACAGGAGATTGCAGACAACTGAAATGATGGATCTCATAATGGTTCAACCTACCAAATGGATGATACAAAACCTGAAGGGCATTAGCTGAGTGTTATCCTGCAATTCCATGCTCTGCCATATATAGAGAGACCCACACTCAAGACTGTCAAAGAAAAAGTAGAATGTTATTTGAGGTATTTATCCTATGTCAGGACTGTTGCCACATCGAATGGCCATAGTCTGTTGGAAGCGCTCAGTATCTCCCGACTGGAGCACTCAACATCAGATATTTTCCAACATCTGTTGAGAATGTCTCACCGACCATAGGGGACAAAGATTTCTCACCATTGATGATTGGCTTTAGCGTCATCATGAAGACACAATTTCCACATTTATGTACAGTAAATGTTAGTGGTTGGTGCAGCTAAGATTTCTTGTTTGGTTTGTCTAAAGGCCCTTTTACTCAGGCGATGATCGGGCGAACATGCACACTTTTGAATACTCGTTCCCGATCATTGGCACATGTAAACATGGCACCAATCAGCCAGCAAATGAGCAAACCCTCATTTGACAGCAAATCGGATCTTTTATTTGAGCATTACAATCATCGGTTGTCAGCAGCACATCTCCCTGTGTAAACAGGAATGTGCTGCCGACAATTATGAAACTGTATGTGGCCGAAAAATCGTTCGGGCACATATAGTACCAATAATTGATCCATTTAAATGGAGTTAAAAGAGCGCAGATCGACTTACTATACCATCAATCAGCACTTGTTACAGGTGGAAATTGTGCCAGTGTCAAAAAGGACAAATGCCAATATAGGAAGTTGATGGGCGCTCATTTAGCTTTATTTACATAAAACACTCATTGTACTGTATGAGGACAAGCAAGATCGTTCATCATTGTCAGTAGTAGATCCCCTGCTTAAATGGGCAGATGTGTTGCCGACAACGATGAATTTTACTGCTGCATAACAGATGCGATTAACCGACAAAAGAGTGTTCGCTTGTTTGACAGCTGCTCGCTTGGCCGTTTTACACAGGGCGATCATAAACGAGCGTTCCATTCCCCCGTATAGATGAAAACAATTAAGGCCAGGTCATAATGTCACCAGCAAACACGCTTCATTCATAAATACAAGATAAGGCAACTCCTCACAATTAAGTGTGATCTCAGTAATAACACAATTGCGCAGATTTACTAATACGGTCTAAGATTTAGTGTAAACTTAGAGCAGGCAGTCAGAAGATGTGCCAAATTTATCACATTGGCACGTTAGACACTTTTCCTTGTTCTACCTCTTGGTTGACTTCATTTTTGTGCCAAATTGGTACATTTTAGAGAATCTTAACTAAGCCACACCCCTTTGAGAGACTCTTAAAAAGTGGCTAGTGAGGCACAAACATCTGTTCTTTTTGGCGCACTTTACAAAATAGGTCAAAAACTTGATGCAACATTATATGCCAGAACTGTGCCCTGTTTTTACACATTTTACAACAAAGTCTAGGTGCAATCACATTGGCAAATTTTCCCCAATGTGCCGAGGATTATTTTACATTTCCAACACCACCTGGGCATATAAAACCTTCCAAATTATTCTGAGCATGCTGATCTGGTACACAAATAATAAAAAAGACCGTCAACTTTCTTGGCTGGATTATCCTTGACTATTTGTCAGGTTTGTACCACCAGCTAAGGAAAAAAAAAACAAACAATAAAAACAACTAAATTACTCTTCCCCAGCCCCCCCCCCCCCCAAATAACACATTACAAAAAACAGGGACCTTGGAGAAAAAGAAACGACTCCAAACCCACTGGGAAGAAGACGCTGCTGAAACAAGCGGACAAACACACAAGAGGAAGAAGCTGTACTATTGTGACACTTTACATTCAATTATTAAGCACCTCTCCCCAAGTCCATGCTCCTGCTGGGATGTACAAGATTCACCTGGAAGAGGAGACAATGTAATAAAAAGATTTCTACCTGAGGTAAGTACAATCATTAAGAACAGGTCTATGACCATGCAGACATGAACACTTTTTTTTTTCTCTCTTTATACAATTTTTGTATATATCTTGTAGCAGACCAGATTCAGTTTTCCAGATCAGCCACTTAAGAGTGAACATCGTAAACTAAGATGGCCGTACACACAAAAAAACTAATACATTCGACAGCTTATCCTCATTCACGCACACATTTGGTTTGGTGGGAAACAAGTGAATTGGTGGTGAATATCAATTGAAATGGACCCACTGGTTTACTATGCAATTAACGCGCGTGTGCGTGTGAATGAGAGGTAGGGAAATAACGTATGAGTTGTAGGAGAGGGGCCATTGTAAGGGATTATAGGCGAGGAATATGTCCGTACTATACAAATAAGGGTAAATAATTCTGCCCAGCTTTAGTTGTGCTGCACGCGACCCTGGCTGCGGAGTAACATTCGGCAAGGTACGTAACACCTATTTGCCCAATTTAAATGGTGGATCTGGAAAGTAACTATGACGGATTGATACAAAGTGATGAAATGGGCCAATCAGCTCATGCATTGAAATTAATCCCACCTTTTACTCCCAAATAACTTGTGAACTAAATGTGCATGGGGATCACCATTAACAATATGTTAAAAAGGGAAAAATAATCCTGTGCAATGACCAAATCAAGTTCTATGAACACACAGAGAAAAGGAAGCCATGGTTTTCAAATCAAAATAATAGTAAAAGAAAAATTAATAAAAAGACACTGGTCATAGTTAAAAACAAAAAAAAACCTTAAAAGAATGATCCTTAATCCTTTCACTCATGACATTACCTTATGGCTCTGAATAAAGCAGTCAGCTGAACAAGCATGCATTTTTTTTTTATGGGGAGAGGGGAATTAGCCCCCTCTAGCAGTGGCTCTTCTCCCATGAAAAAAAGAGTGGACCGGGCATGTTGAAATCCAACTTGGCCAATATTTTCTTTTCTCAAAATGTGCCGTCAGAAAAGAGTCTGGAGACCCTCCATACACATTAGATAGTTCTGTCATCAATCCCAACTTGGTCTAATTTGTTTGTCACCTTAGGCATGCAGAAGGAAAAATAACCTTGCAGAAAAAACACCAGCAATAAATGTAACATTCAACAGTAGACTATAATACTGGGCTAAGTGAGTCATTAGTGTGAACTTTTTTTTGCATAATATCTAGTGACCACAATCAAAGCTATCTATAAAGCTAAGCTTCTATTTTCCTGAGTACCTATCAACTATTTAGTTTTATTTACAGAAAATGTCTCGCTAAAAAGTAGCTAAATATAAAAAGTCGAGAGCAATTGAAGAGTCCAACAAATATTTCGAATACCTAAACATATGTATTTTCATATGCAATAGATGGTTATTTATCTAAACTAACATATGAACAATTTTTACATTCTAGAGGTAGATTCCTTAATTTCTTCAGTGCCGGCAATTACATTGCAGAGTAGAAGGTCTTAGAAAGTGGTAGAAGGAGAATGGGTTATTGAGGTAGAAGGAGAGGTTCGGACTTAAGGTCCTATTACCCGACCCGATATGGGTCGTGAAAATGAGCGCCAATCAACAAGACAGCTCGTTGATCAGCGCTTGTTTGCTTCTTTCACAAGGAGCAACGACTGCTTATGTATATGGACAAGCGATCGTTACTACGATCGTTCATCCCCATACATATTTATGTCGTCGACAGCACATCTCCCTGTGATGTGCTGCAGACAATGATTTTTAATTCTGCATAAGCTAGCAGATCAGCCGATGAACGAGCGTTTGCTCTTTTCATCGGCTGATCGCTACCCTGTTTACAGAGCAATGATCGGGTACGAGCGTTCATATAATTGCTCGTTTGCACGATCATTGGCCCGTCTAATAGGGCATTTACTCCGAACATGTTTCAGAGGTGGTAGCAGATTTCCATTCAATGTTTAAGTGGTCTTAAAGAGGAGCTCATTAGCTAGTATGGCAACCAGCATCAGTTAATTTTGGCACCTTCTACAACACTTGAACACTTTGGCAACACAATTTTTAAAGCAAGAAGTAAAATTGAAAACTGTACTTTAAAGATGAATGAATATATACACACATTCGACAGGATAAAAATCACGCCTGAAACACAACAACATCTATGGCATTCTGGCATAAGTTACACTGATAAAAAAAAGTGTCCGACATACACGTGTATGAGACTTTTCCTTTTCTAATGGTATTACTAGTCATAAGGTTGGAGCTAGACAGGACTTTTTTTGTAGTAAGCGATTTAATTGCAGTCCAGGAATGCAATAGACTAGGGCTTTTTTTCTCACTACAAAAATCGCTGTGATAAATCGCTGTCCATAGGAACACATAGAGTAGCTTGAAAATCTCCTTAAAATCACTCCAGACAAGTGTGTAGCTCTGAAATCCCAGAATGCAGCGAGCCGCTAGCAAATCTTTTGACTGGAGCGAATTTCAAGAAACGACTCAATGCATTCCTATGGTCAGCGATTTATCACAGCAATCTTTTGTAGCAAGATAAAAATCGCCGTAGCCTAATGCTTTCCTATAGACCGTGATTATATTGCGCACTAGGAAGAAAAAAAAAAATAAAATATCTAGATCTAGCCTCAGCCTAACTGTTGAGGGCAAGATCAATCAAACAGTAAGGTACATTCACAGTTAGGTGTACAAGGTAATGCAGAAAGCAGGCATGGGGGTAGCAGATGCAACATTTTGCATATCATTACAGCCTGCACACAACTATATAACTACATGTGGGCACATACTACGTCCTGTCCTACGCACTTATGCCAAGGTTGGACAAAAGTTACCAAAAGTGGAGACTACATAAGCATGCACTCGACAGACTCCATTCTATCTGCTATTTGTATATGTTATATAAAACTTTAATTTAAACCTCCCTGTGATACTTGAATTAAAAATCCACCAAAATAAACACACACACATATATATATATATATAAAATTTACACACACATACATATACACACACACCTTAAAAAAAAACGACACATATCAGTCCGAGATGGGGAGTGGTATGGCTTGACAAGTTCCTCCGCCCCTCTCATCAGAGTGGTAGCCCGGCGGATCAGCTGAGTCACGTCTAGTTGTTAGGGATACACGGACAACCACAGTATTTTCAGCAAGATTATCAGGGAGAACATCCCCAGTCCATCTCTGATTATCTAGGTCTCTAACGTGTTGCATTAGTGCCATTCTAAGAGTAGGGGAGTGGCAATGAGTCTCGGAAAGACTCCCAATATATAAATTTGTAAATATACATTTAAGTGGAAAACTAGGAGGGAGAAATACCAAACTATGTCTGAAATATCAGGAAAACCTACGAGCACGCAAACATTTGCTAGGATATAAATACAGTATTTCAGAACGGTATGTAATGCGTTGTTGCATGCAAAGGCTTACCATGACTTTTTGGAGGTGCCGTACATATAGTGGTGCATTATGGGTACAGTCACAGATTTCAAACAAGGCATTTAGACTATGTATCATCACATCCTAATGCATTAGTAACATGCGTGAACGCGTAAGGTATATATCTTTCTGCATTAATGACGAGCTCTAAACCATTTTAAGTTTGTCTGGTATAGTAAAAAACGATACTCTGCAAAGTACTAAAAAAAAATACCATGTTTTCCAGTTCCTACAACAATCCTACCATGTGGTGGTTTGCAACTAGTGTGGCAATGACAACAATAAAAAAAAAGGACCATTAATTGTGAACCAAAAGCTGATGTACGCACGCACGTACGCACACGTGTCTGTTTTGCTGCTGCAATTCTTTACTGCAGTGGCCAGATGCAATAGGAATGAAAGGCAACTATGACATTTCCAATCATATATATTTCTTGCAGGATACTTCAGGGGTTTTTCTCTTTTTTTTAGTGCACAATGCCCTTGGTTTGGAGTTTGTGTTTTTTTCTGAACAGTCATAGGTAAATGAGAACAAATGTATAATATGGAGTATAAGGCATTGAAATCCCAAAAAGTTATTTTTTTTCCTTCCAAACTATACTAGGTAATGGTTACTACTATCAAAAGTGTAAACCTCTGAAAATTATCTTTTTTATAGAAGTCAAGGTAAGCACAATTTCCACTAGACTTCTGGTATGCGTGTAAATCACCATTTCCATGTAACAAAATCGAATTTTTCAGCAATAAATTTAAAAAAAAAAAAACAATACAAAAAAAATAAACAATATAAGCCGCGTGATCCAGCAGCGTCAAATTAAAATGAGTAATTGTATATTCTCTAGCCATTTATTTTACAGATAGCACGAGAACTTTTAAAAGTGTTGACATCAAGGAGAAAAAAAAAATAAAATAAAATCTTTGGTTTTTTTTTCATTGTAGAAATGAATCACATTCACATATATAAAAAGGGAATATATGGGTAGAAAAATATTAATCATATTCACATACATTCAATTGCCTATAGAGGTATTCATATTTTTAGCATTAGACTTAGATTAGGCATAAGAATAACACTCCATTGTAGTTGAAAAGGTGCAGTCCCATGGAGAATTTGAAAACAATACAGAAATCATTTAGAATTACCACATGTATTTAAAAAAGTTATATTTATGAAAAAACTCACTTAAAGATTGCAAGTCACAGTTTTGAACCTGGCATTCTATCGAAGGGTATGTTCACACAATTTTTTGCAGGCAGAAAAATCTGCCTCAAAATTCCAGACGGAATTTTGAGGCAGACTTTGACCTGCCTACATGCCCTTCGCTGTGTTTATCACCGGCGGCCATTGAGCGCCGCGGGCAATATACACCACGAAAAACGCTTTCTCTGCCTCCCATTGATGTCAATGGGACGTCAGAGACTTAAACGCCCAAAAAGATAGGGCATGTCGCTTATTTTTCCGGCGAGCCGAAAAAGAGGAAAAAAAAAAAAAACACTTCCGCCTTCCATAGAAAATCAATGGGAGGTGTTTTCGGCCATTTTTTGGCACGGTTTCCGCGTAAAAAAAAACCTGTGTGTGAACATAGCCTAAGAAGGCAAAAAAAAGAAAAGACAAACACAAAAATACACGACATTCTTAAAAATAGCAAATATTATAAAATAGGTGTCACATGGTTGACAAACTAGATGTGAACAGAAATGCCCACTGCTGTAATTTGCCAATGATTACAAACTGTATGCACCTAGATTCAAAATGTATTGTTAAAGGGACACTAAACCCCCTCCTCACCACTGCTAATTTCTAGATTGGGGAAGGAAAGTAGATACCTCTTGGGAATAATATAGTTCCCTATAGAAGACTTTCACTTTTTGGATTGCAGAAGATATTTAAGATGAGGATATCATGTTCTGCTGTATGTTTTCTGGAGACATTGTGTGCTTCTAGGGGAGAATTCCTTGGTAATGTGGCATGTGTTGGAACATGCCATTTGCCTATATAATCAGAGGCACGTGCAGGTACAGTATAGGCCCAGGCCAGCCTATGGATGCCATATTACTGATCTGTACAATATGGATCTACAATACAACTGTGTGCAGGAGGCCCAAGTGCTGCTTGTACCTTGTGTTTATTTTTAGTGTCTTATCAAGTAAACCGTTGTGGGAAATAACCTTCTACTATGTTAAGAATAATGGTCCACAAATGTATTTCAAGTAAGAACCAAAAGTAATGCACTACATATTAAACTTTGTGTTCAAATTACAAAATTACTGGCACCACTGAGGAAACTTTTCCAGTGACATCAAAAGAACGAAGGCTGAACTAAATAGTAGCTAGAAAAATAGTTGTTGAAAAAATAAATCCGGTGCCCTATAGGACTGCACCCATGTGTTTTTTTTCCAAGCCTGTTAGAATATTCATATTAACATTTCTCCAATTTAAAATACACAGCGATACAAAATACTGATATAACCACATATACTCCAAGGCCACTTTCACACGGCTTAGTATTCGGAGTCAGTATTTGGAAGCCAAATCTAGAAGTGGAGATACACAGTGAAAAAGTATAATGGGAAGATTTGTAACACTTCCTTGTTACGGACCCCCTCCTGATTTCAGCTTACAAATATTGATGCAAAATACGGACCACAATATTGCCGTGTGACCGTGGCCTTACTGGGATAATTCATTAAGTTTGACATTAATTACAGATGGTGACTGTATAGGAGAATAGCCAAGTATTCATCCTTGCAACGTTAAAAGGCTTCACGACAATATACGGACCAAGAGACGTCGTCTCGACAATAAATAACACTTGAACAAGCCCTATGATATACTATTTGGTAGTCAGCTAACATAAATAGGGTTAGAAATTGTCACAATCTTGCATAAATTTACATACTGGACTCTAGAGCAACAGGAAGCCCAGGGACTAAGACTAGTTTAGTATTGGTGAGGCATTTTTTTTGACCATACATTTGTCAAACTACAATTACTAGCAAGTTTTGGCAGACCGTAAAGTTGAAGCACAGAAGACTGCCAGCTACACCAGAGCTGCTGTGATCAGAAATTACTCTATCAACATATATTATTCTCTACTACTCACTTATCACCTACTAATACAAGTTGAAAAGTCAGATATAAAACACCTCTTAAGAGGGCATGCATCTACACAACCGGCATCAGAGCATTAAGTGCAGCCAGAACATTAATTGGAGCGGGGTATGTAAATCTTTGTCCTAAAAGCAGAACCACTGTTTTACAGATAACGTTTAATCCAGCCTTCTTTTCGGCTTAACATATAATCTAAAAAAAAAAAAATTATTATAAAAAAAAAGTGCAAATCAAGGCAAACTTTTTTTCATATTCACACAAATAAATAATGTGACTTGCAAATTTGTTAAGAAAAAAAAAAATGACAAATAATATTTCTGTTGTCAGGAAATACTTTAATCTTTGGTTGGGCATTTATTTTTAAATGTAAAGCTTCAGATATTTTAAAAACAAAAAAAGGTCACAAAAAAAAAAAAAAAAAGGGGGTATTACTTGGGAGAAGCTTCACAATATAGAACTTAAATTTTTTTGAACATAGCGCTCCGGCCAAATATCTACAACTTTAGTTTGGTCTCTGAAACAGCATATCACATATCATTAAAATTAACACATATGAACTACAATTGTATACGCTGAAAACTATATCCCAATGTAATTGGAGTATAATCTTATTATTCTGCAAGTTTTTTGTTTTTTTTTATATTTTTTTTTTTTTTTATAATCTACCCATCATAGATAAGACTTTAGAAACTGGATGTCACAAATTGCAGATATGAACACAAGTTAGCCATACAAAATGTTAATTATGGTCTTTGCAATCAAAGCGAAAAAAGAAAAATATCAAGCGTGACAAAAATAAAAACAGTAGATTAGTCTTAACTCACAAATTGTAACAATAGCCATTTGTACAACAAGTATACGGATCTATACAGCATCATCTCTGCAGAACACCAATATCATTGGTGCTTTGGTGTCAAGTGCACACTTACTGGAAATTATCCAGAATTTGTGCTATATACCGTGTTTGGCCATATCCATAACCAATTTGACCTAAAGCAGTCCTGCTCGAATGTAACCCACAAAAGTAATATTTTGTTTTAACAAGAAAATAACTTGACCGTTACATGTTGTGCTTCATCTTTCACAATATTTCACCCCCCCAGGGTATTCAAGAGGAACATGTAAAAACCTTGTTGCAATATTAAACACACATACAGTCACGCGCGCACACAGACATACATGTATGACTGGAATTTGTAAAAAGAACACCGACTTGAGTACAAGCAAATGATCAATACATCCAGCATAAACTAAGCATCACTCAGTACGAACAAAAAAACAAAACAATACAGAAAATAGAATATTGTCTTTGGTTTCTGAGGTATGTGACATTTGATCGGGAAAAAATAAAAAAACACCTTGTAGAATTTGCATACTGAGGTATTTCTCGTTTCGAAACGTACTGAGGTAATAGCAATATACAAGGCGTCCTCTGTTGCAGCAGCACGGGAAAAGGAGGAATTCAAAAATTTGGTTAAAGAGGACACAAGTGTTTTAAACAAATGTCTATGTCGATATTTTTCCTGGTATTGTTTTAAAGTTTATAGCCCTTTTTGGCTTTTTTTTTTTTCAGAAGAGATTTTTTTACACATTCTCTTAGCAGGTGTAGTCGGTTTTGTTTTTCAATTACTCGAAGTGAGGTAAGTTGATATTAATATTTTGTGCAGGATCAGAGAAAAAACAAACAAAATCAAAATAACGATCTCGGTTTGAGAATTTGAGGTAGATTTTTCTTCCTAATTTTGTTTTATTCTTCACAGGCTCTACTTTTGCAGTCAGTTTGTGTGTTTACAAGAACAAAAAATATGAGGTAGGTGCTCTGTCTTGCTGTATATTACATACTTCTTGATAACATTTCCCTGAGACAGTTTTGTGTTGAAAACTGATTAGAAGGCTAGAATTCGGTTGTTACCAAAGTCCACCACAACAATTGTGCCATCAGGTGTGACAGCTATGCCGGATGGACGATCCATGTGTCCAAAGCCACTTCCTTGGGTGCCAAACTTGCATAGGAAGCTGCCGTTTGGCTCAAAAATTTGTACTCTGTGGTTTCTGGAGTCTGCTACAATAATGCGTCCTTCTTGATCAACTGCAACACCCTGCGGTCGCAGGAACTGCCCATTTCCTGTACCCTCTGTGCCCAAGAAATGTGCTGACTGGCAGTCTGGTTTGATTATCAGCAGTCGATGGTTGTTGAAGTCAGTCACCACAAGATATCCATCCTGACTAAATGCCACACCACGTGGTGAGTCAAAGTGCTTCCAGAGAGCACCTTCAAAACCATACTTATTTAGGAATGCCCCATCTGGACCAAATAATTGAACACGATGGTTTCGAGTATCAGACACTAGGATCTTCCCTTCTGAATTAATAGCAACATCCCAAGGATAGTTAAACTGACCATTCTTGGTCCCCTTCTCTCCAAATTTCAGAAGGAATTGGCCCTCAAAGGTGAAGCCTTGAACACGATGGTTATCCTTATCGGCTACCACAATCCTACGGGAGCTGTCGCAAGCTACACCAGCAGGGCGATCAAACTGGCCAGGCCTTGAACCCAAGCTGCCAAACTTGTGATGAAATGTGCCACATGGTTTGAAAATTTGAATGCGGTTGTTGCTCCTATCAGCCACAATTATATATCCTTCTCTGTCAACACAGACACCCCAGGGACGACAAAGATTTCCATCAGTATCGCCTTCTCCTCCAAAAGAAAGCGAAGGGAGACCAATGCCTAAATAACATCGACCTGATTTTACATTTACTTTAAAAGGGCTCTTCTCAATGTGTTGATTGCACACCATTACAGAAATAAGGTGTTCTCCCTCAAGCTGAGGTCTATAACTAACCAAATATGTACCATTCATTTGATCAGTAAACTCAGCCGCGAACAGATTTCCATCTGGACCCATCACTAGAACAGTTAGAAGGTCACCACCTGACAAACGTGCTTCACCATCATGGTCATAACCAATTACTGTAAAAGAGGCAACTTTGCCTTGAAGCGCCCGTTTCAAGCCTTCTCCTGTGGCTTTTGTTAGAGCTGCAAAGGCTCCGCTACTTACTAGACCCATAGATTTGATTGCAAGATAAAGGGCCTGTTCAGGGGGTGTAAACATAATTCTGTCATCCTCTTGAAGCTGTAATAAGCCTCTAGCATTTTTTATATCTTGCACCTGGGCTAAGACACGGTCCCGAGCTATAAGAATATCCATTGTACAACCTTCTTCTAAAACCTGCTGAACTGCATTGATTGTGCTCTCCAATTTGTTGAGAGCCTGATGGAGTTTGTCAACCTGATGGTAAAGAGACTTGGCTTTCACCTGACGAATTTTCTCAACCTGTAAAAGGAAAAGAGAAGACATAACTGTTAGAAAAACATCTAACAAATTACTGCTTTCTTCTAAATAATTTAATATGGAATATGAATTCAAAAGTGATATTTCTACCAGGGCATAAAAATATAATTTTTCTCCTGCTTGGGAACTTCTCTATGAACCACAGACAAGAGCCGTGACCAAGCTACAGCTCTCAATCTGGCAAACTTGGGAGGTCTATGTATTACGTGGCTGCTCATTCATATAATACAACATTTCCCCATGTGGACGCTGCAGGAAAAGTCATTAGGTGACAGCAACTTTCTCTGGCAAAATCAGCTGGGAGTCCGTATAATAAGAGGTTGATGAGACCATGATAATTCAAAGCGCACTTAACCTTTCAGATAAATGTTCAGAATAAACTGGCGTGTGTGTGTGTGTGTGTGTGTGTGTGTGTGTGTGTGTGTGTGTGTGTGTGTGTGTGTGTGTGTGTGTGTGCGCGCACGCACGCACGCACGCACGCACAAGAGGAATAACACCATTTCTGGCCATCGTATGACTTGTATTCTGCATTTTTTTGCTATCATGTCACTCATACATTCCACACATAGACAAGAGAACATCCTGCTCCCCAAATTGTGTAGAACACCCTCAGACACACCAGCAGCAATTAGCAGTGCAGCTGTGAACCTAGTACTGGGGTCACATATAGCAGTTACTAGAAGTAGCTGTGTCTATCTCTGTGCGCCTCTCACTCTGCTCCCTATTCCCTCTCCATATGGGCAGCTGTAACCGGATTCTTCAGTGACCTGATTCTCTTCAAAATAAGACAAGGATTTAGCAGTAAATTCAGAGTGAGTGAGTGATCATTTAGGATGGGGTAGATAAGTGGAAGAAGAGGTATTTTTCTCTAAGAAGATATATTAGAAAGTTTCTTAAATTCGCTTGTACTATTGGTTTATGCAAAGTTTGTTGAAATATTGGTGACTAAGGTTTTCCGATAGGTCAATAGAACAGGTCACAAAACATGAGACCCACTCATCCCGAGAATCCGATGGTTTTTGCTGCAATTTTCCAAGCATGCTTGGTTCCTCTCTATTGAAATGAATGGAAATTACAACTATTAGGAATAACTCACATTCATTTCAATAGAGAGTAACTGGTCACTCCCAATGGTCAGACCTCTATTGATCAATGTTTTGTAAAACGACCTAGTAAAATGTCATACAAACAAAAAACCCAGACTCAACTATCCTTATTGTAACAAAAATCTGAATCCTATAGGTGCCACTAGGAGTTAGCACTGGCTGACCCAGTGACGCTGAGTCCCATACTTTTGTATCTACGGTACCAGGAACTTCCAAGGAGGTATGGACATTGCGGTGTGAACCTGCAGGTTGCAGATCCCTGGAAAGTCTTCCAAGGTGGCAAAGATATACCAAGACAAGGTACAAAGAATACATCAGGCAAGCAGAGGTTGGGGTATCAGCCAATAAAGCAAGGTCAAACATAATCCAAGGGAATGAACTCAAGAAAAACAGCAAGGCTAAACAATCCAGCCACAGGAAGTCAAAATAGAGCAAGGTAAACTAGGAACCAGCAACAGGGGAAATTAACCTGAACCGGTTGTTCTAGCAATGAGAGAGACCGATACTGCTTTATATAGGGTTGTGGAGGGCATGTCAAAGTGTCAATCAAAAGGAGAGAGCGTTCAGAAGTGAGCGTGCGTTGTCAGCTTCACAAAAGAGCAGGTACACACTTTAATGAATAGTGTGGGTAGGTCTCTTACAGAGGAAGCTTTGCCAATAAATAGCAAAAACAGATAATTACACTTCCCTTCCAAATATTTTCAAACTTCAAATGACAGAGGGTTGAAGATCAGCACAAAATACCCACCAGTTCAATTCCCCATCACTGCGGTTGTCTAGGTAGTCTTCGTTGACTTTCCTGCAGCGATGACAAGT
This sequence comes from Rhinoderma darwinii, assembly GCF_050947455.1. NCBI lineage: Eukaryota > Metazoa > Chordata > Amphibia > Anura > Rhinodermatidae > Rhinoderma > Rhinoderma darwinii. The sequence goes on along the minus strand of NC_134691.1, from coordinate 272,840,714 downwards.
CGTTCATGCACGTGACCACTGCTGTCAGTGACTAGCCTCAGCGGGGAGGCTGAACGAGTCCACCGGGGCCAGTGATTGGCTGCATCGGTCAAGTGCATGAACGGCACATCACTGCAGGACAAGTCAATAATGACCTCAGAGGATTGAACAGGTAAATATCGTTATCGTTTTTCTATCCACTTTCCTGCTCTTAGCTCTTAGCAAAATATTTTTAAGTCCAGGACAAACCCTTTAATTATAAGATCATTTGTGAGCCTGAAAGAAAATGTTACTAACCTTCCATAGCAGCTCACATTCCCTCTCCTCGAGTGCCTTCTTGTGCCTGGATGTGACTGCTTTGATCTCGGATTGCGCTACTTTGGCTTTCATCTCAACTTGCTCTGCTAGTGCTTGGGCCTGCTCAAGGGTGAGCTGCAAGAGGAAATAAGAAACCATGCTCACAATTAAAAAATGCATTCTGTTACATGCTTCATATCTCTCCTAATGTCACACACCCTGGCACCAGCATGGAGGTCACCGTGTTCACAGGACCCTTCTCCAATGTATTACAAAGCAATAAACACAATGATTTTCATTGGTATTACGACCATAGTGGTTACCCTTTATAAAAGGGAACAAGTCATGTATTTAATTTTAGTTTTATTAATTAGATGTAAGCATATAGATAATACAGAAAGTGTTCGGTTTTTTGTTTTTTTTAAATGTTGTAGCTATTTATGCTTTATTTGTAAAATCATCCCTGGGATGGTCATATTGGGGGGCACGCACTTCCTTTTTGTACTTAGGACTCATTCAGACGAGCGTGAAACTCGTCAGTCTGCTGTGCGTGGAAATCATGCACAGCACACGGACCCATTGATTTCAATGGGGATATTCACACACGCAGCGAGAGTCCATTGCGTCAAACTCACTGCATGTCCTATATTGGTGTGTTTTCACGCACCTATGCGCCCATTGAAGTCATTATCCTTTAATGATAATGAGAGGATTCTGCTCAACCCATGCCTGTATATACAGTACAGATCACTAGTGAGCTACAGAGAACAAGAAATATCAGTTTATTGGGACTGCTCTAGAGGCAGTTAAATTAAAAAACACGATTTTATTTTTAGTAGCCATAGAATTAACTTTTATACTTTTTAACCCAAAAATGAGGACAACAGCGGCAAATTTGTAGACATGTCAGATACCTGCCATTTGTCAAACGGGGTCCTAAAACGTGTAATAAAAGTTTGAATTTTTATTTAAATAATAGGTCTAAGGCGGACTCGTGGCGTAATTTACCCCTGTCGTTACATGGTAGAATTAATTTATTTAAGAAGATCTATTTGCCTAAATTGTTATAGATTTTCCATGCATGTCCAATTATGTTGAGAAAGAAATAATTTACAAGTCTGGATGGTATCCTCCGCTCATTTTATTGGTGTGGTGGCCCATCCAGATTTGCCCTCACTCTTCTCCAAGCACCTAAGTCCCTGTGTGGGATTGCAGCGCCTCATATGTACTTTTAATTATCTGGCTTCACAACTGGTGTACGCCCGTTGGTGGATCGACATAGATTTGGGTAATTCGGCTACGGCAATGGCTGGTGCCCTTATTAGCTCATATGAGAGTCTCTAATTTAAAGAAAAGATCGATATCAGCAGCACAGCCAGCTATCAAACCAACGGAATACATATGGATACCAGCTTCAGGGGAGTGCACGCAGCGGATTATCCCTGGTCCAGGGAAAATAGCAAAACCAGAAACAAAGCAAAAGCCCGCAGCACTCCAGTAGGAAAAATCTGTGTTGTATTCACCAAAATATCACCTGCAACGTTTCAACCCTCACAGAGTATTTGACAAAGACCCTGTGAGGGTTGAAATGTTGCAGGTGATATTTTGATGAATAAAACACAAAGATTTTTCCTACTGGAGTGCTGCAGTCTCTTATTTTGTTTCTAGTCTCACTAATTTGTTATATAGATTTAAGCTGCCCTGCTTGATAGCCCTTCCACTTCAAACGATTGCCCGGACATGGAAAATTGCACAGGCTGAGCCTGAGTGCCCTGCCGCCTCCTCATATTCCCCTAGAACCCCGTTGTGGGGCAATCCACATTTGCCGTATCTGGAGTCCTTGCCGGGGGCGATGCTATGGGCAGGAGCCGGGAATTTCATTTATGGGCCAACTCTATTCCACTGATACTGGGTTTGTGTCTTTCTCAGGGTTGGGGGACAGATATGGAATGTTGAAGATTGCCTTCTTTCACTACTTACAGCTTTGTCACATCTGTGCAGCACAGTTTGGCCTCCGCACACCTGATCTCTCCTTCTCTAAAACTGGAAAGCCTACTAGGTTCTCCGGACCTTCCTAAACCATTGCCGCAAATATACACTCTGTTACAAACTACGAGACCTCCTCCCTTTGATAAAATCTTTCACTGGTTGGCAGGAGGATGTACCAGAGCTCACGGGAGAGGAGTGGCGGGAGGTTGAACGTTCCCTTTTTGTTACGGTTGTGAGTTCTAGAGATTTATTAATTGAGTCCAGATTCCTACACAGGATATATTACACTCCGGCTTGGCTTAATAGAATTGGTATATATGTGTCAGATACTTGTTTTGGTTGCCAATCTGATGTTGGCACATACCTCCATTGTGTGTGGCTATGTCCAAAAGGTTTCACCATTTTGGGCGTTAATTGTCAAATAAATCCATGACCAATTTCAGTTAACAAGGCTTCTTACTCCCCAGGTTTACTTGTTAGGGGTTTTAAATGACATAGTACCGGGATTTTATGAGAAGATATTCTTTAATTTCACATTATTCTGTGCCAGAAAAGTTATTATCTCCTGGAAGGCGACAGAGGTCTCAAATGTGGTTCATTGGATTCAACTCATCAATAAATATGTACGCCTACATAAAAAAAACAAAAAACGGTATAATCATAGGAAATGTGCGTACAAATTTGAAAATACACGTGAAACTACGATGTCAGTCTCCTCCCAATAGAAAAGAGTGATTGGGGCAAGTCAAGAAGAATTTCTTAAAGGGGTTGGTCAGGGAAAAAATATTTTATAAAAAAAAGAAAGAGTTGGTTTGCCTTCCCTAAAACCCCCTACATTGATTCTAACCAGTTTCTGTTTGATCTCAATCATCACTGCTGCTCTGTTTCTTTACATCCATTGCTTCTGGTCATGGCTGTTTCCAGTCATGTAACCCACCATACCCATGATCCCTTGCTGCATCTGAGGAGACAGCTTACATCCCTCTTCCTCCCTCCACAGCATCTCAGATATTTGCATACTGCCATACATACACAGGGATCACAGGGTATATGCATCGATGATGGCGGATGTAACGCCCATCACCCCTGTATCTAACCCCCATCGCCCCTGTATGTAAATAACCCCATTACCCCTGCATACAAGTGCCATCATCACTATGTATTACCCCCAACATCCCTGTAAATAGCTCCGATCATCCCTGTGTATAACGCGCATCATTCTTGTGTATAACCGCCAACATCCTATACTGGGATGATGGGGGTCACATACAGGGATGATGAGGGTCACATACAGGGATGATGAGGTCATATAACTCCATCAGCCATGTATTTATGTAACAAATCAGGGCGCGTGGAGATTGAGAAATAACGCCGCCCTCTCCTCCTTCTACATCAGAGAGTAGGAGGAGCAGAGGGCGTGTACTAGTGAAGACGACGCTCCATGCACTTCCAGCTGAACAGAGGCACGGCGCGTCATCAACTACATTTAGGCTCTATTCACACGACCGGGTCAGAGTGTCGGCCGATAAAAACTGACGTTTTGGTCCGCGTTTCTCTGCCGTTTTGCATCCGTTCCAGGCTGGGTTAGTTTTTAACGGACGATTTTGACCCGTTTTGCATCTGTTTTTGTCCCTGTGCGTTTTAAAAACGGATGAATTTCATTTGTACATTTTCTGCCACACCCTGCCCTCTGTAGATAATGCCAGTGTCCCCCTGTAGGTAGTGCCACACCTTGCCCTCTGTAGATAATGCCAGTGTCCCCCTGTAGGTAGTGCCACACAGCCCCCCTTGTAGGTAGTGTTACACTTGTAAATAGACCCCCGATATATGGCACCGCTGTCCATAGATGCCCCCCCCCCTACCTTCCTGTAGGGAACCGCTCCAGGAGAAGTCCCTGACTTCACTGTCCTACAGGGAGCAACCAAATACCCTCCTCCTACATTACAGGCAGTGGGCCGGGCGGATGTTTCATGAGCTCTTCAGAGCTCTGCCTCTGATCCCACTGCCTGTAAAACACAGTTGATCATAGTACATGCCCCCTCCTCCTCCTGTCTCTTTAACAACTCCTCCTCCTTCTCAGCCATGTTACGGCCGTTCCTTGAAGTGTGAGGAGGAGGAGTGGATGACGAGATAGGAGGAGGTGGCGTGTACTATGATGGATGACGCTCCGTGTCTTTGCTGAGCCAGCACTTCCGACTAAACAGAAGAACGGCGTGTCATCAACTGTGTTTACAGGCAGTGGGACCCGAGGCGGAGCTGTGAAGAGCTCATGAAACATCCGCACAGCTCACTGCCTGTAAATGTAGTTGATGACGCGCCATGCCTTTGCTCCGCCGGAAGTGCTGCCTGAGCAAAGACATGGAACGTCACAGGAAACAAAAAATTTACTCCTGGTGTGGTCACGTGACCGCAAATTATAAGTATGTAATGCTGCCACATATACACAGACATTATATTAGAAAAGTAAATGTACATGTCCCATTACATTAAAATAAAAAATTATCCCTGGACAACCCCTTTAAGGTCTGCTGTGTGAATGAGTCCTATTTGTATGAATGGCTGATTGTATACATACGCACAGGCACACTGTACACAATCATCTCGACCGTAAGTACATGTCGGTCTGCTCTTGTCAAGTTCTACTCCCCTTCATAGAATGGGAATCTTCAGGACACCGTGTAATTTCCTGAATTGGTGGGTAATGGCACCCTAGACAACCATTGTATTTGCTTGTATATTACTATTTGCATCTGCATCATATTTTATGTTTTCTTATGTTGTTGAAAAAAAGCATTAAAAAGAATCGTTAAAAATAAAAAATAAATTATAGGTCAAAAGGCTTCGTTCACATCTGCGTCGGGGTTCCGTTGGAACCCACGAACGAAAACCAAATTGAAACGAACGGAAACCATAGCTTTCCGTTTGCATTACCATTGATATCAATGGTAACGCATCCATTGCAAATGGTTTCCGTTTGTCACCATTCTGTAAGGTTTCCGTTGTTTTGACGGAATCAATAGAGCAGTCAACTATTTGAGGAGGCCTGCGAAGAACATTTAATTGAATGTACAACAACGTTATCAAATTTATAATGTATACATAATATAAGGGGTCTACATATGAGAACTACATTCACAACAGTGCCCCATCGCTTGAGGCTAGTCACTTGAGGTCTACTTTATTATGTACTTTTATGCAGAGGATAAAAAGAGAACATCTTATTGAACTATGGCAGAAATTAAGAGTGTGTTTTTTTATTGATAGAAAAGAATACTAGAAACGTATAAAAAAAAAACAGCTTCACTTGGAATAGGCAAGTACTGCACATTGGTTAAATAAACATCCCCCATTCCACGCTCATTCAAATTGGCTACATTCTTCTTCCCACCTCTCCCTTGCAAGCAACAATTCTTAAAAAGGTTACAACCAAAACTAACTGGGTGGCTGAAGCTGTGACCCCAGATGGGCAGTTATAACAGAGCTCAGTGCTGCAGTGAGGATCACGTCAACTGGAAGTAACAGAAGGAGACCTTAAAGACATGTGTTTATGGCAGGGCTATAAGCAACAGATCTCCAAAGCAGGAAGCAAAGCTGACATCTATGATTGAAAGTTGGCTAAAAATTAAACATGGACATCCTTCTTAAATGTAGCTTACTGCGAGCAATAGGCCCCATAACATTTTGCTTCCTTTAACTATCTAAGCAGCAGTTTTGTTTTTTAAAATTTATTTTTAAGTATCAAAAACTGTGAAAATGAAAATTCTAAAATGAAGTCCTGAAAAAACAACAATAAGAATAGATCCCAATCCTCCATTAACAAGCAGTTGCCCAATCACAAATGTATAATATAGTGCCAAAATATTATAGACTGGTGTACAGATAAATTTATTTAGCCATGCCCAGTGAAGCTTACAAAACAATTGACCTATCAAAGTGGGCATGATTTCTAGGATTGGTATTAGTTACTAGGGGCATGACTGAGAACTGAGATTTGCTGCAGGTCATGAAATTAAACTTATATGAAAAAAATAAAAACAACAAACCACTAGTATGCTGTGAAGGAGCACATGCAATTAAAAGTTAAAGTTTCAGTTTAGCAGTCTTTAGAAAATTTAAATTTTCTTGTTCCAAAGCCGCACATTGCTGAACTGAAATACAGTTAGGTCGAGAATTATTTGGGCAGTGACACAAGTTTTGGCATTTTAGCGGTATACCAAAACATATTGAATATACAGTGATATAATCAATATGGGCTTAAAGTGCAGACTCTCAGCTTTAATTTGAGGGTATTCACATCCTAATTTGAGGAAGGGTCTAGGAATTACAGCTCTTTAATATGTGGCTGCCTCTTTTTCAAGGAACCAAAGGTAATCTGACAATTATCTCAAAAGCTATTTAATGGGCTGCATGGGCTATTCCTTAGTTAAGCCATCATCAATTAAGCAGGTAAAAAAAGTCTGGAGTTGATTCCAGGTGTGGCATTTGCATTTGGAAGCTGTTGCTGTGAACCCACAACATGAGGTAAAGGATCTCTCAATGCAAGTGAAACAGACCATCGTTAGGCTGAAAAAAAAATGAAGAAATCCATCAGAGAGATAGCCCAAATGTTAGGAGTGGCCAAACCAACAGTTTAGTACATTCTTGGAGAAAAAAAAAAAAAAAGAAGGAGTGCACTGGTGATCGAGAAGATCCAAAAGGGCCTGGACGTCCACAGTGGTGGATGATCGCAGAACCCTTTCCAGGTTGAAGAAAAACCCCTTCACAACATCTACCCAAGTGAAGAACACTCGCCTGGAAGTAGGTGTATCAGTATCCAAGTCTACCATAAAGAGAAGACATCATGAGAGCAAATAGAGGTTTCACCACAAAGGTGCAAACCATTAATCAGCCTCAAAAATAGTAAAACCAGATTAAGCTTTGCCAAACATGTAAAGAAGCCAGCCCAGTTCTGGAACAGCATTCTTTGGACAGATGAAACTAAGATCAACCTGTACCAGAATGATGGGAGGAAGAAAGTATGGAGAAGGCTTGGAACGGCTCATGATCCAAACCACACCATGGTGGAGGCAGTATGATGGCATGGGCATGCATGGCTGCCAAAGGCACTGGGTCACTAGTGTTTATTGATGTGACTGAAAACAGAAGCAGCCGGATGAATTCTGAAGTGTTCAGGGATATACTTTCTGCTCAGATTCAACCAAACACAGCAAGGTTGATTGGACGTCGCTTCACAGTACAGATGGACAATGACCCAAAACATACTGCGAAAGCAACCCACGAGTTTTTTTTAAGACAAAGAAGTGGAATATTCTGCAATGGCCAAGTCAAGCACCAGATCTCAACCTGATCGAGCATGCACTTCACTTGCTTAAAGAGGCTCTGTCACCAGATTTTGCAACCCCTATCTGCTATTGCAGCAGATAGGCACTGCAATGTAGATTACAGTAACGTTTTTATTTTTAAAAAACGAGCATTTTTGGCCAAGTTCTGACCAATTTTTTTTTTTTTTTAAAGTTTTCAAAATTGTTTTTATTAACATTTTCCAATAAGGGGTACAAAAAGTAGAAAGGGGAGGATGGGGGTTGAGAAATATACAAGACATTGAGAAAGATCAAATAATGGGATAAAACAATAAATAAAAAAGGAGAAAAAAAATAAAAAATAAAAAAATATATTAAAGAGAAGTAAACAAAAATAGGGGGGGGGGGAGGGGAACAAAAACATAACAGTCATAACCGTTACTATTAAGCTCATTATATACATAATTCCAATAAGTCAGGTGAGGGGATCTACACATCAAGCAAATGCAGGGTCTCCCCTTCTCGTTGGGTTTTCAACCCCAGTGTGACGATAGCATGGGCATGGAACCAGCCAAATACCCTGTGCCAGTCTCACCGATATGTTATCCAAAAGCTTTCTCAGAGAAGCGAGATCGCCAATAAGCAGATCAGAGGCGTGACCCCCGCAGACATCATAAGAATCCGAATCCCCGACAACTCATCAACTCGCAGTGAACACACGTTACATTATAGGTGCGTCCCCCATAAGTAGCTGCGAGTTAAACCATATAGTGGAGTCAAAGCAGTGCTTTATTTTCATTTGCACATTCCGCGGGAGGAGTGAGATAAAGGATTCCCAAGTATTGAAAAATTGCTTGTATGACCATTTTTGTATTTATGCAAATGAGGCTTGCAAAAGTCCAAGTGGGCGTGTTTAAAGTAAAAGTCCAAGTGGGCGTGTGTTATGTGCGTACATCGGGGCGTTTTTACTACTTTTACTAGCTGGGCGTTCTGACGAGAAGTATCATCCACTTCTCTTCAGAACGCCCAGCGCACAGACACTCACTTCCTGCCCCAGGTCCTGCATCGTGTCGGCCACATCGGCACCAGAGGCTACAGTTGATTCTGCAGCAGCATCAGCGTTTGCAGGTAAGTCGATGTAGCTACTTACCTGCAAACGCTGATGCTGCTGCAGAATCAACTGTAGCCTCTGGTGCCGATGTGTCCTCGCTCGTCCGACACGATGCAGGACCTGTGAGTGACGTCACAGCGTGATCTCTCGAGAACACGCTGTGTCTGCACTGCCAGAAGCTGGGCGTTCTGAAGAGAAGTGGATGATACTTCTCGTCAGAACGACCCGATGTACGCACATAATACACGCCCACTTGGACTTTTACTTTAAACACGCCCACTTGGACTTTTGCAAGCCTCATTTGCATAAATACAAAAATGTCATAACTTGGCCAAAAATGCTCGTTTTTTAAAAATAAAAACGTTACTGTAATCTACATTGCAGCGCCTATCTGCTGCAATAGCAGATAGGGGTTGCAAAATCTGGTGACAGAGCCTCTTTAAGACAAAACTTAAGGCAGAAAGACCCACAAACAAGCAACAACTGAAGACAGCTACAGTGAAGGCCAGGAAAGCATCATAAAGGAGGAAACCCAGCGTTTGTTGATGTCCATGGGTTCCAGACTTCAGGCAGTCATTGCCTGCAAAGGATTCTCTACAAAGTATTAAAAATAAAATAAAAAAAACACAACATTTTGTTTATGGTAATGTTAATTTGTCCAATTACTTTTGAGCCCCTGAAATAAGGAGACTGTGTAGAAAAATGGCTGCAATTCCTAAACGTTTCACAAGATATTTTTATTCAACCCCTTGAATTAAACCTGAAAGTCTACACTTCAATTGTATCTCAGTGGTTTAATTTCAAATCCAATGTGGTGGCATCCAGAGCAAAAAATCATGAAGATTGTGTCACTGACCAAATACTTCTGGACCTAACTGTATATTTCCATACACAATGAAGAACATTTTATGGCTAAAGAATATATTTTTCAACCAATGGATAATTAAAGTTGCATAAACTGCAATTTATAGAATCACATTTGTTACATTTTGGTTTGCAACGTGCATCAAATTCATAAATATGTTGCACAGAGGTACTGGAAATTTGTCACAAAACCCATCTACACATTAGGACAGGTGTGACCGGATGTCAGTCGAACAGATTCCGAGCATGGAAAATGTTGGAGGCTTGCTACAAATTTATAAAGTGTATGCAACTAATGCGACAATTAATTCGAGACATGAGGAAAAGTATGATAGTGGCCAGACTTTATAAATATGGCATACGTACATTTTGTACACATTGGGGCAGATTTACCATTCAAATTGAGCCAGAATGTGTACATGCTGTGAACCAAAATGTCAGTTTTAGCTATAAAAAAAATGGCGTAAAACTAAACCAACTAATAGGTGATACAAGGAAGAGGAGAGAAATGTGTCTAGCAAGACGCATGTTCTGACTGCCCTGTCTAAGTTTACACGGTCTAAAACAATATTACTAAATCTGCCCTAATATCTCTGCTAAAAAAATAAAATAAAAATAAAAAGAATTGTCTGTGATGGTATTTATAAAAGTGCTTCAATGTATATAATTTTTCCGGAAACTATAGGCAAGTGGAAGTCCCTCTAATAAAGATAGAGTTATTGCCATCACTTTATAATCGCTTAAGGACCCCCACCAATCCCGAGAATGAAGGGGCCGCAGCGCCGATTTTGCGCTGGATCCCCTTCACTGTTTTTCACTCCTGGCCACCTGCTGTGCAGGGGACCCCAGCAGGATCCCACTCAAGTGAATTTGGGACAGCTGCAATTCACCTTGGTGGCTAGGAGCACTGATGTGAAAGGAACAGTCACGGGTACGAAGCACGATCCAGCGATGTCGCACCGGCGGCAGTCCAGGTGCACGTAGCATGTAACTGCTGCAGCCAGTCAGAGGGCTCACCTCTGACTGGCTTCAGCTTTCACATGCTATGTGTATGTAAACCTGCACCGTGACTGCCACCAGAGCCACAGTGCTGGTGGCAAGCATAGGCAAGTATTGCTTTTTTGTTTTAATTTCTTTTATTTGCAGCCCCTAAGAAAAAAAATTAGACTTCGGATGACCCCTTTAAATGGTCAGAATTTGTCCTGGAGAAAGAAAAAGTGTGCAATACGTTTAGGATCAAAATGGAGAGTCAATGAGGAGGCCGCACAAAGACGAATGAAGAGACAAGCATGGAATCTGAAGACAATCCCTAACTGGCCATTTTTGATGGCTTTGTCTTGTCTAATCAGACAGTCACTCTTTTCTACACAACATGATGTGGCACAGGCCCGAGCTCAATGAATTCATCTGCCACAAGAGGACAAAACAGTTTTTGTGTGCCCTAATGACCCTTCTGTGCAACCGGCCTCCGACCCTTTGATGGGAGATAACAGAATTACTTCCTCTGTGTTCTGCTAATGAGCTGCCCCTGCAGCAGCCTCCACAAAAGTTAAAAAGGCCACGGTCCACCATTCAGCATGGGCAGCCTACAGGGAGGCAGAGGTGGAAGGTGCCAAATTACCTTATTTACTGCATCCTATTCAAATTCATGTTTACTCTAAATGGATTCTCTTTCAGTTTCGGGGGGGGGGGGGGGGGGGGGGGAGAAGAAAGAAGAAAAAAAACATTGTAGGTCTAACAGTAGCCTTTATCTCTGCTGTATGCACTAATGCTAATGGAAATAGCCAGCGTAGCTCACAGATGGCCTGAACTCTTTCACTGTACTCCTGGGATAGGAAGATTGTCAAGATGATCCAAGGGTGTAACTTTCAATTATATTAATCTATACCCACTAGCCCGTCTTGTGTAAGTGGATGTGTGCCTTGCAGGGATTTTCATTTCATGCATGCATAAACCTTTATTTTAAATTAACACTTTGAGACATTTTGGATCATTTACAAGATGAAAATTCAGAACAAAAAAAGAGAAAAGAAAAAATAATAAAAAAAAAACACTAGGAATTATGTTGGGCTCATCGAGTATTTACTTTGCAATAGGGCATTAGGAAATATTTTCCACAATACTGAACACTTGAAAAAACAAGATCTATATGCAACATTCGAGTGGTGCTCCAATATGGGCCACTTTTGCCTACGGAGGGGGGGGGGGGTGTTATATTATATCTAGGGTGTTTGGGACGTGGAAAATTTGATTTGACCACCAACGTGGATTATTAAAGTAATTTGGAACTCTATTTTAAGCCGATCTTCCCATTACTTCAAAGCATCCTCAAACCACCTCCTAAAGAAAGAAAAATGTGGAACCAAGTGCATCTCTCTAACGTCAAGCTTCATTAGGATCAGGCATTGTAATGAGCACAATTTTATAAAAGTCCAAAATATGTAAACTATTTTAAAGCCATTTTAAACAGTCCACATACATAAGATCATATAGTTCTAAATATTAATTCCTTGCAAGATTTGCTAACAGGAATGAACAGGCATACCAGAGATCTTAATTTCTTGCTTGAGACATTAACCCCTTCGCGACTGCCATACGGCTATACACATTCCGAATGCCGATGCCCCGTTCAGTTGCCAGATTTATAGACGTTGACAGCCTGGAACAGAGTTTAATGAGTGCAGTGCTGCTTCAGCGTGATCAGCGCTGCACTCGCATGTCAGCCCCGGAATATACCCCCCACTGTAGATCGCGCCACACACAACCCCCTGTAGGTAGCGCAAAACCCGCTGTAGATCGTGCCACCTAAGCTCCCTTTAGGATCGGAAACCCCGGCCAGCGCTCTGGCCGATGACTCCCCTTCTAGAGGGAGCCCCCGCTGCCTCTCCATTACCGCTGTAGATAGAGCCACACCCCTGCAGTTAGCAGCCTCCCTGCTATAGATAGTGCCACCTAAATTCTCTCTAGGAGCGGAATCCCCGGTGCCAGATCGCACTGGCCGGGGATTCCGCTTCTAGAGAGAGCCCCTAACATCACTGTACAGAGTGGTGGTCAGGGACCCGGCTACTGGAAAAGCCCCTGGTGTCACTATCCATACATGGACAGTGACGTCAGGGGCTATTCCTGAAGCGGAATCGCCGCTCTGGCATGGGATTCCACTTTTAGAGTTAACCCCTGACGTCAATGTCCATATATGGACAGAGACATCAGAGGCTTCCTGAAGAAGCGGAATCCGCCGGCCAGAGTTATTACACTCCTACAGGGAGCTACAGTGGTGCTTTTTACAGGAAGGGGGTGCAATTTACAGGGGGGGGGGCACTATAGAATTATATGGGCACTACCTACAGGGGACACAGTGCCACACACAGTGCCCATGTAGATAGCACCACAATGTGGGCCCCATCTACAGTGGGAACTGTGGCACTATTTACAGTGGGCACTATCTACAGTGCTATTGGGTCACTACATGGACAGTGTGGTGTTTTTAAGGGGGTTGGGACAAAAAAAAAATCTAGCAATTAAAATTCATCTTTTTTTTTTTTTTTAAACGCCCGTAAAAAAACAGATGGCAAATGGCGGTTAATAATGGTCGGGAAATGGAATCAAATTTTGACACACATTGGTGCAAAACAGCCATGAAAAACCGACAGTTGATCCGTTGTTAACTGCCCTTTTTTTCACGGTCGTGTGTATATAGCCCTTTTCACTCTCCCCTCACAGCGATCCAGGGTGACTGAGAGAGAAGAGGACTAATGGTTACAGAGCTATACAGTATATATTACCTACATACACACACACACACACACACAGTATAGATAAATATATTTTAAAAATTGCCAAAAATTAAAAAACACAGAATTAAACTAATTTAGAAAATGAAAGCCTCATAAGTCTTGAAAAAAGAAATGTAAAAACAGTTGCGATATTCAAAGCGGTTGCAAATATATTATCATTTAAAGGGAAGGCGTCACGAAAAAAAAATGTTTTATATGTTATTGCTTTTAGTAGGTTATTAAAATACATTTTATTTATTTGTGTTTTACTTTTTTCTTTCTTTTACTTCTCTATGGGTGCTGCCATTTTTTTTTTTTTCATCTCTGTATGTGTCGATTAACAACACATACAGAGATGGAATACGGCACATACATCCCCATAGAGAATGCGAACGGGAGCCGTTCCATTCACTAGTGTACGCCGTCTGTGTGGGAACGGCGCATGCGCCGGTCCCACACAGTCCAAAAGGAAGGTCTTCGACAGAGCGACATCCGGCGCCATTTTTATGTGGACCGGAAGCCGCAGCCGGACAGTAAGAGGACTACTTCCGGTCGCGGCTTCCGTCCATATGTTCAGAAGCAAGAACAGGGAGCGGAGGCAACGGCGGCGGCAGGAGCAGGTAAGTTATGTATGTGATGTGTGTGTATGTTCGTGTTATACTGTGTGATTACCACTGTATCTAATCCTCCTACACTGTGCATTCGCTCAAAAAATGGCGGCACACAGTGTAGGAGGTTTGAACATTCAACCCCCTCCTTTCTCCTGGCACTAGCCAGGAGAGAGGAGGGGGATTGTTTGAGCACACTAGAGCGAGTGTGTCTTCTCCAATTTTGCAGCATAAAGCAAGGTTGCATTACCACATGCCAATGCTGCAATTTTGGGAATTGCTCCCTCTAGTGACCAGCACATGGAAAGGTTATAAATTAGAATCTAATTTATAATATTTCCTGACTTGTGAAAAAATGTAAAAAATTAGAACAATGTGTAATCAAGTATATACTAACTGTTAAACTGAAAAAATAAATTCTAGCGACACATTCCCATTAAAGAAGTGCATATCAGAAATGGAAAATTTGACCTGGATACAGGGGTATCCATGACGCTTTGTCATGAAAGGGCTAAAGAGGACTTCTAGAAAACCACTACCAGAATAAAAACATTCTCTGAAGGTTTTGGGGGGAAAAAAAAAAAATTCAGAAAGAAAAGATGTTTCCCCCAGCACGTCTCCATATACCTCATTGTGGTCATTCCCAGGCTATACTGGCTGGGCTGTTTTACAGGTTTTTCTGATTTAGAGTGCTAAAGTATTTAGTCACAGTCACGTACACATATGCCTCATCATGACAAAGTCTATATTGAACGTAAAATCCCTATTAGGAAATACAAAGTAAGAGGAGCAGATCTTGAAATCCTGGATATTCAATCTTTATAAATCTGACTTAAAATTACTTGTTCCATGCACATAGCTGTTTACAAACTCTTTTTACTTCAAATAAGAAAATCTACAGCAAAGGCTGGCACACTTGTTCCGTAAGACTATGAATTAAACTCTGGTAGCAGCAGCGTACTTTCCCAATGTCTGGAAGATAATGCTTGTGTAATAACTTGTGTAATAAACTATTTTCTAGTTGGAGTCACAATGCAGCATAAAACTTGCTTACCTGAATAGCTTGGCGTCCTTGTTGAGCATCTGCCAATAGTTGGATAGTAAGTGCCCTTGAATCCTGAAGAGCATCTTGGAGATAGACAAAGCTGTGCCCAGCATGACGTCCCATAGTGCACTCACGACAGATCGGCATAGAACAAGTATCACAGTAGAAATGCAGGACCTATAATTATATTTAAAAAAAAAAATTCTATTACAGCCTTGTTTTTTACTCAAACCCACAGTTACTTAGGTTGAAAAAAGACATGTCCATAAATTTCAACCTCTCAAATCAATTTTACAGTTTATTGCTAAATTATTTATAACCCTCAATGTATTTGTCATTCGATAGGCATCCAGGTCCTTTTTTAAATGCTGGCATAGAATCTGCCATTACTACCTCTTGGTGTAGGGGATTCCATATTTTAACTACTCTAACTGTAAAGAACCCTTTCCTATATTGATATTTGAATTGCCGTTCCTCCACGCGTAATGAAGGTCTCCTGGGCCTTGACTCACATAAGATACGGTTACCTAAAGTCAAACAACTTGAAATGCTCAGTTACTTTACTTTGGATCCAATTAATAAAGCTGGCCATAGGCATTAGGTTATCGGACGACAAGCTAATGTGTTTGGTGCCTGCCCCCGAAGCATTCCAGAATTAACGCCTTAATTCTGGAATTCATGGACCAATTATTAAGAGTTCACAGAAAGCTTGTTCCCGATCATTGCCCTTTGTAAACCGGGCAACGATCAGCCGATAAACGAGCAAACGCCCGTTCATCAGCTGGTTGCATCATTTATGCAACCAAAGAGATTATCTTTGTTGACAGCACGTCTCCCTGTAAACAGGGAGACGTGCTGCCAACATGATCGTAATGTATGGGGATGAGCTATCATAGTAACGAGCGCTGGTCCCCATACATAGCTCCTTCTGAAAGGAGCAAACGAGCGCCGATCACCGAGATGTCTCGTTGACCGGCCCTTGTTTACGCGGCACACGTCAGGATGTGTAGGAGGACCCTTAGAGTCAGATCTTAATCAGTGTTCAATCATTACATAAGCTTTTTCCTGTGGGTTTACGAGGCTGTGTTCTTAGTTTTAGACATGTCTTTGATTAAAGAGGCTCTGTCACCAGATTCTCAAATCCCCATCTCCTATTGCATGTGATCGGCGCTGCAATGTAGATAACAGTAACGTTTTTTGTTTTTTTTAAAACGTTCATTTTTGGCCAAGTTATGAGCAATTTTATATATATGTAAATGAGGTTTGAAATGGACAACTGGGCGGTTTTTTTTCCGTTATGTCCAACTGGGCGTGTATTGTGTTTTTAACTGGGCGTGTTTAGGTGTATGACGCTGACCAATCAGTGACCAGTCAGCATCATACACTCCTCTCCATTCATTTACACAGCAGCGATGTGCAGCCACATAAACAGAGATTAACGTTAATCAAGTGTCCTGATAATGAATACACATGATCATCCAGCCTGGACGTCATGTGTATTCAGAATCCTGACACTTCTGACTCTTTTCTTTGAGATTTCTAACAAGAGAAACGAAATCTCGCGAGATTACGAGGTAAACGAGATTTCGTTTCACTTGCTGGAAATCTCACAGAAAAGATTCAGAAGTGTCAGGATTCTGAATACACATGCCAGAGACACACAGGATCCACCTAATATCAATCAAAGATCATCAGGTCAATGCAAAAAAATGCTTAAAATCAAACATCGATTCATTTAAAAAAAAAAAAAGAAAAAGCCTTTAAATCCAAAAAAAAATAGAATTTACATCGCTTACTTCTATTACATATACAAAAAAGGAGGTTACCGCCATCTTTAGCAACAGACCTTTGAGAATCAAACATAAAAAAAAGATAAGAATGGCAAATACAGATATAAGCACTATGTCACCAAACAGGAAAGGCATTAAACAGAGGAAATTCCTGGGTGGCACAAGCCCTGGCCACTTTCTTGTCCATCTGCTCTGTCAGGAGGGGGGAGCTGATGGATATGTCCCCAGGAAACATGCGGCAATCAATCAACATGTGATGAATGGTCACTAGAGTTAAGCCCTGACCTGACGCTGTGACCTCTCTTGCATCACTAAAGTGTTTTAATCCACCCCTCTTTCCAGCATGAGCCAGATAGCCATGGGCTAAAAAGGAAGGCAAAGAAGCCAAAGGGGCAACATATCTTGGCTTCTCAAGTGGACAGCAACAAAAGAGCAATACTTGGCACAACAGAAATTAAAAAATGAATGGAAGACCTGCACAGTAATGACTTGTAATGTAACTATGTCTGTTCAAGAACAGTGATCAAATGGTAATATTTCCAGCTAATGCACAGACAAACTAATTAGATCTATCTTGTGCCATCTGTACAGAAAATCAAATAATTCGGCACAGAACTGCAATGTATAAAAAAGACTAGAAGCAGAAGACTAGGTAGAGCAACCAGTTAGGCCTCAGCCACACATCAGTTTTCATGTCCATTTAAAACGGATCCGTGAGTCCGTTGTGACATCCGTTGTCACTCCGTATCCGTTCCATTGTTCAGTTTTAAACGGACGTTGTGCTTCCATTTGTCTTCCGTGTTAAACGGTCTGTTAAAATCCATCTTGTGTGTTGAATGCAGGGAACTTTGGCACGCCCTGTCTTTGTTTGCCAACGGATCCGTGAAAAATGGACGTCACACAGATGCCTTCCGCGTGTCTGTTTTGACGGACCCATAGGCTTCAATTGGCGTCTTGGACAGTAAACTACGGACAGAAGTAGGACATGTTCTACTTTTGACGGAACAGTTAAAACAACGGAAGTGTGCATGGCCCCATAGAAATGAATGGGTCAGGGTGCTATCCGTTAAAAAAACGGATAGCACCCTGAAGAAGATAACCGAAGTGGGCATGAGGCCTTAGAAACTTCCTGTAGAGACTAAATTATAGTAGCAGATTTTTTCTGAAAGGTCTTATGAGTGAGTTGTACATACTTTCCTATGGTCTTCAGATAACCTAGAATATTCCATTATCTGGCACCTAACAGGTTCCACTGATCCTAGATTAAAGGGCATTTATATTTTCACTGCAATTTATGGTGTGGTGGTTGCATTATATATATATATACACACATATATATATATATATATATATATATATATATATATAAAAACACACACACACACACACACACACACACATATATATATACACAGACACACACACACACATATATATACACAGACACACATATATATATATATATATATATACACACACACACACACACACACACACATATACGGACACACACACACATATTTATATATATATATATATATATAATATGTGTGTGTGTCCGTATATGTGTGTGTGTGTATATATATATATATATATATATATATATATATATATATATATATATATATATAAAATTGCAGTTTTGCTGAAGTGCCTGAAAGAAATTGATCCCTCAAAAAAAAAATACAAAAAAAATACAATTAATTATTAAAAGTACAGGCTGTGGTCTAAATTTCAGAAAGTATTTAGAACAGATGTATAAATTATTAATTTCTGAAATGTAGACAGCAGCCTGTACCAATACAGTACTTTATTATAAAATATCCCCAACATCAAAAATTCACAGGAATGGCAAGGTTCTGGATGCAAAGGCATTTGAGAGCAAAAATGTGCTCCTAAAATTTTCAAGCCATTTATTCCAACTTGCATATCGCGGTTTTAGTTGCTCTCCAAACCCTATTACGAAGATCCATAGTCTCTAACTAATGAGAGCTGGATGCAAGATTAAAATGATCGGGAGATTTATTCTGTCTATATCTGTGCTATATACATCAGAGGTGCCTAGTTAGCCACAGAGGTAAAATAGAAGGATTTTTTTGGGTTCTGCTTCGTATCAAGAGGTTTATTCCTCATTTAACGACAGGGAGACTTCAGATTTAACCCCTTACTTTTTTTTTTTGGTTCAATGTAGCTGTATGAGGCTTTGTTTTTATGAAGATTTGTACTTTATTTAGGTGCCATTTTTAGTACTATTTAGTGTCTACATTTATATAAATATTTGAATTTTGGCAAAAATGCAAAAAAAAGTTCTGCTGTTTTTTTAAATTGTATTTTACAGCAAACACCAATCATAAAAGATGCTATACATTTATTGTGCCGATTGTTACAGTTACAATATATGTGTATATTATTTAGGTTTTGGGACTTGTATTTATTAAACATTTTATGTTTCTACAATAAATAAATGAACTTTAATGTACTGGCATATATCTATATGTTAGTACATTAGCCTGTGTACCAATAGCACACAATCAGTTGTTAGGACATCCCTAAGTATGCCCCAACAACAGGAAAAATGGTGAAACAGCCCTGGGGTTCTTCAATGGACACTGGGCAGTTTGCCCATACAAGGTATGGGCCTCGATTGAGTCACAAGGATTTCCTGTGACACAATCAAAGTGGGTATTGCCCTCTTCTATCTCTTTGAATGCCGTGATTAGCGTTGATCGCAGCATTCAAAGCGTTAACAACGAAGATTAGAGGTTTCTCTAATCTCCGCCATGGGAGAGGGGACTGCGGCTGTGTATTACAGCGGTTGCCCCGCTACTGATCGCACGGGAACAATAACAGAAGGCAACAAGAAAAGGAACATTTGGCTGTACTGCAAACCATTTAACACAAACTTCTGTTTATTATTTATTTATTTTTTTACCTGCGGTGATTATAAAAAGTAGGGTGACTTTTTTTGTCCTTTAGAATAATAGGAAAATTCGCAACATGTTACTTTCAAGAGACTTTTGCAAATATGATATTACTAGGTCATGTTTCTAAGGTCAGGATTTGCAGGAGCAAGTTGTGCCATGAATTTTAATTAAATCTGTGATCGAAATCTGCAGCTGAAGCTCAGGATATCTACCACAGATTCGCAATTGCTACATTCTGATTTGCTCTATTGAAGTTAATGGAGTTAACCCGCGGCTCTACAGTGAAGAATCTGTGGAAGATTATAAAATCCAAGCAGATTATTTCCTTGGCGCGTCAATGGGGAATAAAAAACTCCATGCATCGGCGGACAAATTACAGCAAATTCTGTGCAGATTTAGGAATGGAAACCAGACAGAATATCTTAGCGTGTGAACATGGCCTTACTCTATGGAGCAAGAATCAACCAACGAAGGGTCAGATTTAATAGGAATGGCGTTTCATAAGCGAATCATCCCTTTCTGCTTTGCACGAGTAAGGTGCAACAGATTTAAAAAGAGGCACAAGCATCTTAATCTGTCGCATCTTTACGCTGGCTGTGCGCCATCCACGCCCCCCCATCAGACATGAAGTTAAGTATGCTCACCTCACCGCTCTCTGAGCCGCAGCATGCTAAGGAGCCTGAGGAGATCCAGAAAGTGGGGGAGCAGCAGCGAGGGGAGCATAATTTTTTTTTTTTTTTTTAGATTAGGTACTTCTCTCAGCACGGCGGGCCTGTACCTTGCTACACCCCACAGACAGAAATCTATGCCAGAAAGGAGTGGCACAGATTTCCACTAACATTTACGCCAGTCTTTCGGGAAGCCACATGCTTTTTTTAAATAAAAATAAAAAATTCCACTAAATTGGCGAGGGCGGCGTAAAATATTCAGTCTTAATTTTCAATGCAAATTGTGACATTTGGGCCCTATGCGACTTTTCTAGATCACGAAACTGACAAATTTAGACTTTATGGGGGGGGGGGGGGGGATTTTTCTACCTATGTGAAGCCGGATAACAGGAACTTATTTATTTGTTTTATATCGAAACAGATCCTGTATTAATTCCAGTTCCAAACATGATTTGTCTCATATGTAGGTAACATTGAGGCCGTATTTTGCAATCAGTGTATTTTCTTAGGCAGTGTGTGTAAAAACACAGTAAATATGATGCGAGCCCCCTTATAAATAGGGAAAGTAATCAATTGGTTACTAGCAATACAGTCTTGTTTTATAAAACCATTCTGTGATCCTTGGCATGTCTATGGCACAAGGCAGTCAGACTTGCCAATAAAGTCTCCTCTCCAAATAAACATTTAACAGACATTTTATGAAGGGCTTATACTTCACCTTTGGGATTTCCCCATCATCTGTCACCTTTTTTTTTTTTTACAGCAGCATTACTGGTCTTTTAGAAAAAAAAAAAAATGTACAAGGGGTCAGATAGAAATTGACACGAGTAGGAAGGTCAAAGGTTATAGCAGTTTTAAATCTTCAATGGGCCCAGCTGCTGCAAAAAAAATAAGAAACCAACCTGATTATGAGGAGAGGTTTCATTCTATCCTACACACTTCTGGCTAATGCTGCAGGGGTAAACTTTAGGTCATTTGTTATTAAGACTAAAAAGCACAGGAGATGTACCCACACAAAAAGGAATACATTTTTAAAAAAAACAAAAAACACAAAAAAAACACACCAAGACGAACTCGCCATTGTAGGTTTTTTTCTTATAATGTTCTAAAACAGTGCAGTCCACATCCAGGACAAAAATACAATGTTCGAATAGAATTAACGTGAGGAGCTAGAAAAACTTTACTATACAAGTTAGATGTATAAATGTCAAGATAGATTTAGCATAAAAAAAAAAAAAAAAAAACACCAAGCTGTAATCATAGTATAAATTTTGCTAAAAATTTGTACCATAGATCACTGGTCAAACTATTAAAGATCCATACGTGGTCCCAATCTATAGGACTTGAAAAGGTCTTTGGATTTCACCAATCCCTAGTGAGGTTGATCGTGAAATAAAGGAGAAAAATACAACACCATTGTTACCCTCACCAGATACAGTCCTCCAGCAAAAAAAACATTTTAATGATTTAAGAATCCGCAAGCCTCTTTTTAAAGTAGCGAAGGTCAGTATTTAAGAGTTCACCACCAATAAAAATACAGAATATTTTGGAGGATGGCAAGAAGGATGTCACCGTTCACCAAATCGAACACTTTTTCCCTTTAATAGACCATATGAATAATTCAACTAACTGCTGAACGTACTACGGATGGAGGAGTAGAAAACGGAAATTTTTGGCTTTCACAATTCAAAAACAGGTTTACATTAATTGATTTTAAGTAAATTAAAATTATTACTTTTGTCAGCTTCAAGTTATTACAGTGACCATTGTGGGTATTTCTTTCTAACGGAAGGGTACCAATAATTTTTTTAACAACTGTAACTAGATTATTATTATAACTGCACCATAGAAGGGGGGAAACTTTTACCAACTACTTTACAAGTTGAAAATTTTGCTTAATCTTTATTATGGAGGGATGGCATATTGAGAGGATGTGCCAATAAGATTAATAGTTGCCAGGCTCCAGGGTGTCATCACGTGGCCCGCAGCTGGAAGGCTGCACGAGTCAAAATGGTACAAAAGACCTCATTGTCCTATTATAAAAAGTAGCAAGTGTCTTAAGAAACAAACATGAAACTTGGAACACAAACAGGATGAGGCCTCCCAAAAGTTTTCTTTTTCAAATAATTGCATGGACAGCTGGTTTAAAAGAAGAGAGAATCTTTATGGTGTTTATTATTAACTATACCAGAATTGATCAGGGGCCATGTAAAGATACTGGAAAACTCGACATTCATATAGCACATACATTACAATTTGCACCACTGGATCTATTCTTAAAGAAAATTGGCTGAGAGTTTAAATTGAATTATTTATTTTTAAAAAAAAAAAGGAAGCGGCAACTGTTGTAAAATAACAAAATTAGTACTCACTCGCTTCTTCAATTCCCTGTTGATGCAGCACAAATGCTACGGCGGTCGCCAGCTGTTCTTGTTACAGGCTGCCAGAGGTCGTGTGGCGTACATACTAGCGTCATCGCTGAGTACTGTAAACTTTATTCTATCGGTTGGTAGGATTACGGCGATACCAAATATGTACCTTTTTTATGTTTTTACATCGCCCTATTCCAAGAGCTTAATAAGGCCTTATTCACACGACAGTGAAAACCTGCCGTTTTCAGGACAATGATGTTCTATGGGTGTATTTACACGGCCGTTTTTTTTAGTACATGTTCTATTTTTGGCTGTTTTAAACGGCCTGACGGTCCCCATAGAAGTCAATGTTTTCAATGGATCAGTTTTTAACGGCTGTCAATACATGTAACAACCGTTAAAAATGGATCTGTGACATGGAGATTGGCAAGGGAACTACTAGTTCCCTTGCTGGCTATCGGTGGCTCTATGACACACACCGCGCCGACATCTTCACGTGTGGTCTCTCGTCTTCGAAGATCCCGTGGCGACGAGACCACACGTGAAGACGAGCAGCAATGGTGAGCGTCATCGCGGCGCCTTCGCAGATCCAGTGAAGATGTGAGACCTTACCTGAAGAAGACAGCGCTGCATCGGTGAGTATGTAGGGCATACATGTCGGGCTGTATGGCATCATATACAGGGAGGTGTCTGTGTGTGGTGGCATCATATACAGGGAGGTGTGTGTGTGGTGGCATCATATACAGGGAGGTGTGTGGGGTGGCATCATATACAGGGAGGTGTGTGGGGTGGCATCATATACAGGGAGGTGTGTGGGGTGGCATCATATACAGGGAGGTGTGTGGCATCATATACAGGGAGGTGTGTGGCATCATATACAGGGAGGTGTGTGGCATCATATACAGGGGGTGTGTGGCATCATATACAGGAGATGTGTGGCATCATATACAGGAGATGTGTGGCATCATATACAGGGAGGTGTGTGGCATCATATACAGGGAGGCTGTAAATAGTGTCTAGGTGAATATGTGACCTTCCTTTGGGTGTTTTCAGGGGGTTGGGACAAAAAAAGCTTGACCAATGAAATTCAGTTTTTGGTTTTTTTAACGGCCATGAAAAACTGATGCAAAATGGATGTCAAACGGCCATTAAAAACGGACAGACGGACTGGAAATGGATTCAAATTTGGAGACACACTGATGCAAAATGGGCATGAAAAACTGAGTTGATCAGTTTTTAATGGACATTTTTTTTCACTGTCGTGTGAATATAGCCTAACTTTTTTTTCGTTGATGTGGCGGCTTGTTTCCTGTGGGTTGAGTTGTATTTTTTAATGGTACCATCTTAGGGTACATATAGCTTGATTAATGTGTTCTTTTTTGGGGGGGGGGGGGAGTTAATGAAAAAGCAAAAGGTCTCTTATTTTTTCATTGTTTTTGAGCGATACGAACACAATTATTTTCTCATAAACAAGGTATAGGCTTGTGCAAGACAGCAATATACATATACTATATGTATTATAGACAAAAACAGAACGATAAAATGTAAAAAAAAAAAAAAAAAAAAAAAAGGAAGATCTACAAGTGACCATTTTCTGTACATTTAAAAAAAAATTTAGACGCAAAAAGTTTACACATATTGGTCGATAAGTGCATGAACCTGTTGTGCTCTATACATGAGTTAGGGTATGTGCACAAGCAAAATTAAAATAGTCTCAAAATACGGAGCGGTTTTCAGGGGAAAACAGCTCCGGATTTTCAGACGTTTTTTTAAGCCACTCGCGATTTTCGCTGTGTATTTTAGGCCGTTTTTGGAGCTGTTTTTCCTATGGAGTCAATGAAAAACTGCTCCAAAAACGGCCAAAGAAGTGACATGCACTTTTTCGCGGCCGTTTTTTACGCAGCCGTTTTTTGGCCCAAAAAAAGGACGAAAATAAGCCGTGTGAACATACCCTTAAACATATAAAATATATTTATAACATACCAAGAAAGAGTATATAGCCACCTGTTTATAAAAAAAATAACACATTTTATTTATACATATAAGACAACAATGTTTAAAAATTGTGATACACCAAGAATAGTAATAATACATGGTATAGCAGAACAGACTACGAATGCTGGATCAGAAAACTTTCTATTGTCTCGCACAATTAAAGACCTTATCAAGGCACTTCAAATGATATCATGGATGCAATCCCAGAACATTACAAATCCATGGGATTGACAGAATACATTGTGGCATCAGAGGGGGCAATGTGAAGAAGATTTTGATTAAAAAAAAGAGTGCAAATGAATTGTTACGTTGGGGTCGATGACACAACATGGATTAAATGAAAAATTTAGCTTTGTTCCGTTTTTTATAAATCTCTGCTATCTAGTAGGTTTTAGTAATTGTGTCTTGTATTATAGGTTTTCATTAGGTAGTTGACGTGAAATCTTTTCCTGTCTGATTGCCTCGATGTGGGAGAATGGGAAGGGTATATTTTGAATATATACACCATCGTTCCATATGGATACCTAAGATAGATACATAGGGACTCCTCCTTCTCCTCCCCTTCAAAACCCCCCTCCCCCTTTTTCTCAAACGCCCTAAAATCATATTTTCATTACTATTTATTTTTACACAATATATATATATACAGTGGAGGAAATAAGTATTTGATCCCTTGCTGATTTTGTAGGTTTGCCCACTGTCAAAGACATGAACAGTCTAGAATTTTTAGGCTAGGTTAATTTTACCAGTGAGAGATAGATTATATAAAAAAAAAAAAAAAAAAAATCACATTGTCAAAATTATATATTTTTATTTGCATTGTGCACAGAGAAATAAGTATTTGATCCCTTTGGCAAACAAGACTTAATACTTGGTGGCAAAACCCTTGTTGGCACGCACAGCAGTCAGACATTTTTAGTAGTTGATGATGAGGTTTGCACACATGTTAGATGGAATTTTGGCCCACTCCTCTTTGCAGATCATCTGTAAATCATTAAGATTTCGAGGCTGTCGCTTGGCAACTCGGATCTTCAGCTCCCTCCATAAGTTTTCGATGGGATTAAGGTCTGGAGACTGGCTAGGCCACTCCATGACCTTAATGTGCTTCTTTTTGAGCCACTCCTTTGTTGCTTTGGCTGTATGTTTCGGGTAATTGTCGTGCTGGAAGACCCAGCCACGAGCCATTTTTAATGTCCTGGTGGAGGGAAGGAGGTTGTCACTCAGGCTTTGACAGTACATGGCTCCATCCATTCTCCCATTGATGCGGTGAAGTAGTCCTGTGCCCTTAGCAGAGAAACACCCCCAAAACATAATGTTTCCACCTCCATGCTTGACAGTGGGTACGGTGTTCTTTGGGTCATAGGCAGCATTTCTCTTCCTCCAAACACGGCGAGTTGAGTTAATGCCAAAGAGCTCAATTTTAGTCTCATCTGACCACAGCACCTTCTCCCAATCACTCTCAGAATCATCCAGATGTTCATTTGCAAACTTCAGACGGGCCTGTACATGTGCCTTCTTGAGCAGGGGGACCTTGCGGGCACAGCAGGATTTTAATCCATTACGGCGTAATGTGTTACCAATGGTTTTCTTGGTGACTGTGGTCCCAGCTGCCTTGAGATCATTAACAAGTTCCCCCCGTGTAGTTTTCGGCTGAGCTCTCACCTTCCTCAGGATCAAGGATACCCCACGAGGTGAGATTTTGCATGGAGCCCCAGATCGATGTCGATTGACAGTCATTTTGTAGGTCTTCCATTTTCTTACTATTGCACCAACAGTTGTCTCCTTCTCACCCAGCGTCTTACTTATGGTTTTGTAGCCCATTCCAGCCTTGTGCAGGTCTATGATCTTGTCCCTGACATCCTTAGAAAGCTCTTTGGTCTTGCCCATGTTGTAGAGGTTAGAGTCAGGCTGAT
This sequence comes from Rhinoderma darwinii, assembly GCF_050947455.1. Classification (NCBI taxonomy): domain Eukaryota; kingdom Metazoa; phylum Chordata; class Amphibia; order Anura; family Rhinodermatidae; genus Rhinoderma; species Rhinoderma darwinii. Next base: position 272,814,086 of record NC_134691.1, on the reverse strand, counting down.
TAATTGAGTCTGTGGACAGGAGTCTTTTATACAGGTGACCATGTAAGACAGCTGTCTTTAATGCAGGCACCAAGTTGATTTGGAGCGTGTAACTGGTCTGGAGGAGGCCGAACTCTTAATGGTTGGTAGGGGATCAAATACTTATTTCTCTGTGCACAATGCAAATAAATATATATAATTTTGACTATGTGATTTTCTTCTTTTTTTTTTATATAATCTATCTCTCACTGGTAAAATTAACCTAGCCTAAAAATTCTAGACTGCTTATTACTTTGACAGTGGGCAAACTTACAAAATCAGCAAGGGATCAAATACTTATTTCCTCCACTGATATATATATATATATGTCTCGCTAATTCTCCATAAAAAAAAGTCACTGCATCGGCTTAATGACAAATATGATCACTATTATATTTGTGTATATCTTTTATAAATAGATTTTCACTTATGATATATTTTGTATTGATTAGAATTGTATGCATTTATATAGGCCCTATTCACATGACAGGGTTTTCCGTCTCACGGCCGCAGTAGGAATAATAGACCCAAATGGGGCTATTCACATAACAGATTTTTTGACGGCCCGGGAATAAATGGCACGTGCCTTATTTTCGCCTGTTCTTCCGGCTACCATAGAAGTCTATAGGGCCGGGTAATACACGGCCATCACTCGAATGTTTTCCGAGTGACGGCCGTATCTTCCGTCGCTCACTCTCTCGTCCTCCTCACAGTGCGAAGTGCATGTGAGGAGGAAGAGGGTATTTTATTGCCAGGGATCGGCGATTCCGCTCTAGGAGAAGTCCCTGACTTCACTGTCCATATATGGACAGTGAAGTCAGGGACTTTACCTGGAACGGTGGTGCTATCTACAGAAAGGTAGGGTTGGTGCCATCTATTGGGGGGGGGGGGCTGTGTGGCACTACCTACACGGGGGGCTGTGTGGCACTACCTACACGGGGGGCTGTGTGGCACTACCTACACGGGGGCTGTGTGGCACTACCTACACGGGGGGCTGTGTGGCACTACCTACACGGGGGGGCTGTGTGGCACTACCTACACGGGGGGGCTGTGTGGCACTACCTACACGGGGGGGCTGTGTGGCACTACCTACACGGGGGGCTGTGTGGCACTACCTACACGGGGGGGCTGTGTGGCACTACCTACACGGGGGGGCTGTGTGGCACTACCTACACGGGGGGGCTGTGTGGCACTACCTACACGGGGGGGCTGTGTGGCACTACCTACAAGGGGGGGCTGTGTGGCACTACCTACAAGGGGGGCTGTGTGGCACTACCTACAAGGGGGGCTGTGTGGCACTACCTACAAGGGGGGCTGTGTGGCACTACCTACAAGGGGGGCTGTGTGGCACTACCTACAAGGGGGGCTGTGTGGCACTACCTACAGGGGGGGCTGTGTGGCACTACCTACAGGGGGCTGTGTGGCACTACCTACAGGGGGGCTGTGTGGCACTACCTACAAGGGGGGCTGTGTGGCACTACCTACAAGGGGGGCTGTGTGGCACTACCTACAAGGGGGGCTGTGTGGCACTACCTACAAGGGGGGCTGTGTGGCACTACCTACAAGGGGGGGTTGTGTGGCACTACCTACAAGGGGGGCTGTGTGGCACTACCTACAAGGGGGGCTGTGTGGCACTACCTACAAGGTAGTTCCGGAACGGAAACTGATGCAATACGAGAAAAACTGACCAAAACAGCCGTTATCGGCTGACACTCGGACCCAATCGTGTGAATCGAGCCATACTATATACTGTATCACAGTATTTTGTGTAGTTTTATTTGAATTTATTTCTTTTTTGCACGGTCACTTTAATTGGTATATATAAGGTTAATATGTTACGATATTCACCATTAATATAATTAGGGTATTTTTCTTATACACCATTTTATACAAAATAATTCTGTTCCTCATTGCACCATAGCAGCGGTGGGGATTATGTAGGAAGTATTTCTAACGTCTATGCATATTTTTGGGGCTAGTGGATCTCGCAGGGGTTCATATTAATGGTGGTTTTTCTCGCTCTGTTTGGGTTTATTGTGCATCGATGAGGTGAGCATGTGTGTTGGGGATGGCCGGTTGCAACGCCTGCCTTAATCCGGCTTCTATAGTCCAATGAACAAGCCCAGATTTCTTGTCATGGGTCAGGGACCGAGATGTGCACTACAGCGCTGGGAGCCAGAAGTGGGGCATGCCGCGCTTCCGGTCACGCCAACGGGCATGCACCGAGAGCTCATTGGTACCGTTTAGAAATTATAAACACCTGTTATTTATACTATATAGGGGCTATGCGCCCCCCGAAAAAGATCGTGAAACGTGCATTGGGGTATACACAGGGTACGCAGGACCACTTTATTGCGGAAATGGACAGGGCTGGCTTTTGATCAATTTGAAATACTATTATGCACTGGCACTTTCTTTCATCCCAATAACATAAATCCCTAAATGGAAATACGAGTACTGTTTATAGAGTGATTCTGGGGTTGTTTTAAGAATTGTATGTATTTATATACAGCTGTCCATATGTAACTCCATTAGAGAGACAATAGAAAGTTTTCTGATCCAGCATAGTTTGTTCTGCTATACAATGTATTAATACTAGTCCTTTTTTCCTTGATGTATCACAAATTTTAAACATCATTTGTCTTCTATGTATAAATAAAATTTGCTATATTTTTTAGAAACATATGGTTAACACTACCTAGCCCTAAATAGAAATGCCTTAGGAGTTTGCATATTGGGAATATAAAATATATTAATGAAATATCACAACTCAAAGAAAGCGTGAAAAATATTCACTATAAAATTAGGTTAGTAGAAACGGCTTCTATACATGCCATTCTCTTTTAAAGAACTCTGTTGAGCAGCCATGGACTTAAGACACAGCTATGAAAAGGTTAAAAGAACAAAATTCTCCCTGGAAAAAAAAAAAATCCACTGTCAGACTAGTCTTCGGGTTAAAAGAATTTCTGGTTACCATTCTAAGCTTCCCCTGACATCCCCTTGTCTGCATATTTATGTTCTGGGCTAACAAATCCCCATTTGTTCCTGTATACGCTTCATTTATACTTGCGCTCCAGAATCCAGTCCCCTTCTCTCTTCTGAAAACAATCGCCATTCCTTTGAAGGATCTCAATCCCTCCAGTGCCAAGAAACATTTCCCTCTCTTCCCTGCGCTAATTTAATGCACAATACAGCAATTGACTCAGAATGAGAAATCTCAATCTTTAAGAAAAATTTGGGATTCAAAACTACTTCAGAGCAATTGCCAAAATACCATAAATGTCAAACGGAGTCATATATATCACTCATTAATCATAACACTAATTCGAGGGCAATTGCAACAAGTTGGCTTCATCTCTTAAATCGAAATAATGCATGCTTATCGTACATGAACACAAAACGTATTCAATCCACAAGACAAATTTGTACACCACTAAAAAAGTTCTTTGTGGCGGCTAACAAACAGGAACTTGTATAACTGCTTGGGAGGTAAATTTGTCATTACATACCCAACAATTAGAATTGTATAGATGTATGTATGTATGTATGTATACACACATACATTGGATTTTAGACCTGCTGAATAAAGTCTATGCATCAATCCACAGTTAACAGTACGCTGAGGCCCCATGCACACGGCCGTGCCCGTAATCACAGCCTGCGATTGCGGGCACGACCGGCCGCCGACTGTCACCCGCATTTTCGGGCCTTGCTCCCATACAAAGTATGGGAGCACGGCCCGCAAAATGCAAAAGAATGGGCATGTTCCATAATTTTCTTAACATTTGTACGGCACGGACACCCATCCGTAGTGATACGGAAAGGTGTCCGCGTTCAATGGAAGTGAATGGGTCCGTCTTTGCGGACCGCAATTTGCGATCTGCAAAGACTGAGGTTTTTTACGGTTGTGGGCATGGGGCCTGAAGTTTATGTTGCAGTCGCACCCAAAGCGGTATTTCATTTTTGAATCTCACAATCTGTGTGCATGGTTGTATATGTTTGTATTGCGATTGCCCAAAAATACATTTGGACGTATGATCAGTTGACCATCCGATGGCTTATTTCCATGACCGATCTATCGCCAGTTGACCATTTTAATTATAGCTCATTTAACCCCTTCGGGTTAAAGCAATTTTTTTAATTTTTCAGGTTTCAGGTTTCCCTTAGATAACAGCTGATCACTGGGAATCCAAGTATGGGGACACTTTGCGATCAGCTTATCGTCAAGGGACCATTCTAACAAGTCTGTCCAAAGCGGAGAACTTTTTTAAGTTTTAAGGCTTACTTCTTATTACTACTGTACTTCTTAGATGTCACGGAGCAGATGAAACATCCCATTCTAAAGCTAGGATCCAACAATTTAATAAATATGGGGACCACATGACAGTCCCAACATCTGTCGCCAGAGATCAAACCAGTTGGATTTTTACCTGCAAGGCTCTGTTCACACGTCGGCTTAGAAAAGAGACGTGTATCTGCGCAAAAGAAGTCCAAGACTGACCCTCATATATCAGCCTTGGGTTTGCCACAGATCCACATGAGGATTAGCCCTATTGTCATTCAATCGCGCTAATCCTCTGCGTTTCCGTCTAAAATAAGTAGCATGCTACTTATTTCCACGGCAGACACAAATCTGCTTGGAAATGTTCAGTTGCACGTGAACAGAATTGCAGAAACCGCATTCACATGCATAGGATGTGGATTGTTATCGAAATTCCTCACGGATTTCAGGCCAAAATCTGTGTGAAATCTGAAACATGTTACTTGCCAAGATAAGCAACTTCAGGTGTTTGGTAGACACATCTCTTCCTCTCTAGAAATAATATATTATAGATATAGCCAATTTAAGAGTTTTTTTTGAAGCGACGCATGAATTAGGCATAATAATAGAATTTTGTCCAGGCCAAGAAAGTTACCAAGTGTCTCAAAGTAAATGATAACTCTAAAATGATTTCTAGAGATTTCAAATACACTTGGTCTATAGATTCCATGAATGCCGCACAGTGACTTGTCAGGCAGCTTAAAGAGGCTCTGTCACCAGATTTTGCAGCCCCTATCTGCTATTGCAGCAGATAGGCGCTGCAATGTAGATTACAGTAACGTTTTTATTTTTAAAAAACTAGCATTTTTGGCCAAGTTATGACCATTTTTGTAGTTATGCAAATGAGGCTTGCAAAAGTCCAAGTGGGCGTGTATTATGTGCGTACATCGGGGCGTTTTTAATACTTTTACTAGCTGGGCGCTCTGACGAGAAGTATCATCCACTTCTCTTCAGAACGCCCAGCTTCTGGCAGTGCAGATCTGTGACGTCACTCACAGGTGCTGCATCGTGTCGGACACATCGGCACCAGAGGCTTCAGTTGATTCTGCAGCAGCATCGGCGTTAGCAGGTAAGTCGATGTAGCTACTTACCTGCAAACGCCGATGCTGCTGCAGAATCATCTGTAGCCTCTGGTGCCGATGTGTTCCCGCTCGTCTGACACGATGCAGGACCTGTGAGTGACGACACAGCGTGATCTCTCGAGAACACGCTGTGTCTGCACTGCCAGAAGCTGGGCGTTCTGAAGAGAAGTGGATGATACTTCTCATCAGAACGGCCAGCTAGTAAAAGTATTAAAAACGCCCCGATGTACGCACATAATACACGCCCACTTGGACTTTTGCAAGCCTCATTTGCATAACTACAAAAATGGTCATAACTTGGCCAAAAATGCTCGTTTTTTAAAAATAAAAACGTTACTGTAATCTACATTGCAGCGCCTATCTGCTGCAATAGCAGATAGGGGCTGCAAAATCTGGTGACAGAGCCTCTTTAATACAGGTCATAAAAAATTTAAATGATCAATAAATATGGAAAACATCCAATAAATCTTCCTACTAGTCAAAAGGTTTTAAAAATGATTGCACATGATAGTTTTGGATGAAACTTTCAAAAGGTCTGAGGAAACCCATTATAAAACAATGGGCAGAAATAAAAGGGACGTGGTTTGACCTCCCGAAATTTGTTTTCCATATATTAATATAAATTTGTTCTCCAAGTTACATTTTGCTTGACTAATAGAAACCGTTAAAGTGAATGTCCAAATGTAAACATAATTTTGTATTTTTGATCTAAAAAAAAATAAAAATATAATATATATATTTTTTTAAATATATTATTTTAGCAGTCCGCTGTTGTAATACAGAATGAATGGAGCTGATCTGTGATACCAGATACATGGACAAGTGGTGCGGTTTCTGAAAAACAAAGGGAGAACATTTCTACCTTTTCAGACAACCTTTTTTAAAATGATAAAAATCAGGCCGCCTACAGCCGCCGCTATAGGATGCTTAGCATATTAGATACTGAATATATGTTTATAATTGTCGGATCTCCATTTTTAAGAATTAACCAGAAATCCATTAAAATCTATTCAGGAGCTGCCTTGTGCAAAGCAAAAGCGTGGACATTTCTTCTTTCATGCCACCAAACAGACTATAGCAACAGCTTAGAAGCAGCAAACTCTTGACTTTTCGAAAATCAAGTGGCGAATGAACTACTACATGACCAATGAGAAATTATCTGCCTTAAAGATGTTATCCGGGACATTTAAAAATTGCCAGCAGGGCATAAGATGTTATAAAAAGTTATAAACTAGCAGATACTTGCACCCTGAAGTGCCTTCCCTTCCAGCTCTGAGGCCCCATTCCCTGCTCCTGAAAGGTCCTGCAGTAGTCACATGCCTTTTATTGGTGACATGATGCTGCAGCCAATTGCTGTTCATTGCAGGATCACCGTTAAGGCCAGTGATTGGCTGCAGCGGTATAGGACACCTGCAGGAGCTACTGGGACCAGAGCACTTGAGAGTGAGCATGTGTTAGTTTATTACTTTAGGCCATTCCATGCCCTGCTGCAGATTTTTTAAAAGCCACAGATAATGCCTTTAATTCTTCCGAGGAAATTTCTGAACCATGGAGGGCCAATGCCTTTCCAGCAACTTGAATGTCCTCTTTAAATGTGTTACAAAAGTGGGGGGAAAAAAAAAAAAAGACACAGGTCCATCAAATTACAGCAGGGCCTAAGCGCCTTCCCCCTTATTCCCTTTTTATTCACTTGTCTTCCCCTATTAGTCCAAGCTTATTTCTGGTTGCCATTAATCTTGGTTCTCCATTTTTGGACCCTTACCCACTTGATGATCCCAGGCCCAATAGGCTAGCTGGGCTTAGTCCTACAGAGGTCACCAACTTTGTTTTATTGTACTCTTCTGCTGGTCTTCATTAAAAAAATAAAATAAAATAAAAAGACGGTTTAAAAAAAAATAAGCATAAATAACTAAAATAAGAAAATATAAATGAATCAGCACAGAATGTTGGACCGAGAAATGACATGGTGTTAAAGAGGGGTCATGAATTATTTTTATTTTTTTTATCATGTTGCTTTTAGTATGATATTAACATAAATTGTATTTATTTGTGTTCTTGTGTTCTACTTTTTACTTACTTTTACTTCTCTATGGGGGCTGCCATTTTTTTTCCATCTCTGTATGTGTCGATTAACGGCACATACAGAGATGGAATACGGCACATACAACCCCATAGAGAATGTGAACGGGAGCCGTTCCATTCTCTGCAGCGTACGCCATCTGTGTGGGAACGGCGCATGCGCCGCTCCCACACAGACCAAAACGAAGCATGTTAGCAGAGCGAAATCTGGCGCCATTTTCATGTGGACCGGAAGCCGCTGCCGGACAGTAAGATGACGACTTCCGGCCGTGGCTTCCTGCCATATGTTCAAGGAAGTGAAGACGCAAGTAATAGGAGCTGAGGTGGCAGGTAATTTATGTTTGTGTTTGTGTATGTGATATGTGTATTATGTTCGTGTATGTATATGTCTGCTGAGCACTGTATCTAATCCTCCTACACTGTGCAGTCGCTCAGAAAATGGCGGCACACAGTGTAGGAGGTTTGAAGATTCAAACCCCTCCTTCTCCTGGCACTAGCCAGAATAAGGGTGGGGGGATTGTGTGAGGACAGAGAGAGTGTGTCTACCCCAAATTTGCAGCATAAAGCAATGAGGTTGCTTTACCACATTGACCATGCTGCAATTTTGGGAACTGCTCACTCTAGTGGCCAGCACATGGAAAGGTTATAAATTAGAATCTAATTTATAATATTTCCTGACTTGTGAAAAAATAAATAAAACAATGTGTAATGTGAGACAGTGACAGGTAAAGTCATTGAGGGAAGGTACATTTCCCCTAGAATCCTGTCATATGTATCCTAGGCTCCAGGGAATGAGTAGTTTTTGCAATAGAAAGCTCTAGCTTTCCAATCTCTGCTTAAGGAAAAGCCGGAAAAAGGGCCTGGAGTTGGTTTGGGGAAGAGCAGGGCGGGTTCCCCAATCCCTAGTCCATCTCTGTTTGTAGGACAAGGCTGCTGCTCAATTAGCTGCACCTGCAGCCTGTATATAAAAAGGTGCAGACACAGTGTGTGTCAGTCTCACCCCTGACTCAGACTGGAGACTACTAAGTCTGGAGTAGCCTGTATGCTATGTGAGTAAAGACCTGTGTTACTTTGTGTCCAGTGCCTGGTAGGAAGGCACTTGGTATAGTTAAATAATATCTTGTTTAGTTAGTGCTCAGACGAGCAGGATTTATTTTGTATTTTGCCTTGTTGTACAAGAGGCTGTTTCTTTGACAAGAATAAAACACAGGCAAAGCCCTGTTATGAACTTTAATGCACGGTGTCCCTGTCTCTGGCTACTAAGAAACCGCTGTACCAACCTCTCCTGATGCTAAACCCCCACAGTAATCACTCAAATAATAATTGTTTAACTAAAAAAAAAAAAAAGGAAAAAAAAAAAATTCTAGCGACACATTCCTTTTAAAGAGGATCTCTCAGTAGTTTAGTAATGCCCTCTCTCTTAGCTAATCTAATAGGCGGTGTCACACTGATAATGCTACTGAAAATTTTGTCCCAAAACATTTTAAAAGTTATGAGCTTTTTTTCTAAATATGTAAATGAACCTATACAAGACAAGACATGTGGGCGTCAACATCAGCAATTATCCTGAGGTGGAGCTTCCTCACAGCCTCTGACCTATCAATGCTCATAACTACAGTGTAATGGTTTTTCAAAAACGTTTATTATTTGAAAAGTTATCAGCATCATAGCGCCAATTAGATTAGTTAGGAGATAGGGAATTATTAAAGAGGCTCTGTCACCACATAAGTTCCGTATCTCCTACATAAGGAGATCGGCGCTATAATGTAGGTGACAGCAGTGCTTTTTATTTAATAAAATGATCTATTTTTACCACTTTATTAGCAATTTTAGATTTATGCTAATGAGTTGCTTAATGCCCAAGTGGGCGTATTTTTACTTTAGACCAAGTGAATAAACACTTCAGTATTGTTAATGTGATAGTATAAGACAGCACATAGCGATCTAAAAGGATCCCTATGCGCTGCCTAAATGAATGGAGAGGAGTGCATGATGCTGATTGGTCAGCGACATACACTCCTCTGTACAACGCCCACTTGGTCTAAAGTAAAAACACGCCCACTTGGGCATTAAGCAACTCATTAGCATAAATCTAAAATCGCTAATAAAGTGGTGAAAAAAGATCTTTTATTTAAATAAAAAGCACTGCTGTCACCTACATTATAGCGCTCATCTCCTTATGTAGGAGATAGGGCACTTATAATGTGGTGACAGAGCATCTTTAAAATAGGAGGATATTCAAGTTAAAAGTTATAATCACTAAAAGATGCATTTGAAGATCCCAACGTGATCCATTCATGGAAAGCAACTCAATTCCTCTCCTAATATTTTCATTACCTGAAACAATGCCATAAAAATAAAACAAGCTATTAGGTAGTTATATAAAAAGAATGTGTGTAATTTTTATAGCCCAGGGTGATATGATCTCAATACATAAATGACGGCACATTTATTCAAGGACCATGTTGTGGTAACTAAAAACACTTCTGCAGAGTAATGAGAACGCTGTCCTTCAAGCCATGCAAACTGAGTAAATTAGGCATTTAAATATGAGGAATCTTGTCAGATGCCGATCACTAACCAGACAGCTGAAAAGAAATTAAAAAAAGACAAAAAACAAAAACTCCAAGACCACATACCTTGGCTTTTACTAACCAAAGGAATTCCTTTATGGTCTTATAAAAGGACATTGTAATGGTATACTCGAAGTTTAAAAGACACTGATCAATGCAGCATGTTAGGTGAAGGATGTGGGGGAAGAGTACTAGGTCAAACATGGATGAAAAAAAAAATTTGGAAACAGAAAGAGTTAACCCTTGAGCTCCCACAAAAGCAATAGTGTCACAGAGCTTTTAGCACACCAAAAAGTTTGCAATGACATTTAATTCGCTATTCTCCTCTTAAAGATTATATCTTACCTATATGAAGCAATAAAGGTCCCTTAGAAGTGGCAAAACTCTAGTCTTTCTAGAGTTAGGGTGGCCGTAGACCTTAGATAACTGACTACAGCTATGCCCCCCCCCCCCCCCATACACGTCTGGGCATGCATGTGTGCTAAATGGGGAGAGGGGAAAAAAGGCTGCTGCCAAACACCTCTGGCAGGGACATCTCCCGTGAGAACAAAGAAACAATAGAGCATGATGAAATTAGACATACCAAACCTTCTTTCCCCCATTATCTGCCATCAGGACAGAGTCGAGACATCCCAATACACAATAAATGATTGGTCGGTCCTACCAAAATAGTCAGGTTTGGCGAACATTAATCTAATGTGTATGGGTACCCTTAAAGGGAAGGAGTCTTTTTTTTATTTTTATTTATTATTATTATATTGCTTTTAATATGATATTAACATAAATTTAATTTCTTTTTTGTTCTCATGTTCTACTTTTTACTGTGTTTTTACTTTTACTTCTCTATGGGGGCTGCCATTTTTTTTTTTCATCTCTGTACGTGTCGATTAACGACACATACAGAGATGGAATACGGCACATACAACCCCATAGAGAATGCGAACGGGAGCCGGTCCATTCTCTGAAGCGTATGCCGTCTGTGTGGGAACGGCGCATGCGCCGCTCCCACACAGACCAAAACTAAACTCGTTCGCAGAGTGAAATCCGGCGCCATTTTCATGTGGACCGGAAGCCGCTGCCAGACAGCAAGATGACGACTTCCGGCCATATGTTCAAGGAAGCGAAGGCGCAAGGAATAGGAGCGGAGGCGGCAGCAGGAGCAGGTAATTTATGGTCATATATATGATATGTGTATTGTGTTAGTGTATGTTCGTGTTATAATGTCTGCTGAGCACTGTATCTAATCCTCCTACACTGTGCAGTTGCTCAGAAAATGGCGGCACACAGTGTAGGAGGTTTGAAGATTCAAACGCCTCCTTCTCCTGGCACTAGCCAGAAGAAGGGAGGGGGGATTGTGTGAGGACACTAGAGGAGAGTGTGTCCACCCCAAATTTGCAGCATAAATCAATGAGGTTGCTTTACCACAGTGACCATGCTGCAATTTTTGGAACTGCTCCGTCTAGTGCCCAGCACATGGAAGTGTTATAAATTAGAATCTAATTAATAATATTTCCTGACTTGTGAATAAATAAAAAAAATGAAAACAAATGTGTAATCACTCAAATACTAATTGTTTAACTGCCTGCCCACCAAGGGTTATGTAGGTGGTCTGCTGTCTCATCTGGCGGGAAGTGGAATACAGTTTAAGGGACACGTAAAGAACGCACAATACAGTATGTATTGCCCATAAACATTGAGTAGCTGACGGCTATCACCCAGGCATTCAAGAGATCCGTTCTCCCATAAATCATTATTTAACGAAAAGTCAGTCTGTTACAGGAGTTCCCAAAAATTGCAAATGCGGTTAAATATCTTAAAAAAAAACCTGAATATGGTGATGCAACTTTTTCGGATAGTACACAGTGCCTGATCTTTTATTAAAGAGCTAAATTTTTGGAGTAACTTCAAAAGTAATATTTAAATTAAAAAAAATTAAGAAGGTAATCTTTAATCTAGCTTTTTTACATTTTCATGTATCAAACATTAAAAAAATTATATTAAGTGGTCACCAACGTACTATAACATAACTACTATAGTAAACTCAATTTCACTCAAGTATTTGTATACGAACACACAGCTCTCTGCCCCAAAATCACACATTGACCTACATTATAATATATAAATATATATATATATACACACACACACACACACACACATATATATATTATATATACATACATACTTATACAATATACAAAGAACAAGTGCTCAATATAAATATATTTAAGATAGGAGTATATAGTAGATGCTTCATACGGGTAGCATTATTAGGTCTATCATAAACCACACTTACTCATAAGATGGGATGAGAAGGTGACACATATGGGAGATTACGGGAAGTCAGACGGCTCTTCTTTTCAACTCCATCATCTCCTCACCCTACCCCCTCCTAAGCTACTTCCAGGAATCCCAGGCATGAGTCACACTCCAAAGTCTCACCAAAGCTGGGTGCCCTCAGCTCCTAAATTAAAAACACTCAAACCTACTTTACCACCAGTTATCCATCTGCTCCATGTAAAACGCTTATAAAAACAACATCCACACGGCACAGGTTTCCTCCAATATCTCATTACTGGAAAACTGCCTAGATTTGTTTAACAGGGCCCAGAATATGGAAAATTGTTCCTGCAATATCTTAAACAATTATCTTATTAGAACTTCCAGATGAAGTCGCTTTTCCAGGCATAAATAAATATGTATGTAGATTTGTATGTATCTGTATATCTCAACAGCTAGATCTAAAAAGAAACAATAAGCACACCATCAAAACATTGGCATTTTCCTAGCCTAAGGTCAGGAAGTCTTGCCTATAGATTCTGTGTCCTTCCTATGTTTACATGCAGCATGCAAACAATCTTGCTCATGACGTAAAACGACAGCATGGGAGAAGCGATAATCTACAAGCATGTCTGAGATCATGGATCTGTACAAACACAAGCCAAGTATAAGACTCCTCATCAGACTTTAAGAACAAAATGGCCATTGCGAGGTCCAAATTAATCATTACCTCCCACTAGTTTATTTTATAGTCTAATTTATAAAACAAAACAAAAAACACACAGCAATAAACCTATGATTTTCAACTAAAATCTATTAAATTAAAATTTCATACCAATTTTTGATGGCCACTTTCTGAACAACATTTGGTCTGTGCATGTTGGCTTTCTGGACGACCACATAAATAAAAATTGTCAGGTCACCCTTTCTTTGCCTTGTTCTGAGACCTGGGCAGGGGGTCTTTTTTCATTTATTTATTTCTGTTGATTATATAGCACCGACATATTCTGTAGTGATGTCCCTGCCCCCAATAGGGCTCACAATATAATTTCCCTATCTTAGATCCATATTTCCCATCTCAGTTTTTGGAGTTCTATTCATGAAATCATGACAATCGATAGAGTGCATGCCATATGTCCCAACATACCAATGATCTAAATCTTGAAGGAACCACGACACTCTAAATCAAAGTGCACGGATGGGGTTCGAATCCGTAAGATATAATAGAAGATCCGGCACTCAACTTTTTCTTGAAACAATAGTATTTTTATTTGCAATCCACAGAAATAGAGGACGTTTCAGTCAAAACACTAAGACCTTTCTCAAATCCTCTGTAATAATAAATCAAAGATAATTTTAATAAAGATATTTACGTATTAACACGTCATAAGAAATTCAGAATTCTAGGGAATAGAAATGTTTGTGTTACGTAACCAGTGCATCCAGATACCCACAGCTTTGCATTCATGCGTATATGGTACCGATCTAGTATCCCTTAAAAATATGCTAGTGTATTTAAACCAAAACATCCCCCATACAATTATACAAGTTATAGAACACCGTTTAATACAACAAGGTTAGACAATTAAACCTTACCGGTTTGTCGTTTGTATACAGGAGAACACGCTAACTGCAACATCCGCCGCCAGAAGGGAAAGGAGCGCTACTGACCCGTATCACATGAGGCCTTTTAAATCATTAAGTAGTACCCAGCTGTTGAAATTATTACGTAATATCCATTTGGACTAGTCAGTGTGTACACTTGAAGGGCTACTATCGGAAATGTTAAATCACCTGACTTCTTTTTATGAATGAAAAATTCAGAAATAAAATAATCATGAATCTGAGCCTTCCGTGGACACAACCATACACGTAGTTATAGTACAATCTCAGTACTTACAAAATAATATAAAAAATATTAGTGCAATTGCACTCAAGACAAAAGTAAATGCCATATTCTGGGATTACCAAATAGAAGAATATTCATGCGATAGCGGGAATGATGTGAACTACATACCTATAAACACATTCCGGTAAGGTGTTTTCTAACGAACAACGAGAAGTGATGTTATAGTACTGAGATTGTATCATTCATAAAAAGAAGTCAGGTGATTAACATTTCCGGCAGTAGCCCTTCAAGTGTACATACTGGGACTAGTCCAAATGGATATGACCTAATAATTTCAACAGCTGGGTTCGAATGAATGATTTAAAAGGCCTCATGTGATACAGGTCAGTAGCGCTCATTTCCCTTCTGGCGGCAGATGTCGCAGTTAGCGTGTTCTCCTGTATACGAACGCAATCCGGTAAGGTATAATTGTCTAACCTTGCTGTATTAGACGGTGTTCTATAACTTGTATAACTTTATAGAGGATGTTTTGGTTTAAATACACTAGTATACTCTTACCGGATTCTAGATCAGTACCACATACGCATGAACGTAAAGCTGCGGGTATCTGGATGTATTTGTTACGTAACACTTAGTCACAATTCTAGGGAATAGATTTATGACGTGTGAATACGTAAATATGCTTATCAAAATGATCTTTTTGATTATTACAGAGGATTTGAGAAAGGTCATAGCGTTTTGACCGAAACGTCATCTTTTTATTTGTGGATTGCATTCAAGAAAATGTTGTTGGGTGCCAGATCTTCTATTATATCATACAAATTGTCTAAATCAGCCTTTCAAAAATTTCTAGCGTTTGGTCAGCTTTAAAGAGGCTCTGTCACCAGATTTTGCAACCCCTATCTGCCATTGCAGCAGATAGGCGCTGCAATGTAGATTACAGTAACGTTTTTATTTTTAAAAAACAAGCATTTTTGGCCAAGTTATAACCATTTTCGTATTTATGCAAATGAGGCTTGCAAAAGTACAACTGGGCGTGTATTATATGCGTACATCGGGGCGTGTTTACTACTTTTACTAGCTGGGCGTTCTGATGAGAAGTATCATCCACTTCTCTTCAGAACGCCCAGCTTCTGGCAGTGACAGACACACAGCGTGTTCTCAAGAGATCACGCTGTGTCGTCACTCACAGGTCCTACATCGTGTCAGACGAGCGAGGACACATCGGCACCAGAGGCTACAGATGATTCTGCAGCAGCATCGGCGTTTGCAGGTAAATCGATGTAGCTACTTACCTGCAAACGCTGATGCTGCTGCAGAATCAACTGTAGCCTCTGGTGCCGACACGATGCAGGACCTGTGAGTGACGTCACAGATCTGCACTGCCAGAAGCTGGGCGTTCTGAAGAGAAGTGGATGATACTTCTCGTCAGAACGCCCAGCTAGTAAAAGTAGTAAACACGCCCCGATGTACGCACATAATACACGCCCAGTTGTACTTTTACTTTTCAACACGCCCAGTTGTACTTTTGCAAGCCTCATTTGCATAAATACGAAAATGGTCATAACTTGGCCAAAAATGCTCGTTTTTTAAAAATAAAAACGTTACTGTAATCTACATTGCAGCGCCTATCTGCTGCAATAGCAGATAGGGGTTGCAAAATCTGGTGACAGAGCCTCTTTAAGGTCCTATTACACAGCCCGATATGGGCTTGTTGATCTGCGCTCGTTTGCTCCTTTCACAAGGAGCAATGCTTGGTTATGTATGGGACGAGTGATCGTTACTACAGTTGTTCATCCCCATACATGTCCATGACGTCGGCTTCACATCCTCCGTTTACACAGGTGGATGTGCTGCTGACAACAATATTTAGTGCTGCATAAACTATACGATCAGCCGACGAACTAGCTTTTGCTCGTTTATTAGCGGATAGTTGCCCTATTTACTCAAGGCAATGATCAGGAACGAGTGTTAATATGAACACTAAGTTACCCGATCATTGGCCTGTGTAAAAGAGCCTTTAGATGCGGAGAGGTAAGGCCGCTAATTGGTTGAAGCCGGCATAAATGAAAACAATCACAGGACTTTGCTGGTGTTCACATACATACTAAGTGATTGTCCGCGATATCTAAAAGCCAGGCTGCAGGCAGGGGATGTGATAAAATAACAAAAACAAGTAATACTCACCTGGCTGTCCCGACAACCCTTTTAACTCACTTCTAATCCTCATTGTGCCAATATCAACATGTTGAGCTCTTTATATCACATTACTGACTAATACAAACGTGATTATTCCCAAGTGAAGCCTTATTTTGTTTTTCTTCATCAATATGAAATATACTGCCAAATATTAGTTTAATAATCTAAATTCTTCCTTTGTATTAATTTTCTAAGTGTCGTTTTTCTAAGCATTTCAACGCAGCTACTTCCTGTTCTAAATGTGAGTGTGACAAGCTTGATGTCAATCAGGCTGCTCTGCTCTTAGTGTGCGCGCCCGACACGGCTAGATAATGTAGAACTATCAGCATCGGGAATGAACCTGACTGAATGATCGTCTCAACCAGGAATGGTAAGCGTGGTTAAGACTGTCCCCCCTAGTCTTCCCCACAATGGTTTTTTTTTTGTCCCACCCCAATTTGTGTCCTGTTTACACTCATCCTTCTAATCACCCTGTATTCAACTAATAATGTGTAATGAGCTTTTTATGCCCCGTTCATCCCCATTTTATTCACCGTTGAAGCACCAAGACATATACCCTCTCTCGAGCCGACTGCTATTCTGCATATAGCTAGAGAGGTGGCCGGGCGATAACGCGCATACGCAGTCAAGCGAGTTTATGATACCACGCCATCCTCACCAAGGGGGCAAATTAGTGCGCAAGCATGGCCACCGCTAAAGGGAATAAGCGGTGGCCAGATGTGTCAATGTGATGGAGATGGCTGTCAGTGAGATGAAAGTTTGATATCTACGAAAATAAAGCATTTCTACAAATATAGAAATTTACAACAGTTCATAACGGAGTAGATGACCATTTTAGGTTGATCTATCAACATGGAAATACCCTTTTATGGGCCTTTTACATGGGGCAATGATCAGGCAAACAAGCACTAGTATGAATGCTCGTTCCCGATCATTGCCCTGTGTAAACAGGGCAACAATCAGTCGATAAACGAGCAGACGCTCGTTCATCGGCTGATGGTATAATTTATGCAGCACAAAATATTATCGTTGTTGGCAGCACACCTCCCTGTGTAAACAGGGAGAGGTGCTGTCGAAATTATGAAAATGCACGGGGACGAGCAATTGTAGTAACAATCGCTCATCCCCATGCATTACAAATCATAGATCATTGTGAAAGAAGCAAACGAGGGCCGATCAACGAGCGGTCTCGTTGATAGGCGCTAGTTTTTATGGCCCATATTGGCCGGTGTAAAAGGACCCTTACTCCCATCTACACCAACTCTCAGGACTTTTCTGCAACATCACTCTAAATAGTCTAAGGACATTTATACATATGTTCATTGTGAGTTTAATTTGGATTTAGAATTGTAGCAAGTCTTTTAGTCTTTGCATAGTTCGAATTCAAAAAAGGTTTCCAGAAAAAACAATCATATCTTGGCGGAAATACAAAAAGTTTTAAAGGGGTGGTCAGTTTTCTATACTGCCCTGCTACTTATTTTGAGATAAAAAGATAGGGAAATTTTTTTTTACATTTCACTCAATGATGGGTGAAATACGCTCCCAAGCACTAATGCTCCTTATCCAAGGAAGGGAGAGGTAAAGACAGGAGGTCAAAATAGGGCCACGACATTAAGCTACAGGTTTTAATTGAATCAATATTTTAGATCAGAGGGAGGAAAACATACTTAATTTTAAAGGGGAAATAGCTGCCATTTTTCCTTTTTTGTAAAGCCACCCCTTATGTTAGTTGTTAAAAAAGGAATTGCTACGCTGGAAAAAGCCTTACAAGGACTTCATATACAGCAAACCTACATGGAAGAGATAGTTAGGCAAATGTATAAATAGGTTTTAAAATGTTTAAAGTTCGTCAAAACTTATAACATTGTGTAATTGTCAAGATTTCAAACGCCCAAAAAAAAACAAAATAAAAAATACAAGTATTATAAAAACAGCAGCTTCAGCCTTCTTATAGGCAACCGGACATATCCTCTTAGACCACGGCGAGAATTTATTTTGTTAATCGGTTACGGCTTTAGTTGGTAGTACATTACCCTACGAATATTAGGAAATCAGAGCTGCAAAAAAGCTTTGTAATTCAGGGATTCTGCCAGTCGTTCGTGGTCAAAAAATGTGAAAACTTAAAAGGGGGTATTCTCACAATGAACCATTTTAAATCTACTCACAGGACCCCCACCGATGGCTAAAATGGCGGTCCCAACCCCCCAGTTCCTCCTAACTGGACGACCGCAGTGGGAACTTTAAATAAAGCAGCGATTCAGCAGGTTCAGAGCCCCTTTTCTAGCGATCGGTGGGGCCCCTAGTGATCAAACACATCACCTTTCTTGGAAAACCCCTTAAAGAGGAGAGATTCAGACCAGTCTCTTCTGACGATTGGTGCCTTTTTTATGACAGCAGTAAGTCGGATGCCGAGTGAAGGCAGATATCAGTGGAAAAGTTAATTTGCCCTGTTGGATTTTTCCAGTGATTGTAAAGTCATTTATGCCAAAAAAATCTAATCAATAGAAGCCCAGACCAGGTCACAGATCAATCAAAGATTTGTCATTTTACCTTATAGTGTTGTCGTAAAAGAAAACAACCTTCACAGGTCGACGATGAACAAGTTGTTCAGAAAATAGCAGTCCGAGGTCACGAATGTATGGCTAGCTTAAAGCCTGACCCTCAGGATCCGGGCATTCAATTATCGTTATTGTGGAGATTTTCCAAACATTTACAAATATGATAAACCTAAAGTTCGTTTGAATGGAATCTATTGATCCTTATAGTCAGGAATTTCAATCCAAGGGAGAGGCTGACTATAATGTTCTGCAATAAGGTGGAAGACCGAAAGTAACAAAAAAAAAATAATAAATTTGTTTCAAAGATCACTACTTTATCTCACCTCCAAAAACATTAATGCACATCATAGTGTTTTTTGAAAAATAAAAGCAGAACTTTATGATTTTTTTGCATAGAATTTATTTCCATCTGTATTAGCATTGTGAGTAAATCTGGCCATATACGAATGATGTTTATAGGATTAAAGAGGGCAAGTTCAGAATGATGGATATTTAACGCATCTGCCGTAGCTGGTTAAGTTCTATGAATTTCTAGATGCACATAAATTAGATTTGAAAACATTCAGAACAATTTTTCAGGGGGTAATAGGATTACACACACACACACATATATATATATATATATATATATATATATATATATATATATCTTGTAATATATGTCCTTTTACCCCTCAGCATCCAAAAAGAGTAAAAATATCAAAATGCTAATCGGATTGGGGCAAAAACAAAAACATGACATTTCTTTGCATGGAAATATTTTCAAAATATTTTTTATTTTTTTAAATGTACAAGACAATACGCGAATATAGCTTCAAGTCTCTTTTTACAGAGACACTTCACTTAACATGTAGGACATCTAGAACATTTCAGCTGCACAAAGCAAGTTACTAAACTTTATAGAACATTTAGTATTATGGGAAGAAAAGGAAACAGAAAAAGATAAAAAATTACCCAATTCTTAATTCTCACCAGATCCGCCAGGGTATACACTGTCTTGCGCATTCCATATTTGTCAATCTGTTAAAAAAGGGACCCCCACCAAAAAGAGAAGAACATGGGTCAGAGAAATTTTATATATTATATTCGAAGCACTAAGACATTAAAAACCCGCAATTTTGTTGGTAAATTCTGTGTCCCAAATACAAGCTTTAAAAGATTTTTATTTGTGTTTAAACACCTTAAAAAAAACAAAAAACGTTTTTTCATTATTATTAATAAGAAAAGACAAAACATAATTCCAATGTAAGTAAATTAAGTCATTGTTTTATGGAAACTAGGATTAGCCAATTAAAACCGTCTACACACGAGACCTAATAGACACTTGTATTATAGCCCATGTAAGTTCTGTATCTAGAGTTAATTAACCTGTATGAATAGGCCAAGAAATACAAAACACACAATGTGGCACATCTTGGGCATAGTCCAACCGTTCAGTGAACGTTATGTTCTAGCAGTTCAGCCACCTTTAAAATGCAGTAAATCGCAGTGGAGTCGGATGCACTACAGATGCAAGAAGCTAAAAAGGCTACAAACAAACATGGCGTGTTCTGGGCGGATACGTTGTATCAAGATTCGCAGTGTATCCGCCCTGAACATCGCTGGGAATGGCGTCTGAAAAATTGCACCACATTGTGGATAGTTTTTCCAGCGGAATTTCCACTGAGTAATGCAGCGCCGGAAAAGAACAAACCAAAAACTTTTCATACTTACCCCCTGCTTCTTCTCTCCGCATAGTTCGGCCTCCTGGGATGACGTTGCAAGCCATGTGACCACTGCAGCCGTCACATGGGATGAAACACCATCCCAGGAGGCTGGACTGGAGAAGAAGCATGGAAACCTGGGTAAGTATAAACTTTCTTTTTCTTACTTGCGATTTATGCGGCAGAATCGCTGTGATTCCGCCGCAAATGTCGCAACACACAAACCACTTTGTTGCAGGTTTAAGCACCCCATTGAATTCAAATGGGAAAACCTGCAACATAAGAACTGCGATTCCGTAGCATTAATTGAACATGCTGCGATTGAGGAAACCACACGTCAATTTATGTGCATTTTGTTTTCGGCGGCTTTTAACAGCTGTGTGGGGACGAGATTTGTCAAAAATCTCACACGCTGCTGCTGCTACTGTAATACGATGCAGATTTTCCACAATTAATCCATTGCGGAAAATCAGCAGTGTTTACGCTGTCTGTTCATACCCTTAAAAGGGTTGATTTATGAAGACAAGCCCCTTTTAACTATCAGCAGGCTTGACAATCAGCAGATGGATTAACATGAAGACCATGTGGTACAGCAGTGTTTGTTTTTTTAATAATGATCATTTTTGAACAAGTTATGAGCAATTTTAGATTTATGCTAATTAGTTTCTTAAAGACCAACTGGGCGTGTTTTTACTTTTGAACAAGTGGGTGTTGTAAAGAAGTGTATGAGGCTGACCAAAGTAAAAACACGCCCAGTTGGTCTTTAAGAAACGAATTAGCATAAATCTAAAATTGCTCATAACTTGCTCAAAAATGATCGTTTTTCAAAATAAAATATACTGTTATCTACTTACAGTGTCAATCAGGTTACGTAGGAGATAGGACACTTAAAGATGCTCTGTCACCAGATTATGTGGTTTGTTTTTTTTATAAAATTAATATTCATGGGGTTCAGCCTAACACTTGTCCGCCTTATATATGATAAATTAACTATTGCTATAGGTAACATTTAGTTAGGGGTTTTTTTTTGTGTTTGAATAGAATGCTGATAATGCGATTTTGAGACTATTGATTTTGTAGAAGTTTATTTCTCATAATGTACTACTGTGCATGGTCTGCATTACGTAGAAGTCCGTTCCTCTCAATGAACTCCCGTGTTCATTCTGCATTAGTTCTTTGATTGGTCCAGCTACCCTTGCTTCTGATTGGTGCAGACACTAGCTATATACTTATTGGGTATTCAGATTAGCAGAAAATATGAAATGGTAAAAATAAAAAACCAAAAGGTGCTAAATTTGTCATACATATTTTGCAACTTTTTAAGAAGCTTCGTCAAAAATGTCAACAAATATACTAAATACACACAACTTTATGATAATGTTTGTTGCTTTCTTAATGGCATTATTGTATAAATTTTAAATATTTTTAAAAGTATGATGTTAGTGTAATGTTTTTGTATGTAAACACGAATGGTGTAGCGGCTATTTAATCATGTCAATTAGACACGTCACACATGCCCCAGTGGAAGCCGGAAGGGCGAAACCCAGGGTTCGGGCGAGAGTGTTTGGAGTGCCGCTTTTGAACGCTTATCGATTTTATTTGATGATTTTATTCATTGTAAACTTTGGGAGTATGGATTAAAACCAGCGTGGAGCAAACAGTTTTTCAGAGGGTGTTGCACTATGTTTCTCTTTCATACTAGAGATATAGGACTTTATCCTACCAGGAGGAGTTCGAACGTCGCGAGACCGTATGGAGCTCTGTGGAACTACAGGAACAAGAACAACCATCCACACCCTCACTGGATTGCGGACTGTCTATTGCATATTTACTGGGAATAAGTGTCCATACCGACTACAAGTTGGACTGTTTAATCAGTGCTGTCCTAAAAACATTTGACATGTCATTGTGACATGTCAGAAGCTTTGATCGGTGGGGAACCAAGCACTGAGACCCCCACCAATCGCTAAAACAAAAACGTTGAGTGGGCGCTGTGCTGCTTCGTTTCTGATCGGCTTTCCTCAGACAGAACCTGTACATCGCTCGCTCGGGTCTACGAGGAAAGCAGATCAGAAACAATGTGGTATCACGCTGACCCGGGAGCTTTTGCCGCTTTGTTTTAGCGAACGGTGGGGGTCTCAGTGCTTAGACCCCACCTATCGAAAACTTCTGACAGGTCACTATGACACGTCAAAAATTTAATGACACTTTAAAAGGTTTACTATATACTGGATAATTAATTTTGTCACTTCAGTATTCTTATTCCCATTATCTCCACAATATGAAACTTAATTAGCATAACTTCTACAGTGCATCTCATATCACATTATGTGAAAAGTATATAGGCAATTTAGGTTTTTCCTTTGCTTTAATACATATTAAAATTAAAGCAACTGGTCTAACTCCACAATGCCACTGGAGACCCCCAGACTTCCTTTTAACGTCTCGAAGGGCTCAGACGAGCGCAATATTCGTCCGTGTGCTGTGCGTGCAACATGTATTTTGGTGGCGTTTTTCTTCCATAGACTTCTATAGGTTTTTTTGCCTCTTCAAAAAAACCGCAAGTGTCAGTGTGTTGCGTTTTGGAAGCCATCTTTGGTGGCATTAAGAATTTATCATGTGTTGCAAAAAAGGAATCTTTGTATCACATGATCTTTAAATCGCATGATTAGAAGTGTGAAAACCGCCACAATAAAAAACAAAAACACAACGCAGGTAACAAAACACATTACTAGGCCTGGGAACAACGCATTGCACTGTACTTAGTGCAGCCCAGCCTCCAGGGATGACGTTTTATCCCATGCGACTCCTACAGTTAATCCCAGGCTGCAGCGGTCACATGGGCTGCAGCATCATCACAGGAGGTCGGGCTGCACTCAGAAAAGGCAAGACGCGTCGCCATGACACTGGCCGGGAGTAATACCTCTTGCACGCGACCGAGATCGGGCCGTGAAAAACGGTCCGAGTGTCGGCTGGATTTCCCGGCCTGACCACAGTACAGGTGAATGTATAATTTCACTCAGAACAGAACACCAGTTCCGTGGGAAGGCAGGGACTCCTAGCATCATAAAACTTCTATGATGACAGGAGTCCCATTCACTTGTACCGTGGTTAGGCCGGGAAATCCAGCCGATACTCAAACCATTTTAAAACCGCGCAGTATATCCAACATGTTGGAGCCTGGCCTCTACGGAGACACTTGTTCTCTTCCTTATACCACCTATTAGTTGGCTTAAGTTTTTGCCAGTTTTTTTGCGTCATAATTTTGGTGCACAGTGTAGCGTGTTAAACCAAGCCCATTTTCGACTAGACCTCACCCATTTACATGAAGCCACGCCCTTGTCAAGCGTGTCGAAATAACAGTTAATAAATGTGGCACACAGCATGTACGCCACAATTCTTGCTAAATTTGAATAGTAAATCCACCTCAATGTTCAATTGGCTGAAAAACAGCGGATTGTACATGAATGTCAGCTCATCAGCCAAAATAAATCAGGCCGATTAAACCTAGCCATACACTTTAGATAGATCTTGTCCGAACAATTACTCGGCCAACAGCTTTTCTTCCCGAATCCCCCATGCACACACACGCTCGTCATACTAATTAGATTGGCGGATTTGGCCAACATACATCTAATGTGTATGGCCAGCTTAAGTCAACAGATTGTTAGGCAGTAGTTCATAGTCAAGTGGCGGACGACTCAGTAGAAACTGTCAATTTCAGCCAACATTTAGTTCTTCGAACGTCTTAAATGGGTTGCCAAAGACTTTCCATTTATGGCCTACCCTAAAAGTCCTTTTACACGGGCAAATTAGGTGAACAAGGCATCCATGTGAACGCACGTTCCCGATCATCGCTCTGTGCAAAGATCGGACGATGAACGAGTGAACACTCGTTTATCAGCTGATCGCATCTTTTATGTAGCCAAAAAATAATAAAAATGGATTAGCACAGCACATCCGCCTGTGTAAACAGGAAAATGTGCAGCTGACATGATGCAAATGCATGGAGACAAACAATCGCAGTAGAGATCGAGGCTCCTTGTGAAGCAAGATAGAGATTATTCCTCCTTTTATAGAGGCTCTGTCACTAGATTATAAGTGCCCTATCTCCTACATAATCTGATTGGCGCTGTAATGTAGATAACAGCAGTGGTTTTTATTTTGAAAAACGATCATTTTTTAGCAAGTTATGAGCAATTTTAGATTTATGCTAATTAGTTTCTTAATACACAACTGGGCGTGTTTTTACTTTTTACCAACTGGGCGTTGTACAGAGGAGTGTATGACACTGACCAATCAGTGACCAATCAGTGACCAATCAGCGTAATACACTTCTCATTGTTCCAGCCCAGCTTCTTTCACTGCACAATCACACTAACAATGGGCTGGAACAATGAGACGTGTATGACGTCGATTGGTCACTGATTGGTCAGCATCATACACTCCTCTGTACAACGCCCAGTTAGTAAACAGTAAAAACATGCCCAGTTGTCTATTAAGAAACTAATTAGCATAAATCTGAAATTGCTCATAGCTTGCTCAAAAATTATAGTTTTTCAAAATAAAAACCACTGCTGTTATCTACATTACAGCGCCAATCAGATTATGTAGGTGATAGGGCACTTCTAATTTGGTGACAGAGCTTCTTTAATAGTTGCTCCTTGTGAATGGCGCAAGCTTGCGCCGATTGACAAGCTGTATTGTTGATCTGTACCTATAAAAGTGGCTAAAAGCGGGCAATATCTGCCCATATAAAACCACCTTTAGGGTAGGCTATCAATGTGTGATCGGTGGTGGGGAGGGGGGGTTGGAATCCCAGAATTCCTACAATCTGGATAAACAAGGACCCATTGGGCCTTCATTCTGCTGACATGATGCCGTACAGGATTGTGGCCGTCAACAACAGTACTATAAACAGGAATATAACGCCACAACCATGTACATGCCCAGCCTCTCCACACTCGCTTATTTATTTAGGTAAAAGAAACATAGGACACAATTTAGTTTTCTTATTAAAGTTTTAAAGCACACAAAATGTAATACATGGTCACAGTGGCTTACATTATTCATAGCGCAAGTCCTTAGCCCATATGGAGATGTGCATGCTGAGAAATGATTGTATAAGTGCATGATACTGCAGCTCAGCGACATTTACCTAGAGTACTAATCCAAATAGGTAGAGAAGACTTTGGGAAGAAATCAACTTCACAAACGATGCAAAGCTTACTATCTGCAGGAAAAATTAGGATTCTTATACCATTTATGCCGCTCTCCAAACTTTTCTTAAAAAAGTGGGCCAACACAAAATTTACGCCAAAAATTGGCGTAAATTATAGCAGAAATCTATGGCAGCTCCTAGCTGGCGTAGATTTTATTCTGGTCAAGCATGAGGCGGGCCTTGTACCGCCCTCATGATCAAATAAAGTAAAATAATAACATGTACTCACCTCATTGTGATGCTTCTACCACCCAGGATCCATCATCAGGCTGCGGTGCACGTAAGGTCCTGACGCCAGGCAGCGAAATTACGTGCTGTTTGCCACACTGCGTCGGGACCTCGTATGCGTCGTGGCTGGATGAAAGAGCCAGAGTAGATTCAAGGGAAAAGTGGAGCGAAGGGGAGTACACTTTATTATTTTTATGGTCGATCGGGGGGGGGATGGAGTCGAGCCGTGGTACGCCACGGCCATCAGAAAGCAACAGATTAAGAGATGTGCACCTCAGTTTGAAAATTGTACCAGTTTAGAGGACAAATTGCTTTGCTAACAAAATAATGTATGTGAATAGGTACATTACTGAGCACATCTAAAAGTCATTAGAGGCACTTTATGGAGTATGCACTTTTGTGGAGTACACTTTAGATTTAGGCTCAAAATATTGTTGCAGGCACTATGTAAATGATAGTCATCTAAGGGACCCCTTACAGGGCCCAGCTTGTTGATTGGCGCTCATCTGCTCCTTTCAAAAGGAGCTATGTATGGGGACGAGCGAAAGCGACTACACTCCTCAAAATTGAAACTGCAACACCAAGAAGGAAAAGTTTTGGAATTGTGGAAATCACAGGATCGATAGGTTAATATGCAAATAATAATAAAGAAACTAAATATTCCAAATATCTTGATATATTCACTATGAATATCAATGAGGTTACTAATGGTTATCTGAGGAATGCTATGCCACGCTGAATGCACTTAGGCACGCAAATCATCAACATTGGCTGCTGGCAGCTCCCTTCGCAATTGCTGACCAATGACGTCCCAGATGTGCTCGATGGGAGACAAGTCCGAAGACGCTATAGGCCATGGTAGAATGTTTAGGTCACACTGGCTGATCACAGTAGCACGAGCAACATGCAGACTGGCGTTGTCCCGTTGAAAAATTGCTTCCCGGACACTTTGGGGAAATGGCTGTACCACTGTTTCCACGACCAAATCAATGTAATGCCAAACTGTTAATGTACCTGAAACGAAGACTAAATGGTCCTGGCTACCGTACATTATGCCACCCCACACCAAAATCCCAGGC
The DNA here is from genome assembly GCF_050947455.1 of Rhinoderma darwinii. NCBI lineage: Eukaryota > Metazoa > Chordata > Amphibia > Anura > Rhinodermatidae > Rhinoderma > Rhinoderma darwinii. Next base: position 272,786,896 of record NC_134691.1, on the reverse strand, counting down.
AGTAGGACCGATGTAATGTTCCCTTGTGAAGGCCTCTTCATGGCATTGACCAAGTGGTCTCCAGACCAATCACCAGCTATCATAGCGTCCGAGACAAAAACAGGACTCATCGCTGAAGAGGAAAGACCTCCATTCCAGCCTCTGAGAGGGTGGCGTGTGGTCAATGGAACCCCTGTAGCTGGAAGTCTGGCTCATAGCCCATTCTCACCCAAACAACTTTGGATGGTTTGTGTCGACACTGGCTGCCGCCCTAGGCTTGGGCTGTGATGTCCAATTTCACTTGCAGTACAGAATGGATCACTAGGCGCCATTCTTCCAATCAGACGATCCGTGCACCCCTTACGGTCATTGCCGTTTGTTGTTGTTCTCCCAAACTCCAGGACACGCAAAGTTGAACAGTGCTGACATCTCAGCCTAAGCGCATAGCTATCTGCCAGAGTGATAAACCAAGGTGTCTCAGTACAAGGATTCTGTACCTCTCAGTTTGTGACAAGTGGCGATAACTGGCACGTCAACGAACAGGAGGCAACGCACAATCATCCCACACCACTTCATCAGATTTTTGAGGTTTCATGTGGCTAAAAAACAACTTTTGAATGTGGGGGGGGGGGCATAAAAGCTAGATTAAGAGAACAGATTGGAGTTAGGGGCTTGAAAATTTGATGATTTGCAGATCTTAGCGACACCTGCTACGTCCTCAATTTGCATAACCTTACGGTGTTGCAATTTCAATGCCGAGGAGTGTACAATCGCTCATCCCCAAACATTTGTATCATGTCGGCAGCACATCTCCCGGTTTACACAGGGAGATGTGCTGCCGACAATGATAATATTTCTTGATACGACCAACTGATGAACGAGCATTTGCTGGTTCATCGGCTGATCGTTGCCCTGATTACACAGGGCGATGATTGGGAACAAGCTTTCTGTGAAATCTCATTTGCTTGATAATTGTCCCATGTAAAAGGGCATTTACTTCAATGTACTGCCTCAAATCGTAATACAAAAATATATTTTTACACTGTGAAGTGTTGTTCATTTGTTCCAGTGCACCTGTATGTTGGCGCTATGCAAGTAACTGAAATAAATAAATAATAGATGGGATTGCGCGAAGGCATTCAAACAGCAAGGGAGTGTGGTAACACGTTAGCCACTTGGACAAACCTAGAAAAGGTGTGAACTGGAATCAAAAGCTCTCTTTGTGGGAAGTTACCAAAATGAAAAAAAAAAGCAATTAGCAAAAAAAAACAACAACAACAACTGACGTACCCATGTGCAGAAATCGACCTCTGATTGACAATCCCCCCCCCCCCCCCTTGAAAGGACGACGAAAAAAAAAAAAAAAAAAAAAAGGAAGTGTAGCATGACTCTTGCCAGTTTCCTTCTCCTTCATGTAGAGGAGCCTTGAACCAGTTTACCCGACCCGAAGGTCACCCAACCAACCCTTCATCAGCCCCACAGTAGTGTAGCATTAAACAAACTAGGTTATGGTCTCAAAGTAGAGTGTGTATATATATATATATATTTTTATTTTTTATTTTTTTTTTATTATTAAAATATAAAAAAAATACAGATCCGAATTTTTGGTTATTTGGGAGGTTCTGCTCCTAAAACGTAGTGAAGAAATAGTGATGTCACTTAAATTGTTGGGATGATCAACAGATATAACAATACAGTGTTTCAAGCTTGCTGTGACCCTATCCACGACATGGATACCTTTGGCATATAAACATATTATGACTATTTATGACATTTTCAGAAAACTAATGAGCCCGAGTTCTCAGACATATAACATGGCAAATAATGAGAAAACCTGCAGAGCGGAACCCTGAGCAAAGGTTCTGCCATCCAATTAACTTTGCAAACAGGGGAGGCACTGTAAAAACAAGATAAGAATTTAATTGGATTCTACTCTACATTTCAAAGCTCCCATCTAGACAAAGATCCCACCCGTGCGACTTTAGAGTAATCACTGGTAATTAAATTAAAAACAAAAAGACTCTGCTGCTATTGTTGCACATTTACATATACTAAATAACACCCTGTATTCGGCTGCGCTCATTCCCTATAACTTGACTTTCAAAGTGTCACTATATGGTAATCCAGTGTCATCTCCTAGGTTTAGCATTAAATATGGCTTTGCCATCATTTACATACAAAAAACAAGAAAACACCACACAACCGGCTTGGGACTTTATACTCTCAAACGCTCCGTAATGAATGCTACCCCCTAAACCAGACTGCTTCCGACAACATTTAAAACAGCTGTAAAGACAATAAGACCACAGAGATGAAAGCATCCGGAAAATCTACCAATGTATTGTTTCATTATATTAGCAAAAATCAAGACTTTATTTTAAAAAGTTTACAAAATCAGTTAAGCTTTTTATTTCATTACCTTTTATACATTTTAATTTGTGTGTTTTTAAGTGGCGTAAATATGTTTGTTTGTTTTTTTTTCTTTATCAACAATTTTATTAGAATATAAAACAGAGCATATAAAACATCTCACAAAATTTCAAAAGTTTGCTCACAGTGCAATAAATTCAAGCTGTAGAAAATGTTAGAGAGACATAAGAACAATGGTAGGAGGTAGCCTCCCAAACATCAAAAATAAAAAAGGAAGAAAATAATATATAATGGCAAGTAACAGCACAATAACCAAAGCGAAAGTAGTGCAATATGTAGGGAAACCTGTCCCAAAAACGAGTAGTAATGACATTTTTAAGTGTTAAGTTCAACACAATCACACAAACACAAGACAACAGAGGGAAAACACAAACGGACAAAAGCACACAAAATTGGCGATATGAGCGTTCAAAAGAGGCCATCCAACCAGAGCGGCAGATCAGCTAAATATGTTTTTTTTATTTCTTTTTTACCAAATAGGGTTCTCAGACTTAAAGAGGCTCTGTCACCAGATTTTGCAACCCCTATCTCCTATTGCAGCAGATCGGCGCTGCAATGTAGATTACAGTAACGTTTTTATTTTTAAAAAACGAGCATTTTTGGCCAAGTTATGGCCATTTTTGTATTTATGCAAATGAGGCTTGCAAAAGTCCAAGTGGGCGTGTATTATGTGCGTACATCGGGGCGTGTTTACTACTTTTACTAGCTGGGTTTTCTGACGAGAAGTATCATCCACTTCTCTTCAGAACGCCCAGCTTCTGGCAGTGCAGACACACAGCGTGTTCTCGAGAGATCACGCTGTGACGTCACTCACAGGTCCTGCATCGTGTCAGACGAGCGAGGACACATCGGCACCAGAGGCTACAGATGATTCTGCAGCAGCATCGGCGTTTGCAGGTAAATCGATGTAGCTACTTACCTGCAAACGCTGATGCTGCTGCAGAATCAACTGTAGCCTCTGGTGCCGACACGATGCAGGACCTGTGAGTGACGTCACAGATCTGCACTGCCAGAAGCTGGGCGTTCTGAAGAGAAGTGGATGATACTTCTCATCAGAACGCCCAGTTAGTAAAAGTAGTAAACACGCCCCGATGTACGCACATAATACACACCCAGATGTACGCACATAATACACACCCAGTTGTACTTTTACTTTTCAACACGCCCAGTTGTACTTTTGCAAGCCTCATTTGCATAAATACAAAAATGGCCATAACTTGGCCAAAAATGCTCGTTTTTTAAAAATAAAAATGTTACTGTAATCTACATTGCAGCGCCGATCTGCTGCAATAGCAGATAGGGGTTGCAAAATCTGGTGACAGAGCCTCTTTAAAGAGGCTCTGTCACCACATTATAAGTGGCCTATCTTGTACATGATGTGATCGGCGCTGTAATGTAGATCACAGCAGAGTTTTTTATTTAGAAAAAAAAACGATCATTGTTTACGGAGTTATGACCTATATTAAATTTATGCTAATGAGTTTCTCAATGGACAACTGGGCGTGTTACTTTTTGACCAAGTGGGCGTTGTACAGAGGAGTGTATGACGCTGACCAATCAGCGTCATACACTTCATTCCATTCATTTACACTGCAGATAGCGATATAGCTATATCGCTATGTGCAGTCACATAAACACAGTAACATTACTGCAGTGTCCTGACAATGAATATACATTACCTCCAGCCAGGACGGGATGTGTATTCAGAATCCTGACACTTCTCTGGGATTTACAGCATAGCAGGCGTAGTCTCGCGAGATTACGCTGTAAACTGTCATTTACAGTGAGATCTCGCTGTGCTGTAAATCAAAGACGTGCAGAGAAGTGGTCAGGATTCTGAATACACATCACGTCCTGGCTGGCGGTAATGTATATTCATTGTCATGACACTGCAGTAATGTTAGTGTGTATGAGGCTGCACATAGCGATATAGCTATATCGCTATCTGCAGTGTAAATGAATGGGGAGAAGTGTATGATGCTGATTGGTCACGGATTGGTCAGCGTCATACACTCTGTACAACGCGCACTTGGCCATATAGTAAAGCACGCCAAGTTGTCCATTGAGAAACTCATTAGAATAAAGCTAATATTGGTCATAACTTCGTCAAAAATGATCATTTTTCTAAATAAAAACCACTGTTGTAATCTACATTACAGCGCCGATCACATCATGTACAAGATAGGCCACTTATAATGTGGTGACAGAGCCTCTTTAAAATAAATAAAGCTATAACAGATCTATTTACTATTAGTGAATTGGGAACATTATTGTTAGGGTGCAGTCACATGTAGAAGTCCTATGGTTTGTTTTTTTCCCTGGAATTTCGCAAAAGACGTGGCCAAGCACTGTGGTTTTGCAAAACTCAAAGCAATATAAATGGGATAGGACGACAAAATGTAACTACACACTAAGGCTACATGCACACATTGTGTCATTTGGTGCAGCATATCAGCATCAAAACTATAGGCAATTCCGCAGGTAAAACCCGCACTTAACGGTGCGCTTTTTACATTTTGGTGCCGAAACCGATGCGGATTTAATGCTGGAGATATAGGTGCTTTGTTTTGTTAATATATACTTGTCAGATACAATTCTGAGAGGGAAACGCAAGATAAATGGACAAGAAGATTTTAAAATAAAAAAGGTAAATTTATGGGTGGAAAAACCTTCGCAACAGATGAAATTACTTGAAATCTCATTTCCTTTGCTGGTACTGTATCACGCTGCAGATTTGCCGCAGGAAAATCTGCATGTAATATGCATTGTGTGCGTTTGGCCTTACCATCTGGATGCTGAATTTTTTTTTAGAGTTAGCTACAATTGTTACTAGGCAGTCCAGGTTTAAAGAGGCTCTGTCACCAGATTATAAGTGCCCCGTCTCCTACATAATCCTACATAATCTGATTGGCGCTGTAATGTAGATAACAACAGTGGTTTTTATTTTGAAAAACGATCACTTTTGAGCAAGTTATGAGCTAGTTTAGATTTATGCTAATGAGTCTCTCAATGGACAACTGGGCGTGTTTTTACTTTTTACCAACTGGGCCTTGTACAGAGGAGTGTATGAGGCTGACCAATCAGTGATCAATCAGTGTCCTACACTTCTCATTGTTCCAGCCCAGCATGATCCACAGCACAGTGTGATTGTGCAGTGAAAGAAGTAAACACGCCCAGTTGCTAAAAACACAATACACGCCCAGTTGTCCATTAGAAAGGCTAATTTGCATAAATATAAAATTGCTCATAACTGATGATCAAATGATCGTTAAAAAAAAACAAAAAAAAAACGTTACTGTTATCTACATTGCAGCTCCGATCACATGCAATAGGAGATAGGGATTTGATAATCTGGTGACAGAGCCTCTTTAAACATTATGCCTACACTAATACATTAAAGAGGCTCTGTCACCAGATTTTGCAACCCCTATCTGCTATTGCAGCAGATCGGCGCTGCAATGTAGATAAGAGTAACTTTTTTTTTTTTTAACGAGCATTTTTGGCCAAGTTATGACCATTTTTATATTTATGTAAATGAGGCTTTCTAAAGTACAACTGGGCGTGTTTAAAGTAAAAGTACAACTGGGCGTGTATTGTGTATGTACATCTGGGCGTTTTTACTTCTTTTACTAGCTGGGCGTTGTGAATGGGAGTGTATGATGCTGACGAATCAGCATCATCCACTTCTCTTCGTTAACACCCAGCTTCTGGCAGTGCAGACACACAGCGTGTTCTCGAGAGATCACGCTGTGACGTCACTCACTTCCTGCCCCAGGTCCTGCATCGTGTCGGCCACATCGGCACCAGAGGCTACAGTTGATTCTGCAGCAGCATCAGCGTTTGCAGGTAAGTAGCTACATCGACTTACCTGCAAACGCCGATGCTGCTGCAGAATCAAATGTAGCCTCTGGTGCCGATGTGTCCTCGCTCGTCTGACACGATGCAGGACCTGGGGCAGGGAGTGACGTCACAGTGTGATCTCTCGAGAACACGCTGTGTCTGTGCACTGCCAGAAGCTGGGCGTTCTGAAGAGAAGTGGATGATGCTGATTCGTCAGCATCATACACTCCCATTCACAACGCCCAGCTAGTAAAAGAAGTAAAAATGCCCAGATGTACGCACATAATACACGCCCAGTTGTACTTTAGAAAGCCTCATTTGCATAAATATAAAAATGGTCATAACTTGGCCAAAAATGCTCGTTTTTAAAAAAAACAAACGTTACTCTTATCTACATTGCAGCTCCGATCTGCTGCAATAGGAGATAGGGGTTGCAAAATCTGGTGACAGAGCCTCTTTAAAGAAATGATCATGTGTGCTGTTGCAAAGCTCTGCTTAGACTGCCAGGTTAGGCTATGTTCACATCACGTTTTTTGGCCTACGTTTGACGTGTACACCAGGAAAAGATCCCAACGTATTACATTAACCATAGGCTGGGAGATGGATGCCTAACAGTGGCATCCATTACCCATAGACTATTATAGTAGACATCTGTTTAACGGATGCCTGTGACAAATGCCATACAGTGGCATCCGACACCAATAGGCTACCACGTTCAAGCCTTTTCATAAACAGATTTAAGAAACGACTGAACATTCTTTTAAAAGGATCGGACAGAAGACTACTCAGAGCTTTGTCTAAATTCAAACTTGCGTTGTATAATTCGTTACTTAGGTCAGTTATTCTGATCTAAAATGGATCAATTAAAAAGCCCATTGAAATCAATCAGATTTTTAATTGCATCCGTTAGAGTCTGTTCACATCAGTTATGTTCGTCAAAAAATGGATGACAGATGGAAGTATGGGGCTTTATTCTCCGGTCCAAAAAAAAATCCAGAAGTCTAACGGATACATTATTTTTATCATTGGTGTCAATGTAAAACGGATACAAAATGGATTGTATTCTGTTGGTATCAAAAATACGGATGCAATCAGCTGATCTAAAACCGTATCAGAGTAACTGATTACACAATGCATTATTACTATATTATAGATTATATATGTCAGTAAGATATTGTGGGTTATTTCCTTTTTCATAGGTTCTACGTCTCTCTTTAATTAGAGTAGCAAAACCGCTGTCTGTTTCCTATGGAGTCCGTATGTGTACCGCAACCTCTTGTAAGCATTTACAAATAGTAGAATACTAGAATGAAAAGCCAAACCTGTTCACTTTTGGCAATACCTATAACCAAGGACACCGTGCATAAGGATACAGAACAATTTTTTTTTCCACAATGAAGGATTTTCTTTAATTCAACATTCTAAGCTGTTCAGCCGCAATTTTTGTGTCTGTGGTTTCCTAAGATTAGTGGGAACGTATTTGATCCAGTGAGAACTATGATGACAGGATTTCTATTGCACTTTAGAAATCATTCAACAGATCAGGTACATTAGCGTGACACAGCGCATGTCAAGCTTATTAGTGAAATAGGGATTTAACTATGAAAACACAGAAAGGGCCAAGACTTTAGAAAAACTATTTCTAGCATAAGAACACTCATTATCGCCAACATAGATGGCACAATTCCAACCCAGACAGAACTGGCCCATCCACTGCCAGACTATAAAACACACAAATATATATACATACATACATACATACACACACACACACACACACACACACACACACGTCGAAACGCTATAGAAAACAAATATTTTTACATAGGTTAGTGGGAATGTAGTTAAAAAAAGTTGCACTATGTTTCAGGCTATACTTTTGCAGTCTGCAACGTGCTACCTGCTCCTAGTTTCACACTTTTCACATGTGCCAACGTCCCTCCCATAACACAGGCTGGGTGGGAGTTCTGTGTCCAGGATGCTGCTGCCCTCTCTAACTTTCATGTATCAGCGCAGCTTCATTCCTGTACTGCATATCCTGTCTACAGCCCCTGTATAATTTTCTCTCAACTGTGCAGACACATACATCGATCCTGTTGTATATGGGATATCCCTCACCCCTATAGCCCCCTGCATATGTTGCTGTGGGTGTCTACACTCTGTCTCCGCTAAGGCCGCGCCAGTGTGATCTGTGCCCCTCCAACAGTTCTACTGGTGAAGTTGTGCAGCCATTCGCCACCGCATGTGGGCATTATTTCAGCTGGTGCTGTGTATTCTCACCCTAAGGGCTTATTCAGACGAACATGTAATACGTCCGTGCTACGCGCGTAGCACGGACCTATGTTAGTCTATAGGGCCGTTCAGACTGTCAGTGATTTTCACGCAGCGTATGGCCTGCTGCGTAAAACTCACGACATGAACTATCTTTGGCCGTTTTTCGCGCACCACGCACTCATTAAAGTCAATGGGTGCGTCAAAACCGCGCACGGCACACGGACGCACTTCCGTGTGATGCGCGCTACAGTAGTCAAATCTATGAATGAAAACAGAAAAGCACCACGTGCTTTTTGGTTTACAAACATACAGAGTGTCATAATGATGGCGGCAGCGCGAAAATTACGCAGCCACGCATCATATGCTGATGACACAAAGAGCTGTTATGGACCTTTTGCGCGCGCAAAACGCACACGTTTGTGTGAATCCGTCCTTACACTCAGACAAGAGCCAAAACGAGCTGGCAGAGGTGTCAGAAGCAGCAGCACAGGAGGAGAGATTTATAATGATGAGGATTTAAAAAAAAAGTTGCTTAATTTTGCATTTAGAATGAATTGAACCTTTAGAAAAAAAAAAAAAAAAAAGAAAAAAAAAGGGGTATACGGCCAAAAGTGTCCATAGCTATTAATGTGAAGCCGTCCATAAGCAAATGGTTTGGTAAATATGATAGTTGTGTCAAAAACAAGCCGGTTTATTATTTCAAACTCAGTAAGAAATTTAGTTAGTATCTTTCTTCACAAGTGACCTATACCTTGATATGTAAATACCAGCAATGAAAGGTGATCGGAAAAACGACCACCTCGTTTAGAAGGTGGTCACTCAGCTTTCCCAGACTCCTGAACAGCAAATGTGCCTAGTTGCAGCAGTCTTGGAGGGGATGATTGATCACTGCATAAATAGGTAGGAAAGTTGGATGACAAGCCTAGCTATAATAGTGATCATATTGTTTAAATATTCACCTTTTCCAGAAATAGAAACAACTAAGGAATGGCTAGACACACAAGGAGAAGACAGGACACCGGAGATACTAGACATCCACATTGCCAGAAGAGATCAAAGCCGATTTAAGAACATTGAAAATGAACGTTATGTAATGGCAATATGACAGTAATTATCAATCTTGGTAATACAAGCGTTCCTGATATTCTAAGTAAGGTTAGGCCTAATTCACATCTGCATTGAAGGCTCCTTTAAAAAAAAGGGCCTCTTTTGCAGATTCCGCCCAAAATACCGGAAACAATAGTACAGCGTGCTGCACTATTGTTTCTGGTAAAACTACGGTCACTCCGATGGAACCCAATAAAGTCAATGGGTTCCTTCGGGAGCCGGTTGACTCCACTGTTCAGCGGAACTTGCGCTTCTGCCACTTTCGTCGTTCTGCTCCTCTGACGGAGATGAGCAATGGAATGCCAAACGCAGAGGTGAAGAGTCTTCGAGTGGGGGAAAAAAAAAAAACACTTAAATCATAGCAAAAAATCTCAATGTAGATGCTTGAAAACATTGTAAGGGTGGGTTTACAAGCTATGATTCTGGATGGGATTAAATACAACAATACAACCGTCGGGTCCATAGAAGTCTATGCTTATGTTCAGGTTTATACGTCAAGAGCATTTGCCGAAATAGACGCTGAAGGTGCACCGTGAACATAGCCTTACGTTATATCTCAAGGACTGCCTGCCTTTTTCAAGTCTACCAGACTACATTGTGTAGGCAAAGCAACAGTCAGTCTACTCCAAAACCAGCCTGAGGCAATATGCACACAGACATATCACGGCTTCATACAAAGTCCCGAGTTATACAGAGTCGTAATAAGACAGCCATAGAAATCAATGGGTCAATATTGTACCTCGGTGTGCAGCGTATTTCACATGTGGCTCATACAGAATCAGAGAGCATAATCCATGCTCCAGCGGATGCCAGTATTACAGAGGTCATTTTCACTTGAAACACTGCTGTATGATCAGTTCAGTAGAACCAGAGGATCCGGGTGTTACATCCAGAAGGTGGACTGTAAAACACACGTACAATACTCCAGTCTGGATGAAGCTTTTTATGCAAAGATACTGACTGGGCCAATTCTATTATTACTAATATATATATATATATATATATATATATATATATCTCAGGTAATTAACTTAGATGTGATAGATAACCGCTCGCTCCGCGGACACTGAACCCGTCTTTTCTTCCAACAGAAAAAAATAAAATAAAAAATACGGCACGCTCCAACAAATGCTGTATTACAGAGGTATTCCCTTCTAGAAGCAATGCCAGGCATAGGGACATTACAGAGCATGGTACAGCGGCACACAGTCCCTGCAGCTCTGTTGTATAATGCCGCAGGGGACTCAGTGTGCCGTCACATAGCCTCCTGCGCCTAATTTTATTTTTCACTCGTTTTTCTATCCTTCTTAAGAATGGAATACTCCGTTCGGAATTCTATACTACTATTTGCAACAATTATGCAAGTTTGTCATTTACACACAAATACATGCATATACATACAGTCCTGGCCGAGTGTACCAAAGTCTATGAATGCAAGGAGACCTGTGATTTACAAAATCTCAGATCGCGATCCTCGTTGGGGGCAAATGACTTAAAATATAAAGTGGTTCTACACAATTTGTAACGTGATTATATAAACATGCATATTATTACCCAAAGAACAGCTTCAAAATGAAAGGAGTTTTCCAGCCACAGACAACAGATAACCTATCCACAGGTCTTCAGCATATGGTCAGTTGGGGTCTGACACCCAGACCCCGAAACCGATATCTGCTCCGGCTAATGTATCCAATGCAGTATTCGGAGCCGGAAGCAGATGGCTCCGTACATTGAATAGCGGCCCTGCTGCAGAACAGAAACTCTGCTCCTACTCACTGGAATAGGAGAAGAGCTGCAGCTCAGCAGCTATACCGTCACCAGAGCCTTCTGTTCTGCTTCCGGCATGGACATACGGTGTCCGGAGGCAGCCGGAGCAGCTGCTCGGTGCGAGGTCCGGGTGTCGGACTCCCACCGATCATATACTGATAAGCTATCCTGTGGATAGGTCATCAGTTGTCTGTGCGTGGACACTTTAGGTTAACCACAAGCACACCATTGTGCAATGTGCGAAACAGGTCAAGTGTAGGATTGAACAAAATATGTAACCTTTAGGCTGGGTTGCCACGTAGCGTAAACATTACGGATTTGCGGAAATTTTGCAGCTTTTACAGCATCAGCAAAGCGAATGAGATTTGGAAAGAAAAACAAAACAAGCAGAAAAGTCATGCGGAAAGTGTTTTGCGGTCCGACTTTCAGCATGTCAATTTATGCAGCAGGTTCTGTCCGGAGATGCTGTGTGTTTGGCCCATAGACTTCAATGCAGAGAATAAATTCAGCAACAGATTTGTTTTGCTGAATTCTTTACAGATTTTAGTGTATCCTGTGTGAGAACATACCCCTACATTCACATGTGGTAAATTAGTTGCAGCAATTTTGACAACTGTCCCATTTATCTGAATAGGGCTTTCAAAGATCAATGCCCATGCTGCAGACAACTCCTTCCAAAATATATGGGATAGATTTTCAGTTTCTGTAACAAATCTGCTGCACGTGAATATACCCATCAGACTACCCTGGGAGCCAAATTTGGCTGAGTGCCTCATAGATAAACAGAAAACAACTCAAACAAGTTGGGGAAAAACTTTTAGGCATATTGGCTTCTAGCATTTGTCTAGCCCTGATCATAAGGGTAAATATAATAATCTGCTGTAATTTTCCCAATTTTACATTACACCAAACATGCTAGCCTCTAAAATTGAAATGACTTTTTTTTTTTTTTTTTTTTTTAAAGGGCGTGTGACAGAGGCCAGGAATTTGCACAACTGCCCTGGCCCTCAAAAGGTTAAAATCTTCACATATTTGAAGTCCTATTTAATTACCCCAAGGAAATAGTACCCTGAAGGAATTTATTGACTCTAGGACAATGGAGTTTGAGCTCATTACTCTAAATGCAGAGACGCTGCTGAGGGAATGTTTGGAAAACAGACACACTGGTGCCGACTATCACAACAATCAGGACTATTCCTGGCCTTCAAAAAGGACCCCACAACCTAGGATTCCTAACATCAATGATTGAAGCCCTTTTCAAAAAGGTGATATCAGGTCTAACCAGAGAATTGAAGCGTAAACGACATCCCCAAAAAAAATAATGTAAAATTGACAACGGAAAAAGTTACAATTCAGCAAAACAAGAAAAGAAAATCTAATCATGAACCTAGCTAAAATACCACCACGTAATGCGGTGACCAGACGGAAAACAAACAAAAAACACACACACAATGCTCCATATTTGGCCAACTATTTATCTTCTGATCTCTAGATCACTGCTGATCTGGAAAATGATCTTGAAATGTTGTAATCCTTTTGTTTGCCTTACAGAAAATGATCACACACCCCTAGTGTCGGCGAGCTGAAGCAACGTAAATATCTAAATGTAGACAAGACACCTCATGTACAGGTTTACTAGATAAATTGCTCAAGACATAACAGATTTTTGAAATTGCAGCTATTAAAAACTCCGTCCCAAACCATGAAAGAAGTTGTACAAATTTGTAAGCAAAATGCAATAGCTCTCTTCCAGGACAGCAAAACCGTATAGAAGTATAACAATAGTATAGTGCACCCACTGTACGGTCCTCTACAGACAGGAAGTGTACCCATCACTGATCGTGCGATCTTTTCAACCAATCGTCTCACTAACGGCTTTAGAAAAAAAGTGATCGCGAGGTGGTCAGGTGATGCTTTTGGCCATTCCAGGTTTTACATACTACGCACACTACCTTTCAGCCGTTGCGTCCACTAAAATAACATTATTTAGGTTATAGATGGAATTGTGGTAAAATCAGTTGAATCTTTTAATTGTTCCTTATGAAGGCGGAGTTTAAATAAAAATCTGATGGTTTCAGAAAGTTTGCCATAGTTGCAAAGTCGCTTGAAAACTTTTCTCCCATAGGGAACAATTGAAGTGGTGTCACGTTCATGATTTCACACAAAAAGTTAGAGTGAAGCCCGAGTCTTCTAGAAGCCTTCACAAAAGGTCTGTCTGGTGACGCATCTATATTAAGCAGAAATGTGAATCAAAGATGTCAAATGATCACATCCTTAACCGCTTCAGATGAAAAAAATAAAAATAAAATAAAAAAAAGTCAATTATTTGCCTGACTTTGGAATTTTAATATATATTATTTCTCAACCACAAGACAGTAGAAAATAAAATGACTGCGCCAATGTCTGAGAAATGGGACACTGAGTCATTACCACACGTCTGTAATAAAATGTGTACATCAAAACACTGAAAATTCAACCAGACTGTAATAACCATCTGTAGTGAGAATGCCAGTAATTCAGTGGAGTCAGAGAAGAAATCTCCATTTACATTCAATCCCTTCACTTCCTTTATATTAGCACAAGTACGAGGGAGACGTTCCAGATCCTTATCGCTCGCTCCTTACCACTTCAAGAAGCAACATCACAAAATATTTGTTTCAAAAAGGGAGCCATGTGGGTGGCTCTACATGCTCCAGTAATGTGTACGATTTGACAATTTTCTATAGTAGTTTTACGATCACTTCAACGTGTAAAGACTTGCAGACAACTTTAGATAGCGAGTGCTAAGAATTTAGAATGTAACATTAGCAAAAATCGGCTGTGTGTAAATGCAATCACTTTATCCTGCAATGAAAAGGGATGTTGCCATATAAAAACGGTCTACTAGCATGCGCCATTTTGACTTTGCGCCACACCTCAACCATGTGGTTACGATTTCAACTTCATTAAATTATTGAATGATCGCCACATGTAAAGCAGCGTCGTGCACTTCCCTCCTGATCAGTAGCTATAGTCTAATAATACAGTAGCAGCAAAGTGGATGAGATTTGAACAAATCTCATCCACATGCTGCGAAAATGAGAAGTGGAAATAACGCTCAGAAATTGACCTGCGGTGCGTTTTTTTTAATCCGCAGCACGTCAAGTAGTATTTGCGTAATAGCTTCTTTTTTGTTGCCAATCACAGGCTGCACAGTCACATGGGATGAAACATCACCTCAGGAGGCCGGGCTGCAGAGGAATGAGTCGCCATGGCTATGGGCAAGTATGAAACTTTTTACGTGCAGTTTTTCGCAACAGACATTCCAGCCGAAAAACTGCACCACAATATGGTGCGATTTTTCAGCTATAATTACCTATGGCGGCCAGGGCGTATCCACCCTTTTTGAACATACCCTAAATTAGGGTTTGGCAATTAATCGTTAAATAATCAAAATAGAATTTCAGCGCAATTAATCTATGTCATCTTGCGATATTCAGTTTTACCAATTATTTTCTCCCAGCCTAAACTGTATTTTCATCTTCAGGACGCAGATACGGTTGAATGCAATGGTAGAGCAGGGAACCGTAAGGTCCCTGCGCTACCATTCACTATGTATCACCAGACGCGAGGCAGTGACGTCATCGTGCCTGTCTGCATCAAGCTGCACAGACCAGAGGGGCAGAGGGATCTCCTCCACTCGTCATTGGAACGGGGTTAGGAGAGTATGTATATTATTATTTTTATAAGGCACTATTGGGGGAAGCTGTGGGGGCATTATAATGTGTGAGGGCAGCTATAGGAGCATTATACTGTGTGGAAGTCAGTTATGGGGGCATTATACTATGTAGAGGCAGTTATGGGGGCATTGAAGTGTGGTGGCAGTTATGGGGGGCATTATACTGTGTGGGGGGGCTAATATAGTGCCATTATACTGTGTGGAGGCAATTATAGGGGCATTGTGTGGGGGGGCATTATACTGGGTGGGGAGAACTATACTGTGTAGGGGCAGTGTTGGGCTATATTATATATAGTAGTATACAGCAGGCTCGGGATAAATATAAATTCAATGGCGTAGCATGCAAATTGGAGGTGTGGCATGCAAAAGGGGTGTGGTCTAAATAACTGTTCAATAATCGTAATCAAAGTTACATGTTCAATTAATCGTGCTTTTGATTTAGGTCATAAATTGCCCAGCCCTACCCTAGAGCAGACCATATACATCTGCTGTCCGATATGACTGGCTGGTTGCCCAACAGCATTTTTGGCTGATTGCTTTGAAATGCTCAGACAAAAATGTAAAAATTAGAACTTTTTGGGTGCGGTTTTATATATTCCAATTTTTTCAGAGTGGAGAACACAGAATCATGCGACAACCACAGTTTTAGGGACATTAAAACTGGTTGCTACTGGCAAATCAACCAGCTTCAAAACCACGCTGATTTTAAATAAAACTGCATTGTAATGGTGTCTCAGCGGCAGCTCCGTGAACCCTGAAAAGTGCAACTTAAACGTAACTTGTTGTAACCGGTGTACCGCTTTAATAATACAATATTGCCTTGAATACGAACTATATATCAGCTCACGAGACGAGGATTTGTCAATATTAACCTTTTATGTTTTATAGAACATTTTGTGTAGTAGAATCACATTCTCTGACAGAATTACATTACACTTTGCACTTGTTTTAAGATAAAATGTTAAGAGAAAAATGGGAGTCTCAACTTTCAGCAACCAACCAGGTCTCTGCTGCCTATTCCCAATAGACCTCTGAAAACTTAAAGCTGGAATCCAATTGGTTGCTACAGGCCATATTTTTCCACTAGTTTTGATTAACGTCCCCTCATTACCGTGTATTTTTTTTAGACTAGAATGCAATAGTTTAAAATAACCTCAGCGTCCCAATAACAAAACATTTAACTACAAACACTGCAAATAATTTTTGTGCATACGACAATCCACAACCAAAATATTCAACGAGTCTCGATCATTCCTAACTTGTTAGACTCAAATACATGTGAAAAATGAAACCTGTTCAAAAATGTCCAATAAATTTCATTTGATTCAGTTTGATGGGTGCAACGACTATTTCCTTAAGATTTATCATTTCATTTTTATTTTAGAAAATACAAACAAGGATTTATTTATATGGACCAGTTAGCAGGACAAGGTGTCGTTCGTAAGTCTAGTCCATGTTAAGAATATAACCATTTATCAGTAGGGACATTCATTGTGCGTATATACATAAAGCATTACAGGCACTATACACTTGTAGTATGTAAACTATTACTTTTGGCACAGCAGAGTTTAGTAAGTTTTACTACAATTAGATTTAATTCCCTTTGTGGCTGAAATCCTGATCATGATGTTATATGTACATGGGGCCAAACAGTCCTGTGCAAATAAAGCTTTATTCCTGATCTCTTCCAATTCAATAGAAGTAGACTGTGTGGATTTTTATTATAGCTGGTATTCTCAGGGGAAAATCTATGCAAAAAAAGCTCTACTCCTTCTGCAGGAGAACACATGAGCAACAACCTGCTCTCATCTGCTCACTTCTTGCATGCAGATTTTATTCCTTATAGATTGCACCTGTTTTTTTTTTAAAAAAAGCCAAAAAAAAAAAACACAGCAGAAACTCATCAAAAACAAAGTGATCACTCTAGCGTGTGTGCATTTGCTGTTACAATATGAATTGCAATCTGCATTGTTTTAAGAATGTTATCCAAATATTTTGTTTCTGTTGCCTCTCTAGCGCCAGCATATTCCCCAGCACTGTACAGATAGTCATCACCCCCATCAGTCTCTAGTAAGCATGAATTACAAACGTTTATTTTCCCCACAATGTATTCAAATAAAAATATTTTCTTCATATAACAGCCCATCCCAGCTGTCGTGTGTGATAAATAAACCTTTTTGGTTTTTCATTTTTATTACCACCCCAAAATGTGACTGACGGATGACATCATTCCTTTGTACCTATTGTGTCACTTCCCTCATAGATCCCAAGCTCATATCGACAGGCGCTTCTCTCCTTATGTTTTCAGTGGATTTTTGTTTGCCATCAATATTTTACTGCGAAAACGCTGTGAAATATTTTGGCGCCAGGTATTATATGCAAGAGAAAAGGAATAGTTTATGATCTAAACATCTAATAGAATGAGAACAAGTTATACAAGTGATACCTAAATCTGACCCAAAAGGTCTAGGACTGCAACTAGAATTCAAATTTTAGACAGTCACAATATCTGGACAAAAATGCTGGAGGGGATGGGTAATAAACGCCTAAAAGTTTCAGACTAGGGACTCCAAACTGGTTTTACAAGCAAAGTGGCCAGTCCTTGAAACGACATCATCCCCCTCCTGAGCAGAAGAGCCTTTCTGTAGAAAATGCAGTCATCCTATGAAGCCTTGTTGTTCTTATTAAAGACACGTCTCAGGCACCATGATGTGTCCATACAGCGGCAGTGACAAGCAACCGCACACCATCTGGAAGGAGAAAAACCTTGCCAGTCCCACCCATGTGCATGCCCACTGACATAAGTTGCATAGGCACACACAGGGAGGGTCAGCTGACCTGACTCCACATTGGAAGCAGTGGGCATTTTGTGTATTGTATGCCAATATACAAAAAGGACTACTACCACCACCTTGTGTATATCTGTGTGGAGTTTATATGTTCTTCCTGTATTTATATTGATTTCCTCCCATAGTCCAAAACCATATATAGGTATTTTATGGCCCTAGTGTGTGTTTGAGATATTGAAGAATTAGATTTGCAGTCCCATTGGGGACAGGGACTTATGATAATATGTGTACAGCTCTGCAGAATAGGTTAGTGCCATAAAAGCAACAGGAAATATATACATTCTATATACAAACACAAACTATTACCAAGCACTCCCTCACACACATTTACACATTCATTCTTGCATGTCATATACGGCCAAAAATAACAGGATTTTTTTTTTTTTTTTTAAGGATATATGCATAAGAGGTCTCTGGATGTACAAGGAATACATCACAGTACTACTTGGCTGTTGGCTTGTAACATTTCTTTACAAAATTGAGAAAACCGGAAGTGTTGGCACAACGTAAACAAAATATACAACATATATTTTATTGCATAAGGTGCATGGATATGAATACCTGACCGTTATTATATACGAGACCCTTGCCATGTCACTTACCATTTTTTAATGAACTGTAAATTTGTCACTGTAAGTGACAAATGTTTTTATAATTATATGAAAAAAATATAGGACTGAACACATGGTGAACAATAATGGGATGCATGATGCTCTGGAATAGTCAGTGAAGATTTTACCAACCGAATAGTTTCCTGTCTGAAACGACAATATACTATATACATGCAACATTCAATTTTTCATCCTGATCTGAAGATTTTTTTTAAAATGATTTTTATACTATAAAGAGTGAATATTACATGTGACGACAAAGCACAGATCTACAAAAAACTGCCACCGACTGCCCACCTCTCGGCAATCTAATGTGTATATAATTATGTATAGGAAACAACAACCAATATAGGTCAATAAAATCATCCCATAAACAAAACGATTATTCGTAACAATACAGAACATTATAAATATTCATGAACTGAGAATTAACCATTTGTCCACTGTGCCTCGCAGTAAAACATCACTAATAATCCCCAAACACATGGAACAATTATACAAAAACGATCAAGTAATAGAAATGTAAAGGATTCTGGTCAATCATTACCAGGCTTCAGCACATACATGTAATAATCATTGTTTACGATCAGATCATACGAAGAAAATTAAAAAAATATAAGTATTTCATTTATAGAAACCTCTGAATGTTTAATAACAAAGAACCTAAAATCATCCGTCATCCCGTATATACAATTTTATTTTTTTTACTGCAATATTTAGGGTAGGGAGGAGTTCATGTTAACCCTTCATGCACCAAATACACAGAATTTTTTTTAAAAAAAAGACATCATTCAAGTACATGACAATAAATGGCATTCAATTAATAGCAGGGTTGTAAACATGAAGGAATATGCTCCACATGATACTTAAAATACAACCTAAAACAACAACGCCCGCTGTATACAAACTGTAAATGTAACCAAGAGGGGCGTGGCATATATATATATATATATATATATATATATATATATATATTTAGCAGATACTGAACGACAAGATTTTTTTTTCTTTTGATTTTATTTTGTATATTTTACAGAATATCCAGCCAATATTCTTTCACCTGGGCCACACACAAACAATACGGAATAAATTAACTCCATTATGAACGGCTAAATAAGAGAGGGGGGGGGGGGAAACCTGGGACTAACAAATGCAACTCTGCTGTGACGAATACAAAAAGAGTACAACTCTCTCCCTCCTCTGCATGATTTGTACAGATGAAAGACCAAACACATTCAAAAGTTTATTATTTAAAAGGGAAAGGGTTTGATGAAAACAAGAATTTTTTTTAATCTAAAGAAAACCGAAAATTGAAACAATGTAGCAGTGAACTGAAGAAAAACAAAAAACACCCACGATCATATCAAATCCTAGAAATATTCTACATGACAAGTCGTAGGATGTTAGTGAAACTATAGCAACCCAAGAGAAGCATCGTTAACGATCCCGACCGATTGTTATTAACGATTGTTACGATTTTGCTCAGTTGTTTCAATTAGTAACACTTTAATGGCTACTGGATGAGAAATAAACGAAATGTGTAAATTTCTATTCATTTATGCCACTGCTCTCTCAAAAACATTGATCAAGGGCAAATCTTCCCTAGGACTGCAAAAGACTCGATGGACTAACTGGTAACAGAACTTCACAATATGGGAACGAATAGGCTGGGTGATACCTGTTGTTTTGTGTGGCATCAACTAGGTGGCACAAATATTCTGTTTGGCAGTCAACAAGTTAAAATTAACACTTGACATGAAAATAAATACAAGTCAGTGATCTGCCACTTATTTTTAGAGAAAAAGTTGCAAAATGCATTCATTTCGCGTTGGTTTAAAACTACTTTTTCCCTGAGGAGCAATGAGAGGTCGGTGGGGAGCAGTAGTCGGGTGTGCGCCCTCCCATGTTATATAACCCGGCAGCATGACATAGTAGACCCGTCAATAGAAGAGTGGCCCGGGACTCACCTCCTCGTCGTGCTGCTGGCAGTAGGCTAGTCGTTCTGGGTACACGGGCAGTATGGAGAAGGCACTGCTCTGGAAGGGTGAAGAGGTAGACGAGGATGAGGTAGTGGCAGCGCTGGATGCTGCAGAGTTGCAGGGGGAGGCAGTGCCACTGATGCACACAGGTGCCCTGCTCCCTGGGCCGGTGAACCTTTCTATGAAGTGGTCCTTGGTGAGCCGCACTCTTTGGTGAGCCCGCAGGCAGTTATCACACAGGTTCTCCTGGCAGTCCAAGCAGTGAGAGCTGGCACCGTTGCCCTCATCACAAGACGAGCAGCGCGGCTCAGCCTGGCTGGGGGGTGCCCGGCGCAGAAGACTGGAGGACGAACACGAAGCGGAGCGAGGACGCGGCGGCTGCTGCTGCCGCCTGACACTTCCGCGGCTTCCATTACTCTGCGGCTCCTCTGCAGCTCCCACTACTGCGTCTAGCAGGTTGCTGAGGTGTAAGAATGTGGAGGAGGGCAGGGCATCCATACCAGCCTCAGACATGAGCACCTTATGGTCACACACAGGGCAGTGCAGCTGGAGAGAGTCCCCGGGGCTCCTGTGCCCCTCTAGGCACTGCCTGCAGAAGGCATGGAGACAAGGCAAGACGTGCAACCTGCGGGGAGCGGAGCTGCTGCCACCCCCACTACTACTGCTGCTGCTGGAGGCTTGTGAGGAGGACGACGACGAGCTGGACGAGGAGATAGGGGCAGAGGACACGCACATCTCCTTACACAGCGGGCACAGCTGGAAATCGTTCTCCGGGAATGAAGCCATTTACATGGGCAGTAGGGACACGATCGGTGGGCGCAGAGAAGCGGCTCAGTCGTGCAGCATGTTCCCGTCGCCACCTCAGTGTACGGCCGGGGCGTGGAGCAGCGAGCACAGCGGGAGCTCCAGGACTCTCCAGCTCAGCCCTCCTCTCCTGCTCTGTTTACATTGACTGAATAGTAATCGATAAGTGACCCCAGCGCCTCAGTCCTGCGGGCGTCACACGCACAAGTTTTCCACGAGAGCAGAGACCCTGCCAGACAACCCCCCCCTGTGCCAGTAACGCTGCCCGGATCCAGCTTCAATTATTCATCCCGTCCTGTCCAGCGTCAGATCACCTTTCCGCGACTCCATAGTCCGCGCGCAGTTATAGAATAACCTGAGTTCTGCGCGATTTGATCGCTCCGACCGATGAGGTATAATATGCGGCTGCCCAGGGCTCCCCTCCATGTGTCGTGGTGTCGTCTCCCTGGCCAAGCGTCACATGTTGTCAGTTTGCAGTGGGTTTCCTGACGATGCAGGGGGCTGGGAGGATCGCCAGTGGTAGATCCAATTCTATCCTTGGACGTGCGCTGTGAATATCGCCATCCTGCACTAGCTCTTTAATGATCAGGAGAGCGGCGTTCACTTCCGCCAGAACAGTGAGGAGTGGGAGGGAGGAGGGGAGGACTGGCAGGAGGGGAGGGCATCACACACAAAACAGGAAACACTACTGCCATCTACTTTACACCACAAAAGGCTGGAGCAAATCTGAGCCGCGGCTCCTTCCATGCTTCATACAAGGGCTCTCAAGTGCTAGCTGAGATTTGTGACTACTCTTGTGTGACTTCTCCTACCAGTGTAAAAATAAGTCAGCAACTTGTCCTCATCTGTGGAGGAGCTACAAATTCTAACACGAAAAATGGCCTTGTTGCCCATAGCAACCAATCAGAGCACAGCTTTCATTTGCCTAGAGCTGTTTTAGAAATGAAAGCTGCACTGTGATTGGTTGTTATGGACAAGGACAGTGTTAGGCCTGTAAACTCCATTACAGCTTT
Organism: Rhinoderma darwinii; assembly: GCF_050947455.1. NCBI lineage: Eukaryota > Metazoa > Chordata > Amphibia > Anura > Rhinodermatidae > Rhinoderma > Rhinoderma darwinii. The sequence goes on along the minus strand of NC_134691.1, from coordinate 272,764,525 downwards.
CCCAGAGCCCTGAATGGAAAATCTGGTCAGTTATGCAGTGACACATCCTCCACTTTGGATAGCTGGGCGACAACCCCTGTGGGAGATGTAATGACAGCCATACACTTGGCACCCAGCTTGACCTGAAAGTGATATATCACTAAGAAATGGTTGAGTAAGACTTTAAAGGGGTTTCCGCATAATCATTGTTTATCACCTATTCACTGGATAGGTGATAAATATCTGATCGGTGGGTGTGCGACCGCTGGGGTCTCCACCGATCACGAGAACCTGCCTACCTTGCCATGCCTAGGAGCCCCATAGAAATGAATGGAGCGGTGGCCGACCCTGTTCTCGTGATCGGTGGAGGTCCAAACTGTCGCAACCCCACCGAACAGATATTTATCACCTATCCAGTGGATAGGTGATAAATAATGATTATGGGAAAAACTCCTTTAAGCTAATTGACAGAAAAAGTTTACATCTGCACAGTGCACAGCCTCTGTATGGCGGCTCATCTATCGGGCACTGTTTTCTTAGAAGCAATGTTTCTAGAGGAGAATACCTCCGTTATGTGGTAAACTTAAGGGTATGTGCACACGATAACTGCATTTACGTCTGAAATTACGGAGCTGTTTTCAGGAGAAAACAGCTCCTGAATTTAATTCGTAATTGCATGTACTCGCGTTTTGCGTGGCGTCTTTTACGTACGTAATTTGGAGCTGTTCTTCATTGGAGTCAATGAAAAATGGCTCCAATTACGTTCCAAGAAGTGTCCTGCACTTCTTTTGACGAGGCCGTAATTTTACGCACCGTCTTTTGACAGCGACGCGTAAAATGACAGGTCGTCGGCACAGAACATCGTAAAGCCCATTGAAAGTAATGGGCAGATGTTTGCAGACGTATTGGAGCCTTTTTTTCAGACGTAATTCGATTACGTCTGAAAATAGGTAGTGTGAACTCTGCCTAACTGTCCCGTAGCGCTATTGTAGCTCTGCTAAGCTTTTAGATGTTTTTCTCACGACAAGCATGCTGACTATTTCCAATAAGGTTATGTTCGCGTGGGCTATTTTCAGCCTTTTTTGGCCCGTAAACGCCCCGAAAAACGGCTAAAAATGCGAGGGCTGAACGCCTCCAAACATCTGCCCATTGATTTCAATGGGAAAAATGGTATTCTGTTCCCACAGGGCGTTTTTTTACACGCCATTTGTAAAAACAGCGCGTAAAAAAGGCCCCATAAAAAAGAAGTGCATGTCACTTCTTGAGCCGTTTTTTAAACCATTTTTCATTGACTCAAAAGAAAAACAGCTCCAAACACGGCCGCAAAAAATGCAGGTTGCTTAAAAAACGGTTGAAAATCAGAGGCTGTTTTCCCTTGAAAACAGCTCCGTATTTTCAGACGTTTTTTGTTAAGCGTGTGAACATACCCTTACAAGTAAAACAGCTCCCTTCTCTATGAAAAAAGGGAAGTATCATTTAGACCTATGGGATGTTTAAAACATTGTAAAGCAATAACTAAGACCCCATGCACATGACCGTAGTTTTCATCCGTAATTACGGAATCCGTAATCACGGATAAAATTGCGGACACATTCATTTCTATAGGCCACAGATACCTTTCCATATATTTACGGATGTGTGTCCAGGCCGTAGAAATAATCTGCAAAATATAGAACTTGTCCTATTCTTGTCCGCAAGACAGCTACTGATGTGCATCCATATTTGCGTATCAGTATTTGCGGACTGTAAAAACCCTTATGTTTGTGTGCATAAGGCCTTATACTTGTGATCATTAATTACCGACATCCTACACAGTCCGACTGTCTGCTGAATTGGCAGATCAGCAGAAATATTTCAATTAGGACATCCTGTTTGGGACACCACTATTACACAACACACATGCTCCAGATGTATATAGTTTCCATAGAGGAAAGAGTATTCTTTTGGCATATAGGTGGTATACGTGAGTTGCATAGAGCAGGGCAATACTTTCGGCAAGTACGATGGAGAATGTGCATTTACCTATATTCCGAACGTGCACCACAAATATGGTGTGAACAGAGCCTTGGATGCTTTAAAGGGGTTGTCCGTGATAACATCATAATTTCAATAACACCTTTAAATCATTTAAGTTGTAAATATAAATACATTTGTAATATACTTACGTGTTCCAAAGTGGCCCCGTTTCCAGATCCTGCCGTCGGGAACTTGACTGTTGATGTCTCTCTCTGCTCAGGCTCTGCCGCTTTGTTGATCTTGAATTCTTTCCGGGTATACGAGACGTCACTTGTGATGTGGTGTATATCGGCTTGTTCAGTTGTAACACGCATGCGCGGCCCCTGCTGTTATCTCGAGAACAGCAGGGACTGCGAGAACAGCAGGGACTGCGAGAACAGCAGTGACAGCGCATGCGCGTTACGGGATGTGAAGCAGAAAAAGCCGATATACAACACGTCACCAGTGACGTGTCGTATACCATCCGAGGTCTCTCAGGTACGAGACCATGTGATCGGGATACGACACGACAGTGGAGGCGGCTGAAAAGGTGACGTCAGAGCTCATGTGACCAGAAGGAAGAAGCAGCCAGAGCGGAGAACAGAAGCAAGATTGCACGGGTAAGTATATTATGCAATTTTAAATATGTGCAATGTATTTTTAAATGTACTTAAAAAATAAATCTCGGACAACCCCTTTAAGGGTATGTTCACACGTAGAGTCAAAAACGTCTCAAAATATGGAGCTGTTTTCAAGGGAAAACAGCCCCTGATTTTCAGACGTTTTTTGAGCAACTCGCGTTTTTCGCAGTGTTTTCGCAGCGTTTTTTACAGCCGTTTTTGGAGCTGTTCTTCATTGGAGTCTATGAGAAAACGGCTCCAAAAACGTCCCAAGAAGTGTCCTGCACTTCTTTTGACGAGGCTGTCATTTTACGAGCCGTCTTTTGACATCGTAAGACCCATTGAAAGTAATGGGCAGATGTTTGCCGACGTATTGGAGCCGTTTTTTCAGTCGTAATTCGAGGCGTAAAACGCCTCCATTACGTCTGGAAATAGGTTGTGTGAACCCAGCCTAATACTGCGCGGTCTCCACATGAGTAGGTGCACTTCATGCATAGGCTAAAAATGTACAAAGCGTTTGGACATTATTTTAAGTCCTATTTCGGGTTTATACTGCATTTGAAAATAGGATACAGTTTATATATCTTCCAGGATGACAACTGCACTTTTAACCCCTTCCTGCCGAAGCCATTTTTTTGTTTTTTTTCCTACCCATCTTCTAAAAACCATACCTCTTTTATTTTTTCGTCTCTATAGCCGTTTGTTTTTTGCGGGACAAGTTGTAGTTTTTCATGGCACCATTTAGTGTATCATATAATGTACTGGGAAACTGAAAAAAAGTCTTTGTTGGGTGGAATGGGAAAAAAGACGTGATTCCTCCATTGTTTTTTGGGTTTTGTTTTTATAGCATTCACCATGTGGTAAAAATGACATGTTAACTTTATTTTAGGGGTCAATACCATTACTGCAATACTAAATTTATATTTTTTCTGTGTTAAAAAAAAACTTTGTTTTGTGTTGCCATATTCTAAGAGCCTCAACTTCTTTCTTTTTCCGTCGAATGAGCGGTGTGAAGGTTTGTTTTTTTGCGGGATGAACTGTTGTTTTTTTAAAAAAACAATTTTCATGCAACTTTTGACAACTTTTTATTGATTTTTTTGCAGGAGAAAAAGTGACCAAAAAGCAGCAATTCTGTTGTTTTTTATTCTCACAAATTACATACATTACATAAAAGTTTTCCATAGCCTTTAGACTGCTGAACCCACATGCCAAAAGTATGACAGGGCTCCCCAACTACCATGTGTCATTTATAACTTTGGTGTCTTCTTATGTGGCAGAGATAAGGCACTAAGGTCCAGGTGCAATTGCTACCTCTGCACCCCGTATAACAGTGCCCCTATTTTTAATTCTCTCGTTTCCAAGTGACCTTTCTTGTCCATAATGAAGTTTTAACCCCTTCCCGACATTTGACATATCCATACGCCAAAGTCGGGTAGGGGAAGTATGGAGCCGACACCTCAGAGTAACTAACATCATGCTTGAGCGCGATCCCGTTAGTTTAACTCGTTAAATGCCGCAGTCAACAGAGACCACAGCATTTAAATCATTAGAAAGAGGGGGACGGCCCCCTCTAACAGCTCATCGCGCCCCCCGCAATGCAATCGCGGGGGGGGGGGGCGATGGTTGCTACGGCTGCCTGGGGGCCTAATGAAGACCAAAAGGTCCGCCATAAAAAAAATATATATATATTAAAAGTAAAAAAACAAAAACCTTTTCCCATTTGCCCCCTAGAGCATAGTAAAAAAATAAATAAATAAACATAATTGGTATCGCCGCATCCGTAAAAGTCTGAACTATTACAATATATAATTATTTAACCCGCACGGTGAACGCCGTAAAAAAAAAAAATGTAAACGCCAGAATCTCTATTTTTTGGTCACCTAATCTCCGACAAAAAATGAAATAAAAAGTTATCAAACCGTTGCATTTACACCAAAATGGTATTATTAAAAACTACAGCTTATCCCGCAAAAAATAAGCCCTCATACCACTTAATCGACGGAAAAATAAAAAAGTTGTGGCTCTCGGAATTTGGCGACACAAAATAAATGTTCTTTTTTACAGTTAGGTTTTTACTAAAAGTAGTAAAATATAGAAAAAACTATATATGTTTGGTATCGCCGTAGTCGTATTGACCCAGAGAATAAAGTTAACATGTTGTTTTAATTGCACAGTGAATTTCGTAAAAACGGCGCGCAAAAAAACATGGAGGAATCGCTGTTTTTTTTCATTTTCTACCCCACAAATATTTTTTTTCCCGTTTCCTAGTACATTATTTGGCAAAATAAATGGTGCTATGAAAAACTGCAACTCGTACCGCAAAAATCAAGCCCTCATAGTACTATATCGATGGAAAAATAAAGACGTTATGGCTTTTGGAAGGTGGGGAGGAAAAAACGAAAATGAAAATCTGAAAAAGGGCTGCGGCGGGAAGGGGTTGATATGCAATGATACAGCTTTCTCAATTGTCAACAGGCAGTCTATTTTTACATCTTTTTTTGCCAGCTGAGCTACTACTCCCATTGAGCCTTTCCTTCCTTGTGTGCACCTATAAAAGGAATAATACAGAAATATATATTTTCTTAGACTCCCCTTAAACTTGCTTGGGTCTTCCTTTTACCCCTTTCTTTCTCTTCCACTGTCTCCCTCCCCATATCCCCAGACGAGGGCTTGGGGAAACAGGTGATGTTCAGCTGACACCAATGGCGGATTAAGTAGACCACACAGACTTGGGCCCCCCTTCCCCACCACCGCTCTGCTGTGTCTATAGTGAAAACCACCTTTCTGTGAGAGCATTGACAAATTGGTGTTACGAGTCCTCTTGTCAAAGGGCTGTGTCCAGGGATGGGATCCGGCTGATTCGCCCTGGTTCCCCCGAACCGGTTGTTAAAATTACAGCCGGTTCGCAGAACCGGGTGAAACGGGAAGCAGGAACCGGAACTATGCACTTAATTGTATTTGCGTCCTTAGGACGCGGATACAATTGAGTTCACTAGCGCTGCCCTGGCGAGGCACATGATGCCTCGCCATTCTGCGCTTTAGTGATGATGCAGTCAGCACGATGATGTCATCGCGCCGCTGCGTCTTTCCGCTGGAGGAGAACTGGCGTGCCAACGGGACAGGTAAGCATATAATGTTTTTTTACTTTTATTGTGAGCAGTGTTGTGGGCCTTAACTATAGGGGACAATAACTACAGCGGAGGACTATATAGGGGACAATAACTACAGGGGAAGGACTATACAGGGGACATTAAGTACAGGGGAGGACTATATAGGGGACAATAACTACAGGGGAGGACTATATAGAGGGCAGTAACTACAGCAGAGGACTATATAGGGGACAATAACAACAGGGGAAAGACTATATAGGGGACACTAACTACAGGGGAGGACTATATAGGGGGCAATAACTACAGGAGAGCACTATATAGAGGACATTAACTACAGGGGAGGACTATATAGGGCAGGGGTCTCAAGCCCGCGGGCCGCATGCGGCCACTGGGGCTGTCATCTGCGGCCCGCGGGACACAGAGCCGCTAGACTCTGGAATTCCCTGACATCGCTGTACACATATGAACAGCGATGTCTGGGGCTTCCCCAGAGCCGGAATCCCGTGCAGAGTGCTAGTATCGGCTCTGCTCCGGGACTCTGTGGAATTTCCTGACATCGCTGTCCATATGTGGACAGTGTGTCAGGGTCTTCCCCAGAGCGGAGTCCCGAGCAGAGCACTAGTACAGGCTCTGCTCCGGGACTCTGTGGAATTCCCTGACATCGCTGTCCATATATGGACAGTGTGTCAGGGTTTTCCCCAGAGCGGAGTCCCGAGTAGAGCGCTAGTACAGGCTCTGCTCCGGGACTCTGTGGAATTCCCTGACATCGCTGTCCATATATGGACAGTGTGTCAGGGTCTTCCCCAGAGCGGAGTCCCAAGCAGAGCGCTAGTACAGACTCTGCTCCGGGACTCTGTGGAATTCCCCGACATCGCTGTCCATATATGGACAGTGTGTCAGGGTCTTCCCCAGAGCGGAGTCCCGAGTAGAGCGCTAGTACAGGCTCTGCTCCGGGACTCTGTGGAATTCCCTGACATCGCTGTCCATATATGGACAGTGTGTCAGGGTCTTCCCCAGAGCGGAGTCCCGAGCAGAGTGCTAGTACAGGCTCTGCTCCGGGACTCTGTGGAATTCCCTGACATCGCTGTCCATATATTGACCGTGTGTCAGGGTCTTCCCTAGAGCGGAGTCCCGAGCAGAGCGCTAGTACAGGCTCTGCTCCGGGACTCTGTGGAATTCCCTGACATCGCTGTCCATATATGGACAGTGTGTCAGGGTCTTCCCCAGAGCGGAGACCCGAGCAGAGCGCTAGTATCGGCTCTGCTCCGGGACTCTGTCGAGTTCCCTGACATCGGTGTCCATGTTTGGACACGCAATGTCTGGGGCTTCCCCAGAGCCGGAGTCCAGTGCAGAGCTCTAATACAGGCTCTGCTCCGGGACTCTGTGGAAATCCCTGACATCGCTGTCCATATATGGCCAGTGTGTCAGGGTCTTCCCCAGAGAGGAGTCCCAAGCAGAGCGCTTGTACAGGCTCTGCTCCGGGACTCTGTGGAATTCCCCAGAGCAGGAGTCCCAGTGATGTCAGGACCACAGCTGGAGTCCCTGGAAGAGCCTATTAGCGCTCTGCCCGGGACTCCAGCTCTGGGGTTGCCCCTGACATCTCTGTCCATATATGGACGGTGATGTCAGGAGCAGAGCTGGAATCCCAGGCAGAGTGCTAGAAGCGGCTCTGCTCCGGGACTCTAGCTCTTGGCGAGCCCCTGACATCACTGTGGCAGCATCTCCGGAGGGCACAGCGGCAGCATCTCCGGAGGGCACTGCGGCAGCATCCGCGGAGGGCACTGCGGCAGCATCCGCGGAGGGCACTGCGGCAGCATCCGCGGAGGGCACTGCGGCAGCATCCGCGGAGGGCAGTGCGGCAGCTTCCGCGGAGGGCGCTGCGGCAGCATCCGCGGAGGGCGCTGCGGCAGCATCCGCGGAGGGCGCTGCGGCAGCATCCGCGGAGGGCGCTGCGGCAGCATCCGCGGAGGGCACTGAGGCAGCATCCACGGAGGACACAGTGGCACTACCTAAATTTATTAACAATAATTTTGTGTTGTATCAAATTTGAAAGTAATGCGGCCCGTCAACTTCCCATTTTTTCTATATGCGGCCCACTTACCCAGCCGAGTTTGAGACCCCTGATATAGGGGCACTAACTACAGGGAAGGTCTATATAGGGGACAATAACTACAGGAGAGTACTATATAGGGGACATTAACTACAGGGGAGGACTATATTGGGCGCACTAACTACAGGGGAGGACTATATAGGTGGCACCAACTACAGGAGTTCACTATATAGGGGACAATACCTACAGGAGAGCACTACATAGGGGACAATAACTACAGGGGAGAACTATATAGGGGGTATGAACTACAGGGGGGACTATATAGGTGGCACCAACTACAGGGGAGGACTATATAGGGGACAATAACTAGGGGAGGACTATATAGGCGGCACAAACTACAGGGGAGGACTATATAGGTGGCACCAACTACAGGGGAGGACTATATAGGGGACAATAACTACAGGAGAGCACTATATATGGGGCACTAACTACAGGGGAGGACTATATAGGGGGCACTAACTACAGGGGAGGACTATATAGGGTGCACTAACTACAGGGAACTCTACTATCTACAGAGGACACTATGGGAAGCACTATCTACAGGGGGCTCTATGAAAGACACTATAGGGGGTTTTACATTGGGCAACTATCGGGCAGACAAGCGTTCTTAGAACGCTCTTTGCCGACAATTGCCCTGTGTAAACAGGGCAGCGATCAGCAGATGAACGAGCAAATGCTTGATCATCTGCTGGTCGTATCGTCTTAAAAAGTTAAATATTATCGTTGTCAGCAGCACATCTTGTCTATGTTCGGGGGCAGAGTGTATGATACTATTATATTCAGGGGCACAGTGTATGATACTATTATATTTAGGAGCACAGTATATGATACTTTTATATTTATGAGCACAGTGTATGATATGATTATATTCAGGGGCACAGTTTATGCTACTATTATATTTAGGAGCATAGAGTGCGGCACCATGAGAATTTTATCTTGGTTTATAGGTGTGGAAATATTGGAAAAGTGAGAAGCTGAAGACATCTGAGCGGCAAACTGCAGAAATGGGTCGTGGCCGGGAGAAGTCATCTTAGAGGACCAAAGAAAAGAGAAAAACAACGATTCAAATCTGAGAAGTCGTCACCGGTGAGTTACTAAATGTAAATGTTAATTCTCCCTGTGACTGATAAGTACTATCGTTCTTTTTAAAAAAAAATAACAATTCCCAGGATATCCTTACCATTCTGGCTATACTGGGAGCTGTAGATTTATGCTGTACAAACTTATATGACAGGGTTTAAACTGAATTAGCAAATTATCTCTATACTGAGCTGTATTTGTGCTTGTACTGTATTTATGTACTGAGCTTAGTTCTGATGCTGTATATATATATGTACTGAGCTTGGTTCTGGAGTTGTATACATCATAACAACCAAGCTCAATACATATAAACACCACCAAAGAGAAGCTCATAACATATATGCAACTTCAGAACCAAGATCATTACTTATATACAACACCAGAACTAAGCTCAGTACATATATACACCAGAACCAAGCTCAGTACATTTATACAGCACCAGAACAAATCCAAGTATATAAATACACCAGAACAAAGTTCAGTACATAAATACAGCACCAGAACAAAGCTCAGTACATATATACAGCACCAGAACAAAGCCAAGTATATAAATACATCACCAGAACCAAGCTGAGTACATATAATGTGCACCAAAACCAAGCTCAGCATATAAATACAGCACCAGAACAAAGCTCAGTACATACATACAGTTCCAAAACCAAGCTCAGCATATAAATACAGCACCAGAACCAAGCTCAATACATATATACAGTACCAAAACCAAGCTCAGCATATAAATACAGCACCAGAACTAAGCTCAGTACATATATATGTACTGAGCTTGCTCCTGGCACCGTATCTGTGCATTAGCCAGGAGAGTTGTCATGGCTTACTGCGCACGCCACACTGTCCTCCACCCTTCGCACAGTCCACAGCCTAACTAAATGGGCTGAGCACGCTTAAGATATTGAATGTGCGCATATAGGTCTATACGTAATGGGTGAGTTTAATATAATGAGCGTCGGTAGGTAAGTATTTACGCTTATGTAATTATATACATAGTGTGGAAATCCACACTAAAAAATTCTAGACCGGGAATTTCTTTATTTAGAGTCCACTTTAATATAGGGCGTGTTTGGAATATTGTAATTGTTTTATTTTATTATTAGAATCATTTTCCATGGCGCGATACACCGCAAAACACCGCGACCCCCCAACACATATATCTTTGTCCACAAAACAGGGAACCTGTTGTTAAATATTTGAATCCCACTCCTGGCTGTGTCCCTACATACTGACAGTCTCCAACCATCGCTGACTGTATCACACTGTGTAGGGACACATCCTCTTGACAATGGGAATGGTAACATGCATTTGTTTATTAGTCCTGGGTACGCAAAGACCTTATGTGGAATACAAGGATTTCCTACAACAGACATGTCAGGAGAGCGGACAGGTCCTCTATAGATCCAGTGACTCACAAGTGATGTCTTCTCTGATGGGAGTCATTCTCTTTTCTTCTACATCTGACACAGGCCAGTATGCCGACTTCTCCTGATGAGACGTCTTTGCTCCTTGCTTCTGCAGCTATTTCCAGCCTCTATAGAAACACAAAATTTCAGACACCAAGGCCCAGAACCATACATTAAAGGGGTTGTCTGGGCATGGACCGGTTTTTCATACTGGTGACCTATCGATGTGCCAGAATAACTCTTTTTACTAATACTAATAAATTAGAATACATATAGACCCCAGACCTTCTAAACTATTGCAGTTCCCAGACCAGACCCCCCTAAACAAATACAGACCCCAGAACAAGCACCCTAAATAAATACAGACCCCAGAACAAGCACCCTAAATAAATAAAGACCCCGGAACAATCACCCTAAATACAGACCCCAGACCTGACCCCTAAACTAATACAGACCCCATACCAGGCCTCCTTAATACAGACCCCATAAATTAATACGGACCCCAGAACAGACCCCGGAACAATCACCCTAAATACAGACCCAAGACCTGACTCCCTAAACTAATCCAGACCAGACCCCCTAAACTAATACATACCCCAGACCAGTCCACCTAAATGCAGACCCCATAAACTAATAGACCCCAGACGAGATGCCTAAATACAGACCCCAGACCTGACTCCCTAAACTAATACAGACCCCAGACCAGATCCCCTAAAATAATACAGACCCCACACTGTCCCCCTAAATACAGAGCCCATAAACTAATAGACCCCAGACCAGACTCCTAAATACAGACCCTAGACCTGACCCCCTAAATTAATACAGACCCCATACCAGGCCTCCTTAATACAGACCCCATAAATGAATACGAACCCCAGACCAGACCCCTAAATACAGACCCCAGACCAGACTCACTAAACTAATAATGACTCCAGACCCGACTCCCTAAACTAATACAGACCCCAGAACAGTCCCCCTAAATGCAGACCCCATAAACTAATAGACCCCAGACCAGACTCCTAAATACAGACCCCAGACCTGCCTCCCTAAACTAATATAGACCCCAGACCAGGCCCCCTAAATACAGACCCCATAAACTAATGCAGACCGCAGACCAGACCCCTAAATAGAGACTCCAGGCCTTACCCTCTAAACTAATAATGACCCCAGACCTGACTCCCTAAACCAATACAGACCCCAGACCAGACCCCCTAAACTAATACAGACCCCAGACCAGTCCCCCTAAATACAGACCCCATAACCCTAAATACAGAACCCAGACCTGACCCCCTCAACTAATACAGACCCCAGACCATGCCCCCTAAATACAGACCACATAAACTAATACAGACCCCAGACCGACCCTTAAATACAGACCTCAAACCTGACCCCCTAATTTAATACTGACCCCAGACCTGACTCCCTAAACTAATACAGACCCCAGACCAGACCCCTAAACTAATACAGACCCCAGACCTCCTAAATAAAGACCCCTAAACTAATACAGACCCCAGACCAGGTCCCCTAAATACAGATGACATAAACTAATATACCCCAGACCCCTAAATACGGACCCCAGACCTCCTAAATATAGACACCATAATCTAATACAGACCACAGACCAGACCCCCTAAATATAGACCCCAGACCTCCTAAATAGACCCGAGACCAGACCCCTTAAACTAATACAGACCACAGACCAGACCCCCTAAATATAGACCCCAGACCTCCTAAATACAGACACCAGACCCCAGACCAGACCCCATAAATATAGACCCCAGACCTCCTAAATAGACCCGAGACCAGACCCCTTAAACTACTACAGACCCCTTAAACTAATACAGACCCCAGACTAGACCCCCTATACACAGACCCCCTATACACAGACCCCTTAAACAAATCCATGATCCCTTTATACTTACCTCGCAGCTCACCTCACCTCACGGTCTTCTCTCTTGCTGCTGTTCTAGGAGCTGTGGTCATGTGACCAGCAGGTCTCTAATCAGTAACAAGAACTGCAGACATTAGGTCATGTGACCTTTATGTCTGCAGGTCCTTTACAGGAAATACACAATGCCATGTTGTCACGTTTTTACCACATTAAAAACACTTAAAAACTATGGGCGATAAGCCTCCAACCTTGGGACAATGGAGTAGATTAGTTAACAAAACACTTCCTTATGAAAAAGTAGTATTCCGCCATAGGGATTATCCCAAAAAATTCTCAGAAGTGTGGGATGTGTGGTATAAGGCTCCGTTGGCTCTTTCTTCACCCAGGTCGTTGAAAGCTGGACTCACATCTGACCTTGTAGAGACCCAGTGAGCATATCCCTAGGTTACTGGGAGAGTCCCGATGCTGTATGTAATTCTTGATTACCTGGTCTATAACTTTGCTCCGTCTGTAATTGCTTTGATGCTGTTCAGAAGTGAACTAGATATACTTTATACTGTGAAACCTACATGTGCAAAGTTAGGTTGAATTCTGCTTTTTGTATATTGTTTTTCCTTCTGTTCATGTGTGCAGTGAGTGTATTACATGTATCTTTTTCCTGATGTACCGCATTGTGTGATATTGTACTCATAATTTATCCATTTGATCGCTGGTTGTGGAACCTCTGTATATGTTCCCGATTTGACCGGGTGCAGAGCACCTCAAACTATAGTCTGAAAATATACTCGTGCAATGTTGTGACTAATTTCTTTATTGATTAACGTATTGTATCACATTGTGAGTTCAATAAAACGAGTTTAAAAACAAACAAACACTTAAAAACACACTGATAATTTATGGTTTGCCTCATGATACAGACACAACATATTACCCATAGCTAAATATGCAATGATATGAATAAGTAAATTCAAAGAATATTTTATATTAATTCATAGACAGAATGATTAATAATTAAATGGGGAAAAAAGGTTGGAAATGGGGAATAACAAATTTCCTAAGAGCCTAAGAGTCTGAATCCCAGTGAGGTAAAATCCTGGTGCAAAAACTCCCAACAATTCATATAATAATAAATACAACATAGTGACAAAAAAAATAAACTTTAGCAATACATGCAAAATGATGATGATATAATAAGATCGATTCAGTTCATGATATAAAAATAGGATTGATGCCAATCACCAAATACATTTATACCCAGGGAGTCCCGCTAAAAATATTCTAAAAAGATACTTTGCTATGAAAAATACATAGAGAGCAATAGAAAGAAAAAGTCCCGACAAGTATTGCCATATATAATGGCTTCCTCAGAGGCATAAAACCACAGGATGTGGTCCATGTGGTATGTTATGACACTAATAACGTGGATTACGTCCAGCATGAGATGATCCGTAAAGTATTCAGCGTTGGTCATGGTGTAATTTTAAAGAGATAAGTCACATTCAGCATAGTATGTCTTCAATCACGTTAAGCAAAGATGTAGGTCACATTCATCACAGCTTGCATTCAACATCATACATTGCATGTGCTGCCGATTCATCCTGTCGTCATCTGTCCATCAAGTGGCGGACAATCATTTATACTGGCAAACTTAATTGCAAAATAATAATAATTCTTTTTTTATTGCTTTATTATTGTTTTTTGTATCCATAATAAAATACACCCTAACTGATTACAGTATACGAAAATTTCCTTACATCAGTAAATCAATTTATTCAGCCTAAGACCCTGCCTATCCCAGAATAACCGACCCTCCAGGATGGGAAATGGGGTGGGGAAAAAAATATATGGGGACGAACAATCGTATTAACGATGTAAGTGGAGCAAACGAGAGTCGTACGACATGCTGTATTGTTGATCGGCGCTCAATTCACTGGCAGAATATCTGTCCATGTAAAAGGACCTTAAGACGCATATCCACGGATTTAACTCCAATTAAATTTTAAAGATCTCATTATTTTAGTTATGTTATATGTGAAGCTTGGGCCATCTTCAAAACATATTTCTCCTATCTGCTCCTCCTCTCTGTATTTTATACATTAATCGTCTGTCCTATACCCAATTTTAGTTATAAACGCACGATGTCTATGCATGAGAAATACTATAAAATATTGTAGGATTTTAAATGACAAATTCTTAAGTTTCATATTTTAAATTTAATACCATTACATTATTTGTACTCCTATTTTCTCATTATGTCTACTGGTTCTACGATTATTAAGTTTCTATATAATCGTGACAACAATCCTTTTTGTTTGGCTTTGCTTTACATACACTCTAAACCCCCTTCCTCCACCGGAAAACCATACTTTTCTTTAATATTTTTTAATATCCATCTTAATTTAATGTTAAAGCGGTGATTCTGATTTGATAACCCAAATTCCCTTCATAGACTTGAAAATGATTCAAATCTTTTTCCTTCATATAATTGGTGAAAATATTATATGATAAAATAACAGTTATTACAAATAAGTAGACAAACACATTAAATAAAGAAATATAAAGCTAAATAAATAAGTAATCAATTTATATTTATAGCCATTTATTTACAACAGTAACAGATACATGCCCTGGTGAATACCTGTAGAATAAAACCAAATTTCAGTTTGAAATAATCACTAGTAAAGGCCATATAATGAAAATAAAAGTTAAGTAAATGTATCATTAAAGTTATACCATAATTAAACAATTATATTATCAACGTAAAATAAAAAATAGCGCATCTCTCCATTTTATAATTAGCCTTAGACTCAATCTATGCTGTAAATAAGAATTATTAACAAAAAATGATGAAAAAATAATAATTGTTTGTGTAAAAATCAAAGGCTATATAAGATTATACTAAACATACATGGTAAAGAAAACACAAGATATATAAAGGTGTGAAAGTGGATTGGTGAAAAAACAAACATGAACAAAAACATACTAAATGTGGAAAAAGTGTGACTGTAATGAAGGGGGTAAGGAAACAGACAAGTGAGCCCTAATCTACCCGCCACTCAGTCCCTGCCTACTTGCAACGACCCGCCCTAGGCACCACTGTGTGCATTATTACCGTGTATTAGGAAAAAACACAGGGCCCAGAGTAGGAGCAAAAGTAAATATAAGCTTTTCATATTCAGAACTCACTGCCGAAAGATATCACAGAGGAGTAAGGCCCCATTCTAAGTTTTGCTAAGGGGCACCATGAATATGCAATATGTTACACCCCAAGTTCTGGGTCATTGAGCGATGCAGTAAAGGCATTTGAGACCAAGTTGGTGGAATCCACTGAGAAAAAGCAATTGTCAATTATGTGGCTGCATTCTGAAAAAAAGTACTCCTTTGTTATACACAAATCTGAAAGGCTAGTTTTCTATGTTGCTGGAGTATTACAGTTTTTCTTACTTTTGATATAAATACCTCATTTTATAGAGTGGTGAGCTTTACGCACAGTCACATAGCGTGAGTCCACTCTTCATGTAACTTCTTCTAAGGCATCTAGACATGAATACTATATCGTATTACAGGATAGCCATTACCTCATTTCATGACCTCATCATGTCTTGAAGAGTTCATGACTTGCAGCACTAAAGAAGGTTCCAAAAACTTGATAGCTCACATGTAAAGTGGAGAGTGTCTTGTTCACATGCTTTGTTTTCCAGCACAACCTTAAATCAAGAGGACTGAATCATTGATACTGCATAGTCATACATGTGTGTGCGTCTAGTTATCTGTATGGGCAGGTAATAGACTTGTTAGTAGACCTAAAGCATTTAGAAACTGAAATACAGAGAATGCCAAGGCGCTGTGCTGTGCCGCTTGTCATATTTATCTTTGAGCCGGTTTGAAGGGACTTCAGCAGACGAGTGCCACCTAGTGGCCTTTTGTCCATGAGTACCTTGATGTGTGGAAAGCAACAAGAGGGCATATCGCTACAAAAAGTCATCTTTACGGTTACCTTACATCACCGAGAATACAATAATAAGAAATACATTCACATGAAATACGTAGAAGTAATCCACGCGGTCCATAGCTTTCGGATGAGATCATGAGATTTATTCTCACTTTCTTTAGTATTCTCCACCTTTTAAAGTGCTGCTGAATAAGTTGGTTCTTTAAAAATAAAGGTTATTATAATTATATCAACTAAAACACTCATGTCCAACATTACATGTAAACGGCATCACCCACCACCCACAACCTCCCGAAGGGTAATCTGCATAACGTAATCTACATAACTTAAAAAATGCCATACCTGGAGCATGCTGCGTTTTGAAAAAAAACACCACAGACCACAAAATTGCCTCAAAAACGCCACAAACCAAAACGCATTTGTGTGTAGTACATTTTATATTTTACTATAGACTTTATTGTAACATCTGTCCGTACTAAAAAAACGCATTAAAAAAAATCAATGCTGAAAACACGATGAAAAAGGCAGCAAAATGCTGTGTGTGAACCCAGGCTAACTGTTCTCTAAATATTTAAGTCTGTACTTTTTGTAATTGACAAGCTCCTGACGTAACTCTGCCAGTAAATAAAAATGTTGGTAGTGTGGGGTCTGCAGACTATAGATGTCGCTTAGTTGTTTTTTTTGTGGTTCCGGGGGATTTTGGTAGGGGTGCAGGTTTTAATACTATAAGATGTGTATTAGGCCTCATTTACACGAGCGTATTATACGCGCGTGCGACGCGCGTGCTTTTCACGCGTGTCGTACGCACCTATAATAGTCTATGGGGCTGTTTAGACGATGCGTGAATTTTGCGCAGTGCGCGTGCGTTGCGTAAAACTCACGACATGTTCTAAAATCGTGCGTTTTTCGCGCATCACGCACCCATTGAAGTCAATGGGTGCGTGAAAACCACGCCTGCCGCACGGAAGCACTTCCGTGCGAACTGCGTGATTCGCGCAAGAGCTGTCAAACTCCTGAATGTAAACAGAAAAGCACCACGTGCTTTTCTGTTTACAAACATCCAAACGGAGTGTCAAATTCGAGATGAGCGCACCGAACTTCACCGGTTTCGGCCAAACTCGTTTTGACCGAAACCGGTAAAAAATGTTCGGGTACGCGACGTCAGGAGACAGTCTCTGTCCACGGTGCTGAAAGCGTTAAACTGGTTCAGCACCATGGACAGTGACTTCCGCTCCGAAAATCCATGAACCTGTAAAAAAAAAAAGACGTTCTGACTTACCGATAACTCCGGTCCGACCTCCCGGGATGACAGTTAAGTCCAAGTGACAGCTGCAGCCAATCACAGGCCAAGCACAGGCTGCAGCCAATCACAGGCTGCAGCGGTCTCATGGACTGCGGCGTCATCCTGGGAGGTGGGGCCGGATGACGAGAGAGGGACGCGTCACCAAGGCAACGGCCGGGAGACCGGACTGGAGGAAGCAGGCAGTTCATGGTAAGTTTGAACATCTTTTTTTATTCACATATTGTGATCGGCATTCACTGTCGAGGGTGCTGAAAGAGTTACTGCCGATCAGTTAGCTCTTTCAGCACCTTGGACAGTGACGGGCGTCGACTAGCCTCATCTCTATGATGGCGGCTGCGCGAAAATCACGCAGCCGCGCATCATACACGGATGACACACGGAGCTGCCAAGTGCCTTTTGCGCGCGCAAAACGCAGCGTTTTTTGCGCGCGCAAAACGCACACGCTCGTGTAAATGAGGCCTTAGTCATCAGTTATATGTGACTCACCTTTACCTTTAACCCTCAGCAGTCTTTTACCAGCATCCTGTTCCTTTCACAATGCAGAAAGTTTGATTCTTCCAAATTGGTTATATAATAATATTGTTAAATTTAAAAACGGAAATATGACATGACATATCCACTGATATGACATGAACGGCTAGAGTTGTTACTATGAGCACTCAGACTTAAAAAAAACATATATTATATTACAAAACAAAGTTCAGTTGGAGCAGGTGGTACATTACATCACACCATCCCTATCATGTATGCTACTACTGACAATTTAACTTCACAGCAGGGAAGTTGGCACAGTGGTTCTGTATTTTTTGACTTTCGTACTGAATGTACTATGTGAGTGATATAAGAGAAGGAAGGTACCGTAATAGGCATACATTTGCTATGGGTTCGTATGTCTGTGTTACACACGTTATCTAAGAATAGCATGTGACGCTGCTGAACATAGTATCTTAGAATAGACTTTACATATAGCAAAGTTTACATGGGATTTACTACCAGAAAGAGCTTGTCCTGGAATCTGCACTGCAGGTTCCCAAGGAAAATAAATTCCATGTATGATGGACAAGAAAACAGTAGTAATGCAATTTATTGTATCAGGCTGGATTCACACGAACGTGGCGTTTTTGCGGATGCAAAAACGCGGCGTTTTGCGCGCGCAAAAATCACTTGCCAGCTCCGTGTGTCATCCGTGTGTGATGCGTGGCTGCGTGATTTTCGCGCAGCTGCCATCATAGAGATGATTCTAGCCGACGTCAGTCACTGTCCAGGGTGCTGAAAGAGTTAACTGATCGGCAGTAACTCTTTCAGCACCCTCGACAGTGAATTCCGATCACCATATCTAGCAACCTGTTAAAAAAAAAAAGAGGTTCGTACTTACCGAGAACTTCCCGGCCGTTGCCTTGGTGACGCGTCCTTGGTGACGCGCCCTTGGTGACGCGCCTCTCTTGACATCTGGCCCCACCTCACTGGATGACGCGGCAGTCCATGTGACCGCTGCAGCCTGTGCTTGGCCTGTGATTGGCTGCAGCTGTCACTTGGACTGAATTGTCATCCCGGGAGGTCAGACTGGAGGAAGAAGCCGGGAGTTATCGGTAAGTTAGAACTTTTTTTTTTTAACACGTTCATGTATATTGTGATCGGAAGTCACTGTCCAGGGTGCTGAAACAGTTTAACTCTTTCAGCACCCTGGACAGTGACTATCTCCTGACGTCGCGTACCGGATATTTTTTTGCCGGGTTCGGCCAAAACGAGTTCGGCCGAACCCGGTGAAGTTCGGTTCGGTTGTCCGGGTTCGCTCTTCTCAAAGACACTCCGTTTGGATGTTTGTAAACAGAAAAGCACGTGGTGCTTTTCTGTTTAGATTCATCCTTTTCACAGCTCTTGCGCGAATCACGCAGTTCGCACGGAAGTGCTTCCGTGCGGCATGCATGGTTTTCACGCACCCATTGACTTCAATGGGTGCGTGATGCGTTGAAAACGCTGAATCAACGGACATGTGGTGAGTTTTTTGCAACGGACCAACGCAGCGCAAAACTCACGCACATGTCTGCACGGCCCCATAGACTAATATAAGTCCGTGCAACGCGCGTGAAAATCACGCGCGTTGCACGCGCATATTTCCCGTTTGTCTGAATAAAGCCTAATACTCAACACTATATGTCAGATCTGTAAATTACAGATGATTTTTCTATACATGAACCTCTTAGTATAGGGGCTCATGCACACAGCAGCATTAGAGCTCCGTCTTGTACGGAGCAGCAATAGGGCTGCCATAGAGGTCCATGTGACATCTATTGCAACTCTGTATGCCTGACAATTTTATAAAATGTAAAAAATCGTGCTATGTTCTATCAGACTTTGGGGTTAATTTAGGAAGAGTTTTACGCCAGTTTCTGGCATTAAAAAGTCGTAAATTATGAGATTAGACAATGAGATTAGAGAAAGAATATAAAAAAAACAAACAAAAAAACTAAAACGATTGGGGTTTATCTCTTGCCATGGAGCCGCTACCTCTTCTGTTCCACGTATTTCCCGTTATCCCAAGCCTTCCAGACGCTTTACATGCCTTCCTTCTAGTGGCCAAAAGATCCATACTTACGCTTTGGCTTAAGCCACAGGTACCGTCAGTAACTGAGGTTATATCTCAAATGAAAAAATGTATATATATGGATTGGCTGGAAATTGAACGTACGGCGGAATCCTGGTCCTCAAAGTTTTTAAAAAAATGGAAAACTTTGATATGCAAACATTTCCAGCCAACTGAGATTAGGGACCCGAAGACACCTCTGGGTACTTGACAAGTGATGTGGTGGGTATGCTGGGCGCTCTGAAAGGTTAATTCATGCAGTACTTGCTGGTGGCGTTATTCTGGTGGTGATTTTGAGTCAGCTTCGCTTTTATGTACCTACGGTTTTTCTACAGCCTCGATATTGCATTATCTGGATGTCATGGGGCGTGAGGAGTGGGATTTTGTTAAATTGAATAAGCAAATTTGGTCATGGATCCATATCATATGATTCTGTATTGTTTGCAAGACCTTGTATTGCCATTTCTGACTGTTTCACTGTACTGTCAAAAGTTTTGTTGTGTATTTGTTTCTTTTTATTTGGAAAATGAATAAAAAGATGTTATAAAAAAATATAAAAAACAATTATTGAGTAACCGATGAAGAGTTTAGTTCCAAAGTGTACCCAAAGGTGGAATTTCATCTGACAAAAACAGAAATTTCAAACAAATAATCATTTTGTAACACTACTTAAAGAGGCTCTGTCACCACATTATAAGTGGCCTATCTTGTACATAATGTGATCGGCGCTGTATTGTAGGTTACAGCAGTGTTTTTTTATTTAGAAAAACAATCAATTTTGATGGAGTTATGAACGATTTTAGCTTTATGCTAATGACTTTCTTAATGGACAACTGGGTGTGTTTTACTTTTTGACCAAGTGGGCGTTGTGGAGAGAAGTGTATGACGCTGACCAATCGGCGTCATACACTTCTCTCCATTCATCTACTCAGCACATAGTGATCTAGCTAGATCACTATGTGCAGTCACTCACATATTAACGTTACTGAAGTGTCCTGACAGTGAATAGACATTACTACCAGCCAGGACGTGATGTCTATTCAGAATCCTGACACTTCGGTAACGTTTGTGTGAGATTTACAGCACAGCAAGCGTAATTTCGCGATATTACGCTGTAAACTGTCATTTAAAACGAGATTACGCTTGCTGTGCTGTAAATCTCACACAAATGTTACCGAGGTGTCAGGATTCTGAATAGACATCACGTCCTGGCTGGTAGTGATGTCTATTCACTGTCAGGACACTTCAGTAAGGCTAAGTTCAGATCAGAATAAGGATAAAAATGGATCAGTTAAAAATCCCATTGAAATCAATGGGATTTTTAATTGCATCTGTTAGCAACCGTTTTTTTGCCAGAGATTAAAGTGCAGAGTATGGGACTTTTACGCCACGAAGAAAAACGGATGTCAGTCGGATGGGTTATTTTTATCATTGTAAAACGGATATAAACGGATATTATACCGTTTGCATCCATTATTTTGATTTCAATGAGTTTTTTAACTGATTAGTTTTTATCCTTATTCTGATCTAAAAACGGATAAGAGTAACGGATTATACAACGCAAGTGCATATTTGCCAACATATTTTTTTTTTTCCAGGGACACTAAGGGTGTGGTGTCTTTGGTGGGTGTGTCTTATGGGGCATGGCTTATCTGGTGGGTGTGGCTAGTTGGACGTGGTTTTCTTTCCAGAATTTCTGCATACAAATAAATGAACAAAAATGTCTGCGATAGTTTGCTGGCAACTACAATGGTGGCCAGTATCTTTCTGGTTATCTGGTTGTTTACAGGCAGATGATGTCTCACTTTATCACTAGGGCTAAGCGATATGTGATGACCACTACTGGCAGCGTAAAAACCAGCATAGATAGTGCTACACTCAGTACCCCTTATAGATGGTCCTCCACACTGCCCCAGAAAGTAGATATTGCCACACACTGCTCCCTGTAGATAATGCCACACACTGCTCCCTGTGGATAATGCCAGACACTGCTTCCTGTAGATAGTGCCACACACTGCTCCCTGTAGATAGTGCCACACACTGCTTCCTGTAGATTGTGCCACGCACTGCTTCCTGTAGATATTGCCATGCACTGCTTCCTGTAGATCATGCCAAATGGCCCCCCTGTAGATAGTGCCACAGTTCCCTCTGTAGATAGTGCCACATGGCCCCTCTAGATAATGCCACAGTGCCCTCTGTAGATAGTGCCACAGGGCCTTCTGTAGATAATGCCACACAGCCCCCTTGTAGATGATGCCACACAGTCTCCTTGTAGATGATGCCACACAGTCCCCCTGTAGATGATGCCACACACCCCCTGTAGATGATGCCACACCTCCCCCTGTAGATAATGCCACACCTCCCCCTGTAGATAGTGCCACATACTTCCCCCTATAGATAGAGCCAGATTCTAAGAGGGGAATTTCCAGCCAGAGCGTTGACAACCCTCTAGTTGGGGATTCCTCTCCTGGAGGAGCCCCTGACATCACTGTCCATATATGGACAGTGATGTCGTCAGGGGCTCCCTCTAAGGGCTCCTCCAGTAGGGAAATCCCCAGCTAGAGCATAAGTAATGCTCTCGCCAGGAATTCCGGTGATCCAGGAGGAGCTCCTGACTTCACTGTCCATGGGCTCCCTCCAGCAGGGTAATCCTCAGTCAGTTCGTCGACAACGCTCTGGCCGGGGTTTTCCAATGCAGGAGGAGCCCCTGATGTCACTGTCCTTATATGGACAGTGACATCAGGGGCTCCCTATATGAGCGGAATCACCAGCCGGAGCATCAGCAATGGTCTGGCTGGGGATTTAGCTTCAGGAGGAGTGAATGGCAGAGCAGGAAGCAAATAGTTTCCTGCTCTGCCATGTATTCAATTGTATCTGCGTCTTAAAGGGAATGTGTAATGACGGGGGGTGGGGAGACAGACAAGTGAGCCCTAATCTACCCGCCACTCAGTCCCTGCCTACTTGCAACGACCCGCCCTAGGCGACGGGGTACAACTGGGCGACAGTCTCTACGCTCAATAAGTGCACGACAGACAAACAAACAAGGGTACACAGAGCTAGGGGGAGAAAAGGGGCAGTTGCCCACGGCAACACCGTGAGCAACAAGAGAAGTAAACAAGCCGAGTCAAACCAGGAGTGTACGAGGTACCAAACGCAGAGCAGGCGAGTAGTCAGCAAGCCGGGGTCAATATGAAGCAAGGACAATAGTACAAGACGCTGCAGCAGGGCCAGGAAACCAAACGAAAAGAATCACAAGCAAAGGAGGAACAGGAAAGGCAGGTATAAATAGACAGAGGGCGGGAGCTAGCTCCGTCTGGCCAGGCTGTGATAGGTTCTCCCACTCCTAAGCCTGCCACCCTGAGTGGTGGAAGATGGAGTCAGTCTCACAGACATAGAAGCAGGTGCAGACTGATTATCTATGGGCGTTAACCCCAAAGCTGTGCCTGGTAGATCCTTTACAGTATGTGTCACTAGATTTTTTTTTTCCAGTTAAACAATTGTGATTACACATTGTGATTACACATTGTTTTAATTTTTTCACAAGTCAGGAAATATTATAAATTAGATTGGTAAAGCAACCTCATTGATTGAAATTTGGGGTGGAGATACTCTCCTCTAGTGTCCTCACACAATCCCTCCTCCCTTCTTCTGGCTAGTGCCAGGAGAAGGAAGGGTTTGAATGTCTTCAAACCTCCTACACTGTGTGCCGCCATTTTCTGAGCGACTGCACAGTGCTAGGAGGATTAGATACAGGGCTCAGCAGACAGTATCACATGAACATAATACACACGAACATAATACACACAAACAAACATAATACACACGAACATAATACACACGAACATACACGAACATAAATTATCTGATCCACCGCCGCCTCCGCTGGTCTACGCTCCTCTTCCTTGCGCCTTGGCTTCGTTGAACATATGGGTGGAAGCCGCGGACGGAAGTCATCATCTTACTGTCCGGCAGCGGCTTCCGGTCCACATGAAAATGGCACCGGATTTCGCTCTACAAACGGTCTTCGTTTTGGTTTGTGTGGGAGCGGCGCATGCAACTGAGAATGGAACGGCTCCCGTTCGTATTCTCTATGGGGTTGTATGTGCCGTATTCCATCTCTGTATGTGTTGTTAATCGACACATAGAGATGAAAAAAAATGGCAGCCCCCATAGAGAAGTAAAAGTCAGAAAACATTAAAAAGTAAAACATGAGAACACTATTAAATAAAAAAAAATTAAAATATTATATTAAAAGCAATATGATAAAAAAAAAAAAATTATTTAAGGACGCAGATACAATCAAATGTGGAATTTTCCGGGACTGTCTCTGTGAAATTTGGCACAGTCCCGGCAAATTCGGGAAAGTTGGCAGCTATGCAATTGTGAAATTAGCTTCTGCTGATTCATAACCAATTCAAAGTTCAACAAGCCGTCAGACCAGCAGTCTGTTGGATTTGTCTGTGAAAAGGATTCTGTAACCTGACAGACCAAAAGTGTTTCATAGCCCAAAACACAGCCAATGCAATTAGGACAAAAAAAAAAAAAAAAAAAAAAAAGGGGTGTGCATGACATCTTTAATAACAATAGACTTTAGTCAGCTTATTTTGTGTATTCACAGAGTGTATAGTATGGTCAGCTAGATGGACTGCAATAATATCAGATGAGTCAGTGAGAGAATTAATAAAGCATAACCCTTATTAGAGTGATTATCTGATGAGCCGAAGATGTTATTCTCAATAAGCAGCAGAGAAGCCATTGGCCAGGGCTACACCTAGACGTTTTGTAGTACTCCCGATTGATTTTAACTCTTGAGTGACAGCTGCAGTCCAAGATGGTATGCAACTCAATATATTAATTTGGACTTCAGCTGTAGCTCAATAGTTAAAATTAATCAGTAGCGCTACAAAAAGTCTAGGTGTAGCCCTGGCCTTTCAATATGTACTAGAGCGGGAAGGATCCATAGCAGGGGGCTGAGATTCCAGTATGTATGATGAGTCATAATGAGTCACTGAGACCATAAACCTGTGAATAAGACCTGAAGGAAGAATATCAGCCATCTACCTGGAGGTTTCAACAATCGCATTGTAAATCTAGACGCTGCTTTTATTGTGTGTCACTTTGTTACTTCCATCTGCTTTGTGTTCACCTTTCTTCTGGTTACATATTAGAAACTGAGACATCAAGCTGATTGATGGAAATATGGCCAGGCTTTGAGAAATGCTATAAATGTGTACGGGAACAGCTTTTGCGTTTTACTGTAAGTGTGTTAAACCTGTGTAATTAAAACCAGCAATGGAAGGCTTAACAGTTCCCTTTAATGTGCGGTCTGAGGATCTAAACTGATGCAGGTCCAGATAAAGAATATGTGTAAATAGAGTTCCGATTACGCATAGTGAGCCACATAATCTCTGTATAATCTGGATTTATTCTTATGTTTGAATTGGATCATACTTAGCTTTCATATCGGTGCAGTGTTTTGTGGTCAACAGACTGAGTTTATAAAATGCAACAAGTATAATATGAAAATGAAAGACCTGGTATGAAATGAAACCTCCACAATATGCTAAGTAGAGATATTGACAGTTTAGTTTCCAGAAGAACACATCAGTACGGCCCTGTGCACACGACCATATTTTTCATCCGTAATTACGGCCCCATTCATTTCTATGGGCTACGGATACCTTTCCGCAGTTTTATGGATGGGTGTCCGTTCTGTAGAAATGATCCATAAAATATAGAACATGTCCTATTCTTGACCGTAATTACGGAGTAGACTCCCCATTACGGACGGCTACGGATGTGCACCCGCTACCGTCCGTAATTAAAGGGAACCCGTCACCAGCATTTCACCTATTAAACCAGCAATACCTGGTGGTAGAGGGTGAAAAATAATTTCTATATAACCTGTAATTGTCTTCTTAGTCGGCTCTGTAGCTTTAGTATTCAGCTTTTTAGTGTTCCTGCACCGTATGATAATGAGCATAAAAGAGTCATATCTTCATTCCTCCAGTCTTTCAGAGTTTACCCCGCCTCCTTACTTTTGATTGACAGCTCCTCACCTTCCCCCAGCACACAAAGTCCCGCGCTTGTTCATTGATGTCCTCTTCTGGTGTGTGCGCACAATGGGACACCGGATTATGACGATAAAAGGCGCAAAATGTTTTCAGACCGTTATTTACAGTCGGATGGGGAGTTTAGGAAAGGAGATAACGGCAATGAACTTTTGATAGCAGCGGCCAGTGAGGGATAAGTAAAGTTCAATAGGTGAAATGCTGGTGACAGGTTCCCTTTAAGGATGCGTTGTTAGGCCGCGCCAGGTTTGCACATGTTGCACGTCCTTTGTGGTTTTCTTCGGTTTGCGGATCCGTATATACGGATGCATTATGGATGCACTACAGACCGTATTTGTGGATATCGTTCTGTATAAGCGGATAAGCTGCGGATGACTGTGGATCCGTATTTACAAACAGTATTTACGGATGGATGAAAATACGGTTGTGTGCATGGGGCCTTTAGTAAAGCAAGCACTGAACTGCAGAAGATGACAAATGCATTCTTTGTATATGGCTATTTCCCAATATTACCAATTATCTTTGATTGAGCATATGTATACCATATGGGGTGGGCAGCACGGTGGTCCTGAGTTCAAATCCAACCAAGGACAACATCTGCATGGAGTTTGTATGGCCTCCCTGTGTTTGTGTGGGTTTCCTCTGGGTACTCCGGTTTCCTCCCACACCTTAAAAATATACAAACATACAGATAAGGAATTTAGATTGTGAGTCCGAATGGGGACAGTGAATAAGGACAACCTCCGTATAGCGCTGCGGAATAGGTTGGTGCTGTTATAAAGCCGATAATGAGTTAAAAGGGTTTCCTATATGGCATATCAATGAGTCAGTCAAGAATTCCTGGCTCTGTCCTGGAATACCATACTTTTGCCCTGATAAAAGACATCCAGTCTGACTGTGAAGCCTGAAGGTTGTCTGCATATAAGTTTCTGTTAGCAAGAGATAAGTGTGTAGTACTATGGGGGCACTCTGCTTGTATGGGCATTGCTGATGCAGTAACTACTCATTGGCCACTTTTATGTAGTTCTTTTATGATCACTGCTATGTGTATGCACAATTTCATGGATAATTTTGTGTGTAGGGCACAATGGTCTGGGTGACTCTGTGTTGAATACTGTGCGGGCACTAGTATTCTGCCTACACTACTTTCTAGACATTGCAATATAGAATGCCTGTGTAAGCAACATGTGTCCCTAGTGTGGGGAAAGTCTGCGGTGAGCACAAAAAATTCCAGAGCCATTGGCATCACTAGGTCTGGGGGCACATAGAGAACACCATATTAAAATGACAATCAAGGTTGGTTTTAGAGCGGCGATTCAAACACTAGACTAGAGGTATAGGGCAAACAACCAAAAAATATGATGTGACGTGTGTCTATGCTTCCGTCATTGATGCTCTTCTGGCCACCCCGTTATATGACCACAGCCACAATGCAAAAATTACCTATATTTTCTTAAAACATTTTGTGCCCATCAGTTTCAGATGTAGTAATGCTCTTATGTAGTGAAGACAGTAGACTGTTAACAATTAGTGTGCACAGATAAATGACCCTGTGTTCCTTCCGCTTACAGACAACATAGATGAGACAACAGCACATCAATGTAGATTTCTGGTGCATATTGCATGCAATACAGTCATTATACCCAGGAGACCCACGTCATCTCTTACAGTCTGAATGATTATTACATTACCGGATGAACAAAAACAGAAGAACTTGAGCTGAAGCCCGAAGATCAACTGACAACTGAACGCCTCCTTATTCTATAAAATAATATATTTTAAAAATTCTGCTCATTATTGTAGTCTGGTACCTTCCATCTGTAAGTCCTTCCATTGATAGTCTAAGACCATCTTTAGCACTTTGTATTATTTATTTTTGCAAAAATGAAATACTGTTCTTACATAAAAGCTGGGAGTGTTTACCAAACCGCTGCCCAAATATCTGTGTCAGGAGGCCCAACCACCCCTATAACTTTAAGCCTTGCTAAATTCCCTTTTAATTCCTTAATGTTTTGTATTAGATTTATTTAAGTATTCTTATTTGGAGACAAAACATCCTCATAGTCTGACCTGTGTGTGATGACCTTGCAGCCATGATTTAGTCATACGTCAGCAAATACTGTAGCTCAGCAGTGCCATCATCTGGTTATTTTAAATATGTCAAGCAAATGCAGGTCAGATCCAAGATTGTAATATATCGCCACTAAACCCAAAATAAATGGTACAGCTTGCGCAGCCGTTTATAAGGTATCGGACAGGATCCTAACTTCTAAACTTTCAGCAACAATATGCACAGCATTCAATGTAAGGGCCACCAAGGACGCTGCATGGGTAAAGTGCAAATGTTATACCAAAGAATGTGCCTACATAGGCAGACTGGAAAACACAGGGAATTGCTGCAAACAAGAGCACATAGCAGAACACAAATTTTAAAATAAGAAATAATAGCAACATTGACCATGTCCTATTTTGATATGTATATATGTATTTACACAGTCTTGGGAAAAATGCTCTCCGTTGACTATTGTTTTTTTTTTAGCACCTCTCTATTCATTTTCCTCCTGGATGCGGCAACCCCCGTTCTGGAGATAGAGGTGGGTCCCCGAGCTGGGACTTGTATCTATCAGATATTTATGGCATATCACGAGGATATGTTATTAATGTTTCGGTTCGGAATGCCCCTTTAACTGTGCAGTGCTCATTCAACAGGAAAAGTACAAAACTGTTTTTAATGAGCACATTTCGGGGCAGCAGTTTGACTGCAGAGAGAGCCTAATAAGGACTCTAACTCAGGATAGATCGCCAAGAATCTTGGCTTTAAGACAATACCAGGCTAGCCTGAGGTAGAGCGAGTTAAAGTAGGAGCCCCCTTTATCAATCAGAGTGCATACTTGCTCTCGGATTGTCATATATGTTTTGTTTTTTTTAAATCACTCCTGTGTGCCTTATTAGACTATAAAAGGAGTTTGCCCATCAAAGACATTTATGGCTTATCCACAGGCAGGGCCGCCATCAGGGGGGTATTAGGGGTACTGATGTGAGAGGCCCGGCCAAACTTAATTAAAAGGGGGGCCCGGCAACTGCCGCGACTTGCTTTTGGTAGAAAAAAACAGGCCCCTGCAATGGGGCCTGTTCTTTTCACCAAAACACCGCCGTGAGCTGCGGGCCCCCCTCTCATCACCGCCGCGAAACACCGCTTGCGCGCGCGCACGTGGACGACTGCAAGCGCGCGCCCACGCGCGAACGACCAGGCGCGCCGCCGAGAGGGAGGCGGTGCGCCTGCAACACAAGTCCGATCTACGGGGAAGGACAGCAGCGGCGCACAGTTTACTAACCTGCTGGCCCGCCTCCGACTCCGCCTCCTCATCGTCCTCCTCCTCCGCGTCCTCCTCGTCCGACTCCGCCTCCTCCTCCTTCTCCAGAGCGTAGCTGCGTAAGGAGAGGGGGAGGAGTCCAGTTCTTGCGCGGCGGCAGGAGTTACACGATCCCCGCCATTTTCTGGAGCCTGGAGCCTGGACCGAAGACATCGCCTGAAGAGGACTGGAGTGGCAGCAGCTCTTCTGACACGGTGAGTAAAGTGTCTCAAAGTGCTGTTTATGTATGGCCCTGTTCACACAGTATTTTGCAGGCCGAAAAAATCTGCCTCAAAATTCCTTAAAGAATTTTGAGGCAGATTTTGACCTGCCCACACTATCTTGCCGCGTTTTTTGCTGCGTTGTTTGCCCGCTGCGATTGAGGACAGCAGACAAAAAACGCAGGGAAAAATGCATTTTCTGCCTCCCATTGATTTTTATGCAACACATTTTATTGTGGAAAATCCGCAGCGTATTACAGTCGCAGCAGAGTGGATGGGATTTCAACAAATCTCATCCACACGCTGCAAAAAAAATGGACCTGCAGTGTGACTTTTGGCTTTTTAAGCCGCATCATGTCAATGTATTCTGTGGAATCGCTGCTCCTCTGTTGCGGAAATGCTGCGGTTCTGCCGCAAAAATCACACATGAGAAAAAAAAAGGTACTTTTTTACATTTATAAAAAAGTTTAGACTTGCCCCGGCCGTAGTCCTGGTGACGCGATCCTCTATTCTTAGCATAGCCCGGCCTCCTGTCATGACGTTTCATCCCATGTGACTGCTGCAGCGGTCACATGGTCTACAGCGTCATCCCAGGAGGCGGGGCTACGTTCAGAAGAGAGAGATGCGTCACCTAAACTACGGCCGGGGCAAGTCAAAACTTTTTTTTCCTTGCAGGATTCCCGCAGCGGACATGCCTCACCAAACCTGCGCCACTATTTTGTGCGGTTTTGCTGTCGGAATTCCCTGCGGCTACCGGGGCGGATAAGCTGTGTAGTTTTACTCAGCATATCCGCCTAGTGTGTCCCTTATGATGTCGCTCCTGGAGCTGCTGCCGGTCTCTAAATAGGCAGTTGGTCCAGTAGAATTTGGAATTATTTTTTTTTTGTGAACCAGCTTAAAAAAATACAAAACTTTTGTGTTAGGGCCTGTTCACATCACCGTTCGCTTCCGTTCCGGGGTTCCGTCTGAGGTTTCTGTCGGGTGAACCCCGCAACGGAAAGTGAAAGTGACAGCACAGCTTCCTTTTCAGTCACCATTGATCTCAATGGTGACGGAAACATTGCTAATGGTTTCCGTTCGTCACCATTCCGGCTGGTTTTCGGACGGAATCAATAGCGTAGTCGACTGCGCTAATGCTGACGGAAACGGAAGCTGTGCTGTCACTTTCACTTTCCATTGCGGGGTTCACCCGACAGAAACCTCAGACGGAACCCCGGAGCGGAAGCGAACGGTGATGTGAACAGGCCCTAACACAAAAGTTTTGTATTTTTTTAAGCTGGTTCACAAAAAAAAATAATTCAAAATTCTACTGGACCAATTGCCTATTTAGAGACCGGCAGCAGCTCCAGGAGCGACATCATAAGGGACACACTAGGCGGATATGCTGAGTAAAACTACACAGCTTATCCGCCCAGGTAGCCGCAGGGAATTCCGACAGCAAAACCGCACCAAATAGTGGTGCAGGTTTCGTGAGGCATGTCCGCTGCGGGAATCCTGCAGGGAAAAAAAAGTTTAGACTTGCCCCGGCCGTAGTTTAGGTGACGCATCTCTCTCTTCTGAACGTAGCCCCGCCTCCTGGGATGACGCTGTAGACCATGTGACCGCTGCAGCAGTCACATGGGATGAAACGTCATGACAGGAGGCCGGGCTGTGCTAAGAATAGAGGATCGCGTCACCAGGACTATGGCCGGGGCAAGTCTAAACTTTTTATAAATTTAAAAAAGTGCATTTTTGTTTTTTTCTCATGTGTGATTTTTGCGGCAGAACCGCAGCATTTCCGCAACAGAGGAGCAGCGATTCCACAGAATACATTGACAGGCTGCGGCTTAAATAGCCAAAAGCTACACTGCAGGTCCATTTTTTTTGCAGCGTGCGGATGAGATTTGTTCAAATCTCATCCACTCTGCTGCGACTGTAATACGCTGCGGATTCTCCACAATAAAATGTGTTGCATAAAATCCGCAGTGTTCATGCCTAGTGTGTTCCTACCCTAAGGCTGGATTTACACGAGCGTGTGCTTTTTGCGTGCGCAAAAACGTGGCGTTTTGCGCATGCAAAAGGTCCATGACAGCTCCGTGTGTCAGCAGCGTATGATGCGCGGCTGCGTGATTTTCGCGCAGCCGCCATCATTATGACACTCTGTTTGTATGTTTGTAGCACGTGGTGCTTTTCTGTTTTCATTCATAGTTTATACGGCTGCGGAAGCGCTGGGCGTGATTTTAACGCACCCATTGACTTCAATGGGTGCGTGATGAGCGAACAATGCACAAATATAGGACATGTCGTGAGTTTTACGCAGCGGACACACGGACACACGCTGCGTGAAAATCACTGACAGTCTGCACGGCCCCATAGAGTAACATATGTCCGTGCGAGGCGCGTGAAAATCACGCACGTTGCACGGACGTATTACACGTTCGTCTGAATAAGCCCTAACAATAAGGCCCAGTTCACAGAGTTTTTGGGCCTTGATATTGACTCGGACACTGCGTCAGAATCAGCACCAAAAAACTTCCAAAACCGCCTCCCATTGATTTAATCTGAAATCAATGGGAGCCAGTCGCGGAAAAAAGAAAAAGCAGCACGTCCTTTCTTGCCGCGGTTCCGCCTCTGACCTCCCATCGAAATCAATGGGAGGCAGAAAATGCATTTTTCCCTGCGTTTTTTGTCTGCTGTCCTCAATCGCCGCGGGCAAAAAACGCGGCAAGATAGTGTGGGCAGGTCAAAATCTGCCTCAAAATTCGGTGCGCGGTTCCAGGCAGTCGCGGGTGCGCATGCGCGGGAGTTTGCGGGTGCGCGCGATCGGTCGCACGGGCGGCGGTGTTTGACGGCCCCCATGACGACCCCCATGCTACCCAGGGCCGCCATCAGGGGGGGTATTATGGGTACTGATATGAGAGGCCCGGCCAAACCTAATTGAAAGGGGGGCCCGCAGCTCACGACATTCTTTTGGTGAAAAAAACAAGCCCCATTGCAGGGGCCTGTTTTTTTTCTACCAAAGGCAAGTCGCGGCAGTTGCCGGGCCCCCCTTTCAATTAGGTTTGGCCGGGCCTCTCACATCAGTACCCATAATACCCCCCCTGATGGCGGCCCTGGGTACCATGATATAGTGCTGGACGGAGTACCGTTAACAGGCGGTAGCACGGTAGGGGGGCCCAGAAAATTTAGCTGTAGGGGGCCCTGAAATTCCTGATGGCGGCCCTGTCCACAGGATATGGCATAAATGTCAGTTTGATGCGGGTCTCACCCAGGTGCGTAGCTAAAGGCACATGGGCCCAGATGCAAAGGTTCTTCTTGCCCCCCCCAAACTTCTCATGGCCGATGGTCCGCAGCTTTCAGCTGAATTGCTGGGTCTCCTGATTGACCCAACGACGCAGAACTAGCAGCCAGGGGCATCACTAAGGTCTATAGCATATCTATAGCACAACGACCTCATAGCTATGGATAGGTTTAGATACATTGGCTCAGCAGACAGTATCACACATAGGCTTAGATATAGGGCCCAGCTCGCTGACATTGCATTTCCAGCGCTGGACCCAGGAAAGGTAAGGGCGGTATAAAGGATCTGCCAGGCACAGCTTCTGTATCAACGCCCATAGGTAATCAGTCTGCACCTGCTTCTATGTCTGTGAGACTGACTCCATCTTCCACCACTCAGGATGGCAGGCTTAGGAGTGGGAGAGCCTATCACAGCCTGGCCATACGGAGCTAGCTCCCGCCCTCTGTCTATTTATACCTGCCTTTCCTGTTCCTCCTTGCTTGTGATTCTTCTCTGTTGGTTTCCTGGCCCTGCTGCAGCTTCTTGAACTATTTGTCCCTGCTTCATATTGACCCTGGCTTACTGACTACTCTCCTGCTCTGCGTTTGGTACCTCATACACTCCTGGTTTGACTCGGCTTGTTCACTACTCTCCTGCTCTGCGTTTGGTACCTCGTACACTCCTGGTTTGACTCGGCTCGTTCACTACTCTTGTTGCTCACGGTGTTGCCATGGGCAACTGCCCCATTTCCCTTAGCTTCTGTGTACCCTTGTCTGTCGTGCACTTATTGAGCGTAGGGACCGTCGCCCAGTTGTACCCCGTCGCCTAGGGCGGGTCGTTGCAAGTAGGCAGGGACTGAGTGGCGGGTAGATTAGGGCTCACTTGTCTGTTTCCCTACCCCCATCATTTCATAATCACAAGCCCATATACCTAGTCTACCCTGGTCCCTGACACTACTATGGACCCCCTTGAGACCCTGGCTCGGCAAATGCAGGGTTTCTCCCTACAGGTCCAGGCCCTGGCTCAGAGGGTCAACCAGCCTGATGCTACCATGGTAGTGCCCCTCACCTCACCTCTTGAACCCCACCTCAAGTTGCCTGACCGGTTCTCAGGGGACCGGAAGACTTTTCTCTCCTTTCGGAAGAGTTGTAGGCTCTATTTTCGCTTAAAGCCCCACTCCTCAGGTTCTGAGAGCCAGCGGGTGGGTATAATTATGTCCCGGCTCCAGGAAGGGCCCCAAGAATGGGCCTTCTCCTTGGCTCCTGACGCCCCTGAACTTTCCTCCGTTGATCTTTTATTTTCTGCTCTCGGACCCATTTATGACGAGACTGACAAGACTGCCTTTGCCGAGTCAGCTGGTGACCTTACCTCAGGGTAAGAGACCTGTTGAGGAGTATTGTTCTGACTTTAGGA
The DNA here is from genome assembly GCF_050947455.1 of Rhinoderma darwinii. NCBI lineage: Eukaryota > Metazoa > Chordata > Amphibia > Anura > Rhinodermatidae > Rhinoderma > Rhinoderma darwinii. The sequence continues at coordinate 272,730,172 of NC_134691.1, read as the reverse complement.
AGTGGTGCGTAGCTTCTCGGTGGAATGACCCTGCCTTAAGGTGCCAGTTTAGGTTGGGCCTGTCGAACGCCCTGAAAGACCTGCTAGTTAGCTACCCCTCTTCTGACTCCCTAGACCAGGTTATGGCTTTAGCGGTACGACTTGACCGACGTCTCAGGGAACGACGACTTGAACGTCTTGGTGTTTTCTCCTCTGACTCCCCCATGATGCCTCCCGAGGTTCCGTTGCTTCGTTCTTCCGCGGAAGACTCGGAGGTACCTATGCAACTCGGGTCCTCCGTGTCCCCCCAACAACGTAGAGAGTTCCGCAGGAAGAATGGTCTCTGCTTCTACTGTGGGGATGACAAGCATCAAGGGAACAACTATCCTAGGCGTAAGAATAAGCAGCCGGAAAACTTCCGCGCCTAAGTGATCATCGGGGAGGTCACTTGGGCGCACAGGTATTTCCCGTAAATATGAAACGTAATAAAATCTTGCCTCCCTTTCAGGTCTCTTTTGGTGGTAGGTCTGCTACCGGCAAGTGCCTTCGTGGATTCAGGGTCCTCTGCTAATATCATGTCTGTGGAATTTGCTATGTCTCTAGCTATGCCTTTGATTGATTTGCCTAAACCTGTCCCGGTAGTGGGTATCGACTCCACTCCTCTTGCTAATGGTTATTTTACACAGCATACCCCTGTTTTTGAACTCCTTGTTGGCTCCATGCATTTGGAGCAGTGCTCTGTACTGTTAATGCAGGGATTATCGTCCGATTTGGTTTTAGGCCTTCCCTGGTTGCAGTTGCATAATCCCACGTTTGACTGGAATACTGGGGATCTTACCAAATGGGGTAATGAATGCTTGACGTCATGTTTTTCTGTTAATTCTACTTTTCCCCCTGAGGAGGTGAACACGCTACCTGAGTTTGTTCAGGACTTCGCTGATGTTTTCTCTAAGGGGGCCTCCGAAGTGTTACCTCCTCATAGAGAATACGATTGCGCAATCGATTTGGTACCAGGAGCTAAGCTCCCTAAGGGTAGGATATTTAATCTCTCTTGTCCCGAACGTGAAGCCATGAGAGAGTATATCCAGGAATGCCTGGCCAAGGGTTACATTCGCCCCTCTACTTCTCCGGTAGGTGCTGGCTTCTTCTTCGTAGGGAAGGATGGTGGTCTTAGGCCATGCATTGACTACCGAAACTTGAATAAGGTCACTGTGAGGAACCAGTATACCCTTCCTTTGATTCCTGATCACTTTAATCAGGTTCAGGGGGCCCAATGGTTCTCTAAGTTTGATATACGGGGGGCTTATAACCTTATCCGCATCAAAGAGGGGGATGAGTGGAAGACTGCGTTTAACACGCCCGAAGGTCATTTTGAATACCTCGTCATGCCCTTTGGGTTGTGTAATGCTCCCGCGGTCTTCCAGAATTTCATAAATGAGATTTTAAGAGACTACCTGGGGGTATTTCTTGTAGTGTACCTTGATGACATACTTGTGTTTTCCAAGGACTGGTCCTCCCACATTGAGCATGTCAGGAAGGTGCTCCAGGTCCTTCGGGAAAACAAACTGTTTGTGAAGACCGAAAAATGTGTGTTTGGGGTGCAGGAGATACCATTTTTGGGTCAAATCCTCACTCCTCATGAATTCCGCATGGACCCCGCCAAGGTCCAGGCTGTGGCGGAATGGGTCCAACCTGCCTCCCTGAAGGCGTTACAGTGCTTCCTGGGGTTCGCTAATTATTACAGGAGATTTATTGCTAACTTCTCGGTCATCGCTAAGCCTCTTACGGATCTCACTCGCAAAGGTGCTGATCTCCTCCACTGGCCTCCTGAGGCTGTCCAGGCTTTTGAGGTCCTTAAGAAGTGCTTTATCTCGGCCTCGGTGCTGGTTCAGCCCAACCAAATGGAGCCATTTATCGTGGAGGTTGACGCGTCTGAGGTGGGAGTGGGGGCTGTCTTGTCCCAGGGTACCACGTCCCTCACCCATCTCCGTCCCTGTGCCTACTTCTCCAGGAACTTTTCGCCCACTGAGAGTAACTATGATATTGGCAACCGCGAACTCTTAGCCATTAAATGGGCATTTGAAGAGTGGCGCCACTTCCTGAAGGGGACTAGGCACCAGGTAACGGTCCTTACCGACCACAAGAATCTGGTTTTCCTAGAATCTGCCCGGAGGCTATACCTGAGACAAGCTCGATGGGCGTTATTTTTTACCAGATTCAACTTTTTGGTTACCTATAGGGCTGGGTCTAAAATTATTAAGGTTGATGCACTGTCGCGTAGCTTCATGGCCAGCCCTCCTTCGGAGGAAGATCCTGCTTGTATTTTGCCTCCAAGTATAATCATTTCCTCTATTGATTCTGCTTTAGTCTCTGAAATTGCGGCTGATCAAAGTTCAGCTCCCGAGAACCTTCCTAAGAACAAGCTGTTTGTTCCCCTGCAATTCCGGCTAAGGGTACTTAGGGAAAATCATGACTCCGCACTATCTGGTCATCCAGGCATCCTGGGTACCAAGCACCTCATTGCCAGAAACTATTGGTGTCCTGGGTTGCCTAAAGACGTTAAGGCCTACGTCGCCGCTTGTGAAGTTTGTGCTAGGTCCAAGACTCCCAGGTCCCGACCAGCGGGCTTACTACGTTCTTTGCCCATTCCCCAGAGACCTTGGACCCATATCTCCATGGATTTTATCACCGATTTGCCTCCATCTCAAGGCAAGTCGGTGGTGTGGGTTGTAGTAGACCGCTTCAGTAAGATGTGCCACTTTGTGCCCCTCAAGAAACTACCCAATGCTAAGACGTTAGCTACCTTGTTTGTCAAACACATCCTGCGTCTCCATGGGGTCCCTGTCAATATTGTTTCTGACAGAGGGGTACAATTTGTTTCATTGTTTTGGAGAGCCTTCTGTAAAAAGTTGGAGATTGATCTGTCCTTCTCCTCTGCCTTCCATCCTGAAACTAATGGCCAAACTGAGAGGACTAATCAGTCTCTAGAACAATATTTAAGGTGTTTTATCTCTGACTGACAATATGATTGGGTCTCATTCATTCCCCTTGCCGAATTTTCCCTTAATAACCGGGTCAGTAACTCGTCAGGGGTCTCCCCCTTTTCCTGTAATTTTGGGTTTAATCCACGGTTCTCCTCCGTTTCACCTGGTAGTTCCAACAATCCCGAGGTAGCTGTCGTTCATCGGGAACTGTGCACAGTCTGGGCCCAGGTTCAGAAGAACCTAGAGGCGTCCCAGAGCATACAAAAGACTCAGGCAGATAGAAGACGTTCTGCTAACCCCTTGTTTGTGGTCGGGATCTGGTGTGGCTATCGTCAAAAAATTTGCGCCTTAAAGTTCCGTCCAAGAAGTTTGCTCCCCGGTTTATAGAGCCATACAAGGTCATTGAAGTCCTTAACCCGGTCTCCTTCCGACTGGAGTTGCCCCCGTCTTTTCGAGTACACAACGTGTTTCATGCCTCCCTCCTTAAACGCTGCTCCCCGTCCTTGGCTACCTCGAGGAAACCTCCGGTCCCTGTTCTCACCCCTGAGGGGGTAGAATTCGAGGTGGCCAAGATTGTGGACAGCAGGATGGTCCAAGGCTCCCTCCAGTACCTGATCCATTGGAGGGGAGGACTTGGGTACCCACCCGGGATGTTCACGCTGGTGTATTGCTCAGGAGGTTCCACCTTCGTTTCCCCAATAAACTAGGTCCACCTAGAAAGGGTCCGGTGGCCCCTCATAAAAGGGGGGGTTCTGTAAAGGATCTGCCAGACACAACTTCTGTGTCGACGCCCATAGGTAATCAGTCTGCACCTGCTTCTATGTCTGTGATCTGACTCCATCTTCCACCACCCAGGATGGCAGGCTTAGGAGTGGGAGAGCCTATCACAGCCTGGCCAGACTGAGCTAGCTCCCGCCCTCTGTCTATTTATACCTGCCTTTCCTGTTCCTCCTTTGCTTGTGATTCTTCTCTGCTGGTTTCCTGGCCCTGCTGCAGCTTCTTGAACTACTGATCCTCTGCTTGTGCTTGACCTTGGCTTTTCTGACCACTCTTCTGCTCTGCGTTTTTGTACCTCGCTCATCTCCTGGTTTGACTCGGCTCGTTCACTACGCTTGTTGCTCACGGTGTCCACGTGGGCAGCTTTCCCATTTCCCTGGCTTCTTTGTACCCTTGTCTGTTTGTCTGTCGTGCACCTATTGAGTGTAGAGACCGTCGCCCAGTTGTACCCCGTCGCCTAGAGCGGGTCGTTGCAAGTAGGCAGGGACTGAGTAGCGGGTAGATTAGCTCACTTGTCTGTCTCCCTACCGCGACATTACACTTAGTACTGATGTATGATATTTCCTACATGCTCCGAAATTAGTGACAACAACACATTTAACTAATGTATGAGGTTTAGAGCTTGAATGTAAGTATGTATTAAGTGGTTCTGTTGTAATTCCGCTGTATTTGGACTGATGGCTGTCGGGAACTCTTGAGATTACTTTAAAATAGTAGAAACGATTATGAGATTTGGTACTTCACGTACCTGTGTTAAAATGATTTTGACATTTACTGGTGAGGTGCGCATGCTCTTGACTGACCGTTCAACATGTTGTGCTGGAAGCTCTCAGAGTTTGGGCAGAAATGCACATGATGAAGACTTCTCTCCCACTGCATTGACGGTCATGACGTGGAATGCACACGTGGTCCGGCTTTGTGAACCGCTATGCGCCATTGGTCACCGACACGCAGGATATTATATTTAAACCTACTTTCATTACACTGTCACCTCCTTAAAAGAGTGCGAAATGCGTGTCAATGTGTTTTTTCCTGAGACCACTGACCGTCATCATGGCAGCTACAGGTAATTGAGATACTCCAATATCCCTGACCAATGTGTGTATATCATCATCATCACCATCATCATCATCAGTATATCACTGTATAAGACTGTGGATTGTGTTAGGGGGAACTGGGACAGAGGTATATTATATGCTGTAATTGTATCTCCTTGTTAACTTGTTGCATATTATGTAATTCCTATACCTTTATGGCTATGCTGGCACTTTGCTGATGGACTTAGAGCTATCATTTTAAGTATGTTTTAATTGTGTATGTATATTTGTGTGGGTTCTGGGGAGTATCCATATGTATGGAATAATAAAGTAAATATTTTTTTACAAATTCATGTCCATAACTATTTTGTTGCACAAATTGTGCGTTTGATACATATATAGGGTTATTATTGCTTGGATTATGTCTAGCGCTTATACTTATGCCCAAAAGGTATTATAGGTGTTAATTTCTTATTTAACCCTGCCTGGAGAAAATCTAATATCAAGGGGATATCTGGTTTGGTTAGGGGATTTATGTTCACCCCTGCAAAATTGTGAATGCTTTCCAGGCCCTTAGATATGTTTTAGAAGTAGCCTTTTTCCTACTTGCTAGCAGAGTAGAAATGACAGACTCTGAGAACCCTCTTTGTCTAAGGATTACCCTTTCAGTCTCCAGACTGTCAGATGGAGCTTTTGCATTTCGGGGTGAATGACTGGGCCCTGGTATAGGAGATCTGGTATGGTCGGCAGAATCCAAGGTTGGTCTGAGAACATTTTCCTTAACCATGTGAACCATGGTCTCTTTGGCCAGAAGGGGTCTATCAGGATTATTGAAGCTCTGTCTTCCCTGATCTTTTTGATCACCCTTGTAAGAAGACATAGGGGGGGGGGGGAGGCATAGCCCCTCTCTTGACTCCAACACTGAGAGAATGCATGTATTGTTGTTGGGTGTTCTGATGGATCCAGGGAGAAAAATCTCTTGACTTTCCGGTTTCCTCTGGATGCAAACAGGTCTATTGAGGGAATCCCCCATCTGTAAACAATCTTCTGAAATATTTTTGTATTCAGAGACCATTCTGGCTGACATAACCTTTTCTCGGCTTAGGAAGTCTGCCACCTGGTTGTCCCTTCTCTTCAGGTGGACAGTTGACAGGGTCAACAGATGGTGCTCTGCCAGAGAAAATATCTTGGAAGATAATTCCATCAGTGGAACCGATCTCGTCCCCCCCTAATGATTTATATAAGCCACTGTCGTCGTGTTGTCTGAATATATCTTTAAATTCTGACCTGAAATTGCTGGTATAGAGTTTTTCATAGCTTGAAAAACTGCTGCCAGTTCCCTGAAGTTGGAGGAAATCTGTGCGGTCTGGTGATCCCACTGACCCTGAAGAAAAGAGGAGTCATAGTGAGCTCCCCAACCCCAAGGACGCGCATCAGTAGTTGTATTGACAGTAGGGGTTGTTATCCATGGGGTGCCCCGCCTGAGGTTTTCCCTGTTCAACCATCATCTGAGAGACAGCCTGGCTGCTGATGAGATGTGGAGGGATTGATCTATGCAGAGACTGATCTTGTCCCACTAATTTAGCATGTCCCATTGTAGAGCCCTGGATCTGAAGTGAGCCTATAATACTGCTGGGATGCATGACGTCGTGAGGCCTAGAACGGACATAACTTTCCTGAAAGAGGTCGTATGGTCTAAATATAGCTCTGAGACCCTGTCTATCAGGGGATTGATCTTCCCTTCTGGGAGAAAGGACGTCTGCCTGGAGGAATCTAGCAGGATCCCTAGAAAGACGGATCTGGTTGATGGAATTATAATTGATTCTTTTCGATTAATGTTCCATCCTAAGTTCGTTAGGATAGAACAAATTATTTCTATCTGTTGCACCAGTGTCTGAGATGTTTCTGCCACTATTAGAAAAGTGTCCAGGTAGGGAATCAAGAGGATGTCCATCGTCCTTATGTATGATATCATTTCTGCAATTATCTTTGAGAACACCCTTGGGGCTTGTGAAATGCCAAAGGGGAGTACTCTGTACTGAAGGTGAAACAAGAATTTGTTGAGGGTCACTGCTACTCTTAGATATTTCTGATGAGAACTGCATATTAGCACATGATAGTATGCATCCTTTAGGTCTAGTGATGCCATCACACAATCTTTGGAGAGGAGATTTATAGTAGAAAGAATGCTCTCCATGCAAAAAAATTTCTATGTCGGATAGGAGTTCAAATCCTTTAGATTTATTATGACCCTGTATTTCCCTTCTGGTTTCTTCACCAGGAAGAGAGGGAAATAAAAGCCCTGGCCTGCTTCTGCACTTGGGACTTGAATTAGCCCCCATTTTTTTTTTTTTATAAGAGACAGAATTTCTTCCTCTAATATGTTCTATTTCTCTACATTTTTAAGGGTCTTTGTGGGAAAGAATCTGTTTGGGGAAGAGGTCTGAATTCTAGGACGTACCCTGTATTTATAATTCCTAGCATCCACGGATTTGATGTTATTTTTTCCCAATTTTTGTAATACAGGGATAAACGACCCCCCCCCCCCCACCATGGGCCTTCTGGCATTATTGTGGGTGACTGTTTTTGGGGTTATTTTGAGGCCTGAAAAGGAAGCCCTTGTTCTTTTTAGGAACATTTTAGGCCCTAGACTCCTGTTCCCTAGGGTTAGGTCTTTTATTGGACCTCTTGGGACGAAAGGAATCAATTGGTTTTCCTTGTGTAGGGAACCCCTTCTTCCTATCAGATGCTTTTTCTAATAGGTCATCTAGCGGGGGCCCAAACAAATAATCACCAGAGCAGGGAATAGCGCACAGCTTTACTTTTGACCCAGTGTCCCCCTTCCAGGTTTTTAGCCAGATAGCCCTCCTGGCGGAGTTTCAGAGAGCCGCTGATCTGGCAGAGAGGCGTGCAGAATCTACCGAGGCGTCGGAAGAGAAATCTGCTGCCTTGGATAACATTGTAAGGGGGGAGAGGATCTGATCCCATGAAGTATTATCTCTAAGGTGGAGTTCTAGCTTCCCAAGTTCTCTTGAGGTAGTAATCGGCTTTTTCTATCCATGGGATCGGATAAAGAGCCTAGATCCTCAAATGGAAGAGCATTCTTCCTTTATATTTTTGGTACTGGGGCGTTAAGTCTAGGGGTATTATCCCAGTTCTTGCAGACCACTTCTTCAAAGGGATACTTCCTTTTAAGAAATTTGGGAATACCAACTTTCCTATCTGGATTTTTCCATTCCCTTTTAATGAGGCTCAATACGTTCTTATGAATGGGAAAGGTTCTGTTTTCTAGGCCCTAAGCCTTCAAACATTATGTCCTGGACGGAACGAGGTTCTTTGGGGTCATCGATGTTCATAGTTGCTCTTACAGTTTTAAGAAGCTGGTCTACGTCCTCTGCGAAGAACAAACCCCCCCCCCCCCCGCGCGTCTGAGGAAGTATCTGAAGAGCTCAGCTCTCCTTCTTTTAGCTGAAAATCCTCTTCAGCGGAGGAATCGGATAGATCTACCAGACTATAAGAGGTGGATGGAAGATTCTTCTTATCTTTAGGGAGTTCCTACCTTCTGCCCTCATAATCTCTTTATTGCTTGAGGCCAGACTTGTAGATTATTTCGTGATGATTTTATCTAAACAATTCTGGCAAAGTCTTTTATTATAAGAAGCTGCTAGTTTTTTATTACAAACTGCGCACTCCTTATTACGGGTTTTATCCAGGACCTTCCCTGGCCTAAACATATGTACAAGAGAAGAGAACAGTATTAGCAAGAACAGGGTTTTTTTTGTCTTACCCTATAGTCCTGCCACCGGGAGAACCGCGAGAGGAGGGAGTACTGAACCCAGATGTAAGGTTGCTCCCTCCAAAGGAGAATAACACCTTTCAGAGCACCCCTAGGAAGAACAGGCAAGAACCTTACTAGGGGCCTGCAAACCATGGAAAAGTGCTTCTTTTAATAACAGGACGATCCCATTCGGAGGACAGGAAACCTGACTGGGTGTGTGGAGAGGTGTGTCCTTTTTTTTATATCCTCAGGCTTCCTGTCCAGCGAATGGGATGTCTCTCCAGGGGTGCTGTCATAGGTGCAAGAGTAAAAAAGCGGCGTTTCCTTTCTTGCGCCTTCCACCTCTGACCTCCCATTGAAATCTTTTCTGAGGCATTTTTCGTGGCGCTTTTGCCCATGGTTCTTGCATTAGCTTCAATGGCCGCAGAAAAAAACTGCCACGAAAACAGCGGAAAAAAAGTGCAGGCAGTTTAAAATCGTCTTCAAAATTCCTGAAGGAATTCTGAGGCACATTTTTTTTGCCTGCAAAATATGTGTGAACAGGGCCTAAGTGTGTATTCACACAGTGAAGTTTTGGTGCGTCTTTCCCGTGCCGCCGAAAACCACATCGAATAGCGTATGCGTTTTTACCACCATTTTTTCGATGTGGTTTTCGGCTGCGTGGTGAAAACACGGCAAAACTGTACTGTTTAAATACACACTAAGAAAATATTTTTGTTATTCAAAAAAAATACTCCAGCGTTTCTTGTGAAGCGCCTTTTACACGTCTTTGACGCATTTTGCGTCATTAGGAGTTCCATTGACTATGGGAACATTTGGCGTGCTTTACGTGCCAAAGAATTGAGAAGAGGCTTATTTTTTGAGTAAAAAATCGTGTTGTATGTACTAATGGCGCGCTTTCCCATTGATATAAATGGGAAGCTTAATCAAGAGTTTGACGCGTTTTTCAGCGTTTAAAATGCGTAAATACCATTCAAATACACGCCGTGTGACCCTGTCAACTGAAAAGTCTTTCACCACAGGGGCTTCTTTTTTTACTTTCATCATTCTTAGCATTTTGGTGTGTCCCAGAGCTCTGCCAGCTGCCATTGTAAAAGTACTCCCAAAATGAGTGCTGCACAATGCTTCGCAATTTGAAGACACCTTTTCCTGGCTTGTAGCCAAAAATAGGGAGGGGGTGAGTCTCCCTCTCACATTTATAGCAGCTACTGTAGGTCAGGCTGCTCTGCCCGATTCACCTTGCTGTAATTCTGGGAAGTGCTCCCTCTGGTGGCCAACATAGGAAAACGTGTGAAATTATTATTTCCACCTTGTGGAAGAAAAAAAAAATACAGCAAAAAAACTTAAAAAAAATCTAATAAAAATAAGTAACTTACTTAAAAAAAATAATTATTATTTAGCGACTCATTCCCTTGAAGTATTCTGGTCACAAATAGCACTGAACGCGCTATTACTCACCTCTCCATGCGCCAGCATCCTTCTCTCACCTCTTCACTGTGGTCGCCGTAGCATCACTGAAAGGACACTATTTCAACCTGCTGAACCTTGGTCTGAACTATACTTCTAGTCTTTAAGCTTGTGACCACACCGTATTGCTTCAGCTCACTCACGGTTGACTTTGTTCCACCTCCAATCACCCAGCTTTCCCAGGCTACTTAAGATAACCTGACCGAGAAAATTTGTACATTTATTGACCATCATTTAAAGGGGTTTGTGGAGTGTCTGCCATCATATGTCCGTGACACGGCAGCCCTCCTACAAAAGATAGATGGAATCAGTGTGGAGGAAGACATGTTGTTGGTTACATGTGACGTGGAGTCACTTTATACCAGCATCCGACATACTGATGGCTTAAAAGCGGTTTCCTTCTTCTTGACTACAGGGAGCATGGAGAATGTTTTCTCCAACTTCATACTCACTTTGTTGGAGTTCGCACTCACACATAATTTTTTCATCTTTAATGAATCCTTCTACTTACAGCTCCAGGGAACGGCAATGGGGGCAGCTTGTGCCCCGTCGTATGCCAATTTGTTCCTGGGGCTGTGGGAGAGGGACCTTTTTCAAGGGGGGCAGGATGTCTCTATGGACCAGGTCATTTTTTGGGCCAGGTACATAGATGACATCCTCCTCATCTGGAAGGGTACATCAGAGACCTTTATAAGTGACTTAAATAAAAACAACTTAAACATCAAATTGATGTATCATTACGACAAACATCAAGCCGAATTCCTGGATGTTAAGCTATCCAGAGACCCAAATGGCTTCCTTCAGTCTGACGTATTTCGAAAAGCTACTGTGGTTAATTCCTTTCTCCTTGCTTCTTCTTCTCATCCCACACAGACTGTTTGGGCTGTTCCAATAGGTAAATTCTTGAGAATTAGACGGATTTGTTCCTCTTTGGAAGGGTTTGAGAAACAGGCATACGACCTTACAAATCGCTTCCTCGCACGCGGATACAGCAAACGCTCGATAAAAAAGGCATATCACCGCGCTAAAAACACCTCTAGAGAGACTCTCTTATTTCCCAAACCGAAAAATACATCTGGAACACAGGTAAGATTCACCACTGAACACCACTCACGTTGGTATCAGATGAAAGAAATTTTAAAGCAGTTTTGGCCTATTTTGCTCACAGATTCCACCATTGCAAAATATATTTCTAAGTATCCAAGTGTCTCAGCGAGACGCTCTAAGAATCTTAAAGACTATCTTGTCAGAAGCCATTATCAAAACAAAAGTCTGAAGTTCCCTTTTGGCACTAAGGGCCCGAAATGGGTGTGTAAGGCTTGTGGACATTGTGTTGCTTGCCCTAACATCGAGCAAGTGACATCTTTTATTGACTCAGCTGGTAAACGTACTTATAACATCACACATTCAATTACCTGCTCAACTAAGGCAGTTGTCTACTATGCAACATGTCCTTGCCCCAAGATATACGTTGGCCTTACTACCAGGGAATTTAAAGTTCGGGTCAGGGAACATGTTCAAGACATCATAATGGTGAAGGAGATAGAGACCCTTGAAATTTTGAAGCCCATTGCAAGACACTTTAAAGCCCATCAGTCTTGCGATCCAACTAAATTGAAAATAAAAGGGATTGATTGTATTAAACAAAACATCCAAAAAGGTGGTATCTCCAAAAACTTGGCGAAATGTGAATCCAAGTGGATCTGGTATCTGGGAACAATGCGTCCTATGGGACTCAATGAAAATGTGAATTTCGCTCCGTTTCTCTGACCATTGACCTCCAGCGGGTCATTTTAAGTATGTTTTATATATATTTTTCTTTATGTCTGCCTAATTGCTTCCCTTTTATTATAGAATCAATCGACTAGACTATACTTGGAGATAATTGAGATATGAGAACTGTGATATGAACAATTGACTTCTTCTATATGGCACATATATGTATTATTATATCTTTTTTTGGTGTATATGTACATGATCTTATCACTGTATATTTTTATCATTTTTCATCACCTTTATTGTATATTTGAGTGTCTATTTGACACATTATTTCATTGTTTTCATGTGTATATGTATATGATCTTATCACTGCACATATTTTATTGCACATTTGCACTTTACACGTATTTTTCATGTGTATTGATATGTACATAGTACATATATATATACATGTTTTTATTTGCACTTCAGTATATATATATATATATATATATATATATATATATATATATATATATATATATCTTTTTGAGCCTATTAACTTTGAAATTATCAATGTACACTTGTTTAATATATATTTTTTGGTACATTGCTTATTATAATATTCAACATATTTATTTTCACTTTTTCACTTATTTCATATTATATGTATCAATGTGTTTTTTTATATCAAATCTTAACATATATGTATAGACATATTATTCTTCAGGTCTATTTTGAATATTTATTTGAAGATTATGTTGTATTATCCAATCATATGTTATTTATATAGTACGTATTTTTTATAATGTCCTTTTGATGATCATTTCAGTATATATATAAGTGCCAATATGAATGATATTTTCTAGGAATAGTAACATGTTACTATTGTCTCATTATTCCTCTCTGGGGATGAATCTGTCCAATCGGGTGCCTTATTCATACATGGAATTACTTACCTCACATCAGAGTTTTTTCTGTGCGCTTACGTCAGGGGGAGGGGCCTTGCTGCCTTCCGATTGGTGCGTCTGTATCGAGGTAGGCGTGTTTCTCCGGCGTCAGACGCCGTTTATCCACTCCCATGTTGATGACGCATGACCGGAAGTACAATTGCGGCCATCTCCATGCCTGGCGCATGACGCCAATACTACAAACCCACTTTGTTACGCAACCTATTTCTGTGCACGCGATTGGACGGAGGATTCTTTAAAAGGGTGACCTCAGCTGGAGAGACGCCACCCCCAGACAAAGGCATCCCGCCGAAACGCGCGTCGGGTCTGACGGTCTCTCTCTGCAGAGGTATCATCATGGGTATGTTGCTGTTTTCACCCCTTCCATGCTGCTTCATTTAAACTTTTTTGGAGCGGTATTTGCCTGTATTTTCTTGCCCACAAAAGCGTTACAGGATGTTGCTTAGCTACAGGGTGCTGGTGTTTTTGTAATTTCAGACTCCATAATTGATTTAGTATCCTTGTGCACATTACTATACCATCTATGTTATTGCTTGCACAATAGTTCCTACCATCTATTTAATTAGTCTGGTTGCTCCAGTAAAACAACTATATACTGTCTATATTTGTTATTTATCTTACTCTGTACATATATCCTCTGCATTGGATGAACGTTTTTATTCATGCTTTGCATGACTCATCTTTTAATCTCTGCGATTTTCGAATAAAGTTTGTATATTCTTCAATCATATGTGTTGTGTTAATTGTACCCCACACTTTATACGTTATATATTAGGGTATGTTCACACGACAGCGTCCGTTACGGCTGAAATTACGGGGATGTTTCAGCCTGAAAACATCCCCGTAATTTCAGCCGTACCGGCATGTGCAGGCGCTTGAACGCCACGTCCATTACGGGCGTAATTAGCGCTGCTATTCATTGGAGTCAATGAATAAAGGCTCCAATTACGGCCAAAGAAGTGACAGGTCACTTCTTCTACGCGGGCGTCTATTTACGCGCCGTCATTTGACAGCGGCGCGTAAATTACGCCTCGTGTGAACAGACAAACGTCTGCCCATTGCTTTCAATGGGCAGATGATTGTCAGCGCTATTGAGGCGCTATTTTCAGACGTAATTCGGGGCAAAAACGCCCGAATTACGTCCGTAAATAGGCCGTGTGAACATACCCTTAAGATACCCTTCCCCCTCACTTTTTGCCTGGGTTACGCCTTATTCACACCAATGTGTTTCTTGTCAGTGTGCTGTCTTTTTATAACAATGGACAGCACACTGAACCATGCAATTTAATGAGGCTATTCACACAACCGGTTTTTTTTTTCACAGAGCGTGTCCGTTGCGAGAAACTCACTGCATTTCCTATTCTGGTCATTTTTGCGGCCCAGACTCGTCCATTCAAGTCTTTGGGTGTGTGAAAAAAATGGACAGCACACGGACGACATCTGTGTGCTATCCATTTTTCAAGCATCAGTTGCTAAAGAAATGTAGAAAAAAAAAAGAGAAAAGTGAAACCAGTAAGTGCTTGCAGTGGAGAAACAAGGATGATAAAAACGGATTTCACATGGATGTCATATACAGACATCGAAAACAGGCACACAGAACGCACAGAAACACAGCACGGATATGTACATGGGTGAAATATGGTCTTTTTTTGCAGAAGAAATCGGATATGCTCTGGTGAAAGAGGCCAAGGTCTATATTTCTATGTCAGTTCCTCACTACTAGCTCAAGCTGTCTATTACCTGTGGTCCTTCCCTGCTTGTCCCCGTGTCCAGCTTCTAGCTTATTCTTCTTTCCAGTCGAAAGACTGCTCATCTGTCGCTGCAGCATCCGGCTGCCAATGCCAAATTGACTGCAGCCACAGAGATCCAAATCTCTAGCCTCGTGGTACGTGACACTTATGACTAATGAAGAAGGCAACAAATGTCACATGAGGATCAGGGATCATAGAGAACTGTATTGTTTAATGAAATCTGTAAATCCCAAAGAAAGGCACTTTCTCCAAGGACTTCCGGATGTCTTATGGCGAAACGTTTAGTCAGCATCTCCTCCGAGATAAAGCCTCATACACATTGAATCATTATGGCTTTGTGCCAATTAAAACCATGGAAACGTATACCAAAAGGACACTCGTTGAGACCATTTTAGGCTATGTTCAGTGTACACGTCAGGAGGACATGGTGTGAACAGAGCCTGAATCTAGCTCAATCTATTACATCTTTGTGAAATGGTGAAATGACAGGCATTTTGCAATAAACACTGGTGAATGGAACTTGAAATTACAACACACTAGTTTTGTATATATAAAAAAAATCACCATAAATATTAAAAATAAATATTTTTAATGAACACATCTATAAATATGGAATATGAGATAATCTGGCACATCATTGAATATGTCCTAGATAATGAACATGTTATTACCTTTACCTGCACCGACAGTAACTGTTCTCACGTCATTTGCAATGTTATTATTTTTAGCACCCTGGAAATATCCTTGGAGTGGTGCGTGTATGGTGGCTTCAATGGAGCCAAAGATTGTCACAGACAGTAGTTCCAGTACAGTATTTCTTGTTTAGTAATACATATATTTTTTATATTAACTTTATAGAAATATCTATAAAATAATAATATTGCTGTTGTCAAGCACATAATTCACTGTTTCAGCGTTTCCAGTTCCATGGAATACATAAGTCTCCATCTTGCATCACAGAGTAGTAATGAGAGACACAAAGATGCATTCCATTCAGGTTGGGCAATGGTTCCTTAATCAACCGTCGACAACAGTCGATCATTTGCGCACACGATACACCGGGCTCCTTATACAGTCTACTTAGGGAGGCACTGTCTTGGCACGTTTTGGTTAACTCTTTTTCTTCAACTTTTAACCTAATTAAATTGGAGAAGAAAAATCAAACATTTATTGAGGTTTCAAATAACCTGCTCATTTTACAAAAGACAAAGAAATGATTATGTGTTCCGGAGAGTCAAATAAAGGGATTGGCCAGGAATATACCCTATGTGATAAATGTTGTACTATGATGTAGTGGAATAAAAGAAAGACAATTGTGCACCTCGGAGTAAAAAAAAAGTACATAATTACTTTTGTACCACTGATGTTTTGTTCCTAATGTTTACAATGTGGGCAGCTGAATGTGGATGGACTGTAGTGTGACTGACAGGTCTGCGCTCAGGTTCTATTTTGCAACAGTCCTGTGTTAGGAAATCACTGCACACTGCTATCAGCACTTCAAAACATAAGCACCTTTACGGTGGTGTCACATACAGCATTTTACTGCGTTTTTGCATGCAGTTTTAAGTACGGACAGATGTTACCTCAAAGTCTATAGTAAAGTATCACATGCACCACACACAACTGCGTTTTGGTTTGTGGCGTTTTTGGGGCAATTTTGTGGTCAGTGACGTTTTTTTCCAAATGCAGAATGCTGTGGGTATGGCGTATTTTTTCAGGCGTCTTTCCCATAGGCTTCTCTTTAGGACCACAAAACCGTCAGAAAACGCAACAAAAAAGCATGTAAAAAATAACACTAAATGAAAAATGCAACTAAAAACGCCTTAAAAAGCGCATGTTACATTTGAAAAACGCTAGCGTTTTTTTGTTGCAGTTTAATAGCCAGAAAAATATTATCTGTGGAGGCCTTACAGACATGTCTGCAGTCAACAATTTAACTTGTTCCCCGAAGTAGAATTTTTAGTGCTCATCTAGACTTTTAGGCCTCCTGCACACAAACTTATTTTTTTCCTCCAAGTAAATACTGGCGTAAATACGGGTCCTTTGTCACACGTATTCGACCAGTATTCCACCAGTATTTACGGACCCGTTTTCTCTGCACTAATCGGCAGCCCTTTCTCTCTATCAGTGGTGGAAAGAGAGAAGGGGCAGCCCTTTCGGGCAGAGTTTCCGCAGCGATTGAAAGTAAAAGAAGTTCATACGTACCGTTGTCTTGGTGACATGTCCCTCTTTTGAGATCCAGTCCGACCTGCCTGGATGACGTGGAAGTCGATGTGACCGCTGCAGCCTGTGATTGGCTTCAGCGGTCACATGGGATGAGACGTCATCCCAGGAGGCCAGACTGGAGGAAGAAGCAGGTAAGTTAACGTTTAATACTTTTAACTCCAGCGGTAGTCACTGTCCCGGGTGCTGAAAGAGTTACTGCCGATCAGTTAACTCTTTCAGCACCCTGGACAGTGACTATCCCCTGACGTCGCCTAGCAACGCTCCCGTAATTACAGGTGCACACAAGTAGCCATCCGTAATTACCGGAGTCCCATAGACTTCTATGGGCCTGCCCGTGCCGTTATTACGGCCTGAAATAGGACGTTCTATATTTTTCAAAGGCACGGGCACCTTCCCGTAAGCATACGGGAAGGTACCCGTGGCCAACAGAAGTCTATGGGCCCGTAATTATGGGCGTCTTTACGTTCGTGTGCATGAGGCCTTAGTTTCTGTAATAAACTCTTTGATAGGCAGTGCTTACCATCTTTATGGGTATGACTATGGCAAAGCTCCATGACAGTAATGTCCACAATACTCCAACAGTCTGACGCACCATTCAAATCAATAAGGGTGTGTTTACAATGTGGTGTCAAATTTTAGTAACAGCAATCTCTGAGCAGAGCCAAAGGGGTGTGAGCATTTTATATAAAGCTTTCGTTCTGGAAATCAGTGGTGGTCCAAGACTGATCTTCGCACATCTATGTTATTTTAGAAGATATTTTTGGATCTTTCCTTTAAGCTAGCCATGGACTCTAAGATAAACGAACGATAAAAGGCAATTATTAACAATTATCGTTGTGTTTATGAAGTAAACTGGTTGGTCACTACGGATTAAACATGGTGATCACAGCGTTTAATCTGTGTCATGTGTGTAAAACATGCAGCAATGCATATAAACGGTATTTGCAATGTCCACAAGAGAAATCATTCCAATTGTTGCAGATATCTTGCAATGTATGCCCATATAACAACCAGCATCCCAATAAAGAAACGTATAAGAACAATGGAAGTCTCAGAGGTAAAACCTACAAGTCTATGGTCAGCTTTACATAATGCGTCTTACAGACACAAGGACTGAATCCTTGACCAAATGAAAAAGTAAACCTGCAAGAAACTATTTAAGGCCCAGTTCACACAGTTTTCTGGCACCGATTTTGACAGAAACCGCGTTGGAATCAGCGCCAAAAAACGTCCGAAATCACCCCCTATTTATTTCAATGAGAGGCAGAGGCTTTTATTTTCCCGGGTGGCATTTAGCCTCTCGCGGGGAAAAAAAGCAGCATGTCCTTTCTTGTCGCGGTTCCGCTTCTGACCTCCCATTGAAATCAATTGGAGGAATAAAAAGCGTTTTTCGCTGCGTTTTTTGCTTGCGGTCCTCAATGGCCACGAACGAAAACTGCTGCAAAAAAGCACAGGCAAGTCAAAATCTGCCTCAACGTTCCTGAAGGGATACTCCATGTGAACAGGGCCTAAGGAAGAATATTAAAGCAAATAAACATATGAATACAGAAGATCATCACTTACTCTTCTTTCCTTTTTAACTTTTCTCTTGCATTTTGAGCATGAGCCAAAAGAAACCATTGCAGAGATGGCAGGTCACACACAGCAGGTATAATGAAATGTCCCATCTCATGTAAACGTGGCACAAAATTATCGCTGTATTTAAGGGAAAGGAAGACAATTTGGTTTATAACAGAATTCTAATTTTCTTTGTCATGTACTTTGCCAGTCATTTCAATTTCTGTAAATGGATGATGTGAATCTTTCCCAACTAAAGGGCAGTAATTAAAAAATAAAAAATTATTTACAGTATGTAACTGCGGTCATAGCTTGCCAGAACTTTAGATATTCAAATGTCTTTCTTGTCCCATGTCTGGTTATTTCACCAAACCCCTTCCCAACATTTGACGTAGGGTTACATAATAGCCAGGAAGGGGAAGTATGGAGCGGGCTCAAAGACTGAGCCCGCTCCATACTCAGCAGGCGTTGGTTGTATGTTACAGCCGACACGTCACTGCAACGGCCGGGATCAAAGATAACCGTGATCCTAGCTGTTTAACCACTTAGACGCCGCGGTCAATAGCGATTGCGGCATATAAGCCGTTAGAGAGAAAAGGGCGGCCCATTCCGACGGCCCATCGGCCGCCCCGCGTCGTGATCGCAGAGTGCCAAAGGTTGGCATGGCAGCCTAGGGGTCTAATGAAGGCCCCCAGGTCCAGATCTGCCATCCTTTGGCAGGGTTTAATAGGATCCAGTAAAAAAAACAAAACACAATATACTGGAATATATAAGTATTGCATTATATTGTGCAAACGATGCAACGATCGCTAGTTCAGGTCTCCTAGGGGGACTAATAAAAACAGTTGTTTTTTATATACAAAAAAATATGAAAAGTAATGAGGAAAAAATAAAAAATCAACATAATTGGTATCCCTACGTCAGTAACAGTCTGAACTATTACAATATAACATTATTTAACATGCATTGTGAACTACTGAATTGCTGTTTTTTGGTTACCTTGTCTCCCACAAAAAAATTGTATAAAAAGTGATCAAAAAGTCGCATGTAAAATGGTACCAATAAAAACGACAGCATGCTTTGCAAAAAACAAGCCCTCACACTGCTCAATTGACAGAGAAATAAAAAAGTTATGGGTCTCAGAAAATGGCGACACAAAACTATTTTTTAACAATTAGTTTTTTCTTTGTTAAAGTAGTAAAACTTTTTAAAAAATATACACAAATTTTTGTATCAGTAATTCTATTAACCCACAGAATAAAGTTGACATGTAGTTTTTAGCCACATGTTGAACGCCGTAAAAACGAAACCCAAAAGACAATGGTGGAATCAGTTTTTTTCCCATTACAACCCACAAGAATTTTTTTGCCATTTTCCAATACATTGTATGGTACAATAAATAGTGCCAAAAAACGACCACTCGTCTTGCAAAAATAAGCCCTCATACGGCTACATCGACAGAAAAACAAAAAAAGTTATGGCTCTTGGAAGGTGGGGAGGTAAAAATTAAAATGAAAACTCCTCACCAAATCAGCGGATATTCTTCATCCAATTTCAAGTGAATGGTTTTTGTAAACACATTTACATGTAGCATTAAAAATCTATGAATTACAATGAATTCAGCCATGAATTAGAATTAATTACAATGGGGCTAATCCGCATGCAAATCCGCTGGCACATCTGTGGCAGAAATCGGAATTTCAGCCTCAGATTTCTGCTGCAGATTCTTTGGGGGAAAAAAAACCACCACGTGAACATAGCCTAAAAGTAAGGATTTTCCGCTGGCAGATTAGTGGGATGGGGATTAGCCAAGTGGTGGGCCAAATATATTAGGGAAGATTTTATAAAAAAATGTCTACGTTTATTGTTCCTTTAAACACGTCTAAAATGAATGATGGCAATATATTAGCTATATGAGATTCATAGTAATGTAGCCTTCACGTCAGCTGTAACTGGGAAGGGCCCTATATTTACCAAGATTAATGTCAAGCAATTTTCAGCTTTGTAAGCAAAAACAAAAAACAGGCTCTGAAGTTATATTTGTAATGGTAAGGAATATAAGTTGTATCACATTAGCAAGTTTGAAATCTATGCTGATCCTTACTAAAAAAAAAAAAAAAAAAGGACTGTAAAAAAGAAAATTGTTATTTACAATGAGCAACGTAGAAAAGATTATTAGTACTTTACACAATGTCCATAACTTTACAAGATAACCTACAGACTTTATAGAAATTTGCTAGCCCAATAAGCATCCCAGAATGGTATAATTCCTGCTATTAATGCATGCATACATTACAACCTCTGTAAAGATTCCTTGTGAAAAAGTGGGGGGGGGGGGGGGGTTGGGAACAGGGGAGGCTTATATTAAAGAAGACTTAAGTACTAGGTCGAAACTCGTTGCATGGTGTTTTTTACATGTTGAATCTAAAAGAAATAAATAATTTTTTAAACAAACAAAAATTAAAATTGTGGAGTTATGCTCTTGCCACAGAGGCTACCACTATCACCACGAGAGGGAGTGATCCCATTTCTGAAATCCATTTGATTACCACTGTACAGAAGAAGCATACATCATCTGTCACTTACTTTTCCAGAATCATCTGCAGTCCACACAAACTGCGTGGGTGAATGGGCATTCTTCTATTTAGCAGTTTTTTGCAGAATGCATCAAGGACAGAGTAATGCTCCTCCAAGGTCAACAAGGGCTGTAGTTCCTCAATGTGCACTATTTCTATGCCCCCAAGGAGATGGCTAATCCGATCCTGTAGCTGAAGCAACTTTCTCTGGAGTAAATAGTAGCTGGGTAAACTTTCAAAAAGCTTGTTTAAAAAAACAAAAAACAAACGTTATCTCCAAACTGCATTAAAGAGAACCTGTCAGACCTTCTCATATGTCTAAGTTAGCAAATACGTGCATTCCCAATAAAATAATAATGCCAGAGAACCTTTTGATTGCTGGAGCAATTTTTCTTAAAGTGTACCTCCAATTCTAAAACAACTTTCCATAAATCAATAGTAAAAGCCCTGATAATAAACTTTGTAATATATCTTATTACAGAAAAATGCCTCTTTCTCCACTTATCAAACTTATCCCCACCCCTGCCTCCTTAAATGTTTACTTACTCAGAATTTTCTTCTAGTATCTGTAGAGCAGAGAAGAGATGGAGAGATCAGTAATTGGTAACTAAGAGATCAGGTTACAGCTGCCCATAGTAGTCTACGGAGAGCGGAGGGGGAGCAAGAGGAGAAAGCAGCTGCAGAGAAAGAGAGACTTGTGTTTTACTGTCTCACCTTAGTGCTGGAATGACAGCTATACGGTTTCTTACTGCTGTATAAGTTCTTCAATGCTGCTGCTGCGTCTGTGTGAGGGAAATAGAGATCTTCTCCGTATGCTGTGTAAAGGAGACTGTTAGCAGATAGTGTCGTGCTTCTGCTTCCTCCCCCCCTGTGGACTGCTGTAACCTGTGAGTTCTGGGTGAGTGAGCATTTAAGAAGGCAGGGTGGGGGGAGAAAGAGTATTACCAAGTTTCTTATCTTCACTTGTACTACTGATTTATTGAAACTTGTTTTATAATCGGAGGTACACTTTAAAACTCTGTGTTGTGCAGATCCTCGGTTATTCTTCCTGAAAATGTATGAATAAAGTGACAACTGGGCATTACCATTCCCCTTGTGAACAGGGAGTGTCCCTACACAGTCTGATTGTGTCAACATGGATTGGACATTGTCAGAGCGTAGGGACTCCCCCACTTCACACAAAAGTGCTGGTGGTGTGTATAAAAAACAAACAAACAGCAGATCATCTAGATCTATGGATCTAGATGAATTATAGTGCTTATGGAGCAAATGTGCTGAGATGTTTAGTGAATGCAGCCTGCGCCATTCATAAACTGAATCAGTAATAGATTTGTTCTTATATCAATTTTTTTTTTCGATTTCTACAGTCGTTTGTATTGTCTCTGAAAGTTGCCCGAGAGCCAACCTCACTGCATTATCTCGCAGGAATTGGAAGCGGGACCTCGGTGTGGACGGTAACCAACCTATTTATCCAGGGTGAAAAACACTGAAAGAGCACCAATAAGTCCTGCCCTGATAGATATGACTACATCCTGCATTCTCATCATGGACACTGGTTAAACTGTCTCTTTTTTTTTTTTTTTTTACTTCGGTGACTATGGGATTGGACCTCTGGCTGGACACAGCTCGTATAACCCTAAACTATTGTGACATTGCCTCCAAGCTGATGCTCTTTACGCATTATGGACTTTCTAACATTCACATAAAAAGATCTCCAGCTCTCAACGAGCAACCTTCTGATAATCTCGTCACAAACTACCAAACCAATATTCAGAGGGAAAGAAGAGGCCTTGCTCCTATGTGTTCACAGGTACGGATGGTAATCTCAAAGAGTCATCTGGGTCTTGTAGTCCTCGCTCCCGTATCCTCAACCTCAATTGCAACAGCATACGAACCCATAGGAGTTTAAGAAGCATATCCAATTTATTATACTCACAAAGTTGCAGTTAAAAATGAGTTTATCAAGAATAAAAACACAGTTTTCCCCAATCCCCATTAAGAGATTCACCTGCTTGGCTTCATCATCGCCCCAGGTGAAGCCAAGCAGGCAAAGCTTCACCTGTGAACACATAGGAGCAAAGCCTTCTATTTGGTGGTCTGTGAAGAGATTATCACACGGCAACCCATTGTGAGCTGTTCTTTTTACATGGATTTTTGACATAATTGATTGCACTGTCTAACATGTTGCTAGGCCCAGAAGCCTGACTTACTCTATCTGCCCACATGGATCTTAGCAAGATTCTCCCAGCCCCCTCCACTACTCCTACTTGAGGTTTCCTGCCCCTACCGTTGTAGCCATCTTTATTTTGTCTCTTAACGCATTAAATACACGGTGGCAAGAAACTTTTTAACGTGACTTTTTCAATGACTTTTGCGGTAAACTTGGCTACATCTGTACATATGGATGGATATCTGCGGACATGCTATGGATGGAGCCTTGACTTTTCTGTCTTTAGCCTGACTGGACTATCTTTTTGAGTGTGACTGGGACCTGGGCCTAACTGTTCCCAATTTGGCTATGACAGACACCGTGCTGGTGTTAATGGATCCCAGGTTCTTTAGGGTGGACCTTAAACTAATTTTTCTGGGAATCTCCTTACATTGTTCTACATAAGACCCTGCGTTCTCCTTTAGCCTATATCGGAACTTGTATTCTAGCTTTTCACTCTACAATTGCATCCACACTGTTTGTCTACATACTATAACAAAATCTGATCAGTATTTTTTTCATGTTATCTGTATGGGCTATGCTAATTGTTTGCTGCATTCTGTGATTGAGACCCCTGTATTGCAGTGTTCTGCTTGTTATTTTCCCTAATGCTCTAAGATCGGAGTTATGCTTATTGTGTACTCTTCTATGGCATATTGGTATAGTCTTACTGGACTCTTACTTATACCATGCATTTTTCATCTTGTTATGCTACTTTTGTCATGCTCGGATACGCATGCCTTGTTAAAAAAAAAAAAAGCCAATTAATATAGAAAATAAAGTAAATAAATACTGGGAGCAGTTTCTTATGTGATGCGACCATAAAGCAGAGATCAAAAGGTATCTTAAAGAGAGCCGAAGCAAGCAACCGTGGTGTGTAAATCCAACCCAATTGATCATTTCCCAAGAAAAGGGAATTTTATATATTTAATCCCATGAACCCTCCTAACAGGTACACAGCTTTGTATACAACACATAGGAAAAAAATTATTTTGTTTGGAAATATTCCTATGGACAAACTGATAATTTTCAAACGGATCCAGTGAAATAAACAGAAGAGAAGCGAATCACTACTAAATATTCCAGCACAGACGGAACCCGATTGCTAAAGTCTCCTGTATGCCATCAAACTAAGCTCCAGCCCACAATATGCTGTAAATCAAACCCTAGAACATTTCAGCAGCACATCATAAGCATCTGCTCTACACTTCTGAGCCTGATTTGTTCTATTTGGAGCAGTTTTCCTTTCATCCTTCACAGGAAAGTAGTCATTAAAATGATTATTATGAAACTATATCAAAACACACAGAGTGGGATAAGGTAAGGTAGTGAGGCAAAGTCATTGCTTCCATGTACACAGGAATAGCAATGCAGCATGCACGAACAAAAGATTTGGACAAAGCAATCCTTTTCCCCTAATGTCAGTAAGGTGGGACTGTAGAGCCAGAACGCATCAAATATTTCCAACTAAAGACCATTCATTTCTAAATGATTTCCTTAAAAAGAATATCTCAGCGTGATGAACAATTTAATCTTAAAGGGGTTGTCCAGTTTTCAAAAACCCATTTTAATATTCCATATGAATGCGAAGCCATAGGCGAAACGTGCGTCGAGGCGTGCTTTTTTGTACATCTTCCCTTCCTCCCTAAGACTTTCCCATCATGGCTAACAGTATATGGTCAGTCTCCATTATATTTATAGGCTTTAGATTCACACATTCAATTTTGAAGCAGTTGTTGGTAAAGTTTTCTAAGCTGTTTTTTTTTTTTTTACTCTAAAGCCAGGAGTGGATACAAAAGATAGGAGACGTATCATTCTTCCCTCTATACTTTTCCTTCCTTTTGTATCCACTCTTGGCTTTGGCAAAAAAAGGCATGAAAAACTGCATCTAAATTACATGTGTGTATTCAGACTAAAAATATGTTTTCCTAGGAAAACATACAACGGATTATCCTTGGGATAGGCCGTCAATGTTTGATTGTGAGGGTAGACCCTTAGGACCACTACTGATAAGCAGAATGTAGCCGTGGCACAGCCACGTGTATAGACATGCTTATGTGCCTGGATAAACATTGATCTGACACACAGTATGAGCCCATAGATTTCTATTCGTACCATATAACTAGGAAATTGTATGATGCTGCACTATGGTCGTATGCAAGAGATCTTAGGTTTTTTATTATTGTTGATTATTATTAATTGATTGATAAAGTGAAACATTGGCAGCCACATATGTTTTCTTTTACTGAAAGCCCATACTACAATGAAGGTTGGAAGCAAACAAGTGTCTTACTACAGTAATTATTTTATATGTCACAAAAAAGATGAAGCACTAATATGAATATCACCTTAGTCCAGTGATGATGAACATCCATTGTCCCCAACATCACATGCCCAGCTGCACTCACGCCTGTTTGGTCTGTGAATATGACGGTGTGTCCTAGGCAGTATAATATAATAAACAGCAGCTTGATTCAGTACATAATAACATGTTTCTGAATGAATGAAGAAAAACAAAACATTTTGTATATACTTGTGGAAACTCAGACAAATGTAAAGAAAGGTGTGGCAAAGATAGCTTGTTTTGATGCCCATTGAGGTCAGATGCTGGGGTGAAAAACTCTGGTGAGACCTGCTCCTAATCCTAACAATGGCCACACTTTTCAGATAGATGTCGGCGAACGCTCATTCGGCCGACAGCTATTCCTCTTGACCCTCCATACACATGATCGCTCAGCTTGGCCGGGTGTCCATGTGTTTTCAATAGGGCAGAATAAAGTCACTGTCAGACTCCTCTGGTAGAAACTTATCTACTTGTAAACAAAAGGATCGGACATGTTGGAATCCAACATCCCAATCCTACTCTCCCCCGACATCTGCCATGGGTGGAAAGTAGGGACACCGCTTTACACATTAAATGGTCGGCCGACATCAGCGAGTTAGGCCAACCTACACCTAATATGTGTGGCCACCTTTACTCTTTAACCTTCACTCTTCTAACACTACCTGCTTAGAGGGTGACCGGTAGTTCTATCAGCCTTCATTTTTTTTTTCAATATATGCCATTTATTCTCATATAGTACAAATAATGACTTTTTATTTTGTACTATTTGTTTCTCTTTTGAACTGGTCTTTTGCTCTTTGCAGATAATTACGGAAATGCTGCATATCCATGGTGTATTTTCTTAATAGGCAATGTCATTTGTACACTAGGGGCTTGTCCACACACAACGGAATTGCTGCAGAAAATTTCTGCAGCAATTCCGTTGAAAAATGCAGACATTCCGCTGCGGAAAAAATGCACCATTTCCTTACGGCAGAAAATAGTGCGTATTTTGCTGTGTTCTTCACACTGTTAGGAGATGGAGACATCGCCTCTGAAAAACGCAGCAATTGTGGCCATTTTCCGCAGCAGGAATTGACATGCTGTGGTCCGAAAAATATTCACTGTGTGGACATCCACTATGCTGCTACTGTATTCTGCTGCGTTTTTTCTGTCCAAAATTGCGGCCAGAAAAAACGTGGCAATTTCGCAGCGTGTGGACGAGCCCTAAATCTGTATTCGAATTTCCTGTGTTGTTCACTGCGACATCTATGATTAATAGAATTTGTATCTTTACATGTACTTCGTCTGTATTTTTTGGATGATTGTTAATAATCTGTTTACAATATGAAATGTCTACAGTGGGAACACCTCTCCCTCCTAAATGTCATATCCACAGGAAAGCTCACCTATCTGACATTTAAGCAAAACTGTCTAGAGTGGTAAAATAGAAGAAAAAAAAAAAAAAAAGAGGCAGATTAATGAGGGTATTTACCTTTTGCCATCTTCAAAGACACACAATTCTGTTTGACTAGACGACCTAAACTGTGCAGCTGGCCACAGCGATGAGCAATACCCCAGCTTCTCTGCCATCTGGTTAATAAGGGAATAATAGATTTTTTAAAAAGGATAATTTTGGCTTCCCATAAAATGTATTGTAGTTTGTATGTGTATGTCTGACATAGGGAATTAAGACTGTGAGCCCTATTGAGGACAGTGAGTTTAGGAATTGGTCTTTTATAGTTATCTAATAATAATAATAATAATAATAATCTATTGGCTCTGGAATGCCAGCCATTGCCCT
The DNA here is from genome assembly GCF_050947455.1 of Rhinoderma darwinii. NCBI lineage: Eukaryota > Metazoa > Chordata > Amphibia > Anura > Rhinodermatidae > Rhinoderma > Rhinoderma darwinii. The sequence goes on along the minus strand of NC_134691.1, from coordinate 272,703,035 downwards.
GTGAATGTTTTCATAAAACACAGTCCTCATTACAGAAAAAACTTCACCTATGGAAGACAAAGTCCCCTATAGTCCCTCCATTACAAACGGTTACTATAGTATGTTAACAATAAAAAAAAAACACCCTGCCAATTACACCTCATTAAGTCTGGAATATTCCCTAAAAAATAATTAAAGGGGGAAACTCCATTTTTTTTTTTTAACAGTTTTTCCCCTTAAAATGCAAGGAAGCACGAAAGGTGGAATTTGATGCTCCAGGCATGTATGCAAAATCTGTAAAAGGGCCCCCCACCTACCATGTGCTGTTTATAATACTGGTGTCTTCTTATGTCGCAGACGGGCCCCTTCCGGCACCAGGGCGACAGCTAGCTCTCCAACCCCTATAGCTATGCCCTTGTCTGGCACAGTTACGATAATTTATTTGGCAGGCAATAGAGTTGATTGGCCAAGTGGAGTGCTCTCTCACTGAAAAAATGATAGATGAAGTGAGGCAGCGGTCTACTGTATTATCTGACACCTGAGCTGTCCAAATAACCTCACAATGCTCAGGTCTGTGCTAGGCTTGTCACGATACCAGAATTTGAACTGCGATACCGATACTTCGTGTAGTATTGCGATACTTGATACCAAAACGATACATTTGCCAACAATAATAATAAAAAATAAAAATAAAAAAATAAGTTCTTCCATTTTCTGATGTGAGGCATGTGGTATTATGAATTTTGAATCTCCATGTGCCTCACATTAATAGTAATTAACCCCATCATGTTTCTCAGTGATAATGGACAACATTGGGTTAATGTGTGAGGTACATGATTACTATCAATGTGAGGCACATGGAGGTTCAAAATTCATAATACCTCGTGCCTCACATTAATAAGTGAAAGAAATAAGTTTTTTATTTTATTTTGTAACAGCGTAAACATAAATAACGCTATAAATTTTTTACGATAGCAACGATACAGAATATGTGTATATTTTATGTATTGAGATTATTTTAATGTTCATTGTAAAAAAATGTTTTTTTTTTATTTATTACTTTATTTTTTTTTACTTTTTAATTTGTCAATTTTAATGTACTGGCAGATCTATATGCCAGTACATTAGCCTGTGTACTGATAGTACACAGGCAGTTGTTAGGACATACCTCAGTATGCCCTAACAACAGAAAATATGGTCAGACAGCCCTGGGGTCCTTCAATGGACCCTGGGCCGTATGCCCATATATGGTATGACCCTTGATCCGTCACAGGGATTCCCTGTGACACGAGGGTATCCCCCCTTCTCAATTACCCCTTGAATGCTGCGGTCAGCTTTGATCGCAGCATTTAAGGGAATAGTGGCGGAGATGAGAGGTTTCTCTTATCCCTGCCGTTACAGCGGGACTGCGGCGGTGTAACACAGCCATTGCCCTGCTCCTGACAATAAGTGCGCGCATGGTCAGCATGAGGTGATGCGACCGGCACTGCACTAATGAGCGGCGGCGTAGGCACTGAAGACAGAACATCGGGGTGTTTTGAAGTTTGCCCATGTTCTGTCTTCAGTGCCGGCAATCATTAGTGCAGCGCCGACCGCATCACCTCATGCTGACCGCGTGCGCACTTGTCAGAACTCCGGAGCGGGGCAATGGCTGTATCACACAACTGCGGGCGCACAGCTTAGTATCGAAATACATGAATTAACGGTATCGAACCGTTTGAGGGTGCACGGTATCGAAACAGTATCAAAGTTTCGATGCATCGTGCATCCCTAGTCTGTGCCCCCTACCTCTGAAGTCTTCATAAACCACTTTCCTGTCAAGAAGCAGCAGTTTCCAGCAGGCGGATAAACTCCTCTGTCTTGAAAAGTTTTAAGATTTAGGAGCATCAACAGTCAAGAGAAGTGGTGTCAGGAAATCAGTACGTTACTAAGCTTACATCCGAAATCACTGACCTGCATACAATATTATTATACTTAGCTTATACAGTATTCATGTAGTTGGTATAACACCTGCCACTATTATATCCTAAATCAATGTTATAATGCACTATATCAGACAGGCCAATATATTTAATACTACTTTTCTAATGTACAATGACAGATAACGGCCCGAAGGACCCTATTGACTTACAGTGGTCCGTCGGTGTTCCGTCATGGTGTTAGTTGTTTTGATGGGAAGAATAGCACTGCGGTGTAAAAGTGAACAGAGCCTAATATCTGCTTATTACTTTGTGTAGTCCTAAACATATGAAAAATTGTGATCTAAACACGGTTCTTTTTGGGAGAATTTACCGAACATTAGAAAGTTGAAGCTTTTCAGACAGCTCTGTTTTCAAACGTTCTAGTTCTTCTCTTAATGGAAGACTATTGTTCAGCTTCTTCAGTGCCACCTCTTTGTTACTTTGTATCCAGGAACTATAAAAAAAAAAAAAAAAAATAACAAAACAATGAAATCCACTTTTATCGTAAAACCCAAGTCATTGTGAACTATGCATTTCTATAAAACCCGAGTTACTGTGACAAAACAATAGTTCCATAACCAGTATAACTTGCTGTTGAAATTTAGCTACTTCCAGAACCCAGCTATAAGTGGAAAAAAACAGGTCAGGAAGACAGACAGAAGAAGAAAATCTGAGAACACATCGCTAGAACATTATGCTTTCAGTACAGCCAAGTTTATATTTGATGTGCTTGAAGAAATAATAAAATGGTAATTAATTATATTATTTGATAATAAAATGTATTATTATTTATATAGCGTTAACTTCTGTAGTGCTTTACATAGCTTAATATTAAAGTATTACATTGAAACAATAGCAAAAGACAGTGCAGACAAGTGAAACAGTGGTTGCAAGATACAATACAAGCTCACAATCCCTAGAGAATAGATACAAGAGGCCAGCGAAAAGAGTAAGTAGCTCTAGACATGTCCGGTGGAGGCAGCTTTGGAATACCAGTTCGGGCGACTCTTTAAGCCAGTTTCTATGCTTATCTGAAGTTGTTTCAGTGAGCATTTGAATATTTGACGGGTTGGAGAATGTCGAATGGAATAAGGAAAAGAAATAAAGCACAAGAAAAGTATGCAAAAGTGTTAGGTAGTGGTTAGGGAGTGGTAGTGAGGAGGTTGTCGCTGGAAGAGCAGGGTTTGTGTGTGGAGTGATATCTTTGAATTAAAAAGGATGGGCATAATTGTATAGGGATATGTGGAGTAAAGTGATCATTTTTAATTGGATTGTTTTATGTGATGGAGACAGCTATTGGAGGGACTGACGGGGAGGCAGGCATTAGATGTAGAGGAGTCCTGCAATAGATTAGACAGGTGTTAGTCTGTTTATCAGTAGGCCATAAATGAGTGTTGCAGTGGTCTAGCAGGGATTATCAATTTGCGTACTAGCATTTTGGTGGTGTCCTGTGTAAAGCCGTCCATACACTTAAAATAGTTGTCAGCTGAACAATCTATCAGCTGACAGCTATTCATCCTGACTCCCTCATGTACATACACGCTCACCTCAACGAAATGTGAATGTGTATAAAATGGGGAGAGAGGAATAAGCATCTCCTGCGGGAATAAAGGATTGGGAATGTTAAAATTTAACATGCCCGATCCTTCTTTCCTCCGACAATTGTGCCACCCCTATACACATCAGATATTCAGCTGGGTTTGGCCGACTGTCATCTGATGTGTATAGGTACCTTAAAGGTAGGGATACAGGAAGTGAATTTGAGTTGTAGAGGACACAAGGCAGTCAGCGTGGATGTAAGATTAAAATGCGAGGGTTACATTTTGGGCAAGGAAGAAGACACTAAAAGTCCTGTCAGAGAGACAAAAAATGATTAAAAAAACAGGATGCCTAGTGAGGAAATAATCTAAAGCAGAAGAGAGTGATCAACAGTGTTAGAGGTCGCATAGGATTATTATAAAGTACTTACTTGCCTTTATATTTAGACATTTTTAAAAATAAAAAGCAATTGCACATAGCAGAGCAACAAAATTGTTATGCCTAATACACACGACCGTCGTGTGCCAGCCGGGTCCCGTCAGCGACCTGTGGAAAGATAGGATACGTCCTATATTTTCACGGATCAGAGAATCGGGTCAGTTTTCACGGACCTGATTCACCCGCTAAAGTGAATGGGTCCGTGAAAACTTTCGTGTGCCACTCGGATGATGTGAAAAACGGCCCAAGTGAAACTTAGTCATGTGCAACTGAACTTAAAGGACAGATAGATGCAGATCAGCAGCACAAGACAATTTTTTCAAACGGGTGCACGCCTCCTAGGTCACAGTCCAAGAGTGACCCCTCAATCAGGACAAAAAGAAATTGAGACAGCACTACCAAATATTCAAAACGAAGATCCTTTTATTCCACACACGTGGAATAAAAGGATCTTCGTTTTGAATATTTGGTAGTGCTGTCTCAATTTCTTTTTGAACTTAAAGGGAATGTGTTGCCAGAAAAACATGTTTTTTTTTTAAAAATTAAACATTTAGTGTGTGGGTGATTAAACATTGTTCAAATTTTTTTTATTTTTTTGCACAAGTCCATGTAATATTATAAATTATTTCTAATTTATAATACTACCCATTTTTGGTCACTAGATGGAGCTGTTCCCAAAATTGCAGCATTGCAACATTGGGTTAAAAGCCCTCGCTCTAGTGAGCTCTCAGCATCCCCCCCTCCTTTATCCTGGCTAGTGCCGGGATAAACGAGGGGTTTGAACGATGTAACCTCCTACACTGTGTGTCGCCATTTTTTGAGCTAACCCACAGTGTAGTAGGTTTACATACAGTAGTAAACACACACAAACACGAACATACATTGAAATCTCTTACCTGCTCCTGCCGCCGCGGCTCCCTCCGGCCCGTCCGCTCCGTTTGCTGCCGCTGGTGCAAGTGCACAAATCCGGAAGCCGCGACCGGAAGTAGTAATATTACTGTCCGGCCGCGACTTCCGGTCCACAGGAAAATGGCGCCGGACGGCTCCAATTTCGAATAGGACTGTGTGGGAGCGGCGCATGCGCAGTTCCCACACAGACGCCGTACACTGCAGTCAATGGGACGGGAGCCGTTCGCAGTCCCTATGGGACTGTGGCTGCCGTATTCCATGTCTGTATGTGTCGTTAATCGACACACACAGAAATGGAACAAAAAATGGCAGCCCCCATAGGGAAGAAAAAGTGTAAAAATAAGAAAAAGTAAAACACAAACACACAAATGAATATAAACGTTTTTAATAAAGCACTAACATCTTTAACATATAAAAAAATAATTTGTGATGACACTGTTCCTTTAAAGGACAGGTGTAGCGGAATTTTTTTTTTTTATATATGTTTTTCATTTTAGTATGTTATTAAAATAAATTTTATTTATTTGTGTTTTACTTTTTTATTTTTTCTTTCTTTTACTTCTCTATGGGGCTGCCATTTTTTTTTTCATCTCTGTATGTGTCGATTAACGACACATACAGAGATGGAATACGGCACATACATCCCCATAGAGAATGCAAACGGGAGCCGTTCCATTCACTAAAGCGTACACCGTCTGTGTGGGAACGGTGCATGCGCCGCTCCCACACAGTCCAAAAGGAAGGTCTTCGGCCGAGCGACATCCGGCGCCATTTTCATGTGGACCAGAAGCCGCGGGCCGGACAGTAAGATGACTACTTCCGGTCGCGGCTTCCGTCCATATGTTCAGAAGCAAGGTCTAGGAGCAGAGGGAGCGGACGGAGCGGAGGCGGAAGGAGCAGGTAAGTTATGTTTGTGTTTGTGTGTATTATACTGTGTGATTACACTGTATGTAAGCCTACTACACTGTGCATTCGCTCCAAAAATGGCGGCACACAGTGTAGGAGGTTTGAACATTCAACCCACTCCTTTCTCCTGGCACTAGCGCACTAGTGTCTACACAAAATTTGCTGCATAAAGCAATGAGGTTGCTTTATCACATTGCAATGCTGCAATTTTGGGAATTGCTCCCTCTAGTGACCAGCACATGGAAATGTTATAAATTAGAATCTAATTTATAATATTTCCTGACTTGTGAAAAAAATTAAAAAAATTAGAACAATGTGTAATCATTTATTGACTAACATTTTAACTAAAAAAAATAAAAAAAAATTCTAGCGACACATTCCATTTAATGTGTGGAGACAGCCAGAGTATACAGCACAGCTCCGTCTCTCCTTCCGCCTGTGCAATTTAAGTAGGGAGTCGGGTGAAGAAAATGGCTCCCTGTTCCAAGATCCTGACCCACAAAGAAAGAAACTACTTTATAAGTATTTCTGAGTTGTTTTTTTTTTAATGTACGAGTTTGTTAGCTTGTGCACAGTCTGACAGACGATGGAGGTCCCAGCAGTCAAACTCTTGCCAATAACACATTTATTTCAATGGATATGACAAATGTCTATGGCAGAAATTCGCCTTTAACCGCTTCCCGACCGCCCACAGTAAATTCACGTCGGCGCTTGCTGGGTGTAGTCTTCAAAATGGGGTCACTTTTTGGGGATTCCACTGTCTTGCTCCCTCCAGGGCGTTGCAAATGCGACATGGCACTGAAAACCAATCCAGCAAAATCTGCGCTTCAAAATCAAAATGGCGCTCCTTCCCTTCTGAGCTCTGCCGTGGGTCTAAACAGTTTAGTACCACATTTGGGGTATTGCCGTAATCGGGAGAAGTAGCTTTACAAGTTTTGGGGTGCTTTTTATTCTTTATACCTTGCAAATATTATTATTTTTTATATTTTTTCAGAAAAAAAAATAGATTTTCACTTTCACAGACAAACTCCAATAAATATAGAAAAAGACCTGTGGGGTCAAGATGCTAACTGTACCCCTAGATAAATTCCTTGAGGTGTGTAGTTTACAAAACCGTGTCACTTTTGGGGGATTTCCACTGTTTTGGCACTACAAGACCTGTTCAAACCTGACATGGTGCCTAAAATATATTCTAAAAAAAAGGAGGCCCCAAAATCCACTAGGTGCTCCTTTGCTTCTGAGGCCGGTGTTTCAGTTCATTATCACACTAGAGTCACATGTGGGATATTTCTAAAAACTGCAGAATCTGGGCAATAAATATTGAGTTACATTTCTCTGGTAAAACCTTCTGTGTTACAGAAAAAAATGTGTTACAAATGAATTTCAGCAAAAATAATTAAATTTGTCAATTTCCCATCTACTTTGCTTTAATTCCTGTGAAGCGCCTAAAGGGTTAAAAAACTTTCTGAATGCTGTTTTAAATACTTTGAGTGGTGCAGTTTTTAATATGGGGTGATTTATGGGGTCTATCTAGTACATAAGGCCCTCAAAGCCGCTTCAGAACTGAACTGGTCCCTGTAAAAATAGCCTTTTGAAATTTTCTTGAAAATGTGAGAAATTGCTGCTAAAGTTCTAAACCTTGTAACATCCTAGAAAAATAAAATAATGTTCAAAAAACGATGCAAATATAAAGTAGGGGGGCGTGGCCAGCTGCTGATGTGAGAGGACGTGTGTGGCGATAGCTCCGGGCCAGCATCCTGTCTAAAATCCTCCTGACGGTGCTGTAATCCTTGAAATTAGCCAAAATTCCTTACCAACTGCGTCGGAAGGGAAGGATAACTTCCAGGAAAAAGATGAGCCCGCCTAAAGCGATGGACGCGGCGGAAAAGCTGAAATCATATGCCCGCGTGGTGATCCAAGATGGCGTCGGCGGGAGTTCTTCTGTGCAGGCCGCGGCTGTGGCTGGGACATCCACCCCTGCTCCCTCGGAACAGGATGCAGGAATCACGCTGCAGGAGGCATCGGATAAGCTGCTGACAGCCATCCTCGAGACACGTACGACACTAACGGCTAAGATTGATGAGGTGAGAGTGGACGTGGGCCTATTGAGGCAGGATCTGCAAAATGTGCGGGAGAGAGTCACGGAGACGGAGGGCAGGATTTCAACCTTGGAAGACCTTACTGCTAACATGCCGGCGGCTATTCAAGATCTGCACCGTAAAGTTGATCTGTGGCGCCAGAAATCCGACGATTTAGAAAATAGATCGCGCCGCAATAATCTCCGCATTGTGGGATTGCCGGAGAGGGCAGAGGGGCAGAGTCCTGGAGAATTAGTGGAAAAATGGCTGAAGGAGATTTTTCCAGCTGCCTCCTTCTCGTTGGCGTATGCGGTGGAAAGGGCGCACAGGGTTCCAGCACGGTTACCAGTTCCGGGTGCTCCCCCAAGACCACTGCTTGCTCGGATGTTGAATTGCAAAGATCGGGACACGGTTCTGTTGGAAGCTCGGAAGGCCGGCGGGATTCGATTTGAAAATGCCTCTGTGTCCATATATCCGGACTTTCCTCCTGATTTGCAGCGACAGAGGGCGTCATATGTCCCTATCAAGCGCCGACTCCGGGACATGCAGATTCCATATTCGATGGCCTATCCGGCTAGATTACGGGTTGTGGATGGAGATCGAGCCATATTTTTTACGGATCCATCTGAGGCGGAAGAATGGCTTACGAGCAAGCATAGGTGATCTCCTCGACGCTGATCGCTGTGCAGGCTGGGAGGTCATTGCCGATATATGGAACTCATGGATACCCCATATTGCGTGTAGTACAGAAGTTCCAGTTGAAAGTATCCTTATAAGATAATGATGTGATGTTATAACATGTTATCTGCAACCTGCTATGGGGGGCCTGAGGTCTGTGTTATAAGCTGGGCAGTTTAGTCCTCATAATCTCTTCCTTATGTGTTCTGAATAAGAGAGATGGTGGACGGTTAATATGAGTCAGGTTTTAAAAATGTTTTATGATATCTGGTGGATGGGATGCTGGTCGGGAGAAACGCTATACCTATACAGATAGTGTGTTTGCGGCAGAAATGCGCTAGCCGTAGACACTACCCCCTAGAGTATTGGCTACGAAGGTTTTCTCCTGTTGAGCAATGTCTGTTCTTGATGTTGTTATGAAGGATATTGAGTCAACTCACATTGCCGCAGAAATTGGCATAAATATTGTACACCTACGAGACATAGAGGGAACTGCAGACGGGGTTGGGACAATTGTCACTCAGGGGCTTGTGGTTAGGATCCTGGGCTACGGTGCCGGAATATGTGTTAACAGTACGAAATGGCAGGATTACGGTTAATGTCCTGTAATGTCCGGGGAATGGGGTCTCCTGAACAGAGGCATATGATATTCGCTGCTGTGCGGAGACAGCGTCCACATTTAACGTGTCTGCAGGAAACACACATGACACCTGATACTGTGAGGAGTTTGAGTAAGCCCTGGGTGCAGTGGGTGGGACATGCCTCACACACCTCGTACTCTAGAGGCGTGGCCATCTTAGTGCATGTGGAGCTCCGTTGGAAATTGCTACAATCCAGCATGGACCCAGAGGGGCGGTACATTTTTCTACATGCGGTTCTTGATGAATGTCCATATGTGATCTTGGGGGTTTACAATCCTCCACCAGCTTCACTGGCAATATTCCAGGAAGCCGTTCGATTTGTGTCAGCATACCCGGGGGCCCGGGTGATTATGATGGGGGATCTCAACTTGGTTATGGACCCTGGTATAGATAGATTTCAGGAGAATGGGAATAGAGGTCCTGGAAGCCCCTCACAGTTAAGTCTCCTTGTAAAGGAAATGGGATGGATTGATCTGTGGAGAGCGACACACAGAGGGATCAGAGAGTACACATGCCACACCCCACAGTACAATGCGCTGTCCAGAATTGATTATATATTTGGATCGCCTGCGGTTTTCCAGGAGGTAGATTCTGTGGAACATTTACAGAGGGGATCTCGGATCACAGCCCGATCTTACTAACATTGAAAAGGCCACAGGCAGGCAGAAGGGGTATGGGTAAAATTCACCCGTTTTGGCTTCAGCTCATTCAACAAAACGATCGTATACCGGATCAGCTATCAATATTTATAGAAGCACATGCTCAGATGGAAAATCGATCACTGGTGTGGGATACCCTTAAGGCCTATTTGAGGGGATGTCTCCGATCCTCCATATCCTATGTAAAACGTGCTTCCGCCCTGCAGGAGGAGGACTTAGCATATTAATGTTCACAGGCGGAAGGGGCATTTGTTCAGGATCCCACACCAGCTAACCGGAATGCCTGGCTGGATTTGAGTAGACAGTACCTACAGGTCTTGAGGGATAAGACTTCGCGTAGTCTATTCTTTAGTAAACAATCTCATTTTGAATTGGGCAATCAATCGGGTAAAATTCTTGCTCATATGGTGCGGAACAGTTCTAGATCCCCCCCGGTGATGGGTATAATGGGGCCTGGCGATAGAACCTACACCTCCTCGAGGGATGTTCTCGAACAATTCACACAGTTTTATGATCAGCTGTATGCTTCAAAAGTTGATTATAGGATGGATGAGATGGAGAAGTATTTGGATGGAATATCGTTTCCTACGTTGACAGCCGAGCGGGTGGCAATGCTGGATGCCCCATTCACGGTAGACGAGATTTTGGAGGGGATGGCGTCTATGGCTAAGGGGAAAGCCTCAGGGCCGGATGGTATCCCCCTTGAGGTATATCTACAGTATGGGGAGCTGCTGGCCCCTCAATTGCTGGCCCTGTTTGAGCATAGTTATCGGAGCTCTGCTCTTCCGGAATCCATGTGTGACGCCACCATAATTGTACTGCTGAAACCAGGCAAAAATCCAGATGAATGCGGGTCATATAGACCGATCTCGCTGCTGACAGTGGATTACAAGATTTTTACTAAAATGCTAGCTAATAGGCTATGTAATGTGATAAAGGAGATCATCCATTCAGACCAGTGTGGCTTTATACCCGGCAAGTCGACCTCAGAGAATATTAGACGGGTACAGGTGGTGACGCAGATTGGATGGGAGGAGCAGCAGGACTGGGCGGTGGCATCTCTGGATGCGGCAAAGGCATTTGACTCGGTAGAATGGCCCTATCTGCTGGCAGTGCTGCGAAGATTTGGGTTTGGGGATGGATTTATTAATTGGGTCTCCTTGTTATATAAATCTCCACGAGCGCAGGTGCTGGTGAATGGGGACCTGTCCCCTTCCTTTGGCCTCCATAGGGGCACGAGGCAGGGGTGCCCACTTTCGCCACTTCTTTTCGCATTGGCCATTGAACCATTGGCTCTTAACATCAGGAGGGATCCCGCATATATGGGAATTAGAATAGGGGACAGAGAGGACCGGATAGGGTTATATGCGGATGACATGGCGTTGTTTATGGCAAATCCCAATGCCACCCTTCCTAGGGCCATATCCCTCATTAACGTTTTTGGAAGGTATTCCGGGTTACTAATTAATTGGTCCAAATCGTACCTGATGCCTTTGAGGCAGGATGACTGTGGATGGGGCACCCAGTTCTGTGGACTGCCAGTAAGACCAGAGTTCCAATACCTGGGGATTAACATTGCTAGGGATAGTTCTAGATCGTACGGGTTAAATGTAGCGCCCTTGGTCACGTACCTAAGGGATAAAATACAGGTGTGGAAAGGTCTGCCTTTGTCAGTGGCAGGACGCGTTAATCTGTTAAAAATGATAGTATTGCCGAAGTTTTTGTATGTGTTGGAGCACATGGAGGTGTTGGTGCCTAAAAGCTTCTTTAAAATAATAAATTCGCTGTTCGCGCCGTTTGTGTGTGGGGGGGGGGGGGGGAGATCTAAACTCAAGCTGTCGATTCTACAAAGACCTAAAGATGAGGCCGGAGCTGCGTTACCGGATGTTTTTCTATATTACTTGGCGGGTCAGCTCAGGTACTTGACTTCTTGGGTCTCCCCCCCCCTAACTACTAATGCTGAGTGTCATTTAGCCAGGGTGTTGGGCTTGAAAACCCTGTGGCCGATATTGGAACCGCATGATTTTAGACACCGCTCCCTGCTACCCTTGCATAAGTTGGCCAGACGAGTCTGGCAACAGGCTAAAGATCTACTGGGGTTTGAGGGGGTGGTGGCGGAGAGTCCGCTGTGGGAGAATCCGAGTTTTTCCCATTTGCACGGGATGGTGGGGAAACGTTACTGGTCCTCTAGAGGGGTAGCTGCTCTATCACAATTGATAACGGAAGAAGGGTCGGTCATGACGGTGAGTGAGATTCAGGCAGCATTCAATATACCACCGAGGGATGAATTATATTGCATACAGCTCCATCATGCTCTATTAGCACAATTTCCACTGAATTCCGTGACGTACTCTAGCTGTGACTTGGTGGTGAGGTTGAACACGCCGTTTACACGTGGAGTCGTTTCTCAAATTTATTCTTTTCTACTGGAGGCTAAAATGCGAATGGAGCCCCTTGTGGCTGAAGATAGGTGGCGTGCACTAATTCCACAACTCACAGCGGAAGAATGGAGGGAGGCTCAGGGTTCCCATTTGCTGGTTTCACCAGCGGCAAACAATAAATTAGTGCAACTGTTCATCATCCACCAATGTTATTTGACGCCCGTAAGATTACATCGTATGGGAAGAATGGAGTCCTCACAATGTCATAGGTGTGGAGAGATACGGGCTGATTTTATTCACCTACTGTGGGGTTGTCACTGGATTCTTAGCTTTTGGGAGGAGGTGGTTGCATTATTGACAGCAGTGCTGGGGAGGACGATACCCTGTAGGCCGGAGGTGTGTCTGCTGGGACTGCTCAATGAGGAACAATGGTCAATATATGAGAGGACCTTCCTCAGAGAAACACTATTCATGGCAAGGAAGGCGGTGGCCATGAGATGGATGGATGATAGGGCCCCGACAGTAGCGCAACGGCGTAAATTAGTCAATGACATACTTCCATTTGAGAAAATAGTGTATAAACACCGGGGGAAACCGGCTAAATTTGATTTGATCTGGAATGGTTGGTGCTCATCGAATCTCACTCACTGTACAGTCCAAGGGCTATCAGATGCTCTGATTCAAGCTAGGGGCGGGAGCGGGTAAAGAAGTCGGGAGGAGGACACTTCCAGGTGCTTTGGTTTATGTTGTACAAAATGATGGGTGCGTTATTGCAGAATATTGAACTGGGGGCGTATTCCTAATTTCGTGATGTACCGGATTAAAAGTTGTGTTAGAATGATTTGATCAATCTGTACTATATATATGTGGTCTGCGAACCACGGTATAACATCATGGGTACCTGCGAGTACTCCTTTTGTATGTATTGATTCTTCTGACATATGTACTATTGAGTGTATAATGTTATCCTGATGTATGTGATGGTTTGACTCTGACAGTTACTTTTAATAAAACGAGTTTAAAAAAAATAAATATATAAAGTAGACATATGGAATATGTGAAATAGTAACTATTTTGTGTGGTATTACTATCTGTTTCACAAGCAGATGCATTTAAAATTAGAAAAATCTTAATTTTTGCAAATTTTCTATACATTTTGGTGTTTTTCACAAATAAGCAATGAATTTATTGACCAAATTTTTCCACTAACATAAAGTACAATATGTCACAAGAAAACAATCTCAGAATCGCTTAGATAGGCAAAAGCATTCCAGAGTTCTTACCACATAAATTGACACGTCAGATTTGAAAAAATGGGGCTGGTCCTGAAGGCCAAAATGAGCTCGGTCCTGAAAGGGTTAATGCCTCATAAAAATTAGTGTTAAGGCCTATTCACAACACTGATTTTTACTATGCCAATCCAAAAGTACACAGACAGTCACACATCAAAATACATACACACATCTAAACAGGTTATTAACCCGATAGTGATGCCCCATAGTGTTTTTACGGCTGCCACTAACAGGCTTTATTCTGATGCAATAGCCTTTTTACGGCGCTGCATCGGAATAACTAAACAGAGCAGGGAGCCGTTAAATGTCCCTGCTCTCAGCTAGGTAGCTGAGGGCTGGGGGGATCCCTGCTCGAACAGGTGAGATCGATATAAGTATCGATCTCACCCGTTTAACCCCTCAGATGCGGCGCTCAATAGCGAGCGCCGAATCAGAGTGGTTTTGGAGAGAGGAAGGGAGCTTTCTCTCATCCCACCGGCACGGCACCCGGCGATAAGTTCGTTGGGTGCCAGTGTCTTCTTTGGCAGCCGGGGGGGGCCTAATAACGGCCTCTGGTATGACCAAGCAGATGCCTGTCCGTTTTACACGGACAGGCATAATACACTGCAATACAGAAGTATTGCAGTATATTATAAAAGCGATCTAGTAAAAAAGTTTAAAAAAAGTTTAATAAAAAGTGGGGAAAAAAAAGTGAAAAAATTTGAAAAACCCACTTTTTCCCCTTACAAACTGCTTTATTAGTAAAAATACAAAATAAAGTAAAAAAGTTACACATATTTGGTATTTCCGAGTCCGTAACGACCCCAACTATAAACTTACTACATAATTTAACCCACACGGTGAACGTCGTAAAAAATAAAATAAAAAAACATGCAAAAATTGCTGTTTTCTTTGAATCCAGCCTTAAAAAAAAAGTCATAAAAAGTGATCAAAAAGTCGCATCTACTCCAAAATGGTACCGATAAAAACTACAAGTCGTCCCGCAAAAAAAAAAGCATCCAACTGCATCGGCGAAAAAATAAAAAAAGTTATGGCTCTTCAAATATGGAGGCACAAAAACAAATAATTGAAAAAAAAAGTGTTTTTACTGTGTAAAAGTAGTAAAACATACAAAATCTATATCAATTTGGTATCGTTGCAATTATAACAACCCACTGAATAAAGTTATTGTGCTATTTATACCACATGGTAAATGGCGTACATTTAGGATGCAAAAAAGTGTTGCGAAATTGCAGCTTTTTTCTATTCCCCCCCCCCAAAAAGTTAATAAAAGTTAATCAATAAAGTCTATGTACCCCAAAATGGTGCTATTAAAAATTACAACTTGTTCCGCAAAAAACAAGACCTTATACAGCTATGTCGACGCAAAAATAAAGAAGTTATAGATCTTTGAATGAGACGATGGAAAAACGCAAAAAATGACTTGGTCATTAAGGTCTAAAATAGGCTGGTCATTAAGGGGTGAAAGCGGTTTCCTCACAAATACAACCACTTTTATAATAAAGTCGGCGGGTCCTGCTTCTCTCATTCCCAGCGCTCAACTGTTACCGCCAGGAAAAGATGCATTTAAGCATACAATTCCCCTGCAGCGGACAAATGAATGGCCGTCCGCCATCTGACAGAGCGGCTCTTCGTTCTGGAACATAGAAGGAGGTCTTAAGCGGAGAATTCAGCTCTATGACATCCATATGTCGTAATAGGGATTATGGACAGTGGTTGTTATCTTAAGATCACTAGACAGAGGTATTAATTGTACATGTGGCATTGTTAAAGAGGCTCTGTCACCAGATTATAAGTGCCCTATCTCCTACATAATCTGATCGGCGCTGGAATGTAGACAACAGCAGTGGTTTTTATTTTGTAAAACGATCATTTTTGAGCAAGTTATGAGCAATTTTAGATTTAGTTTCTTAATGCCCAACTTGGCGTGTTTTTACTTTTGACCAAGTGGGTGTTGCAAAGAAGTGTATGAGGCTGACCAATCAGTGTCATACACTTCTCATTGTTCCAGCCCAGCATGATCCACAGCACAGTGAGACCTTGACTTTCCTTCAGCTGCTCTCCAATGTCACCCATTTACTCCTACTCAGACAAGGAATCAATCTGGGTAATAGGAGCAGCTGTAAATGTTATTCTAATATACAACTTAAGGTTTAATAAAACATTTACAAAGCAGCTTTCCATCTCAAAAAAACTACTGATGTAGATGATACTTACATAATAGTTATTTCTGTTTTCTGTGCTTGCGCCAACTCCTCCTCAGGGTCCTTGTATCCAGTGAACGAGTAAAAAGTCTTGTCCCATTTTATGGGCCTGTAGAATGAGGATGTAGCTCTGCTTGCAGACCTCACACTATCTGATAAGCTTTGCACATGGTCAGTGGACAGGCTGCACGAATTTAGAATGCCCAGGACTGTACTCAAAAGGTCCCTGGTATCTAAAGTAAAGCTAACTGTTCGAAAACCTGTAAATGCAAATATAATACAGAAAATTACCATATACAATGACAAGAAAAAAGTACAACCTCTACATATCAATACATAATAGAACTAGAACCGATATTTACAATATTTAATGATAATTGCTACATCTATGGTACTAAAAACAAATAAAATCTGCTGCTTCGCTGGTTTGAACACTGGGTATTTATGCTTCAACATTTTTCTCAGTAGTTCGTGAAATGCTACAATTATAGCGTTTACTTTACTACGGTCAGAAAAATCCATGCATGGCAGTGCAAGTGCATAAAGTTTATATGGGAAATAACATTTGTATACTGGGAAACATCTTTTTGTGTGTTTCCCCTTCCCGAGGAGCATTCAGACTTAAAAATAAACAAAAGCGTGGTCAAATGTTTTAGTCGATGACAGATTTAGTCGTTACCATGTCTTAAAAGAAGTTTCATTCTGTAGCTAGACAAGACCAGAACCAGCTAGAGAAAAAAGAAAAACCTGCCCTCGCACTTGTAACAATCAGAGTTAATCTAGATCTATATAGACCGAGCAGCTCTGCCTCATACTGGAATTCTGGTGATCACATTATTTGTCATGGCTTCACTGGGATGTATCCAATTTATGTATAGGAAAAAAAAACAGACAATAGATTCAGTGAAGACATCGACAACTACTTTGGTATTGTAATAAATATAGTTAACTATGTAGACTTGCTGTTACTTTGACCAACAAGTCTTTTTCTGATCACTGCTTAAAGCGACTGTCCATTTGTGAGCTTGAAAATTATATGTAGATCAGTAGTCAGTCATGCTTACCAGCTATTTATTTTTCTCAGTGCTTGCTGCCTGGCTGCTTTTTAGTTTAGCTCCGTTAGGACAGAGGTGTGCTCTGTGACTAAAGCTTAGCTACAGTGCCTACAGGGAGTGTCAGGTAGTCTGAGACACGCCTCCAGTCTCATCATTGGTTCAGGCTGCTGCTCTCTCCCTCCCACTGCAGCTCTGCCTCTCCAGCTTGGTTTCTGTGTATAAACACGTCTATCACAAGCTCAGAGGGAAGTCCGTGCATGTAGGGCATGTTTCTATTACAGCAAGCGCAGAATGATAATAAAGTAGACTACTAAACTACCAGTAGGAAAAAGAGGATCAGGTAATTGCCACACATATACTGCAGCAAATGAACCTGGAGAGTCATTTCAATTAAAATCATAATGATTCTATGTTGTTATTCAATAACACATGAAAAATGGGCAAGATTGGGAAGTGTGTTAATAGTTTTTAGAAACTATAAATCTATATCGTACATACAGTGGTTTTCCTGTTTTGTTGCATTATAACCTTAAATTACAATACATTTTTGGGGAGTTTGTACCATTTTATTTACGCAACATGACTACCACTTTAAAAGCTATGTACACCTTTGAAATCGTTTTTTTTTAAATCGTTGTCAGAGTGATTGGTGCAACTTCCTAAATACATTTATTAAAAATTATTTTAACTTTTTGAGATACAGCTGCTATGTATCCTGTATACAGAGCAGTTGTATCGTTCGCTAATACCTGAATCCATCTGTATTCGATCACATCTAAGTTATGAACCAGGGCGAGATGTCTATTCAGAATCCTGACACTTCGCTAACGTTTGTCTGAGATTTACAGCAAGGCAAGCGTAATCTCGTTTTAAATGTCAGTTTACAGCGTAATCTCGCGAGATTACGCTTGCCTTGCTGTAAATCTCAGACAAACGTTAGCGAAGTGTCAGGATTCTGAATAGACATCACATCCTGGCTGGAGGTAATGTATATTCACTGTCAGGACACTTAAGTAATGTTAGTGTTTGTCTATGTGGCTGCACATAGTGATCTAGTAAGATCACTATGTGCTGTGTAAAAGAATGTGGAGAAGTGTATGACGCTGATTGGTCAGCGTCATACACTTCTCTCCACAACGCCCACTTGGTCAAAAAGTAAAACACGTCCAGTTGTCCATTAAGAAACTAATTAGCATAAAGCTAAAATAGGTCATAACTCCGTCAAA
This sequence comes from Rhinoderma darwinii, assembly GCF_050947455.1. Classification (NCBI taxonomy): domain Eukaryota; kingdom Metazoa; phylum Chordata; class Amphibia; order Anura; family Rhinodermatidae; genus Rhinoderma; species Rhinoderma darwinii. Next base: position 272,685,089 of record NC_134691.1, on the reverse strand, counting down.
AATGATCGTTTTTCTAAATAAAAAAACACTGCTGTAATCTACATTATAGCGCCAATCACATAATGTACAAGATAGGGTACTTATAATGTGGTGATAGAGCCTCTTCGAGCAAAGGCTTTTTTTTGGCCACTCTTCCATAAAGAATGTACAGCTTATAGTGGTCCTATGGACAGAAACAACCATCTCCGCTGTGGATCTTTAGATCTCTTTTAGTGTTATCTTTGGTGTCTTTGTTGAATCTCTGATTAATGCCCTCCTTGCCCGGTCTGTGGGATTTTGCGGGTGACCTTCTCTTGCCAAGTTTGGAGTTGTTACATATTCTTTCCATTTTGTTATAACAGATTTAATGCTGCTCCGTGGGATGTTCAAAGTTTGGGATATATTTTTATAAACCAACCCTGATCTTAACTTCTCCACAACTTTGTCTCTGACCTGTTCAGAGAGCTCCTTGGTCTTCATGATCCTTGTTGAGTGGTGTTTCAGATTCAGTGGCCTTTCAGAACAGATGTGCTTATTCCTATTCATGTGACAGATCATGTGACACTTTGATTGTACATGATTCACCTTATGCAACTAATTATGAAGATAACTGATTTGACCAGACCTTATTTAGGCGTTTCTTAGCAAAAGGGGGTGAATACATATGCACTCACAACTTTTTAGCTGATTTTTTTTTTTTTTTAACAAGGTATTTTTTCTTCATTCCACTGTAACAATTTTGACTATTTTGTCAAGTCCATTACATAAAATCATATTTAACCCCTTCAGGACTGAGCCTGTTTTGGCCTTCAGGACACAGCCGATTTTTTCAAATCTGACATGTGTTACTTTATGTGGTAATAGCTTGGGAATGCTTATACCTATCCAAGCGATTCTAAGATTGTTTTCTCGTGACATGTTGTACTTTATGTTTGTGAAAAAATTTGGTCGATAAATTTGGTATTTATTTCTGAAAAACACCAAAATTTATAGAAAATTTGTAAAAATGTGCATTTTTCTAAATGTAAACGTATCTGCTTGTAAAACAGATAGTAACACCACACAAAATAGTTAATAATTAAAATTTCCCTTATGTCTACTTTATGTTTGCATCGTTTTTTGAATGTCCTTTTATTTTTCTAAGAAGTTACAAGGCTTAGAACTTTAGCAGCAATTTCTCATATTTTAAAGAAAATTTCAAAAGGCCACTTTTTCAGGGACCAGTTCAGTTCTGAAGTGGCTTTGAGGGCCTTATATATTAGAATATCCCCATAAATCACCTCATGTTGAAAACTGCACCCCTCAAGGTATTCGAATCAGCATTCACAAAGTGTTTTAACCCTTTGCTTTAATTCCTGTGAAACGCCTATGTTAGAGGTGAAATTTACAAATTTAATTTTTTTTGCTGAAATTCATTTCTAATACATTTTTTTTTTTGTAACACAGAAGGTTTTACTCGAGAAATGCAACACAATATTGTATTGCCCAGATTCTGCAGTTTTTAGAAATACCCCACATGTGGCCCTAGTGCGTTAATGGACTGAAACACAGGCCTCAGAATCAAAGGAGCACCTAGTGGATTTTGGGCCTCCTTTTTTTTAGAATATATTTTAGGCACCTTGTCAGGTTTGAAGAGGTCTTGTGGTGCCAAAACAGAGGAAACACCCCAAAAGTTACCCCATTTTGGAAACTACACCTCTCAAGGAATTTATCTAGGGGTATAGTTAGCACTTTGACCAGTGATCATTAGATCGCTGGTACAATATACTGCAATACTAATGTATTGCAGTATATTGTTATTTTTACAGGCTTCTGTAACAGCACGATTGCTATTCCTGTCCGTTAGTCCCGGGTGTCAGCTGTAATACAGCACGTGAGCCCGCTCCATACATCAAACACCAAACCATGACGTGCTATTAAAGGAACAGTGTCACCACAAAACATTTTTTCATGTCAGTTTAATGTTAGGGTATGTTCACACGGCCTATTTACGGACGTAATTCGGGCGTTTTTGCCCCGAATTACGTCTGAAAATAGCGCCTCAATAGCGCTGACAAACATCTGCCCATTGAAAGCAATGGGCAGACGTTTGTCTGTTCACACGAGGCGTAAATTTACGCGCCGCTGTCAAATGACGGCGCGTAAATAGACGCCCGCGTCAAAGAAGTGACCTGTCACTTCTTTGGCCGTAATTGGAGCCGTTATTCATTGACTCCAATGAATAGCAGCGCTAATTACGGCCGTAATTGACGCGGCGTTCAAGCGCCTGCACATGCCGGTACGGCTGAACTTACGGGGATGTTTTCAGGCTGAAACATCCCCGTAATTTCAGCCGTAACGGACGCCCTCGTGTGAACATACCCTTAGTGTTTTATTAAAAACGTTTTTATTTATTTGTGTGTTTGTGTGTTACTTTTTTCTATTTTTTCACTTTTTCTTCCCTATGGGGGCTGCCATTTTTTTTTCCATTTCTGTATGTGTCGATTAACGACACATACAGACATGGAATACGGCAGCCACAGTCCCACAGGGACTGCGAACGGGGCCCGTCCCATCCACTTCTGTGTACGCCGTCTGTGTGGGAACTGCGCATGCGCCGCTCCCACACAGTCCAATTTGAAATGCGCGCCGTCCGGCGCCATTTTCCTGTGGACCGGAAGTCGCGGCCGGACAGTAAGATTACTACTTCCGGTCGCGGCTTCCGGACTTGTGCACTTGGACCAGCGGCAGCAGACGGAGCGGACGGGCCGGAGGGAGCCGCGGCGGCAGGAGCAGGTAAGAGATTTCTATGTATGTTCGTGTTTGTGTGTGTTTACTACTGTATGTAAACCTACTACACTGTGTGTTAGCTCAAAAAATGGCGAGTGTAGGAGGTTAGACCGTTCAATCCCCTCGTTTATCCCGGCACTAGCCAGGATAAAGGAGGGGGGGATTCTCAGAGCTCACTAGAGCGAGTGCTTTTTTCCCAATTTTGCAGCAAAAAGCAATGTGGTTGCTTTACCACATGCAATGCTGCAATTTTGGGAATAGCTCCATCTAGTGACCAGCAATGGGAAATATTATAAATTGGAATTAATTTATAATATTTCCTGACTCGTGAAAAAAATTAAAAAAATGTGAACAATGTTTAATCACCTACACACTAAATGTTTAATTAAAAAAAAAAACAAACATGTTTTGCTGGCAACACATTCCCTTTAAGTCATAGTGCGCAAAGGGGTTAATGCACAGCGGATGGTTCAAAGTGAATATTGCAATTTTCCACTGATATACCATTTTAGTGCGTAATATGTTGTGCCCAGTTTGTGCCACTGAAGACAAATACCTCATAAAACGATAAGCGGGTTCTCCCGGGTATGGCGATGCCATATATGTGGGTGCAAACTGCTGTTTGGGCTCGCTGCAGGGCTCAGAAGGGAGGGAGCGCCATTTTGCTTTTGGAGCACAGATTTTGCTTGGTAGTATTTTGTTTGGGGTTTTACTGGTATTTCAGTTTATAATGTGGGGGCATATGTAATCTGTGCGGAGTACATCAGGGCATAATAAGAGGGTATCATAATGTGGTAAATAAATAATAATTTATAGATATGTGGCCGGTGTCGCACTGATAAATGGCGCCCGATCTTATCCGCTTTTTGAACACTGCGCATTTTGTATTGCCATATTCTGACAGCCAGAACTTTTTTATTTTTTCTCCACCGGAGCTGTGTGAGGGCTTATTTGTTGCGGGACAATCTGTCGTTGTCATTGGTACCATTTTGGGGTACATGCGATTTTTTTATCACTTTTTATTCAATTTTTTTGAAAGCCGGGTGACCAAAAACAAGCAATTCTGACACGGCGTTCACCGTGCGCTATAAATTACAATTTAACTTTATTCTGCAGGTCGATACGATTACGGCGATACAATATGTATATAGGTTTCTTTATGTTTTGCAGCGTTTGCGCAATAAAATCACTTTTTTATAAAATAATTTATTTTCTGTGTCACCATATTTTGAGAGCTATAACTTTTTTATTTTTTTGTAAAAAAAAGCTGTGTAAGGGCTTGCTTTTTGCGGGCCGGGTTGTAGTTTTTATCGGTACTATTTTCGGGTACATGCGACTTTTTGATCACTTTTTATTCTCTATTATGCGAGGTGTGCTGACCAAAAAATAGTGATTCTGGTGTCGTTTTTTATTGAATTTTTTTGGGGTGTTCATCGTGCGGGAAAAATAACATTATAGTTTTATAGTTGGGGTTGTTACGAACGCGGTGATACCAGCAGATATGTGCACTTTTTTTTTAACGTGTTAATTTTTTTCCTATAATGAAAGTCTTATTATAGGAAAAAAAACATTTTTTGTTTATAAAACTTATAACTTTTATTTTTACACTTTTTTTTAAAACATTTTTATTACCTTTGTTTTACTTTTCTTACTTGTCCCACTAGGGGACATTTAGACTTGCAGTTTTGATCGTTGCTAGAGTACATTACACTACCTACGTTGTGTAATGTATTCTAACTCTCAGTGCGACGTGACAGTCACACTGACAGGAAGCCTAGGAGGACAGGGGCGGATTAAGGGTACCATGGGCTCCGGGCACTTTTTCGAGTCTGGCCACCCCCCCCCCCGAACTCTGAAGACAGAACTTTGAAGACGCTGTACCGTATATATTTGCAGATTTCTGTTTAGGCGGACACCGATCTGGCACGGTTTTAAATTAGCTGTAAAAGCAGAATGAGCCATACAGAAGAGAGAAAGCAGAATATTTTGAGACACTAAAGTTGTCAGGAGCTTTATAACTTTTTTATTTTTACGTCAATGGAGTGGTGTGTGAAGGATTATTTTATTGCGGGAGGAGATGTAGTTTTTATTGGCACCATGTAAAGTACCATATAATGGGTGAATTTGAAAAAACTGAGATTCCTCCATGTTTTTTTGGGTTTAGTTTTTACTGTATATATTTACTTTCTTTTAACCCCTTCCCGCTCCTTGACGTACTATTACGTCATGGCAGCTGTATCGTTCGCGCTCCATGCCGTAATAGTACGTCTCGGGAGTAACGGCCGTTTCGGCCGTCCTCCCGACACATACAGGAGCTGTGACGCTGCTGTCTTGTTCAGCAGCTGTCACAGCTCCAACAGCGGGGACCGATCGCTGTGTCCCCGCTGATTAACCCCTTAAAAGCCGCGTTCTATAGAGATCGCGGCTTTTTAGGGGTTAAGCTGCCATCGCCGGCCTGCTACGCGATAGCGGCCGGCGATGGTGACTATGGCAACCGGACACCAAACAATGGCGTCCGGCTATGCCATAGACGGAAGCCTAGTGGGTCCTGACAACGTCAGGACCCACTATTCTTGCTGTCAGTGAGTAGCTGACAGTTCTAATACACTGCACTACGCATGTAGTGCAGTGTATTAGAATAGCGATCAGAGCCTCCTGCCCTCATGTCCCCTAGTGGGACAAAGTAATAAAGTTAAAAAAAAGTTAAAAAAAGATGTGTAAAAATTAGAAAATAAAAGACTTAAAAGTAATAAAAGTAAAAATCCCCCCTTTTCCCTTATCAGTCCTTTATTATTAATAAAAATATATAAACAAACAAATAAACTATACATAATTGGTATCGCCGCGTCCGTAACGGCCTGATCTACAAAATTATTTCATTATTTATCCCGCACGGTGAACGCCGTAAAATAAAATAATAATAAACCGAACCACAATAACAATTCTTTGGTCACTTCACCTCCCAAAAAATGGAATAAAAAGAGATCAAAAAGTCGCATGTACCTAAAAATGGTACTGATCGAAACTACAGTTCGTTACGCAAAAAATAAGTCCTCGCACGACTTTATTGATTGAAAAATAAAAACGTTATGGCTCTTAGAATAAGGCAACACAAAAAGTGAATGATTGTTTACAAAACGTATTTTATTGTGCAAACGCCATAAGACATAAAAAAAAACTATAAACATCTGGTATCGCCGTAATCGTATCGCCCCGCAGAATAAAGTGAATATGTCATTTATAGCGCACGGTGAACGCTGTAAAAAAAAAACGAAAAAAAAACAATAGTAGAATTGCTGTTTTTTAGTCACCACGCCACCTAAAAATAGAATAAAAACTGATCAAAAAGCCGCATGCATGACATGAAAACTGCAATGGATTCCTCAATGGGTTTAGTTTCCAAATTGGGGTCACTTTTGGGGGGTTCCCAATGTTTTGGCACCACAAGACCTCTTCAAACCGGACATGGTGCCTAATAAAAAAGAGGCCTCAAAATCCACTGGGTGCTCCTTTGCTTCGGAGGCCGGTGCTTCAGTCCATTACCGCACTAGGGCCACATGTGGGATATTTCTCAAAACTGCAGAATCTGGGCAATACGTATTAAGTTGCGTTTCTGTGATAAATCCTTTTGTGTTATAAAAAAAATGGTATAAAGAGGATTTTCTGACAAAAAAAAAATGTAAATTTCACCTCTACTTTGCTCTAAATTTTTGTGAAACACCTAAAGGGTTCATAAACTTTCTACATGCTGTTGTGAATACTTTGAGGGGTCTAGTTTCTAAAATGGGGTGTTTGATAGGGGTTTCTAATATATGGGCCCCTCAAAGCAACTTCAGAACTGAACTGGAACCTAAAAAAATAAATAAATGAGGCAATACTTTGCTTCTTACATTATACTGATAATGAGCCGTGCCCACCCCGAGATGACCCCAGTTTTGACCGTTTGTATAAACGGAGACCCCTATTAGACCGTTCCAGTGCCCGGTTTTCCCAAGCATACACCCCCGAGAAGTGTATTTCTATTGATGAGTCCCTGGTACATTTTAAAGGGAGGGTTCAATTCCGCAAGTACCTGCCGGGTAAGAGGGCAAGGTATGGCGTGAAGATGTATAAGCTGTGAGAGTGCATCAGGGTATACCTACAGGTTTAGGATATATGAAGGAAAGGCCACCCCCAAACCAGACTGCATCCTGGACTACAATAGGTACAGGAGAGGGGTGGACTTGTCAGATCCAGCCCTGAAGCCCTACAGCGCCATGCGGTGTGGTATAAGAAGCTGGCCGTGCACATCATATAGATGGCTTTGTACAATGCGTACGTGCTACGTCGATGTGCAGGCCAGACGGGAACTTTCCTGGAATTTCAAGAGGTGATTATCAAGAACCTAATCTTTAGGGACCAAGAAGGGGGGGGCACCCAGTACTTCTGGAAGCGAGCCCACACGCATCGTACCAGGGCAACACTTTCCAGGGGAAGTTCCCCAAACTGGCAAGAAGGGAAAAAAAGTCAAAAGAGGTGCAAAGTCTGCTATAAGAGGGGGATAATGGATGACACAATATATCAATGTGACACGTGTCCCGAATAACCAGAGCTCTGTATGAAAGTGTTTTAAAATGTATCATACATCCCTTGGTTTATAATTTACCCCAATTTTACTTACCCTGATGCCCTCCGCACAGCTTATCCCCCCTCGTCTTTCCCCTCTGGGCCCTACTGTGTGTCCAGGCAGCTGATAACAGCCACATGTAGGGTATTGCCATACCCGGGAGAACCCACATTACAGTTTATGGGTTGTAGGTCTCCGGTCAAAATGGTCACTACACCTCTAGATGAATGCCTTAAGGGTGTAGTTTTTAAAATGGGGTCACTTCTTGCGGGTTTCAACTGTACTGGTACCTCAGGGGCTTCTGCATACATGACTTCGCACTAGAAAATCCAGAGTAGGCCAAATGGTGGTCCTTTCCTTCTGAGCCCTCCCATGGGCCCAAACGGCAGTTTATCACCACAAATGGGGTATTGCCGCACTCAGGACAAATTGGGCAACAAAATTGAGTATTTTATTTCTTGTGAAAATAAGAATTTTTGAGCTAAAATGACATATTATTGGAAAAAATATATATTTTTTAAATTCCCAGCCCAATTCAAATAAGTTCTGTGAAGAAACTATGGGGTCTAAATGGTCACATTACCCATAAATGAATTCCTTGAGGGGTGTAGTTTCCAAAATGGGGTCACTTCTGGTGGGTTTCCATTGCTTTGATACCTCTGGGGCTCTGCAAATGCGACATGGCACACGCAAACCAAACCAGCAAAATCTGTACTCCAAAGAACACACAGCGCTCCTTCCCTTCTGAGGCCTCCCATGGGCCCAAACGGCAGTTTATTGCCACAAATGGGGTATTGATGCACTCAGGAGAAATTGGGCAACAAAATTTAGTATTTTGTTCCCTGTGAAAATAAGAAATTTTGGTAAAAAATTACATCTTATTGGAAAAAATGACATTTTTTTAATGTCACAGCCCAATTGAAATAGGTGCTGTGAAAAAACTGTGCGGTCAAAATGCTAACAACAACCATAAATGAATTCCTTGAGTGGTGTAGTTTCCAAAATGGGGTCACTTTTTGTGGGTTTCCATTGCTTTGATACCTCTGAGGCTCTGCAAATGCGACATGGCACCCGAAAACCAATCCAACAAAATCTGGACTCCAACAAACATATAGCGCTCCTTTCCTTCTGAGCCCTCCCATGGGCCCAAACGGCAGTTTATCACCACAAATGGGGTACTGCCACACTAAGGACAAATTGGGCAACAAAATGGGGTATTTTGTTCCCTGTGAAAATAAGAAATTTTGATCACAAATGACATTTTATTGGAAAAAATGACATTTTTTTCATTTCAGAGCCCAATTCAAATACGTGCTGTGAAAAAAATGTGCGGTCAAAATGGTAACAACAACCCTAAATGAATTCCTTGAGGGGTGTAGTTTACAAAATGGGGTCACTATTGGGGGATTCCTACTGTTTTGACACCTCAACACCTCTTCAAACCTGGCATGCTGCCTAAAATATATTCTAATAAAAAAGAGGACTCAAAATGCACTAGGTGCTTCTTTGCTTCTAGGGCTTGTCTTTTAGTCCACGAGCGCAGTAGGGCCACATGTGGGACATTTCTAAAAACTGCAGAATCTGGAAAATACATATTTAGTAGTGTTTCTCTGGTAAAACCTTCTGTGTTACAGAAAAAAAAATGAATAAAATTGAAATTCAGCAAGAAAAATGAAATTTGCAAATTTCACCTCCACTTTGCTTTAATTCCTGTGAAATGCCTGAAGGGTTAAAAAACTTTATAACTGCTGTTTTGAATACTTTGAGGGGTCTAGTTTTTAAAATGGGGTGTTTTATCAGGGTTTCTAATACATAGGCCCCACAAAGCCACTTCATAACTCAAGAGGTACCTTAAAAAAAAGGCTTTTGAAATTTTCTTAAAAATATGAGAAATTGCTGTTTATGTTCTAAGCCTTGTAACGTCCAAGAAAAATAAAATAATATTCAAAAAACGATGCCAATCTAAAGTAGACATATGGGAAATGTGAACTAGTAACTATTTTGGGTGGTATAACCGTCTGTTTTACAAGCAGATGCATTTAAATTCTGAAAAATTCAATTTTTTCAAAATTTTCTCTAAATTTTGCAATTTTTCACCAATAAACACTGAATATATCGACCAAATTTTACCACGAACATGAAGCCCAATGTGTCACGAGAAAACAATCTCAGAATCGCTTGGGTAGGTTTAAGCATTCCGACGTTATTACCACATAAAGTGAAATATGTCAGATTTGAAAAATGGGCTCTGAGCCTTAAGGCCAAAACTAGGCTGCGTCCTTAAGGGGTTAAGGTAAAAGTAGATTTAACAAGTACTTTTACCTTAAAGGGAATGTGTTGCCAGAAAAACATGTTTTTTTTTAAAAAATTAAACATTTAGTGTGTGGGTGATTAAACATTGTTCAAATTTTTTTTTTTTTTTTTTTCACGAGTCAGGAAATAGTCAGGAAATATTATAAATTAATTCTAATTTATAATACTACCCATTTTTGGTCACTAGATGGAGCTATTCCCAAAATTGCAGCATTGCAACAATGGGTTAAAAGCCCTCGCTCTAGTGAGCTCTCAGCATCCCCCCCTCCTTTATCCTGGCTAGTGCCGGGATAAACGAGGGGTTTGAACGGTGTAACCTCCTACGCTGTGTGTCGCCATTTTTTGAGCTAACACACAGTGTAGTAGGTTTACATACAGTAGTAAACACACACAAACACGAACGTACATTGAAATCTCTTACCTGCTCCTGCCGCCGCGGCTCCCTCCGGCCCGTCCGCTCCGTTTGCTGCCGCTGGTGCAAGTGCACAAATCCGGAAGCCGCGACCGGAAGTAGTAATATTACTGTCCGGCCACGACTTCCGGTCCACAGGAAAATGGCGCCGGATGGCGCCAATTTCGAATAGGACTGTGTGGGAGCGGCGCATGCGCAGTTCCCACACAGACGCCGTACACTGCAGTCAATGGGACGGGAGCTGTTCGCAGTCCCTATGGGACTGTGGCTGCCGTATTCCATGTCTGTATGTGTCGTTAATCGACACACACAGAAATGGAACAAAAAATGGCAGCCCCCATAGGGAAGAAAAAGTGTAAAAATAAGAAAAAGTAAAACACAAATGAATATAAACGTTTTTAATAAAGCACTAACATCTTTAACATATAAAAAAATAATTTGTGATGACACTGTTCCTTTAAGAGAAGGTGAATATATATAGACCCAGAATCAAGCTCAGTACAAATATACAGACCCAGAACCAAGCTTAGTACAAATATACAGACCCAGAACCAAGCTCAGTACATATTTACAGCACTAGAACCAAGCTCAGTACATAAATACAGCCCCAGAACCAAGCTCAGTACATATATACAGCCCCAGAACCAAGCTCAGTACATATATACAGCACTAGAACCAAGCTCAATACATAAATACAGCCCCAGAACCAAACTCAGTACATGTATACAGCATAGAACCAAGCTCAGTACATAAATACATCCCAGAACCAAGCTCAGTACATATATACAACGCCAGAAAGAAGTTCAGTACATAGCTATAACTCCAGAACCAAGCTCAGTATATATATACAGCACTAGAACCAAGCTCAGTACCTATATACATCCCCAGAACCAAGCTCAGTATATATATATATATATATGACTCCAGAACCAAGCTCAGTATATATAAATATATATAAATATATACAGCACCAGAACAAATACAGTTCAGTACAGAGATCATTTGCAAATTCAGTTTAACCCCTGCTGTATAAATTTGTACAACATAAAACGACAGCTCCCAGTATAGCCTGAACAATGGTTAGGATATACTGGGAGTTGCTGTTTAACAAAAAAGAATGCTACCATCCGTCATCTCGCTGCAGATCATACAGTGACTACAGTACTGATCAGTCACAGGGAGAATAAACATTTACATTGAGTGACTCACAGGTGATGTCTCAGATTCTTTTTCTCTTTTCTTCTCCATCCGGTCCAGTCCTCTATGATGACTTCTCTCGGGCACAGCCCATTTCTGCAGTTCACAGCTCAGATGTCTTCGGCTCCTCACTTTTTCAACATTTCCGCACCTGTAAACGAATATAAAATTCTGACGATGCCACACTCAATGCCCCTAAATATAATAATATCATACAATTAATATAATAGTACTATACACTGTACTCCTGAATATAATAGGAATATACACTGCGCCCCTGAATATAATAGTATTATACAGTGTATAGTACTATACACTGTACTCCTGAATATAATAGTACCACACACTGCTCCCCTGAATATAATAGTACTATACACTGCGCCCCTCAATATAATAGCACCATACACTGTGCTGAATATAATAGTACTATACACTATGCTCCTGAATATATATATATGTCTGTGTGCGTGTATATATGTGTGTGTGTATATGTGTGTGTGTATAGGAGACAGCATATCTATAGCACTATGACCCTATAATCTATGGATTAGATACAGTGGCTCAGCAGACAGCATCACACATGATAGGATTAGATACAGTAGCTCAACAGACAGTATCACACATTATAGGATTAGATACAGTAGCTCAACAGACAGTATCACACATGATAGGACTAGATATAGGGCTCAGCAGACAGTATCATACATGATAGGATTAGATATAGGGACCAGCTCGCTGACATTGCGGTTCCAGCGCTGGACCGAGGAAAGGTAAGTATAAGAATTGTTTTGCTTTTTTATGTGTTACTAATTATTTTTGTGTGTGTGTGTGTTATTTTACAGGTTCGGTTGTTGGACTATGTCGGATTCGAGGACTACTTCAATGACAGCGTTTTTTTTATTCTCAATAAAATGGTTAATGAGGGTTGTGTGTGTTTTTTATGTCAATAAAATATTTTTTCTATGTCCTTAAACTCTATTATTACCACCTTAGTAATGGCCGCTGACTGATTGACAACGTCCATAACTAAGGCGGGGCTTAACGTTAGCAGATGCAGAGGCTAACACTAACCCCCATTTTTACCCTGGTATCCACCGCCACCAGGGGTACTGGGAAGTGCCGGGTACGAACTAGTACCCAGCCATCTATAGTGATGGTCGGGCACCGGAGGCTGATATTACTATGGCTGGGGAAGGCCAAAAACAGTGGCCCTCCCCACCCTGGTAATGCTAGGCTGCTGCTATTGTATCTGGCTGGTTAGGAAAATTGGGGGGGATCCCACATCGTTCTTTCCAATTATTATTATTTTTTTTAAATGACGTGGGGTCCCCCCCATTTTTCATAACCAGCCAGATACAATAAAGCAGCAGCAAGTTAGCATTACCAGGGGGGGAAGGGCCGCTGTTTCTGGCCTGTCCCAGCCTGATAATACCAGCCAGCGGCTGCCCCATTACCCGACCATCACTACAGATGGTCAGGTACTGGATCGTACCCGGCTCTTCCCAGTACCCCTGGTGGCGGTGGGTACCAGGGTAATAATGGGGGTTAGGGTTAGCCTCTGCACCGGCTAACACTAAGCCCCGCCTTAGTAATGGACGCTGTCAATCAGCCGGCGGCCATTACTAAGGCGGTAATAATAAAGTTTAAAAAAAAAAAAGACATAGAAAAAATATTTTATTGAAATAAAAACCCCTTACACATTCCTCATTTTTATTGATAATAAAAAAAGCCTTCATCGAAGTAGTCCACGAATCCGACGTAGTCCAACAACCGAACCTGTAAGAAAACACAAAAAGAACGATTAGTAACACATGTAGTAGGCTTAGATACAGGGCCCATGTTTGATACTGTCTGTCAAGGTAGGCTTAGATACAGGGTCCAGCAGACAGTAATCTTATACAGTATACGTGGTAGGCTTATATACAGGGCCCATCAGACAGGATCACACATGGGCCATGTATTTAAGCCTGCCAGCAGACAGCATCACACAATCTGTGATCCTGTCTCATGGGCCCTCTGAGCCTGCCACATCGTAGGCTTAAAGGAGTTGTCCAGTCCCTAAACACTGATGGCCTATAGCGGATGGGTCAGGGTCCGACTCCCGTGAACCCGCCAATCAGCTGTTTTGAAGGGGCCACAGCGCTCATACAAATGCTGCTTTCCCTTCGTTTCCCTTACTTACTCAAACTGTGAATCGCCGACACAGATTCACAATGTGAGCAATCTGGTCACTTGCCCAGAGCAAGTGACCGGAATGAAAAGGAAGCAGCTGTCGTACGAGCGCTGCGGCCCCTTCAAAACAGCTGATTGGCGGGTTCCCGGGAGTCAGACCCCGCCAATCGGTTTCAGCAGACAAGGATATTAAACTTACACTCCTCTTCAGTCGCAGCGGAGGTCCTGACTCTATCCAGGATCAGGATGCTGTGCTCGGCGCATAGCGTTGTGACCTCATGCTCATGGTACGGGAGAACCAGGGCGAACTGGGCTTCCTTCCAGCCTCGAGCCCTTGCCCAGATTGCCCTTATTATAATCCGCCCCTGTAGGAGGACCAGCCTCCGGCTGCTCCTCCTAGGCTTCTATACATGGCAACCCGAAGGCCATTGTCTGACCTCCGATTGCCACGACAAGCATCGGCAGCCCCCACAATCACTTCGTGGGGGCTGCCGATGTGCTTCAAACCCCTTAAATGCGGCGATCGCAATTGGTCGCCGCATTTATGGGATTACTTGCCGAAATCAGCGGCGATTGTCCGCTGACCGGCAAGACTGGGGACAGCTGAACTCCCGGTTCCAGGACACTGTCCGTTAAGACAGTGTGCACCGGGAACCGCTCCGCAACTGTACGTCCTGGTGCGGGAAGCAAGCCCTTTCCAGGACGTACAGTTGTGGCGCAGCGCTGGAAGAGGTTAAAATCCATTTTAAATTCCTGGTTGTAATGCAACAAAACAAGAAAAACACCACTTTTGCAAGGCACTGTAGGTAAGAAATGAGATAATGATCTGAACATGATGTTACATTTTATGAGTACTATGTACATTACATCTCAGATATAGGATGACAATGAATTGACAAATCATCTACCTGCTTCCCTTGTTGATTCTTGGTCATTCTCAGAGTTCTGTACAGTTTCTCTAACATAAAATGTAAGTTGAGCAGGTTTATGTGACCTATGACCAGGTTTTTGGAGATTCTCCAGATATCCATTTAACCTCTTTAGAGAGTTTTCATTGACCTCCTACAGAAGGTAAATATGAAAAATGGAATAAACATGAATAATGCCACACTTTTATGATGCACTCTATCAAGTCTTTATATGACGCCTACTTCCTTCTTAAGGGTATGTTCACACGAAGGCATTTTGCAGGCGCCGCAAAATTCCTTTTCCCATTCATTTCAATGGGAGCCGGACACTTTTTTTCCCCGCATATCTGATTATTTCAGCTAGCGCGAAATAGAAGCATCCGGCTCAATCTTCGGGCAGATTCCATGATATCAATGGAAGGGAGAAATCTTCCTGCCACAGCGGATTTTGCAACGGGATCCGTCGCGCATAATCCGCCTTGTGAACTAGCTCTATATCAGCTGATTTGCTAATTCAGTCTCCATAAATACACCACCTAAATTTGCTACTTTTGGTCAAATATTTATCTGATGACTGGAAGTTGTTTTCTTTTTGTTTGTTAATATCTCGGGAGTGTTACTGGTAGATATGTTCACACGTGATGGATTTGTTGCCGAAATGTCAGCGACTGAAAATCCATTCCATTGATATTTCTGCAGCATGTGCATGGATTTTACAAACCCCATTCAGATATATGGGTCAGTCACAGAAATTTCTGCAACAAAAGTGAAACCATACCCTTTAAAATTCATTCACTTACCATATTTCTCAGATATGGTATTTTAATCAAATTTATTATAAGTATTGACATATAGAGTCAATCTATTTGACTAGTTATGTTTCTGATTTGTTACAGAGAATTACAGAGGTAAATCTGTTAGGGTATGTTCACACGCTGAGCCAAAAACTTCTGAAAATACGGAGCTGTTTTCAAGGGAAAACAGCACCTGATTTTCAGACGTTTTTTGAGCAACTCACGTTTTTTTGCGGCGTTTTTCGCGCCGTTTTTTCGGCTGTTTTTGGAGCCGTTTTCAATAGAGTCTATGAGAAAACGGCTCCAAAAACGTCCCAAGAAGTGTCCTGCACTTCTTTTGACGAGGCTGTAATTTTACGCGTCGTCTTTTGACAGCTGTCAAACGAAGACGCGTAAATGACAGGTCATCGGCACAGTACGTCGGCAAACCCATTCAAATGAATGGGCAGATGTTTGCCGACGTATTGTAGCCCTATTTTCAGACGTAAAACGAGGCATAATACGCCTCGTTTACGTCTGAAAATAGGTCGTGTGAACCCAGCCTTATATTTCCCAACACAAATGACATATACTTTGGGGAGTACATATCACTAGGAGGGTACAGGTATACACAGTGTTAGCAAGAAGGTCTGCGTCCCAACCTCATAACGATGGCAATATCCATCTGAACTGTACTGGATTTGTATTCTGCAAAAGCGACCATTGCAAAATAGTTTCTGCAAACTAAGGCACGACTGTAGAAATCGTCCGCAATTCCGGACCGCAATTACAGTCCGCAATTACTTCTATTGTTCACGGACACCTTCCCGTTTATTTATGGGAAGGTGTTCGGGCCGTAGAAGTGTACCGCAAAAGATAGGACATGTCCTATCTTTTGCTTTTTATGGTCTGTGCTCACATATGGCAGCACAGGCTGAAAATGCGGACGGCTGTCCAGGCCTGCAATCGCGGCCCGTGACTACGGGCACGGCCGTGTGCATGGGGCCTAACCTTTTCTTTTTATGATCCAGAACACTATGGAAACATGGAAGCAAGTGAGTATTTTTATGGGCGCTATTAAGAATGAAATTAATATTGTGCACCCAGTAAAGGACACTTCTTATCACAATAAATGTGCTCTATTTGCAATTGTATTATTATTAGGTGCTACTAGAATTACTACTATTACTAGTCACTATATATGGGCACTACTAAGGCCAGCGCCTTATTGTTACTGCAGTGTCAGACACTATTAACAGGCGCTACTATGGCTATAACGATCATGGAACCAAGCCGTGTATGGCAATGTTAATGTGTGTAACTATGGCTGTCGCTACTAATGGATGCTGCTTTATCTTGTTCAGTGATAAGCGCCGCTATGACCGACAAAGTCTTGTCTTCTGGGTATGACCAGATGTAGTTTTGGCAGTGTGTGGCTGAGGTGTACACTAAGAGACTCATATACCGGTTCCTCACTCCCGCCATCTCATGAATGCCTTAATGATGTGGCCAAGGTGTGTGAAGTAAGATAGATAAAACTTGGGCAGAAATTTTGGGGGAGTTTACCTTATACGTACAAATCTGAAGAGAACCAAGAAAATTTGAAATATTTAGTTAGATTAGTGTATTATTAAACAGATCTATAGGTTGTGTCCTATATGTAAATAAATAGTGGCCCCTCCCTGCAGCCATAACCTGCGAGAACAGGGCTTAGGGACTGATATAAAACAGATACTATATTACTACGTGTTCTTGATTAGACCCCTTGGGTACTTCATGCTTGTAAGATCCTCTCCCGCACATCTAAAAAAAAAAAAAAATGGCATTTAAAACCCTTAGAATTGCTTGTGTATAGTTGTGTGGTAAAAACGTACTCTCTCTCTCGGGTGCTGTCCAAAGAAATCAGGATGCACGGCAAAATAAAATGGTCTTAAAGCATTGACAGCGTCAGGACCAGACAGGGACCTCGTTTGGACCAGATGAAGATAAAGAAGCTTGCCCCAAAAAAACCTACAAAATAAGGTAACACCGATTATACATATATATATATATGCAGCAATTCCGCCATTGTTTTTTTTGTTTCCATTTTTACGCCATTCATGTTAACTTTATTCTACGAGTTAATAAGATTACGGTGATACCAAATTTATATTTTTTTTATGTTTTACCACTTTTACAAAGAAAAAAAATATTTGTTAAAAAAAACGTTTTGCGTCGTCATACGTTTTTAATTTTTCTGTTGATTAAGCGATGTGTGGGCTTGTTTTTTGTGGGGGAAGCTGTAGTTTTTATTGTTTTTTTGGGGGGTACATGCGACTTTTTGATTACATTTTAATCTATTTATTTGGGGAGCTAAGGTGACCATTAATGGTTGCATTGGCAGTCAGGGGGCCTACTGAAGGCCCCCGGGTCTGCCATCTCCGTGCCCCTATTACCCCTTGCTAGAGGCAGGGCTCAATAGAAGACGGTAAACACCACAATATACTGCAATACATAAGTATTGCAGTATAATGTGGAAGCGATACAGCTATCGCTGGTTCAAGCCCCCTAGTGGGACTGATTTAAAAAACAAACAACATAATTGGTGTCGCCGCGTCCATAAAAGTCTGAATTATTACAATATAAGATTAATCTGCACAGTCAACTGCGCAAAAAAAAAAAAGTTCAATAAAAACACCAGTATTCCTATTTTTTTTCACCTTGTCTCTCACACAAAATGGAATAAAAAGTGATCACAATGTTGTATGTGCCCCAAAATGGTATCAATGAAAACGACCAAAAAATTAGCCCTCACACTGCTCCATTGACGAATCAATAAAAAAAGCTCTGAGACTCAGAATATGGTGACACAAAACACTTTTTTTTTTTAAACAAAATGTTATTATTTAGTAAAAGTAGTCAAATATAAAAATAAACCATATCAATTTGGTATCTTCGTAATCGTAATGACCCACAGAATAAAGTTAACATGTTATTTTTAGCACCGAGTGAACGCCGTAAAAACAAAACCCAAAAAACAAAAAACAATGGGGAAATTGCAATTTTTTTTCATTTCACCCCACAAGATAATTTTTTAACGTTTCCCAGTACATTATATGGTACATTAATGTCAATGGAAAAATACAAAATATTTCAATGGAAAAATACGTGTCGTCATGAAGTTACACTGCGCCACTAGACTTCCTGTCCCCCGGCAGCGCTGTAAAAATCTATTAAAATCTCATAATCAGCGCGACGGGCGGACTGGAATGTATCTTAGCGAGTGTACTCACATACTGCAGTAAGTACACTGCTACTAATTTTCGATCTCCACATAACCCCTTTAAAATAAATATGTAAAAATGACGGTAAAAATGTAGAGAAAAACACTTGTGTGACCAGAGCCTTACAGAAAAAGTAAACTTACTAAAAAAGACAGAAAGAAAAAAAAGATTGATATTTACAAACATCCTCAGAAATATTGGGATTGTTTATTCCGGGAGTCACCTTCATGTCAGCAATATGTCAATATGAACGTCTGATGTCATCTTACCTCTTTGTAGCTCTGCAGCATGCAAACATGTCCGATTTGGTGTGAAACCCAGTAAAAATAAAATGAGAGCCTGAAACAAAACAGATAGAAATGATAAAGCTCAATTCCCGCTTTGAAGTACATAAATGGGTCAAAAATACAGCAGAGGCTGCTGGTGATGAAATTGAGAACTCCGATAAAATGTATCAAAATGATTTAGTTATTGCAGTCTTCTTAAAATCGTGGCAAAACAGGCATGTGTGAATAAGACCTTAGAAGAAAGTTGTGGATATGAAACTTGAACCCTCTGCGAAAATCTTTTCTGTACAAGAAAACTTTCCTTTTAAAAAGGAAATAAAAAGGTTACATTCTCCACTAACTTCTATGGTGAAAGTTAAAATTCTGCTGGTTCCTTCACAAAAACTGTTGTGGTTCATATGCACTCAGCAGACATTCATGTGACTGAACATCCTAAAGGCCTTATTCACACAAACGCGTTATACGTCCGTGTGACAGCCGTTAAAACAACGGCCGTCACACGGACCTATGTAATTCAATGGGGCTGTTTACACGGCCGTTGTTTCAATGGACCATGCGAAGGGTCCGTGAGAAAATAGGACATGTCCTATTTTTTTGCGCTTCACGCATCCCTCCATAAACACTATAGACACGTCCTATTTCTTTGCGCTTCCCTCCATAGACATGTCCTATTTTTTTGCGCTTCACGCTCTCCTCCATAGACTCTATGGGGGATGCGTGATAACGCATCCCGCAGGGAAAAGCACGGCTGCACCTCGGCCGTTTTTCACTTCCGAGATGCGCAACACTCGTGTGAATCTAGCCTAACACTTTATCTGGGGAAATACACAAACGCTCTGTTTAGCGACAATCACAGGTACAATTTTCATGAGATTTTAATGTGCAACAAATATATCAATAAGAAGGATATGGGATATACCAAAAAAAGTTTCCGCTTACTCACGCCACAGTTAATAATGAAGATATAAGTTGGGTGACACAAGTCAGTGAGTAGCCCCAGTCTGTGTTGTCATCCGTGACCCCACAACGCTTTGCTCTCTGGTAATAGGAATCCAATGAAATTCTAAATGTATATTTTTGTTTGTAGGGACATTAAAACATCACATAATTAAAAAGCAAATTAAATGGATTCTCCACTTTGGACAAGCCCTACTTCTTGCTTCAAGCTGATAACAATGTTTCCCTCTGCTGTGACCCTCAGTGATCTGCTGTATCAACGTTAAATGAGTCAGTAAGGCCTTATTCAGACGAGCGTATTATACGTCCGTGAGCTGTCCGTAAAAAAAACGGACAGCAAACAGACCTATGAAATTCAATGGGGCTATTCACACGTCCGAAGTTTTTAACGCAACGTGCGTCCGTTGTGTGAATCTCACTGCGTGTCTTATTTGGTCCACATTGCCCATTGAAGTCAACGGGTGCGTGTAAAACACGGACAGCACACGGGCGATATTTGTGTGCTGCCCGTCTTTTGAAAGAAATGATGAAAAAAACAAAACAGGAACACTGATGCCACACGGAATGTACACTCATACCACACAGAACTGAAATGCGGATGGAAACCGGACACATTCATCTGAATCAGGCCGAAGTGTTCTATTTTCATGCAGCGCCACCACAGGGGAAATAAAAGGGGGTTTTCAGGGACTTTGAATGGCACTGAGCTGCAGTACCAGGCACAGCCACTAACCAATTTACAGAGATAAGCCTTGTCAAATAATGACGAGGCTGCAGCACTAGATGGGGCACCGCGGACTCTTAAATCAGCAAAATGGTGGGGGTGCCGTTAATTGGACCCCTTTAAGCATTACATAATGCCCTCTCAAATCAATGGGTTGTCTGTGTAAGGCCGTGAACACACAAACACTTTTGATGCAGTTTTTGTGGCAGTTTTTTAAGCCAAAGCCAGAAGTGGGTCCTAAAGGAATGAAAAGGTATATTGAAAAGACTGACGCATCTCCTTTCTTTTGTATTCACTCCTATGTTTGGATAAAAAAAAAAGCTGTGCCAAAGACTGTGTGTGTGATCCTTGCTTAATGCAGGACAGGACAGGTCCTCCAAAGTGAGAAACGCTCTGTGTAGTCTCTCTCCATTCTGGCCCAGGGATGAGGATCCTGAACAATTAACTCCCTCAAAGGCTATGGAAACCTAAAACAGTATATTTTGGTGTTTAGTGCAGGGATCCAGCTGTTATCGATCACATCCAAGTTCATGACCATAGATGTGATCGATAACAGCTGGATCCTGTGACCCACTGTCACCAAAGTCGTCAGTCCTACTGACCTGACGGATTCGTGTTTCAGCGCAAGATACAGCTTTTATGTATCCAGAATACATAGAGGCTGTAACTGAAAAATGATTATTATTTTTTTAACCCCTTCCCGACGATTGACGTATCCATACGCCAAAGTCGGGTAGGGGAAGTATGGAGCGGGCTCACGGAGTGAACCCGCTCCATACTATGCGGGTGTCGGCTGTATGTTACAGCCGTCACTTCAGAGTAACGAGTGGGATCGCGCTTGAGCGCGATCCCGCTCGTTTAACTCGTTAAATGCCGCGGTCAATAACGACCGTGGCATTTAAATAGTTAGAAAAAGGGGGGCGACCCCATCTAACAGCTCATTGCGACCCCTGCAACGCAACCGCGGGGGGGGGGGACGATGGTTGCTATGGCTGCCTGGGGGCCTAATGAAGGCCCCCAGTTCCGCCATCTTTGTGCTCCTATTAAGCGGGCTTAATAGAAGCCTGTCAGAATCACGATATACTGCAATACATTAGTATTGTAGTATATAGTGCAAGCGATATAACGATCGTCGCTGGTTGAAGTCCCCTAAGGGGACTAATAAAAAAAAAAAGTAAAAATTAGTAAAATAAAGGGTTTTTTTTATGTAAAAAAAATAAATATATATATAACATTTAAAAAAAAAAAACTTTTCCCTCCAGAGCATAGTAAAAAAAAAGAAAAAACATAATTGGTATCGCTGCATCCGTAAAAGTCTGAACTATTACAATATATCATTATTTAACCCGCACGGTGTACGCCGTAAAAAAAAATAAAAGAATGGAAACGACAGAATCGCTCTTTTTTGGTCACCTCATCTCCCACAAAAAATGAAATAAAAGGTGATCAAAACTTCGCATGTACCCCAAAATGGTATCATTAAAAACTTATCCCGCAAAAAATAAGCCCTCATACCACTTAATCGACGGAAAAATAAAAAAGTTGTGGCTCTCAGAATTTGGCGACACATAATAAATTTTATTTTTTAGACTTGGGTTTTTACTTGTAAAAGTAGTAAAATATAGAAAAAAAACAATATATATTTGGTATCGCCATAATCTTATTGACCCACAGAATAACGTTAACATGTTGTTTTAATTGCGCAGTGAATTCCGTAAAAACGAAGCACAAAAAACAATGGAGGAATCGCTGTTCTTTTCATTTTCTACCCCACAAATAATTTTTCCCGTTTCCTAGTACATTATATGGCACAATAAATGGTGCTACGAAATACTACAACTCGTCCCGCAAAAAATCAAGCCCTCATAGTATTATATCGACGGAAAAATAAAAAGTTATGGCTTTTGGAAGGTGGGGAGGAAAAAAACGAAAATGAAAATCTGAAAAATGGCTGCGGCAGGAAGGGGTTAATAAGAACAAACTACAAAGTTGCACTAAACATTAAAATACACTATTTTAGTAAAATAAATGAAATTTTTTTTTTTTTTTTTAAAGTCTTCAAAAGGTTTGCATAGCCTTTAAAGGGTTATTCCCAAATTCAGTCATATTTTTCTTATAATGCATCCTAATCCAAAATTTAATTCCAAATCTATTGTAAAAAAAAAAAAAAAAATTCCTTTCCGAACTACCTTTTTTTCCAAGTTTATAACTCAGCCAGTGCTGGTTATCTTTTATAAAAGGGGGCGTGAGCGTCTCAATGTCAATCATGCCGCTCTGCAATGTGCACGCTCCCGACGTTGCTAGATAATCTAGTTCTAGCATCAGCAGAACGATCGTCTCAACCAGGCATGGTAAGCGTAATTGAGAAGAAACCCGCCCCCACATTCCCTAGTTTTATAGTAACATCTTGAATTTCAATTCACCCACGCCACTCCTCACTGCAAATCCTAGCCACCCTTCCTGGTGACCCACTTCCCCCCCTTGCGGATAGCCACTTCCACCCCCCCCCCTCGCGATAAGCTGCATCCCCCCTCGCGGCAACACTTTCCCCCACCTGTAACCACTCTAGTCGCGGCACAACACCTCTTGATCAGCTCCTTACACCCCCCTCGCTGCAACAACGCCCCCCTCTTTGCAACCCCCCACCCCCATCACGGCAAAAATCTGCCCCAACTTGCGTCTACTATGCAGTACCTGGAGCCGAACCCTGATGCATCCACATGAGAGGTGGCCGGGCCGACATCTAATGCGCATGCGCTGATATGTGCGTTCACGATAAAACGGACATCCTCTCCTAAGGACGTAGAGGATGTCATTGCGCAAGCGCGGCCACCGCTAGAGGAATGCAGTGGTGGCCGGATCCCTAGGAAACAAGCAATAAACATTGAAGCAATGAACAAAAATTTAACATGAAATAACGGGAAAAGTAAATACTTTTGAAAAATAAAGGTAATTAATAAAAAAACATAGCTTGAGATAAATAAATCGATTTATGATTTTAGATGGGAATAACCCTTTAATGAAAATCGGTTTTCTAAACTGGACAACCCCTTTAAAGAGGATCTGTCAGCGCTCCTGATATGTTTGCCTTAGTAAATACCTGTATTCCCCGGGTCTGGAGCATATTTTACATAGAACTCTGCATTGTACCGTTCGTCTGTTATTCCTCCTACAAATATATTCATAAAATTAACAACTTGGTGTTACCAGTTGGGGGTGTGTTCTTTTACAGACTGACATTATCCAATCAGTGCTGGCAGTCTCAGACTGTGTAGGGACACGCCCCTTTGACAAGGTGAATGGCTACACCCAGTTCTCAGTTTATTCATAAATTTCTAGGAGGAATCATAGAGGAACGTCACGACGTAGAGTTCTAAGAAAAGATGCTCCAGATTTCAGATTTTATGGTAAATACAAGTATTCACTAAAACTGACATGTCAGGAACACTGACAGATCCTCTACATGCCCACGTTGCGGAATTTGATGTGGAAAATCTGCATAAAAAACGCTGATACACACAGGTTATTCTACAGGTAAAATTCCCACTTAATATTGCGTTTTTTGGTGCAGATTTTACATTTTGATGCGAAAACACATGCAGCTTTTATGATGCAGATTTAGTTGAATTTTTTTTTTGCAGATACAATTCTGAGACGGAAACGCAAGATAAATTGACATGCTGCAGATTTTAAAATCTGCACCGCAAGTCAATTTACGGGTGGAAAAATTCTGCAAAGTGTAAATGAGATTGCTTGAAATCTCATTTGTTTTGCTGGTACTGTATTATGCTGCGGGAAAATATGCATCGTGTGCATGTGACCTTATTTAAAGTGTTTGCAAAAATGAAGCATTTTAGGTTTATTTTAACTGTTTAGGCGAAATTCACACAAACGTATGCGTTTTGCGCGCGCTAAAAAAACGCTGCGTTTTTTGCGCGTTGCAGTTCCGTGTGGCATCAGTGTTTGGTGCGTGGCTGAGTGTTTTTTGCGCATATGGCATCGTTATGACACGTGGTTTTGATGTTTATAAACAGAAACGAAGGCGGTAGTTTTATTATTCCCTTCATTTCTTCAACAACTGTAGCGCGAATCACACGCGGAAGTGCGTCCGTGTGCGGTTTTCACGCACCCATTGACTTCAATGGGTGCGTGATGAATGAAAAACGCGAAAGTATCGGACATGCTGTGAGTTTTACGCAGCGGACGCGCGCTGCGTGAAAAACACGGAATGTCTGAACGGCCCCATTGATTAGCATAGGTCCGTGCGACGATTGTGATTTTCACACGCGTATCACGGACGTTAAATACGCTCGTGTAAATAAGATGTGCAAGTGGAGATTTCCTTTTAAGAATGAAACCGCCCTGGCAATCAGCTATTATACCAGGGGAAGGTGCGGGTGAATGCGGGAGGGAAGTGGTAGTATTACACAGCGCCCATTACAATAAATGGGCAACCATGTAATACATGCATCATCTCCAGCCTAGCGGCCATGTGTACTAATAGGAAGCATTGACAGGAGTTGTCCAGCTGGGGACATAGACCTGATCTAATAGTCTGTTGTAATCTCATCCCCAGGATTGGACGATCGCGGCTGCAGGAATGGCCACATTGTTTACATTCTTATATACACGTGACATACATACATTGCTGCCGACGGACATAGCCCATATCCATGTGAACAAACACTGCCCTCCAATGCAGTCATGATCCCAAATTTCATCAGGGAGTATGAGCGTCCAGTGTGACAGGGGGGAGAACAGCCATAATTGATATTCAACCACAAGTGACATGTGTGAAGGGACGGTGGCATAATAATAGTAGAATGTGAGGGTATAACGCTTTCTCTTCTGCAGCAGTCATATAATAGTGTCCGTATTAACCATGAGACGGGACAGATATGATCTTCCCTACATTATTACCACAGGAGACATCTGTGTTTTGGCCGTCCTCCCCTGACTCCTTTAACCCCTCCCTCTCCAGCCTGTGAGTGTGCTCACCTCATGCATGACATAAATAACAGGCTCTCCTCAGTGTTCATTAGACGCGTTCACTCTGTACTACGTAGGACATGTTATTTACACCCACAACGCGGTGCCCCCAAACAGGCGAGATACGGTGGGCCGCAACTTGCCCTTCAGCTGAGGAGGCGGCGCCCTGTGATACGCTGAGGCCTAAAGCTGCAGCGCCCCCTGGTGAGCCACCTCGGAACTTGCAGGTTACGGTCCTCAAAATCGTCACCACGGATTCTCGTTATACGTTCTCCTGACGAGCCACATAGAAGGTGGTAACATTCAGTACTGCACCCTCTGCTCTCCGTCCCCATCATGTGGCATTCAGGAGAGGTCGGAGCACAATTTATTATTTCAATCTCGGATATAAGTGGCGACATACTTTGCTTGAAAATGTTTTCCTGGTCATTGTTCTGTATCTCCTGTATACTTGAAATATGTAAACTTTCATATGTTAAAAAATTCTCAATAAAAACTATTGAAACGAGAATGTTTTCCTGGATTTTGTAAATATAAGGCATCTTGAAGAAAAATAAACATCTTTGCTCATGTATTCTAAATGCCGATTTTGCCCCTGCCCACCGCAGTCTATGCATGGTACTAAACGTCTTTCTAGACACTTTTAGGCTGGGTTCACACAGAGTTTTTTGCAGGTAAAAAATCTGCCTCAAAATTATTTACCCTGTCTGCACGCCGATTTTTGTGGCGTTTTTCGCCCACGGCCATTGAGTGCCGCAGGCATAAAACACAGCGAAATACGCTTTCTCTGCCTCCCATTGAGGTCAATGGGAGGTCAGAGGCGTAAACGCCCGAAGATAGGGCATGTCACTTCTTTTTCCCGCAAGCTGGTTTTTCCGCTCGCGGGGAAAAAACTCAGCCTCCCATTGAAATCAATGGGAGGCATTTTTGGCGCGTATTCCGACACGGTTTCCGCGTAAAAAAACTCATTGTGAACTGGCCCTTATCAAGTGAAGTGTGGCGGTAAAAAAAAATGCTGAGATGTAGATTATATTTAACCATTTTTGTGGCATGAAAGGGGCCCTGGTTAAACAACTTACGATGGTTTTACCAAAATGATTGACTTGGTGCTCAATGCTGGCGCACACGTATAACAACCATGAAGTGAGTCCATCAAATATATTATGTAGCATTTACCATTTTGATAAATTTGCTCCACCCTTTGTAAACTCACATCAAAAACCACACACAATATCCATCTTGAACCTCAACCAGTAAACAATATTTTCCAACTGTTGTGATTTATTAATGGAGTGTTCCCATCTTATAATGAAATGGCATATCGGGAGGACATTATGGTCGGTGGAGGTCCAACCTCTGGGACCCGCACCTATATCGAGAATGACCGTTACGCCTGGCAACTTGGGGGGCGGGTGACCCCTGTTCTTGATATAGATCCCTGAGCTGGAACCCATATCTATCAGACATTGATGGCATATCCTGTGGATATAAAAATGGAAACTCAGCACTCCAAGGTATTATGCAATAAGTGATATTTTAAAAGTAGTAATCCAAAATAGGTTTAACATTTCGGTTTATACATTCGACCTTCAGACACTACAAAATTAATATACACAGAAATCAAAAAAGTAAGATCAAATCCACAAATATATACATATATACATTCAATATTAATCTCCCCTAGGCTTAGGTGGAGATAAATGGAAGTTCACATACTGGTATACAGAAGTTTATCTATAGCTAGATCTGTTTTACAATGAATGAATAATTCTACATTTATGGGAGAGGAAGACACGGAGAGAGTAACTGTGATATGACATTGGTACAGAGCACACATTGAAATGGTTACTAGTAGTAAAGCAATGAGATTTAAAGAGGCTCTGTCACCAGATTCTCAACCCCCTATCTCCTATTGTATGTGATCGGCGCTGCAATGTAGATAACCGTAACGTTTTGTTTTTTTAAAAAACGTTCATTTTTGGCCAAGTTATGAGCTATTTTATATATATATGCAAATGAGCTTTGAAATGGACAACTGGGCGTGTTTTTTTTCGTATGTCCAACTGGGTGTGTATTGTTTTTAACTGGGCGTGTTTACGTGTATGACGCTGACCAATCAGTGACCAGTCAGCGTCATACACTCCTCTACATTCATTTAGCCCCCATGCACATGACCGTGCCCGCAATCACGGCCCACGATTGCGGGCACGGCCGGCCGCCGACTGACAGCCGCATTTTCGGGCCGTGCTCCCAATGCAAAAGAACGGACATGTTCCATAATTCCCGGAACATTTCCACGGCACGGACACCCTTCCGTAGTTCTACGGAAAGGTGTCAGTGTTCAATGAAAGTGAATGGCTCCGTTTTTGCGGACCACAATTGCGGTCCGCAAAAACGGAGGTTTTTTACGGTCGTGTGCATGGGGCCTTACACAGCAGCATCACGTTCTTATTAGAACGATGTGCAGTCACATACACAAGTGTCCTGATAATGAATACACATGACGTCCAGGCTGGATTTCATGTGTATTCAGAATCCCGACACTTCTGACTCTTTTCTGTGAGATTACAGCAAACCACGCGTAATCTCGCGAGATTACGAGGTAAACGAGATTTTGTTTCCCTTGCTGGAAACGCCCAGTTAAAAACACACGCCCAGTTAAAAACACAATACACGCCCAGTTGGACATACGAAAAAAAAACACGCCCAGTTGTCCATTTCAAAGCTCATTTGCATATATATATAAAATAGCTCATAACTTGGCCGCAAGTCCAGGACTGAACACACTGCAGGGAGCCGGGCTCCTAGCATCATAGTTATGTACGATGCTAGGAGTCCCTGCCTCTCTGTGGAACTACTATCCCATACTGAAAACATGATTACAGTACGGGACAATTGTCCCGCAGCGAGGCAGGGACTCCTAGTGTCGTACATAACTATGATGCTAGGAGCCCGGCTCCCTGCAGTGTGTTCGGTCCGGGACTTGCGGCCGAAATACGTTCCGTCCATTATGGACGTAACATGCTCGTGTGAACCCAGCCTAAGACTTTCCTAATTTCACAGCACAGGATCTCTAAATATACAGCTCATGAACAGAGTTGCAATACGGATGTGTATATCAGAGGCAAAACTATAGAGGGTGCAGAGGTAGCAGTTGCACCCAGGGCCTGGTGCCTGAGGGGGCCCAAAGGCCCCTCTGCCACATAAGAAGACACTAGTATTATAAGCGGAACAGGATACATATGCACTGGGGCCCAACAGCTTCAGTGTACGTCTGTGGGGTACATGACCCCCAGTATTGCTCTGATTGGAGTACAACATCTTTGTGTAAAGTGAGTATAAGGCCTCATGCACACAGCCATATTACGACTCACTTTTGTACAGACCCGTAACAGGGCACCCATAGAGGTATGGAGAAAAATGTAGGAGGGTTCCTCCAGCTCACCTATCTTGCAGATATGCTGAGTCACTCTAGCACGGATCCCCGTGTCGGCACACGTGTAGACATAGGAAGAAACAGGAAATTGGATCCAGCGAGGAGTCTGTATGATTCTGTTAAAATATAGGAATCTTCTTCCAAGTTTTATTGAGATGAAGGATAAAACAAGTGCAGTGAATGTGAAGAAATTTCCCAAGTATGCAATGGAGGGATAAACAGCAATTGGAGCGGTGCCTACGCGTTTCTGACGCTGACTGCGTCCTTAGTCATGGCTGCTGTTCATGACTAAGGACGCAGTCAGCGTCAGAAACGCGTAGGCACCGCTCCAATTGCTGTTTATCCCTCCATTGCATACTTGGGAAATTTCTTCACATTCACTGCACTTGTTTTATCCTTCATCTCAATAAAACTTGGAAGAAGATTCCTATATTTTAACAGAATCATACAGACTCCTCGCTGGATCCAATTTCCTGTTTCTTCCTACACCCATAGAGGTACATAGGGCCTTACTGCCTTCAGTTTACTACAGAATTCTCCATATTTTGGAGCGGTTCTTCCCTAGAAGCATTGTTTCTAGAGAATATCTCCTACATACGACATCCAACAAAGCATGGCAGTACACTGAGCCGTAGGGAACAGTATTGCCATACAGCCTCCTGCACAGGGCACGGTCCTGCACATGAGGCCTAAGGATGTATTGTATATTGGCCTCACACAGTGGACATGCTGCAGGCTTGAAAATGTGTTGCATGCTCTGAAATAAGCATGGATTCTCTTCTGCAGCATGTGAATGGAGTTATTGAAGTCCCAATTTATGCCACAGATTAATTTAACCACACCATGTGGGGGTGGGGGATATATCAACACTGGTCCAAAGGAAAGGTGGAATAGTTGCCCATGGCTTCCATTTAGGTTCCACATATCATTTTTCAGAGGCCTTTAGGAAAATGAAAGGAGCGACCTTATTGGTTATTGTGGGCAACTACTACTCTTATTTTTCACAAGTTTTGATGCATCTCCTCCATGTTTTTATTCACGAACTGAATGGTGAAAAATTAGCAGTTTTAGTATCCACTTTTATCTGTTTTCAGTGAGTTCGCTATCGTTAAGTATCAGTTGCATCATGTTATATAAACTTTTCCTATGAATTTTTCCCATGATGTCTCTTTACACTATTTCCCTTAAAGAGGCTCTGTCACCAGATTGTGCAACCCCTATCTGCTATTGCAGCAGATAGGCGCTGCAATGTAGATTACAGTAACGTTTTTATTTTTAAAAAACGAGCATTTTTGGCCAAGTTATGACCATTTTCGTATTTATGCAAATGAGGCTTGCAAAAGTACAACTGGGCGTGTTGAAAAGTAAAAGTACAACTGGGCGTGTATTATGTGCGTACATCGGGGCGTGTTTACTACTTTTACTAGCTGGGCGCTCTGAAGAGAAGTAACATCCTCTTCTCTTCAGAACGCCCAGCTTCTGGCAGTGCAGATCTGTGACGTCACTCACAGGTCCTGCATCGTGTCGGCACCAGAGGCTACAGTTGATTCTGCAGCAGCATCAGCGTTTGCAGGTAAGTAGCTACATCGACTTACCTGCAAACGCCGATGCTGCTGCAGAATCATCTGTAGCCTCTGGTGCCGACACGATGCAGGACCTGTGAGTGACGTCACAGATCTGCACTGCCAGAAGCTGGGCGTTCTGAAGAGAAGTGGATGATACTTCTCTTCAGAAAGCCCAGCTAGTAAAAGTAGTAAACACGCCCCGATGTACGCACATAATACACGCCCAGTTGTACTTTTACTTTTCAACACGCCCAGTTGTACTTTTGCAAGCCTCATTTGCATAAATACGAAAATGGTCATAACTTGGCCAAAAATGTCTCGTTTTTTAAAAATAAAAACGTTACTGTAATCTACATTGCAGCGCCTATCTGCTGCAATAGCAGATAGGGGTTGCACAATCTGGTGACAGAGCCTCTTTAAAGACTACGGTATATACACCTTTTGAATAGCATTTTTTTTTTTTAATAAAAAGGTTAGTCAGTGTGATTAGTGCATCTTTCTAAATATTTTTTTATGAAAAATTATTTTTACTTAATGACATACAGCTGCTCTGTATTCTCTATTCAGAGCAGCTATATCGTTCGCTATGATGACCTGCAATCTATCACATAGGTTATGAACTTAGATGTGATAGATTACAGGTGGATCCTGTGTGTCTGACCCGCTGTCACTGAACTCGTCTGTCCCGCAGACTTGACAGGAGCAGAGTTTAGCAAAAGATACAGCTGCTCTGTATAGAGAATACAGAGCAGCTGTATCTATAAAAGTAAGAAGAATCTTTAATAAAAACTATTTGGGAAGTTGCACTAATCACCCTGACTGACATATATATATATATATATATATATATATATATATATATAATTGCCTTTAACAGAACCTATCTACAGTATTTTTGAGGAAAAAAAAAAATGGAAGGAAAACTTTTTTTTCCCCCAGGAAAGTTGCATGTGGAATGTTTTTATGCGTTATCGCAATGCAGGGTTCTTTTTTTTATCCTCAAAAATAACGCTTCCCCCTAAATTTCAAGAAATCGCATGTGATTTTGAGTATGTAATTTTCTGCAACGCAATAGCACATAAAATCTCAATGTGTGTATTGCATTCGATTTTGGGGTGCGATCTTGCATAGCAAAACACCACATGCAAAATATGGCCATGGAGCCCCAGCCTTAGGCCACTTTCACACTGCAGTATTTTAGTCAGTATTTTGCATCACTATTTGGAAGCCAAAACCAGGAGTGGGTCCAAAACTCAGAAGAGTTGCAAATCTTTCCATTAAAGTTTTTCGGTTTATGTTCCACTCCTGCTTTTGGTTACAAATACGGACGTGTGAAATAGACCTTAGGATGGTATGAAAGATTAAATAAGAATAAACAAGCAATAGAGCCAGGTGCCAGTCATTTTAACCCTGCCCCGCAGGCACAGAGGGCCCTTGTTTGAGCGTGTATGAGCAGGCGAATCCTGTACTCAGGAGTTTTGCAGTATTTCACAATACGCAGAATTCTAAGAAATTGAACGTCCGGAAAGATCTGCAGGGATACATAGATTAAAAGAGGCAAGCTTTCCACAGCAGTATATGAAAGGATACTTACATCTACAACACCCTACTGTAAGTCTTCTGTGATCTTCTCCACAAGAAACATTATGCTAATTTCCATTCACTGTTAAAATATCTTTATTATCTCAGGGACTTTGAGCAAAAATTATTTTTGAAACAAAAATTTTCAAAATAGTTACTAACCTCATTTTTCAATCCTCTGCAGCATCTTTCAGACTTTTGAATATGCCGATCCAGGAATGGTATAAATGATGTCATCGGAAGCTGCCTTTGTATTTCTAGTTACTTTGTCCTATATATACTGGCCAATTATCTCTTACAATACACTTGTTTCCAAGCTATTGTAACGAGTAGTCAGTGTGAATTACGATCAATGATAAAACTATTGTGCGATCGATCGTCATCAGTTGTGCATAATCCTGCGTCTGCGCCATGCAGCCAGGATCCGCCAGAGAGGTTGAGAAGGGAGGGAACGCGTAGTTGTTAGAAGAAAAAGTGCATTGTACATTTGGGGGTGGTGACTGCCTCCATCCGTGTCGTTCACTCCTCCGATTTGTCCAAGACTGGCTTTAATTAGAGTGTAGCTGGTTCCTGCCCACTTCGTGTTAGTTTTTAGGCCTAGACGAGAGTCTGTTTAGGCTAGGGACCCATCTGTTCAGGTCGCCTTGCCGTGGCAGATGGACTCAAACAATTTGATCATAATGTTCGCTAAGAACCTTATTTGTATACATATCATTAACCCCTTCAAGACTAAGCCTGTTTTGGCTTTGAGGTCGAAGCCGATTTTTTTCAAATCTTACATTTGTTACCTTATCTAGTAATAACCTGGGAATGCTTTTACCTATTCAAGTGATGCGGAGATTGTTTTCTCGTGACATATTGTACTTTGTTAGTAAAAAAATTTAGTCAATAAATTCAATATTTATGTGTGAAAAACACCAAAATTTCGAGAAAATTTGCAAAAATTAGCATTTTTCTAAATTTAAATGTATCTGCTTATAAGATAGTAACTATTTTATGTGGTATTACTGTCGATTTTATATATTCCATATGTGTACTTTGTTTGCATCGTTTTTTGAACATTCTTTTATTTTTCCAGGACGTTAAAAAGGCTTAGGGTATGTTCACACGGCCAAATTTCAGACGTATACGAGGCGTATTATGCCTCGTTTTACGTCTGAAAATAGGGCTACAATACGTCGGCAAACATCTGCCCATTCATTTGAATGGGTTTGCCGACGTACTGTGCAGACGACCTGTCATTTACGCATCGTCGTTTGACAGCTGTCAAACGACGACTCGTAAAAATACAGCCTCGTCAAAAGAAGTGCAGGACACTTCTTTCAGACGTTTTTGGAGCTGTTTTCTCATAGACTCCAATGAAAACAGCTCCAAAAACGAGTTGGTAAAAAAATGAGTTGGTAAAAATGCGAGTTGGTAAAAAACGTCTGAAAAGCAGGGTCTGTTTTCCCTTGAAAACAGCTCTGGATTTTCAGACGTTTTGGTTGACTACGTGTGAACATACCCTTAGAACCGTTGCAGCAATTTCTCATATTTTCAAGAAAATTTCAAAAGGCTATTTTTTCAGGGACCAGTTCAGAACTGAAGTGGCTTTGAGGGCCTCATATATTAGAAAGTTCCCATAAATCACCCTATTTTAAAAACTGCACCCCTCAAAGTATCAAAAACAGCATTCAGAAAGTGTTTTTAACCCTTTAGGCGTTTCTCAGGAATTAAAGCAAAATTCTGTAACAGAAGGTTTTACACAAGAAATGCAACTCAATATTTATTGCCCAGATTGTGCAGTTTTTAGAGATATCCCACATGTAGCCCTAGTGTCCTAATAGATTGAAACACATTCCTCAGAAGCAAAGGAGCACCTAGTGGATTTTGGGGCCACTTTATATATATATATATATATATATATATACACTACCGTTCATAAGTTTGGGGTCACCCAGACAATTTTGTGTTTTCCATGAAAACTCACACTTATATTTATCAAATGAGTTGCAAAATGACTAGAATATATAGTCAAGACATTGGCAAGCTTAGAAATAATGATTTTTATTTGAAATAATAATTTTCTCCTTCAAACTTTGCTTTCGTCAAAGAATGCTCCATTTGCAGCAATTACAGCATTGCAGACCTTTGGCATTCTAGATGTTAATTTGCTGAGGTAATCGGGAGAAATTTCACCCCATGCTTCCAGAAGCCCCTCCCACAAGTTGGATTGGCTCAACAGCTCTATGGGGTTGAGATCTGGTGACTGCGCTGGCCACTCCATTACAGATAGAATACCAGCTGCCTGCTTCTTCCCTAAATAGTTCTTGCATAATTTGGAGGTGTGCTTTGGGTCATTGTCCTGTTGTAGGATGAAATTGGCTCCAATCAAGCGCTGTCCACAGGGTATGGCATGGCGTTGCAAAATGGAGTGATAGCCTACCTTATTCAAAATCCCTTTTACCTTGTACAAATCTCCCACTTTACCAGCACCAAAGCAACCCCAGACCAACACATTACCTCCACCATGCTTGACAGATGGCGTCAGGCACTCTTCCAGCATCTTTTCAGTTGTTCTGCGTCTCACAAATGTTCTTCTGTGTGGTCCAAACACCTCAAACTTCGATTCGTCTGTCCATAACACTTTTTTCCAATCTTCCTCTGTCCAATGTCGGTTTGCTTTTGCCCATATTAATCTTTTCCTTTTATTAGCCAGTCTCAGATATGGCTTTTTCTTTGCCACTCTGCCCTGAGGGCCAGCATCCCGGAGTCGCCTCTTCACTGTAGACATTGACACTGGCATTTTGCGGGTACTATTTAATGAAGCTGCTAGTTGAGGACCTGTGAGGCGTCTCTTTCTCAAACTAGAGACTCTAATGTACTTGTCTTGTTGCTCAGTTGTGCAGCGGGGCCTCCCACTTCTCCTTCTACTCTGGTTAGAGCCTGTTTGTGCTGTCCTCTTGCGGTCTCATGGACTGCCGCGTCATCCAGGGAGGTCGGGCTGGATGTCGAAAGAGGGACGCATCACCAAGACAACGGCCGGGTAAGTATGAATTTCTTTTACTGCGGAAAGGGCTGTCCCTTCGCTCTATCCTGCACTGATAGAGAGAAGGGCTGCTGATTAGTGCAGTGAAATTTTGCAGCGAAAACGTGCCCGTAAATATGGGTGGAATACTGGTGACACCGGACCCATATTTACGGGCACGGGTCCGTAAATACTGGTGCAATACAGGTCGAATACGTGTGACCAAGGACCCGTATTTACGCCAGTATTTACGGGAGGAAAAAAATACGTTTGTGTGCATGAGGCCTTATGAATGATGCATAGAGAGAAGGAGCAAGCACAGTTCTCTGAACATGTAGCTTATAGGATATGCATGGCACTTTGTTGGAGCTAGTGTGACACTATGGAATGGTTAGTATTGATTATACTTACCCTTCTATAAATATGTACCTGATTGTGTTTTTTTATTTTGCATGCAGGTTATAACAGATTTATTTATAGCAATTTACAGGTTTAGTACATTGGGTGTACACTGGGTTTTTGATATGTACAGTATTGAAAAAATAATGTCACCACATTTTTTTCCGGATCTTCTTATTGTGGAAAAACTTTTATAGAATTGTGTGTTGCAATCTTATTACAGCAAGGCCGTTTTCACACTGTCATTTTTCATGATTTTTTATTTTGCTTAAAAAAATAGAGAACAAAGCTTTCCTTTACTACAAGTATTGTGGAAAATGGGGTTATATTTGTGGTATGGTCTAGGTTTCATGTTAAAAAATGTGCCTAATATGACATCAAGGAATGGGATGCAAACAAGCTGTAGTACGGATTTTTTTTTTTGCCTCTTTTCCAGTAAACAAACATCTAGGGAGTGAATATCATTAAAGAGACTCTGTCATCACATTATAAGTGCCCTATCTCCTACATAAGGAGATCGGCGCTATTATGTAGGTGACAGCAGTGCTTTTTATTTTAAAAAAATCGATCTGTTTTCACCACTTTATTAGCGATTTTAGATTTATGCTAATGAGTTGCTTAATGCCCAAGTGGGCATATTTTTACTTTAGACCAAGTGGGCGTTGTACAGGGGAGTGTATGACGCTGACCAATCAGTGACCAATCAGCGTCATGCACTCCTCTCCATTCATTTAGGCAGCGCATAGGGATCCTTTTAGATCGCTTTGTACTTTCTTATACGAACACATTAACAATACTGAAGTGTTTAGACAGTGAATAGACATTCCACGGGATGTCTATTCACAATCTGTGCACTTCGTTACTGTTTCTGTGGTAGTTACAGCAGAGCAAAGCGTAATCTCGCTGTAACCTGTCATTTACAGCGTAGTCTCGTGGGATTACGCTTTGCTCTGCTGTAAGTACCACAGCAACAGTAACAAAGTGCAGAGATTGTGAATAGACATCCCGTGGAATGTCTATTCACTATCTAAACACTTCAGTATTGTTAGGCTGGGTTTACACGACCTATTTTCAGGCGTAAACGAGGCGTTTTACGCCTCGAATTACGTCTGAAAACACGGCTCCAATACGTCGGCAAACATCTGCCCATTCATTTCAATGTGTTTGCCGGCGTACTGTGCCGACTACCTGTAATTTTACGCGTCGCTGTCAATGAAGAACAGCTTCAAATTACGGCCGTAATTGACGCCTCACAAAACGCGAGTACGGGCAATTAAGTCTGAAATGCAGGAGCGGTTTTCTCCTGAAAAAAGCTCCGTAATTTCAGACGTAATTGTCGATATTGTGTGCACATACCCTTAATGTGTTAGTATAAGACAGCACATAGCGATCTAAAAGGATCCCTATGCGCTGACTAAATGAATGGAGAGGAGTGCATGACGCTGATTGGTCAGCGTCATACACTCCCCTGTACAACGCCCATACACTCCCCTGTACAACGCCCACTTGGTTTAAAGTAAAAATACGCCCACTTGGGCATTAAGAAACTCATTAGCATAAATCTAAAATCGCTAATAAAGTGGTGAAAACAGATAGTTTTATTAAATAAAAAGCACTACTGTCACCTACATTATAGCACCCATCTCCTTATATAGGAGATAGGCCACTTATAATGTGGTGACAGAGCCTCTTTAAGTGGTTATGTAGAGCCCGGGTTTTCTTTTTAGATTTCTGATGGATTACTTGGGTTGCTATTTTGACCACATGAAGGTACGTTTTAATACCATCTTATACCTTCATTCTGAATTCAGCAGAGGTTAAAAAAAATATAAAAAATATGACATGGGCTGTGAGTTCTGACAAGATCGATAGGAAAAAGAAACATAGCTTTCTATGAAGAGTAAATATCTGGAGGTCAACATCATGTTCAGTGATGTGAGTATACGCCTGCCAGGATCCCTGATGTATGTGAACTCATGTGTGGACAGGTGCAGGATCTGGACTATCCCTGCTATTGGTAAAATGAAACATGTCTGCTTTACTGAAAGTCAAGCATCTGTAACTGCTGCCTGCCAGATTAAACACAAGTATGGTCTGATTTTATATTGAGCCACTGTCTATTACATTGATGATAATATCAAGAACAAAATGTAAAAACAATTGGCAACAATTTGTAAAGGCACTGACCAAAATTCAGTTATATGCAGCAGACAGAAAAGGGTCCCTGTGCAAAAAGTGTTTGGGGCCCCTCACTATTTAATGTCAAATATGGTACACAAAGCTATAGCCCCACAGGACATATTCTGCACACAGGCCACGAAAACACTGGACGCATGCCACAGCTAAAACTGTTACATTGCACACATATTACACAGTCGAGTCACATTATTATGACCACCACCTACTTTAGTCGTCGGCGGCGCGTAGCCCATAAAGGAAGTGATGTGTCGTTGACTGGCGTGGTGGGTATATAAGGTGTGCGATAGGCTGTCTGAGCACATCACTCGTTGTTGCCATGGGTAAAAGGGGCGATTTATCAGAGCTGCTGCAAAAAGGGATGGTTACTGGCTTTCGGTCCAAGGGTGGCGGTATTTCGCAAACAGCGCAGTTTGTAAACTGTTTGCGTGCTGCTGTGGTTAAAGTGTATTGTGAATGGACCAATGGACCTATTAGGAGGAACCGATGTGGAAACTGCGGAGCACCATGCGCCATTGACGTGAGAGGTGAACGTCTGCTACGAATGTGTGCGAGGGCCGAACGACACGCTACAGTGGAGCAGCTCACCGTGAAAATCAACCAGAGGGCTACCAGACGTATGTCTAAAATAGTTCCGTGAACCCTACTGCATATGGGGCTCCGAAGCAGACGGATGATCACGATTTGTGAAAGCGATTAAAATGTTTATTGATTCCTGTTTTGAGATTATGGCTATGTGACTCCATCTTGCATGGAGTCTCTATCTTGTATCCTAAAGTCACCATTTTATGGTTGAGAAGTCACTTGTTCCTTTAAGAGGAAATATAATTATGCTAGGATTGTTTAAGCTTTCTGTCTCCTGAGTCTCTGTTTCAGGAAACGTTATGTTATGACCTTGTTTTTGTAACTCTATGAAAAGCTCTTTCATGAGAAAGAACAGGCCAGAAGATAAGAATGTATTCTGGCCTAAAGAATATGGATACTGTTTGTAGCAGGTGCAGAGATGATGTAGAGTTTCATGAGAAGGAACAGGGCAAGAGGTAACCATTTTTTAAGCAAGAATACAATGTTTTGTTCAAATTGCAGGCGTTAGTCTTGCGTAACGATGTTATTCAGAATTATAATTTTACTTTTAAAATGTATTGTTTGTCTGTGATTGGCACAATATGAAATATTCTCATTGTATGCTATTGGCTGAACCAGAGTCATTGTCACATTGTAAATGATTAAATAACCCAAGCACTCAAGTATAGAAATAAATTTAGAAAGGGATTCTTTCTAGAAATTTCCGAAGATTTTAATTTTCAAGATGTGTTATCTTGGTCAAAATGATACAATTGTAAGAGGCGATTTTTTCTGACTTTTCGGCCTATCCCAGGCCTTTGTCACAATCGCTTAACTGAGCAGAAGGGGTATCGTGTTTAGGAAATTCGGCATCTGCCAGACGCTCTGCATACTCACACTCTATGAAGAGCGTCTGGCAGATGCCGAATTTCCTAAACACGATACCCCTTCTACTCAGTTAAGCGATTTTGACAAAGGCCTGGGATAGGTCGAAAAAAAATTGCCTGTTACAATTGTATAATTTTGACCAACATAACACATATCTTGAAAATGAAAATCTTTGGAAATTTCTAAAAAGAATCCTTTTCTAAATGTATTTCTATACTGGAGTGCTTGGGTTATTTTTTCGTACAAATGGTGGGTTGTCCAAACCCGAACCCTCACAGCACCTGAACATCTTAGCAAGGAGTGCAGTCCATCATTTTTCTTCTACATTGTAAATGATTGGCAGAAATCAAATCCAATCCCTTTTCCAAAGATATTATTGTAATTAATTAATTATTTTTTGGGTATACAAAGCAGTGTCTCTTACTTCTCTCCGATATAACCTATGATTTGGATAAATTTCCTGGGAGGGTATCGGTTGACATACCCGTCTAAAACTTCAGTCCAATATATATTTTGCTCATAATTGCGTCAACACTGCTCCTATGCTAACAAAGGTGCATTGAAAAAAAAAAAAAAAAAAGCCTATAATTTGCACAGCAGTATCGGAATTGGACCACCAATGATTTGCAAAGGGTTGCCTTCTCCGATGAATCACGTTTTCTGCTTCATCGAACGGATAGATGTTGGCATATCAGACAAGAATCATCAGAAAACAAAAACACCCTGCTAGAAGAACACAAGCTGGTTGCGGCAGCGTTATGGTCTGGGGAATTTTTTCATGGCATTCTCTGGGCCTATTCATTTATGGGGAAGGCACTCTGAATCGATTTGGGTAGGAATCCATCGTTGCAGATCACGTCCACCCATAAATGCGGTTTGTCTTCCCTGGTGCAGATGGACTCTTCCAGCAAGACAATGCGACATGTCACACGGCAAGAAATGTCCAACAGTGGTTGGAAGAGCACCACCAAGACTTAGGCTGGGTTCACACGACCACATTAACGTCCGTAATGGACGGACGTATTTCGGCCGGAAGTCCCAGACCGAACTCAGTGCAGGGAGCCGGGCTCCTAGCATCATAGTTATGTACGATGCTAGGAGTCCATGCCTCTCCGTGGAACTACTGTCCCGTACTGAAAACATGATTACAGTACGGGACAGTTGTCCTGCAGAGAGGCAGGGACTCCTAGCATCGTACATAACTATGATGCTAGGAGCCCGGCTCCCTGCACTGAGTTCGGTCCTGGACTTCCGGCCGAAATACGTCCGTCCATTACGGACGTTAATGCGGTCGTGTGAACCCAGCCTTACAAGTACTTCCCTGGCCCCCTAATTCACCAGACTTGAACCCAATTGAGCATCTGTTGGACCACCTAGATAGTCTTGTTGCTCTATGGATCCTCCCCATGCACCCTCCAGCAAATGTGGGATGCACTGCAGTCAGCATGGCTCCAGCTACCTGAGACAACCTACCAAAAACTTATTAAGTCACTCCCAGCCCGTCTAGTTGCTGTTCGTGCTGCACACGGCAGTTACTATGGATATTACCTGGTGGTCATAATAATGTGACTCGACTGTGTATTTACACTGTATGCAAACGCTGCAGATGCCACAAGTACATTAGACACACAGCACACACAAACTGCTCAAAGTGCATATTTCACTTATACATTGGACATATATTTTTAACACTACAACACCCATCACTCACACTACAAACATAACTTAAACACCCCACTTTAATCAAATTGCAATACTTATCTGCTTTCGTTTGTATATTGCAGAACTTTTAGAAGCAGAATCATGGCAGGACATGGGCATCTCTAGCGGAGCCATCACTGCACCACAAACCCATGCTCCAGCCGTATGTCCACCCCGTGACTGAAAATTTGTCTTATGTTTTTAACTACATCAGCCAGTTATGCTTTTAATGTCATGTTTTTTTCATGTAGCTGGGTCTAGGAAGTAGCTAACTTACAGGAGCTTTTTCTCATGAAAACACAAAGCCCCTGTTCAATCCTTACCCCACTCCCTTTAGCTTCTCTTGCAGTTAATGATCAGATAAGACATTAGTTTTACCAAAACCATATTGTTTTAATACAACATCCCAAAGGAGACCACGAAATTAAAGGGTTAGACATTATGGCACACATTCTCCTCAGGGGACGTGCACCACATTAAAACGGAGAATCAATGGAGAGTTGGCAGAGAATTACAGAAACAGCAGAGAGCTTGCTGTGTTCACCTGTTTCTGTAACTCTCATAGAAGTGATTGGGAGTTACGGAAACAGCCAAGCACATCAGGACAACAACTGTCCATATTCCGTTAGGGTATATTGACGTCAGAGGGGGAAGCTTCTCACTCAGGACCATCCCTGATTAGCCAGAAAGCCACTGCAAAGAGATACTCTTTGGAGGACACTGGTGACCTTCGGATGACCCAAAGCAGTCCTTAGGGGTGGGAAAGGAAACTGGAGGGTGATCTAGTGCACCGCTGCCTGCAACACCCTGTGCCTAAGAAAGCCATCAGATGAAGCAAAGGTATGCACCTTGTAGAATATTGGGAAGGTGTAAAGGGAGGAACAGGT
Source organism: Rhinoderma darwinii (assembly GCF_050947455.1). Classification (NCBI taxonomy): domain Eukaryota; kingdom Metazoa; phylum Chordata; class Amphibia; order Anura; family Rhinodermatidae; genus Rhinoderma; species Rhinoderma darwinii. Next base: position 272,643,516 of record NC_134691.1, on the reverse strand, counting down.
AGCGGCCTTAAACACCTGAGGCGTTATGCTGGACCGCCCACGAGGTACCCAGCAGTTAGGTGGAGTGGGCCGTTACATGTAAGATCTCCTGTCCCTTGCATAATACGCCTCGACAATGTCAGACCAGATCCGGGGGGTATGGTGGCCTTATATGCTGCCAAACCCGGCCGATAGAGGAAATTTGCACAAAATATGTTTTTAATGCATCCACAAGGTTGTGAAGAGAACGCTCCCTATTGGGGGCGGGTCAGAAGAAGAGTAGGACAATGTCCCTATTGATATGAAAACCGGACACCTTTCTTAGGAAGAAAGGTAGGGACAGGACGGAAGACCACCTGGAATGGGGACTGTCAGTTCTGATATACACAGAATGGAGTTGATTGTCACCAAAAGAAGAGACACCCTGCAGGAGAGCAAATAAATATTTTGTAAAGCGGCTCAAACGGTAATGACTGCATGACATCATAGACGGGGTTGAGGTCCCAGGGAGTGGTCAGCCGGCGATAGAGGAGCGCCGCATGGGCAACTCTTTGTAGAAGGGGGCATCCTCTCCATCTAGAAAAAAAGGTTTCATCGTAATCATGGACAGGGATTCTTTACTGTAAGAGTGGTGAGACTATGGAAATCTCTGCCACAGGATGTTGTGATGGTTGGTTCATCGAGCAAGTTCAAGGAGGGACTGGATGCCTTTCGTGATTTTTTTTTTATACAATTTATGAGTACTATATTACTGGATATGGGACGTTAATCCAGGGTTTTATCCCGATTGCCATATTTGGAGTCAGGAAGGAGTTTTTCCCATGACGCAATTAGCATCCACCTCATGGGGCTTTTGCTTTCTCTGGATCAACATGTTAGGATTATAGGTTGGACCTGTGTCTTTTTAACCTTTTCAACTTTGTAACTATGTTACAGTGGGATTGTGATGCTATGTACAGCGGGGGGTTGCTATCTGCAGGGGGGTGGCACTATCTACTGCGGGGGTGGAAAGACAGCAGGGGCTCCCTCTAGGAGGGGAATCCTCGGCCAGAGCGCTGGCCAGGGATTCCGATGCTGGAGGGAGCTTAGGTGGCGCTATCTACAGAGGGTTTTGCGCTGCGTACAGGGGGTTGTGGGTGGCACCATCTACAGTGGGGGGTGTATTCCGGGGCTCCCAAAGCCCCAGCCGACATGAGTATAGTGCTGTTCACACTGAAGCAGCATTGCACTCATTAAACCCGTTCCAGGCTGTTGACTTCTATACACGTGCTAACTGCTAACGTATATAGCCGTATGGCAGTCCTGAAGGGGTTAAGTAACGAAGGGGCAGTTACATCACACATGAAGTGTTCATATCTCACCTCAGAAAACGTGTTAAAGTTACCAATTTATATTCTTTAACGATTATACCATTTATAGAAAGCAGAATGAAACACAACCACATATGCTTCAAATAATGTTTATATTTATTTATACTTGTTCTTTTCGAAGATCTCTCATATAAACACATGAACCAGTCACAAACACGACAAATAAAAACCTACTAAAACCAAGTTATAGATCAAATTAAATGTATACAGAGCAACTTGTTACGTTTTCTGTTTTATTTAGTTTATTATTCAACAATGATTATTTAACCGCTGTGAAATATATATACACACACATATTTATATTTTAGTACGACATTCCTATAGATGGGCACTAATGATAATACCAAACATTACCAGCCCACTTGATATTCTCATTCAGCCATTTAAGAGAAGAGTTATGGTCTAGAATGTATACTTGCTCATTTGTGTTATTCACAGTCATGTGCTTTATGAAGAGTCTGGGGTTTGACAACCTGCTCGCTTCAGATAATCTTTCTGCTGCAGCACGGTAGTTGTCTTTACATTTAGCATTGTCCTCTTCCATTCTATAAAGAACAAAAACGGGAGAATTAAATTTTTATTTTTTTACTAATTTTATATTCGTCACAAAAACACACCACACCGGAAAACAGCAGACAAAATAAAAATATATTCTACCCACTTCCTGTTAAGACAGATTAGTTCCCATGGAGCCAATAACTAGTCCGCAGTCTGAATGTATGGATCACTCCCTACTTTACTTTCCCCCTCCCGCTTGTAAGTTCTCCTTGGAAACCAATCACTGTAAAAAACAACACTTTCCTTCCCTCTGAAGCCCCATTCACACGACCGTATTTTTCCATCCATAATCACGGACCCATTCATTTCTATGGGCTACGGACACCTTTCCATATTTTTACGGATGGGGGTGGCACGGACTCCCCATAGAAGTCTATGGGCGTTTCCGTCATTACGGACGGCTATGATCAGTCTAAAAAGTGGCAAATCGTGACAATAATTATCCAGTGTAAACGTAACAAAAACGCACCCTAAGGCCCCATGCACACGACCGTATTTTTTATCCATCCGTAAATACAGTCTGTAAATACAGATCCGTAGTCCTTTATAGTCATCCGTAAATACGGTTACCCCTTGATAAAGCTAACCACGTGAAACTCGTGTCAGGGCATTTTCTGGGCATACAGGACTCATCAGTATGGGTAAGTCACTTGATCTACATCTATCTATACACCTATTTCTGGGAGACTTATTTCTCTTTTTTAAATGTGAGGGGCCACTCCCTCGATATGACAGTGCATATGCTTACAACATGTTATTTAACATTATTCATTAAGTATCGCTTCATCTCCTCCTCTATAGACTTACTTTGCATGCACGTTCTCTTTTTTTGGCAATCATTTTGATTTATATAGTGTCCCTATTCAGGCACCTTATACTCATTTTTTCGTGTGATATTTCATAATTATAGCTACTCTTGATATGGCGCAATAGCCCTCTGTACATGAGATTTTGTTGCTACAGTAGTTCTGTATGTAGCTCATATACAGTTATTGATTCTAATTCCCTATGCATAATTTTAATAAGTGTTATTTAATAAAATTTAAATAATGTACGACTGCCCGATTGAACTGGTTCCGGATGACTCACCTCCACGTGGACGCGTATACCCCCTCTTCTCTATATCAAGGAGAATCCGGAGAGGGGTTACATACGAAAATCTACTTCCCTGGACGGTGTCGGGTTCTTCTTGGTAAAGAAAAAGATGGATCTCGTCGACCCTGCATAGACTACCGTGGTGTCTACGTGGTGTTTATTTTATAACAGTGTAAACATCATTAATGACGCTATAAGTGTGTTATTACGGTTGCGATAATGCCGCATGTGTATATTTTATACATTAAGACTTATTTTAATGTTTATTGATGTATATATATGTGTAATTATATATATATATATATATATATATATATATATATATAGATAATTATTATTCTTTTTTTTAAGTTTAACATTACTTTATTTTTTTACGGCTTTATTTTTAAACTTTAATATACCTGTATAGATCTATATGCCAGTACATTAGCCTGTGTACTGATAGTACACAGGCAGTTGTTAGGACATACCGAATTATATGCCCTAACAGGAAATATGATCAGACAGCCCTGGGGTCCTTCAATGGACCCTGGGCTGTCTGCCCATATATGGTATGGCCCTCGATCCGTGATCCAAAGGGCGTCCCTCTTCTCATTTACCCCTTGAATGCTGTGATCAGCTTTGATTGCAGCAGGGGAATAGCGGCGGAGATGAGAGATTTCTCTGATCTCCACCGTTAGAGCGGGGCTGTGGCTGTGTAATACAGCCATTGCCCCTCTCCTGACAATAAGTGCGTGCGCGGTCGGCATGAGGTGATGCGGCCGACGCTGCACTAATGAGCGGTGGCGCAGGCACTGAAGACAGAACATGGGGGTGTTTTGTAGTGCGCCCGGCATGTTCGGTCTTCATTGCCGGCACTCATTAGTGCAGCACTGGTCGCATCACATCAAGCTGACTGCGCGCACACTTGTCAGGACTCAGGAGCACGGCAATGGCTGAATTACACAGACACAGACCTGCTCTAACTACATGCATGTATTACTATACTTAGCTGTGCGGCAGCACAGCTCAGTATCGAAATACATGAAATAACGGTATTGAACCATTTGAGGGTGCACAGTATCAAAGTTTCGATCCATTTTGCAACCCTAATTACTGCGCTTCTATGTTTTCCGTTTAAATATATAGACCAGTACTAAAAGCTAGTAGTTCCCTCTCCTAACACAAGTAGTTGATACATACTTAAAAAAAAATAATGAAATGGAAATGTGCTTCAATAGCAAAAATGAGCCTACCCTCCAACTGGATTTCCTTGCAATCTCCATCACATGATTCTAAAGTGCTCTACTGCTATGCTATCCATCAGTGAGCAACACAAATATAGCCACATCATAAATAAATGACAATTATGGAAGTAATGGAACCATTTGGTCATGGTGGTTAAAAGCAAGTCCATTCACTGGTAAAAGTAAGGCTGGGTATACGTCACGTTTGTGTAGTACAAACCGAAAACAAAGGTAACTTGTACAGACCCATTTAAGGGCTCATTCAGACGAGCCTAAAACTCATCAGTTTTTTTATTGATTTCAAAGGGGCAATTCACACCTGCAGGAGTTTTCACGCAACGTGTGTCTGTAGAGTAAAACTCACTGCATGTCCTATATTGGTGCGTCAATTCAATTGAAAATAATAATAAAAAAATAAAAAAACAAAGAAGATGTACTTTGCGAGTGAATGAATAACGCATGCCACTCCCAAAGCACTCTCCTGCATAACGGACCAGATTCACGCACGTTTTTCACACGTGTGAACCTGATATGCTCGTGTGAATGTAGTCTTTCTCAAACAGATATTTGATTGTTTTCCCTCTGGATCCTGTTTTGTTGCAATAGAAGTTAATGGCAACATGATGCTACAGGATAGGTATTCTAATGTATTATTTTGTTATATGTGCTTTAACCCGTTAGTGACCGGCCCATAGTCTTTACGTCGGTCACTAACGGGCCTTATTCCGATGCCATAGACTTTTTACGTCGCGGCATCCGAATAAGTAAACAGAGCAGGGAGCTGTCAAATCTCCCTGCTCTCAGCTGCCAGAGGCAGCTGAGGGCTGGGAGCGTCCCTGCTCTGCCGGGTGAGATCGATATTAGTATCGATCTAACCCGTTTAACCCCTCAGATGAGGTGCTCAATAACGTGCACCGCATCGGAGTGGTTTTGGAGAGGGAGGCAGCTCCCTCTCTCTCCCACCGACACCCGGCGAGAAGATCGCCGAGTGTAAGTGTCTCCCATGGCAGCCGGGGGCCTAATAAAGGCCCCCAGGTCTGCCTGTAGCGAATTCCTACTATATCATGCCGCAGGCATGACTTAGCAGATGCCTGTCCGTTTTAAATGGACAGGCAGTAATACACTGCAATACAAAAGTATTGCAGTGTATTATAATAGCGATCGGAGGATCGCATAGTGAAGTCCCCTAGTGGGACTTGTAAAAAAAAAAAGTTTAATAAAGTTAATTAAAAAAAAAGTTAAAAAAAATATGAAAAACCCAGCTTTTCCCCTTACAAACTGCTTTACTATTAAAAAACCAAAATAAGGTTAAAAAGTTACACATATTTGGTATCGGCGCGTCCGTAACGACCCAGACTATAAAGCTATTACATTACTTAACCCGCACAGTGAACGCCGTAAAAAATTCAATAAAAGAACGACAGAAAAATTGCTGTTTTCTGTGAATCCGGACTTAAAAAAAAATATGTGATTAAAAAGTGATCAGAAAGTCGCATGTACTCCAAAATGGTACCAATAAAAACTACAAGTCTTCCCGCAAAAAAAAAAGCCCTCATAAAACTGCATCGGCGAAAAAATAAAAATGTTACGGCTCTTCAAATATGGAGACACAAAAACAAATAATTTTGAAAAAACAAGCGTTTTTACTGTGTAAAAGTAGTAAAACATACAAAAACTATACAAATTTGGTATCGTAACAACCCGCTGAATAAAGTTATTGTGTTATTTATACAAAACTGTAAACGGCGTAGATTTAGGACGCAAAAAAGAGTGGCGAAATGTCTGATTTTTTTCTATCCCCCCCCCAAAAAAAGTTAATAAAAGTTAATAAATATGTACCTCAAAATGGTGCTATTAAAAAATACAACTTGTCCCGCAAAAAACAAGACCTTATACAGCTATGTCGACGCAAAAATAAAAAAGTTATAGCTCCTGGAATGCGAATTTGGAAAAACGTAAAAAATAGCCTGGTCATTAAGGTCTAAAATAGGATAGTAATTAAGGGGTTAAGAACAAAAAAAAACGGACATCAACAGTATGTGTGTGATTCCTACATTTTGCCATGCATAATAGCTCTAATACAAAGCAATCATTGACTTTGGAAAGGGTAGGGGAAAAACTTTCCTCCCAAACAAGTCTCCATCTACTACTAGTTGTGTTGGGGCATACAGTATGTGCTGAACTCAAGTTAGCAACCATGCAAATCTAGCCGACATGTGCATCTGCCTTTCTTGAGATCGATTTGGCAAATGTCGTTTGAGCCCTAAATGAGAAACCAGATACACGTCAATAATCCAAACAAATAGCTTATTTGATCCAGTGAGCAACAGTTATTGCGGTCTCCAAATAAACTTGTAAGCAACTGGTTTTCTACCTTTGGAAATAGATACAGCCATTTAAGATTAGAACTATGTTCACTTTTGCAAACTTTTTTTTTTTTATGCTTTAATGCAGGGGTCCTCAACTCACTGACGTGGTCCGAACCCTGACTGCAGTCGTCAGTTGTCCGGACCGCAGTCGCCAGTTGTCCGGATCAATGGTGTCGCTAGGACCGGGCATACAGGGCAGAAGACCGGATTTTTTGGACCGATGCCACAGATGACTGCCACATTCAATTGTATCTGCGTCCTCAGGACGCATATACAATTGAATATAATGGCGGAGCAGGAAGCTATCAGCTCTCTGCTTCACCATTCACCAGGCTACAGGTGATGTTAGGCCTGCAGCCTATAAGATGTTGGTATAGGATCCCAGAGCAGACCAGCTCGATATCACGGTACCGCGCCAGGCCTACGCAAGGGTGCCGTCTCATAGGCTGTTGGCCTAACGTGGATGAGGAAGCCTGAAGAGCAGCTGATCGTTATGGTAGTGGGGCTAGAGAAGTCCAAGCTTGCTTTGTTTGTTTGGGGGGGGGGGGGGGGGGGGCGACGACGCTCTATATGGAGCATTGTGTGGCACCCTCTACAGGGGGCTGGTAAGCCTTGGATTTCCACTGCAGATCTACATGGCCAGAATTACCTCTGGGAAATCCGACCCATATGAATATAGCCTTACTGTTGGTGCTCAGCTCGGACCTTTACCTGACAGCAGACCCAGGTAAATGGACCTTTACTAAAAATAGTTAAGAATGCCTGCTCTAATCTATCTAAAATGAAGCAACTTTGCAATAGTTCTTGATAAATGGCCTATCTTTTTGTTTCTACAGCTCATTTTCAAAGTTTTTTTGTGCTAAAAAGTTGTGCTTCTAGCATTTGAAAGTGCTACATACAGGATTACATCTTTAAAATGACTAGCACTCAACAAATGATCTGGAGTAATCAGTTGTCTACTGGAGCAACAGAAGGCAATATTTCATATAGATTTAATTAGAATGGAACACTCGACCCGATTGCTTGATGTATCTACTTTGGTCGATCGCTACACAAAAATCCACGAGCAGATATGCCCATGTGTGCTCATGAAGTAATCTGCTAAATATTATTAAAAGTTAATATTCCTATACTAACCTTTTCAGGACAATTTGAAGACTTTGGCTGCATCCGCCTTGCGATTGAATGCTGCTAGCATTGGCTACCATGAAATGTTCAATGGTCATTAGCATTTCCACATCGGACATAAGAGAGGGTATGTGCAGAATCTTTTGATTCATTTTTCCTTCAAAAAGAGGATAAAATCCCAATGCTGTGGCACCTAAAGAGAAACAAAATGTAATACAATACCAGTGCAACATTTAATGCAGTATCAGTACAATATCTAAAAGAAAGACTTTCGGCATTCTGTAAGTAAATTTATGAGTAGTAACTTAGAATAAACTTGATAAACTGATCACCAATATACAAGATGCTCCTAACTTTGCAACCATCCAAATATTTAAAGGGGTAATTCAGCAAATAAATGTTACTCTTTGTATAATGAAAAGTTATACAATTTTCCAATATACGTTCTGCATCAAATTCTTCATGGTTTTCAAGATCTCTTCATGCAGTCATTCAATAGGAACTTTCATGGTTTACTCCCAGTGGATAAAAATCCACCGATTACTACCAGGATTTAAAGGGGTTGCATGGGATTAGAAAAGCATGGAAATGGCAATCTTAGGCTTCGCTCACTCTAGAAAGAAGCTTCCAGCTGCATAAAAAAAAATGTAAATAAACTTTATGGGTGACAATAAAATCAATCCAAGCAATTCAAATCCGCTGCTGCTCCCAGTAAATCTTTAGGTAAATACATATATTTTTATTATTTTGTCCCATATGAATAAACGAGATGATAAATTGAATATACTTACTTTTATAATACCCCCTTGCTTTAGTCCACAGACCACTGTGTCCTAGGATGGTTAGAAATTCCCGGAGTTGTAAATAATCTATTGCAATTTTCTTAGCAATCATAAAGTCTATAATTGATGAAGATATGCCAATACTACGATTTTCAACACACGAGCGCAAGACTTTATTAAAAAGCACAGCATACTGAGAAACATTGAGATCAGCTGCAACAAAACAAGAAAAGAAACCTTGATCAATACATTTATAACATGGACAATAAACCCCTTCTCAAAGAAAGTCTTCGCCCCATACACACACCCACATTAAGGTTCCGTATTGTATGAAGCCATAATGGGGCACCCATAAAAGGTGCATTGAGCCCTACTGTACCTCCAATTGCATATGGAGGCAGAGTTTTTTCTTCTGACAGATTTTCTATTAATCGGACAGACGAAAATAACGGTGGTATGTTCCATCGCATTTGCCATATTATGGAGCATTCTTCTCTATAATTATTGCTCGAGGGGAGAATATCTCTGACAGCACCTGACCGAGTATCATAGGACGGCACATGGAGTCGCTATATGGTATAATGGGCAACAATTAGGCTAGCTGTAAAGATTTATAAAAATATCTAATCCATTAACCTTTTTCTAGGCGGACACTAGGAGCCATATTTATTAAAGAATGTTTATTTTCAGTTCGTATCAAACAGATACTTTATAGAGACTATGTTCATGATGAATGACTGATGCACTTGGAGCATCAATTAGGATATCTGTTCCACACAGAAGACAATGGCAAAAATCCCAGAACTACTAGCCAGGGCTGTTGCAATGTTCTTCGTTGAATCCTGGAAGCTGGCAGATGTTTAAGCATGATAAAGAATTTAGAATGAATCCGAGATAAAAAACCTTCTGTATAAAATTAAAAGCACACTATAGGCCTAGAGCAGACTTTGGGTGCTGTATTATGGATCCGTACAGTTCAGATCCGTAATAGGGCCATGTACTGGAGAAGTTGGAGAAAAGTATAATATGGCAAATATAAGCAATGATAGGTTGCCTTCTTGTCCACCAATTTATGTAAACATTGTACAAGTATACTAATAATGTAATCACCTTGAGACTCCTGGATTCCAGGCAGATTTTGAAGGACATCAAAGCACATGTTGAACATATTCTTAGACAGTGCTTCAGTTACCAATAAACACAGCAAGTTGTGACGGTGCAAAACATCCATCATGTCACAAGGCCACATAGAGGTGTTTATTATCCATTCAGACTCTAAAACAAAGTTATAATGGTATGAAAAGTGAAAGCATTACAAAATTAAGACATCCCAGTTACAGTAAAAAATGTTGGTTTCTGCTGGAATGCATTGGGTTGGGCAGGGCATTGGAAAATACATCATTCAGCCATAACCGTAAAAGCACTGGCCTAATACTGTCTAGGTCCCCCCTCGTCGCCAAAACTGCTGACTCGTCGAGGCATAGACTGCACAACACCACTGAAGGTTTCCTTTGGTATCCGGCATCAAGACGTTTGCAGCAGATACTCTAAGTCCTGTTAGTTGCGAGGTGTGACACCTCCATGGATCAACTTGTTTTTCTAGCACATCCCACAGATGCTCGATTAGATGGAGATCTGGAGAATTTGGATACCAAGTCAACATCGTGACCTCTTTGTCGTCATGTTCCTGATCAATTTTTTGAAGTGTGGCAGAGTGCATTATACTGCTGAAAGAGGCCACTGCCATTAGGGAATGCTGTTGCCATGAAGGGGTGTACCTGGTCCGCAACAACGTTTAGCTATGTGTAAACACATATGCAGAAAATCAGTGTTAAATGACCAAAACATTTTCAAAATAAAATAGTTTTTATTGAGACATGATAAAAATACAAAATACAGTTAATAGCATCAAAAATGGATTAAAATATAAGTCCTCACAGTAGAGAAAATACTGAGTGGGCTACTGGCTATAACATCTATACCATACAGAAGTACATTGTAAATAAACAGCCATGGTGAGTCACATAACAAAAATAAACAACTGTGAAATACACCATCAGAATCGATAGACAGAACTGGCAAGGTAGCCAAAAAAATAATAGAATAGAAGTTGTATATTTACCTGAGGCATGATTGGTATGATCGTGAAAACCGGAAGTGAACTAGTTTGGGGCAGACACTCCCCATATCCAATAAGACATTTTGTAAAAGAATCAGTGAGAACGGAACTAGGTGTAAAAACCACAGGGATTGGATGAGGTAAGTGTCAATCAAATCTGGCGACCTGAAGTAGGTCAACACAAAACCGGAAATGAGCTAATTTGGGGCGGTAACTTATGTAAAAGACTCAGTGAGAACGTTTAGCCATGTGGTACATGTCAAAGTAACATTCACATGAATGCCACCACCCGATGTTTCCCAGCAGAACACAGCATCACACTGCCTCATCTCTTCCCCAGGTATTATTAAGCGACGCACATACATCCGGCCATCCACATAATGTAAAGGGAAACGTGATTCATCAGATCAGGACCTTTTTCCATTGCTCCATCACCCAGTGTTGATGCTAACGCACCAATTGTAGGCGCTTTTGGTGGTGGAAAAGGGTCAGTATGGGCACTCTGACTGATCTAAAGGCTATGCAGCCCCAAACGCAACAAGGTGCAATGCACTGTCTGACACCTTTTCATCATGAAACGTTTTTTTTTTTAATAATCTGTACTACATTTGTCCTGTGGGATTAGACCAGACCGGCAGGCCTTCGTTCTCCAATCGCAACAATGAGTCCTGGGCGCCCATGTTCTTCCCTTGGGCCACTTTTAGTAGGTACAAATCACTACGCACCGGGAACACCCCCACAAGACCTGCCTTTTGGAGATGCTCTCAATCCAGTTGTCTAGCCATCACATTTTAGCCCTTGCAGAAGTCGTTCAGATCCTTACACTTGCCCATCTTATCTGCTTACAACACATCAAACTCAAAAACCGACTGTTCACTTGCTGCCTAATATATCCCACCCCTTGACAGGTGCCGAGATAATCAATGTTATTCACTTTAGTTGTTTTACTGTAATGGCTGAATGGTGTATTAGGCTTCTTTCACACTACCATTAGGATGCGCTTACCTCTCCTCCGTCAGAGGAAAAGAGGATCGAAAGATAAAATGAAAAGCAACAGTTTAGTTAGAATTACAATTGATTCTAATGGTAATTCTTTTGTTTCAGTTGCTTTCCGTTTGTCTCGGTTCGCTAAGTTTCAATTTTTTTTTCTCATGGAAGCAAAAGTGCAGTTTGCAGAACCAATGAACCGCTGCTTTCCATGTAATCTTTCGATCCTCTCTTCCTCTGGCGGAAGAGAGGTAAACGTATACTAACGGTAATGTGAACTTAGCCTAAGTCTGGGATCACTTAGCTATCGAAATGCATTTTTTTGCCACAAGCCTCGATAAAAAGGCATCATTTTGCTGCGATTTTGTAACGGCCTAATAGGTCATGGGACATGGTCAACCGGGGGGCATTGTAAGGCCACTGGTTGCTAAAGAAATCCATCACCCTGCCATTTTGTCGTGATGGCATATCGCGAGGATAGTAGTACAACAACACCACTCACTTTCAGTAAAAATGACATTACATAAACAAACTATAGGGCCATTTCTTTCTGAGGTATTGGATACTGTAATAAAGTTATAATCTGGCACATTTAATTTTTTTGCTTTCTTCCTGAATGTTCTCTACCCTTATATGTCATTTTATATGCTTTTCTATGACTATCCAATGATCCAGAACAGCTAATACTTTGGCACTCGATAATCCAATGGATGCCGGCTTAAAGGAATTTTAACGTACAAGAATGTTACCTTTCAGTGTCTGAACTGCACTACCAAGGTTTCCACTCTTGAGGAAAATCTCAACAGCAATATTAACCACATGACATCGTGACGAATAGCCTTCTTGTCCAGAGAGCCCTTTTAAGATTGTATAATTAATCTTTAGCTCATGGAATTTGTGAATCACTTTTCTTCCCTTAAAACAAAAACAGTAAGCATTTAAAAAGACATTTAATAATACAATTTATTAATATCTCCTGCTCATTTGTCATCTGAGGTATTTCTTTTCTTTTCAACAAATTTTATTGAACATTTTTACATTTAGGTAAAAGACATATATCAAAAACAGATTGAAATAAAATTAAATATAAACCATTTCACTCAATGAATTATAATGTTGTTATAAAAAACAAAATGACAAGCATTCGTGAATGCAATGACAGTAAATGCAGGATCAATATATGAAAAGGAAACATCCTATACAACAAGAGACAGAGAAGGGGGGAATAGAAGGGTTGGGAAGAATATAGCGGAAAACTGGGATTGGTAAGGGGGGAGGAGCCGGTCAGAAATCTAGAATGAAAAGAAAAGTCACTGGACTTAATAAGCAGTGATCATATTGGCAGGTAAGTGAGGGTATGCGTAGCTAATCCAGGGCGACCAAAGCGACTCAAACCCGGCAACCCTATCTAGTAAGATTCCTGTGAGTTTTTCGTTCACAAACATCTGGTCCATTCTAGTTTTAACCCCTGCAAAAGTTACTGTATGTTTTTTCCAAGAGTGGGCTATAGTTATTTTTGCAGCCAAAAGGATATAAGAGAATAACCGAAATTGTGCGTTCGTAAGCTCTGGGGGTTTGTGATGGAGAAGGCCTATCTTCGGATCTCTTCTTATAATAATGCCAAACAGACTTTGGGCGAGACCAAATACCCTACTCCAGAATCGGATAAGCTTAGGGCAGGACCACCAAATATGGAGCATGTCACCGGGAGAGTGGCAACCACGAAAGCAAGAGGCAGGGTAGGTGGGAAAGGCACGTGCAAGTCTGCTAGGAACCAAATACCACCTCATCATGACTTTATAAGCCGATTCTAAAATATTTGTGTTAATGGAGCAGTGTGATACTATACTCCAGATATTATGCCAATCTGCTGGTTCGAGCGTCACCCCCAGATCCCGGTGCCATCTATCCACGTATGTGTGGGGAACAGGTGTGGGGTTGTTAAGGAGCCATTTATACAAGACTGATATGATCCCTTTAGTGTTAGGGTTGTTTTCGCAGATTCGCTCGAACTGTGAGTAAGAGTCTGAAGCAGTCTTGTTGTGGAGAAGAGAAGTAATCCAATTCTTAAGTTGTAGATATCGGAACACTTCGCCGTTGGGAATCTGCTGAGAGGTCTGAAGCTCACAGAACGAGAGAATCCGGGAATGGGTGGGCGTTAGAAGATGATGGACTCTGAGTATACCACTAGTCCACCACCATTTAAAGGCTTGGTAATTGTCTGTACCTGGGGAGAATAAAGGGTTATGCCACAGGGAAAGGAGGGGAAGATGCGGCGAGATCAATCTGCTAGAATATTTAACTGAGTCCCATACCGATAAAATGTGCATGAGTGGGGGTGATAGGTGGGAGGAGCGGAAAGAGGGAGGTAACCAGGGCACTGATTGGATCGGGGTTGGCGACATCTCCGGAATATCCAGGTACACCCATAGAGGCATATTTGCAGAAGCATGCAATTTAGTTAAGGGTGCTATCATAGCTGCATGGTAATATTTGGAGACATTCGGAACCCCCAGTCCCCCATCTGCCTTTGGTGAACAGAGGGTGGACCTGGATACTCTAGGGCGTGCTCCCTTCCAAATAAAAGATGAGATCCGATTCTGGATGAGGCGCAGAATGTGTGCTGGGACTTTGATTGGCAGGGTTTGAAACAAATAAAGAAGCTTTGGAAGGATGGTCATTTTGACTGCAGAAATACGGCCTATCCAAGATAAATAGGTGGATTGCCAGGATGTCATCAAAGATGTTATTGAGCGAATAAGGGAGGGGTAATTAGCGGAATACAGCTGCTCATAGGAGGGAGTCAACTGGATACCCAGGTAGTTCAATGAGTGTCCGGCCCACTGGAAGGGGAAATGGCTTTGTAGTGAGTGCAGGGTTTGTTGTGATAGATTAACATTTAAAGCGATAGATTTTGCGGGGTTTATAGTAAGTCCAGAAATAGCAGCGAAATCTGATAGAGTTTGCATTAAGTTAGGAAGGGAAATAAGGGGTTGGGAGAGCATGAGTAGCATATCATCTGCAAAGAGGGACAATTTATGTTGCACTCCCCCTAACTCCAGTCCCCTAATGTTCTGATTCTGGCGAATCATCATGGCTAGGGGTTCAAGTGCTAGGATAAATAGAATAGGGGATAGAGGGCATCCTTGTCTGGTGCCCCGTTCAATAGGAAAAGAAGCAGACTGGTAGCCCGCGTAACAGACTTTAGCAGTAGGGTTGGAGTAGAGGGCGTGCACCCATGACATAAAGTGGCTACCAAAACCCCACTTCCCCAAGGCAAAATCCATGTAAGACCAAGATACTGTATCGAAGGCTTTTTGAATGTCGAGCGAGAGAAGCATTGACGCCACATTTCTCTTGCGTGCTAGGTGAACCAAGGATATAACTCTCTTGGTACAGTCGCTTGTTTGTCTTCCAGGGACAAAGCCTGCTTGGTCTCCATGTATAATCCCGTCAAGGAAGCGGTTTACTCTACCCGCCAGGATTTTAGCTAAAATTTTTATGTCAGTGTTCAGGAGGGATATTGGCCTATAATTGGTAATTTGAAGAGCATCCTTTTGAGGTTTGGGGATCATTGCAATATGGGCTGTCAGGGTTGGTGTCTGAAGGGTTGTGCCAGTTCTGATAGTGTTAAAGAGTTGGGTCAAATATGGGCTTAGGAGCGGAGAAAGTTTTTTGTAATATAATGGGGAGAAACCGTCTGGGCCAGGAGATTTGGAAGGTTTTAATTCCTTGATAGCTGCCTGAACTTCAGTCTCAGATATCTCAGCTTCCAATGCTTCGAGATTAGAGGAGGTAATATCTGGAAAAACCAAATTAGCTAACAAGCCTTCAGCCTTCAAGGGATCAAAAGGTGGGGGGGATGAGTATAATTTGGAAAGGAAAGTTTGAAATTGGGAAACAATCTTATTAGGGTTTGCTGTTATTGTGCCGGAGGCTGTCCGCAATCTAACTGGTTCTTTTGGCGCAGCGGGAACTCGCAGCTGACGTGCTAAAAGTTTACCCGGTTTATTGCTTTGCGAGTAATAGCGCTGCTTGGACCATCGTAGCTTACGTTCAGCCTGTTCCGTCAATAAAAGGTCAAGCTCTAATCTGGTAGCCTCAACTGACGCTTTATTAGCATGCGAAGGCGTCTGTTTCCAAGCATTTTCTTTTTGTGCTAGTGTTTGGTATAAATCTGTTATCTTCTTTTCTCTGTTTTTTTTTTTAATAGACCCCAACCTAATGAGAGTCCCCCGCAGGGTGGCTTTATGGGCTTCCCATAGTATGATCGGCGAAGACGTGGAACCTTCATTTAAGTTAAAGTATTCCTTAACCGCTTCTTCAATCTGTGCGAATGAGTCTTTGGATGTCAAAAGGGAGTCGTTTAGTCGCCAATTAAAGGATAGCCCCCGTGGGATTAGAGAAGAGAAGGAGACCTCAACCGGGTTGTGGTCAGACCAGGGTGTGCTAAGTATCTTTGCGGCGGAGCATAGTGGTAATGAACGCTGAGACGTGAATATGTGATCAATGCGACTAAAAGAGGAGTGGGGGTTGGAGTAAAACGTAAAATCTTTTGTATTGGGATGTAATTCCCTCCACAGGTCATGTAGATCGTGAGCCTGTAGCATGTTACTAAACATAGACGAGGAAGTTTGAGGTGTGGATGATGTCAGGGTCGGGGATTTATCTAAAGCTGGATTAATTACCAGGTTTGAGTCGCCCATGACCACTAGCAAGCCCTTTCGATTGGCATCTATCTGTTTAAATAAGTGAGAAAAAAACTCTGTTTGAAACTCATTTGGTCCGTAATATCCCACTAGGGTCACCTCTACATCAAATAGAGTACCGACCAGAATCACATATCGACCAGTAGGGTCAAGAATTTCCTTGTTACAAAGAAAAGGGAGATTCTTTCTGAAGGCAATAACTACCCCGCGTCGCTTTTCATGGGCATAAGAACAATGGAAAACAGGAAAGTGTGCACTAAGATGTTGTGGTTTGGAGGCAACAGAGAACCTGGTTTCCTGGAGGCAGACAATGTCCGCATGACAGGCTTTGTAGAAATGAAATGCCTTCGATCGTTTATGTGGCGAATTAAAGCCTTGGACATTATGAGAGATTATTTTCAAGGCAGAAGTAGCCATATGTATGATCTGATGATTTTATAGTGAGTTCTGACCGGCAGGGGGAAAGGGAAAGAAGGGCTGGAAAGAGAGGGGAGGGAGAAACAGAATAGGTAAAAAGGGGTGTAGAGACAAATATGCATTTGGAAAACTGAAGAGGGAAATTCGTCCGAAAATCGACCGAAAAGGGTGGACAGTAGCACAGGGGATACTACTGATAGAGTTCGGGTTCGCCAACACCTGGGCACAAAGGTGTGGTAACGGCAATCTGTTGAGGTGAACCTAAACACCATGTCATGACATATAGGGGAAAGCAATGACAGAGAGGGGAAAACTAGCAAGGGAGTATGGGCCAGGGGGAGAGAACATTAATTTCCAGAACATTCTGCCCCAAGTAAGATGGCGGACCAGGCACGCCGAGTCGCGTTCAATCATATAACCAAAATTAAACATTGTCATCAATCAAGGCAACAATTACTTGGAATTATCTTGCCGGTTGACCTCCTGCAGGCCATACACACAGTGCCGCCTAAAGGCAAGGCAAAGTATGTCTAGCCGGCAGGACAGCAAAGCGACAACCACGTTAATAGAAAAAATAAAAATAAAAATAAATGGTTAGTGCCAAGTCAATAAGCATTGCATCTAGTTAAACAGCAAACTTATTCCAGATACAGAATCTCCAGAACATTCTGCCCCAAGTAAGATGGCGGACCAGGCACGCCGAGTCGCGTTCAGTCATATAACCAAAATTAAACATAGCCATCAATCAAGGCAACAATTACTTGGAATTATCTTGCCGGTTGACCCCCTGCAGGCCATACACACAGTGCCGCCAAAAGGCAAGGCAAAGTATGTCTAGCCGGCAGGACAGCAAAACGACAACCACATTAATAGAAAAAATAAAAATAAATGGTTAGTGCCAAGCTAATAAACCTTGCATCTAGTTAAACAGCAAACTTGTTCCAGATACAGCAAAACATGGCCTCCACTACCGCCCGCCACTCAGCAAATAGATCAGTCCCCGCCGCAAGAGAACCAATATACAGGGTGGAAACATGTTAAAAGTACTCATCCATCAGTCGGGGTCATCTCGGATATCATAAACGGATCCAGATCTCCCGGGTGGTCTGCGGGGGGGGACCTTGTTCCAAATAGGACGTAGCGGCGGCCCATCACGACGTTCCTGAGAAAGTTGACTTGATCGGGCGGCGTCTGTCGGTAGAAGCTGTAGGGTGACCAAAATTTGCCGAAGCTCATCTGCCGTGCTGGCCGAATAATATTTGTTGGCTAGAGAGAATTGGAGCTTGAAAGGATATCCCCATCGATATTTGATATGGCGGCTTTGTAGAACAGCCAGTAGGTTTCTCATATTTCGCCTTTTCTGTATAGTTATCGGAGAAAGGTCCGCAAATATTTGGTACTCGTGGCCCTGAAACTTTAGGGACGATGTGGCTCTAGCCTTTTGAGACAGGGTTTCTTTGGTGGCATAATAAGTGAGCTTCACCACTATGTCTCGTGGCTTGCCATCTTGTCGTTTAGGGCCTAGCGACCTATGAACCCGGTCCATCTCCAGCCTATCCACCGGGAGATCCGGTGCCAGCTCTTGGAATAGGGCCGTAATGGAGGAGTTAAGGTCCTCGTATGTCTCGGGCAGACCTCTTATCCGGAGATTCCCCCGTCGTGCACGGTTCTCGAAGTCCTCCAGGCGTAGCATCGTTGAATCCAGGTCTGCTCTCAGTGAATCAAATTCGGCATCGTGCGCATTCAAGACTTCAATGGTGTCGTCCATCTTAGTTTCCAAGACGTTTGTCCTGGCTCCCAGTTCACGTATCTCTTTGGTAAGATCTCTCGACAGCTTAGAAGCGGTGAGCTGCAATTCTTGCTGCAGGAGCTGTTTAAATTTCTGCAGCAAAGAAGCGTCCCTGGTGGTGAACTGGGGTTCAGGTATCTGCGAGCCGTCTTCTTGGGAGCCTGCAATAAGTTCAGGCGAGGCCTGTATATCGTCGTCCGAAACAGCCGACATGGCGGGCGAAGTTGCAGTCTCAGGCTGGGGGGCAGGGACGGAGGACTCCGGTTTCGAGTCCTTTCGGCCCACTGCGCTCTTCCGAACCATGAACAATCCGGGCAGAAGATCTTCCGGAGGAAGAAGAAGGGTAAAAGGGCGAGTGAATTCACCTCAAATGTTTGCTTTATATAGCTGTTGTGCCCAGGAGTCGCGGAGCTACCTCAGCATGCGGCCATCTTGGTTAGCAGCTCGCGAGCGCCCCCCATCTGAGGTATTTCAATTGATAAGCAGATCTTGAAAGAAAAAAAAAAAAAAAAAAAAAGGATTTTTACACTTACCTTAAAACATATTTCAAAGTCTTCATTGTGGGACACAGATCGGTATAAGCTGCTGCCACTATAAGTCTGACACAAAGAACAAAATTGGCTCCTCCCACGCAGGCTATACCCAGCCTACTGACACAGAGCCAATCAGTTTGACCCCAGCAAAACAAAAGTAAGATAACCATAAAAAAAAAGTAGTAAGGGTCCTCTTACACAGCCCGATATGGGCCGTGAAAACAAACGCAGATCAACGAGACAGCTCATTGATCGGCACTCGTTTGCTCCTTTCACAAGGGGCAACGCATGGGGACGAGCGAATAATACTACAATCGCTCGTCCCCATGCATTTCTACAATGTCGGCAGCACATCTCCGTTCACACAGGGAGATGCGCTGCTGACAACGATAGATAATATTTCTTGCAGCATAAACTATACAATCAGCCAATGAACGAGCATTTGCTGGTTCATCGGCTGATCGTTGCCCTGGTTACACAGGGCAATAACCGGGAACAAGCGTTCATATATACGATAGTGTTCCACGATAATTGGCCCGGGTAACAGGGCCTTAACTCCCTCAAAGCTTGGACCAATACAACCTGAGCAAAAAATTGGAGGGAGCTGTGCCACCTGAATTTTTTTACGGTTTTAAAAATCCTCTTTGCCCTTACGCATCATTGGTGGACCAAGGAAACATGGGACGTCCTAAAGCATTTGCTTGGGCGATAAAGACAGAAAAATTAGCCGCCACCTGCAACACCTTTCAACCAAAGGACGGAGAAGGTGTTGGAAAAGGTGTGGAGAGGACCAAGTAGCGGCCTTGCACACCTGAAGAGCCGAAGCCTGATGGTGAATTGGCCATGGAGGATCCAGTCCCTTTACCATATATGCTTTGCAGTTGGCTGAATAGATCCAACGGGACGAGGAAGAGTGTATCTGAACCCCTGAAAGAAGTTGTGACAGATACAGGCAGATGGCCCGTACAACATCCAGCTTATGGAAGGACTGCTCCCTAGGATGAGAACGTGAGGGACAAAATGATGGTTGGTTTTCACCTTAATGAGGAGATTGTCCTGAGATAACCTTTGGAAGGAAGTTATTGGACAAAGAACCGCCTTGTCCTGGTGGAGTTTCAACTTCAATACTCATCTGATGGAGGTCACTGCAACCAGAAATACCACTTTCCATGAGAGGAAACTGAACAAGCATCTCAAGGGTCTCGAAGAGGAAAGCGGAAGTTCAAAATCCCATGGGGAGCAGGAGGCCGCTATGGTGGAACGACATGAGCTACCCCTGCAGGAAGGTCTTCACATGGGACTTGGTAGTCAGAGGTCTTTGAAAAAGGATGGAAAGGGCAGAGGCCCTTTACGGAACTAAGGGCTAACCTCCCATTCAAGCTTGACTAAAGGAAGGCAAGAAGCAGGAAAAGTTCATAGAAGGGATATGTCTTTAAGGCTGGGTTCACACGAGCACATTAACGTCCGTAATGGACGGACGTATTTCGGCCGGAAGTCCCGGACCGAACTCAGTGCAGGGAGCCGGGCTCCAAGCATCATAGTTATGTACGATGCTAGGAGTCCCTGCCTCTCTGCAGGACAACTGTCCCGTACTGTAATCATGTTTTCAGTACGGGACAGTAGTTCCACGGAGAGGCAGGGACTCCTAGCATCGTACACAACTATGATGCTAGGAGCCCGGCTCCCTGCACGGAGTTCGGTCCGGGACTTCCGGCCGAAATACGTCCGTCCATTACAGACGTTAATGTGCTCGTGTGAACCCAGCCTAACACCGTCGAAAACAGACTTTCCAATTGCAGTGATACAAGAGGAGGCGCCTAATTTTTCAAATATACACTCTATATTTTTGATCAGTAATTTTAACTCATGTCTGCTAGATATGTATCTTATGATATAATTTATACAGTATATTCGATTAATTTACTAACAAACATTTTCTCTCTAAAATATGAACTAGGATCGTGTAGAATATCAGATCTTTCTAATACATCTAGTTACTGCCATACTGCGCCATACCAACCTTATTTATGTTTTATAGCATTCTGATCAAAAAGGTCAGAGGTGCGAATGGCCTGTGTAGGTCTAACCATGGAACTGTAACTACTCGGAAGTGTCCTGTTCCCACAGTGATAACTCTGTCGCCCTGCGGTTTTCCTCCGGAACCTGGGGGATTTCATTGGTACGGTTTTTTCTTTAAAAGGTATGAAGCTTACTCACAAAGAGATATAGGATTGCGGGTACCAGTAGTTACACCATTTATTACTAACATAATTGCCGTTCTTATACAGTTAATGTAAGATTTCTTTATATTAGTTCAGATTATTTTTTTATTATAACCACCAATGATATTTTATTCATTTGAGTATTGACATTGCTTTATTATACATCGTATGCCCAATGCTGAGTATACCTCAGCTTGCAACTGATAATTTGTACTTTTGGACTTTTTACGCTGATTGGTCTAATTGCTGTCACTCACGACGTCAGCACCAGTTTGTACTTGGCGGTCTTTTCATTATAAATATCTGCTGTTTGTACGGTTTTTATGATTTGGTCTGACAAAGATGCTTGTACGGCGTTGAAACGTGTAACCAATAAAAATCTTATTACCTTGTAATACTAGCCCTATCAATTGTGCTTTTTAGCTTCCATTTTCAACGTTCTGCATCAATTTATACACAGTGATGTCCATTACACTCTCCAGTTTGGAAGTAGCTGCAGAAGATACTAACCTTATATCTCTACAACAGTGTTGTACTTACTGGTACAAGGTGAGGTTAAAACATCAGTTCTGAGAAGGATGGGGACAAGCCACAATGCAGGGAGATTGCACAGGTGATGTTGGGAGAGAATGGGGGTGTTAGTACTTTATGTGGTACATTTAAAAGCTGCTGGGAAGACCGCTTCATCTAATAGTATGGACATAACTATCAGGCTGTAAGCCAGCATGGTGCACTACATGTAACCGTGTGACTAGCACCTCAAAGAAACCTCACCTGTGTGCAAGCAGCCACCTCCTCATTAATGGTAGGTGTGAGAGTGGCTGTTTCATCAGTATTTTGCAATAGCCCTCCTTGTAGACTGGTGGCTTGTCTACATCCTGCTCAGAACGGATGTTTTATCCTGACCTTGTATCAGTAAGTATGGTCTTTTACTGTGATTTTAAGTAAATTTGATACCATTTTGTGGAATTTGACTACAACCGTGTTGTGCCTGTACTTTGCGCAACCTGTATAGGTAAGCATAATAACTTATTCTGCTTGTCTTATTAGTTATCAATATGGAAATTTTTGCACTATGGGGCGCTGTGTCTATTTCATCTCTTCCAGCAAAAGGATTTGGCAAGAGACTCAATTTATCTGTCAGTGGGATCCGTGAGAGCGGACGCATCCGCCAGAGGGAGAGTAGTGGACTTAAGATAGTCGGGAAGTATGGGGAAGATGCCCATACCCAGTCCATAAATCCCACCTCCTATAGGGGCCTCTGCTGGTGTGTGTGTGTGTGTGTGTGTGTGTGTGTGTGTGGTCAGACCTCCGCTGGATTGGCTGTATACCAGCGTTCCAGTGGACTGCCACCCCTTCATTCCTTGCTATACTTGACTAACTGCAATCCCCCCCCCCCACCTCTCTTTCTGTATTTCAGGGGCAATGTATGTTTCCCTTTGCTTTATATTTCATAATTCAATGGGGGATGGGATCTTGTCTGATAGATGAGTCATCTAGTTAGTTACCTTTACAAACTCGGACCTTATATATCTGACTTTATTTTCTCTGTATCTAGCGAAGCTTTTGCCATAAATAATATCTATCTCCTTATACCTCATGCTTTGGGCCTTTACCTTTCCCCACCCCCCTTCCTTTTTTTATTCTGTTTATTTTTTGTTGTTAGTCTGTTTTCTATATAATTAATTTTTTAATTACATTTTTTATTATTATTTTCTATTTCATTTATTCTTTATTTTTTATTTATTTTTATTCATTTCATTTTACTTTATTTTTTTTTTTTTTGGTTATTCCTTTTACTTTCAGGGAGAGATACCTCGCTTAGTGGAATACTATTACAGTTTTTCTGCAATATTCTTTATATAAATGAACGACGGTTATTTTGTACCCTGAGAGTTATATGTCTTGTTACATCTTCTTTGTAATTATTTTTGTTATCAGGGCCTGTGTATGGTATATTTACTTTAATTTTGATCAAATGATGATACTAAAAAATGCCCTGTATGGAATTGATCGGGACATTTAAATAGGCAGTGTACCTTTTAAATGTCTGCTATAAAATTAAGCATCTTTGTGAACAGGACTCACTGGCTCTGATGAAGTCCCAGCTGGGATGAAACGCGTTCGCCAATTACACGGTGGTGAGAGACGTCATCACACTGTATACTTCCGGCGTGGTTGTTTGTAGCACTATGCTACAAACCACGCTTTGATACCTGCTACACTGGCCTCCTTTTTATACCTATTTGTATTACAAAAAGCTTACGTCACGGATGAGGAAAGAGATCATTTTCCTAAAAGAAATTGAGCTGCTGTTCTAATTTGGAGCACCTTATTCAAACGGATGCAGCTGCTATTCACCTGTATTGGAACCTGAGAGTGACACTATATCGGGTTTGGATAAGTGAACCAACAACAGATGAGTATAACGGATCTTGTTCCTGATCATCTATATGCTCATGGTTTACTCTATTTTGTAGAATGTAAAAACTGTCCAGCCTCCATGTATCCTAGCCAGGTCTAACATGCTCTGCTCTTTCTTGCGGGAAAGATAGCCCAGGTGGCTTGATTCGTTTTTTTCATCTCTCTACATATATGTAGATATATTTCCTCAATTGGAGATTCTCTCCTACAGCCGTCCGTAGCGGAGATTTTTTCTATGTCTGTGACATCAGTCTCTATTGTATTTTTTAAGTCCTTTGTATACATTCAATTGGCTTAATTATCTACATATTGTTATTATCAAACATACTATTGTATAGGATATATTGGTGTCTGAATAGTCTATTTACCTGGCCAGGTAGCTTTTAATTGCATTTATTCTTATTCTCTAGGTATTCGCCTATGGGAAATGGTTTGCCATATATATATATATATATATATATATATATATATACATACATACATACATACACTCTAATAAATTGTTATAAGCATAATTTCTATGCCCTTATAAGTGCTTGATTTATAGTCTTTTCTGCCAGGACACCACCGTGTGCCATTTTTTTGCTGTATTTTTCTGGGTCATTGGATATCGAATTAATCTTTTTCTTCTTTAAAATGCACATTTACCCACCATTTGAGGTAGGAAGGAATAGAAGGTATCCAGACGCTTCGGCTTATTGAACAGAATGTTTCCAATCTCTCAAGAGTACCTGATCAAACTCAGAAAGGTTGCTGAAGAATCTAGGGGAACACCTGGGGCATCTAAAGGAAATCTCCCATTGAGAGGCCCAAGCATCCTTAATCTGGAGGGTCAGGTTGTCCACCATTTTTGAGGAGTGTTCCAAGTCCGAATCAGAGTCCGACTGAGGGCATAATCTCGCCTGAAAAAGGCAGCTAGTCTGGAGGGACAGGCAGATGAAGGAGCCCTGGGGTCAGAGGCCCAAAGAGCTGTAGGGTACCCATGGTAGATCTAGAGGGTGGAGCCCTGAGTGTCTTGCGGGAACAGCCCTGTCTTGACTTCTCTTTCGGTTGTTTAGACACCCTGGGAGGTGGATGGAGGATCAGAGGTGACCTTGTGACCAGCAAGAAGGCGTCCCACAACAGTTACCATGGATTTAGAAATCCTGGTGAGTTCAGCAACTGACTGAACGGGAGATGGCTTAATCCAGAGGAGGGGCACTAGCAACCTGTGAGTTGGGGGGTGGGGGGTGTCCCTGGGCAGGTTGAGGCGGTGACTGAGCGCAGGAGGAGCAGGTGGATTTGGCATGTCCGGTGGGAAAATTACGCCTGCAAAAAGAACAGGCTAAATGGGTTGCTAAGCTGGGGCACCTGGTTGGTGGGACCTCTTTTCTCTCAGTTTTGACATGGTGCAGCTGCGGAAAAAAACAAAACACCATTTCACTGAACACTACATGTTAAGACCTTTTGCTGTTTAGAAATTTCATCGAGTTCAGATATCAAGGGACTGCTATAAAAACGCTTTCGCATATGGCTTGGATGTTCAATTACAATTTCAGGCCTACTTTTGACGTATTTAGCAGAAAAAGCTCCCGACATATACGTTAAATCTAGGCTGTGACGGATTCTGAACAGTGGCATCTGTCACCCATACGCTATATTGGTATCTATTTAACATATACGTCAAACTCATGAAAGGTCTGTTCAACGGGTACCATTATAGCCTATGGGAGAGGGATGCCAAGTTAAACACATTGTCATATGTAGGCTATAATGGCATCTGTAACGGATACTTAATGAAAAGATAATGACCTATCATTTTAAAGGATGCCTGTGGTGGATGCTATATAGTGAAATCCGTCACCCATAGGCAAGCATGTTTTTTTTACTGGGCTCTGTAGGTTGGAATAGTGCACTATTCCATGTTTTTAGTAGTATACGGATTTAGAACTGCCAGATTGAGGCCAAGTTTACACTCTTCACCTCCGTCTGACAATGTAGCTTTATGGACACGTTTAGCAAGTACATTGGGAGCTTCCCGACGTACACGCTAAACAAAAATTGTGATGTGAACAGGGCCTTACTCTATGGGTGAGAAATGCATATTAATCTTTGTGTATATAGATCATACACAAGTTATGAAGTGATACACACCCTACTCCGGGCTGAATTCAAAGGGGTTGGCCAGGAAAAAAAAATGTCCCCCAGCCTTGGTTTGCCTTCCCTAGAACCCCGTACTAACCTTCTAACCAGTTTCTGTTTGATCTTAATCATGACTGGTGCTCTGCTTGTTTACATCCCTTGCTTCTGGACCTGGCTGTTTCCGGTCTTGTAACCCACTATACCTATGATCCCCTGCTGTAGCTGAGAAGACAGC
The DNA here is from genome assembly GCF_050947455.1 of Rhinoderma darwinii. Lineage (NCBI taxonomy): Eukaryota > Metazoa > Chordata > Amphibia > Anura > Rhinodermatidae > Rhinoderma > Rhinoderma darwinii. The sequence goes on along the minus strand of NC_134691.1, from coordinate 272,617,453 downwards.
TTACAGTCCTGCCCCCCTTCCTCCCTCCGTAGCATCCCGACCAGCTCTTTGCATACTTCCACGCCACTCTACATTCACAGGGTCCCTCCCTGCCCTAATTACAGGCACCAACCTCACTCCCTGCACACGGTCACAAACACTAATAAACATCATGCTCTTGTGTGTCTCCATCTATCCCTGCTCTAATTACAGGCACCCATCTCCCTCCCCCACCCTCTTTTACAGCCGGATAGGTGGAGTGGGCAGACTTACATCTACGTGAGACATCTTGGTACACACAATCTAGTCAGCATGTTTTCCTCACCTGCTGCTGGATCTGTGCCAAGAGATTCTGTATTACAGTGAAGCAAACACCAAACACTACTCCACACAATGGTAATAAAGCTTTTTTTACATCATTTACCATAAATGTATGCAAGTCTCTCTTTGTCTCCTTACGGCACTTGAAAGTTGGGAGGTATGGAGACTACCGATCTGACGCGCGTATCGCTGTAATTTTTTCCCCATCTTAAGCCACGCCTCTAACTCCGCCCATACACACCCGGTTCAGCCCACACAGTATCATACTCCCATAGAACCCCACACACATTAGAATGCCCCCATAGAACTCACCACAGTATATTGCCCCTACAGCTGCCCCCACACATTATGTCTCCATAGAACCCACCACACAGTATCTTGCCCCCTACAGCTGCCCCCACACAGTATAATGCCCCATAGTGCCTCCCACACAGTGTAATGCCAAATAGCTGTCCCCACACAGTATAATACCCTCTAGCTGCCCCCACACAGTATAATGCCCCATACAGTATAAAGCTAACACAGATGCCCCCATACAGTAGAATACCCATACAGATGCCCCCATACAGTAGAATACCCATACAGATGCCCCCATACAGTAGAATACCCATACAGATGCCCCCATACAGTAGAATACCCATACAGATGCCCCCATACAGTAGAATACCCATACAGATGCCTCCATACAGTATAATGCCCCCATAGCTGCCCGAATACAGTTTAACACACACACAGATGTCCACATACAGCATAATACCCACACAGATGCCCCCTTGCAGTACGACCCTATAGCTGCTCCATACAGTATAATGCCCCATGCAGTATAATGCCCCATAGCTGCCCCTAGTGCCAGTGCCCATGTAGATAGTGCCACACAGTGCCCATGTAGATAGCGCCAGTGTCCCCTGTAGATCGTACCCATATAGTGCCGAAGTGCCCATGTAGATAGTGCCACATCCCCTTGAAGATAGCACTATTGGGCAACGCTCTTGCCTGGGATTCCGCCACTGGAGGATCCACTGATGTCACCGTCCATATATGGACAGTGACGTCAGAGGTTTACTCTAGGAGATTCGGCTCCAGGAGTAGCCCCTGACGTCTCTGTCCATATATGGATGTAATGTGCTGGGAACAATAAAAGGACATTCTTTTGCATACACCTGCCTTAAAGCTGCCATTTTTTCTGGATGGACTGTCCATATATGGACAGGGGCTTCTCCAGGAAAGTAATCACCGGCCACAGCTTGGTCAAAGCTACGGCTGCTACAAAAGAGAAAAAAGAGACACGGCGCCACATAGTGCAGATCTAACATCTCTCGTTTTGAGAGCAACTCAATTATTAGAAAGTGCTCACCTTGAATGTAGATACTGGCAGGTATCACAATAAGGAAGGTGTAAGAACAATAGCTGCTGCCTGGTCCACAAACACAACAAAACTGCGTTTGTTGTCAATATTGATGATCAAAAAGACAAAAAAACGGAACCAAAGTGGCGCTGCTAATGAATGACAATAAGGCTAAGCAAAGTTCATAATTTAATATTGGTGTGCAGGGTCGACAAGCTACGCATTTCAATGCCTGCCTGGCGTCTTCATCAGGCTATTCAAATTAGCCTGAAGACGCCAGTCCGGCGTTGAAATGCGTAGCTTGTCGACCCTGCACACCAATATTAAAATTATGAACTTTGCTTAGCCTTATTGCCATTCATTAACTGCGCCACTTTGGTTCAATTTTTTTCGTCCTTTTGATAAACGCTATGGCTGGGGATGCCGCTCCTAGAGGGAGCCCCAATTGTGCCATTTACAGTGGGTGGTAGTGCTATCTACATGGGCACTGTGGTACTATATGGGTACTATCTACAGCGAGAGGAGACCAGGTCCGGGACGCAGCAAAGGGAGGTGGGGCCATGGAAGCCGCGAAGGAAGCGGGCGGGCAGTGGGACCAGAGGCGGAGCTATGAAGAGCTCCGGGAACATCCGCCCAGCTCAATGCCTGTACACGTAATGGACGACGAGCCATGCCTTGGCTCAGCCGGATGCGCAGGCTAGGCTGAGGCACGGAACGTCACAGGAAGTAAAATTCACAAACGGTGAAGTCACGTGACTGCATTACAACTCAGAAACCCTGGGACCTTGAAAAAGGAAGTTTATTAGAAAATGACTTGTAATGGGCAAATTAATGCATATTAAAAATAAAAAGGATTCCTGGCCAACCCCTTTAACTATAGGCATAGTAGGCGTTTGCTTAGAGATGGCCAAGGTGGAAGGATGCCTTGTGAAGGGAAAAATTACATATGAATACACTGAACAATGTATTTATATGTAAATCATACATACATATGTATATTAGGTACTTAGTGCAGTAGGAGGGGAGGACACCTAGAGTGACAAGGGAAAGGCTTCAGAGGGAGTTCTGCTTGCAATGTTCTGCTTTATTGTAGAAAACCAGACAAATATTTTAAAGTCATACATGATTAGAGTTGTAGCCTACTTTATCGACGACAATCTGAGCCTCCCTACTCCTAAGATATAAGTTAGGTACGGACTGTATTGCTGAACTAGACAGGATAGCCAGATTTAGTCATACTCTGTGGAAAGCTGGGTGACAACCCGAATTAAACTGTAATGCCAACTACTAGTGGAGGACTCATTGGAAAACAAAAAAAAAAATATTCTTTTTTTTAAAGATTTTTAAAAGAAAAATAAATGAATGCAAATAACTGATTATTACTGCAGCCTTTACTTTTTCTGCGGCCAGCACAGCGATGAGTCACGTCTAGTAGTCATTACAATGGGGTTGTCAAGCAGCAAATCCCTACCAATCAGCTTTTAAGATGGCTATACACAGATGAAACGTTGGCTGGACTGGCCTATTATCTAATGTGTATGGGAAGGATGGGGGGTGTCTCCTGACTCTCCCTCGATGGCAGATGAAAGAAGGATCAGTTATGTTGGATTTCAATAAGCCCAATCCTCGGTCTGGTAGTGCCTTGTTGTGGTCTACTCATTGAAATAAACGGACATGCTCAGCAGACAGCTCTCTCCAGTGTATGGGCACCTTTAGATTCTTTAGATCTTTCTCCCATATTAACCATAATTTTGTAACTATAAAAGTTAGGTGGAAAACACCTTTAGGCTACATACAGGTGTTGCGTATTTTGCGGCAGAAAATATGCAACAAAACCGCAGGAAAAAAACAACACCACGCACCTGAAGGTTTTTGGTGCGGTTTTTATGTTTTGATGTGTAAATCGTGCCGTTTTCATGCTGCGCGTTTTGCTGCAATTTTCCCCTTGCACTAGACAGATAGAATTCGCAAGTGGCAACGCAGGCTAAATTGACATGCTGCAGATTTTAAAATCCGCACCGCAGGTCAATTTACGTGTGGGAAAATACCACAGCGTGTACATGAGATTTCCTGGTATCTCATTGTCTATGCTGGTACTGTATTACGCTGCGGTTTTGACGCACGCAAATACGCGTGGCAAAAACGGACGTAATATGCATTGTCCCTTACAGAACACAGCAACTGAAAGCTTTATATTTACTGCATTTTTGTAATTTTTTTTTTTCAGGGGGAAATAGGATTTAAAGGTGACATGTTTCCTGACATTGCTGTGTGAATAAATTCTGTAATTGTGCTAGGACTCCGATGTGCCGATCCATAGTTCTCGATTACAAATTGCTAAATAAATTAATGCAAGGGTGTTATATTGTGATCTCGCTGTATCTTAATTGTCCTGCCAAGGGGAGACTGGTCCGATTTTTAATGTATACAGTAACTTAAATCCATTCTGCCAATAGAAGTGAAAATGATAACAGGGTCCTAACAAAAGATGCATCAGCATTGTGGGAACATAGGGATTAAAAGTATTATTTACTTACCGTATTTTTCAGAATATAAGACGCAGTTTCTAGCAAGAATAAATCTTGCTAAAAAGTCCCTGCGTCTTCTAGTCGGCAGTCAAGGGGCCCACTCCTTAACCCCTTACTGACCCGTGATGTGCCGACACATCATGGAGCGGAGAGGGGATGATGTATGGAGCGGGCTCACGTGCTGAGCCCACTCCATACACTGCAGGTGTCAGCTTGTGACACGCTGCTCTAACGGCCAGGAACAGCGATGGTGGTGTTCCTGGCCGTTTAACTAGTTAAATGCCGCGGTCAATAGCAACCGCGGCATTTATAATGTTTTTCCTATGAAGGACATTTACGACATATCCACAGGATATGTCAAATGCGGGTCCCAACTCTTGTACCTGCATCTATCTCTATAGCAGGCCCACTAAACACTCTTACCCAGCTCCGCTGTCTTCCGGCCACTTCCTGGTTACATGGTCAAGTTACGTAAACAGCAGAACTCGCTGAGCTACGTAGTTTCCGTAACTCCCATAGAACTGAATAGTAGTTACGGAAACAGCGTAGCATGCTACGCTGCTTCTGTAACTGCCATTTACTAGTATGGGAGTTACGGAAACAGTGTAGCTCAGCGAGTTACGCTATTTCTGTAACTCATCCATGTATTGCAGTGTATCGTACCAGCGATCTAATGATCGCCGGTTCAAGTCCCCTAGGGGAACTAATAAAATGTGTAAAAAAAATAAAAAAAAAGTTAGATACATTTTCAGGAGTGTAAAATAAAACAAAAAAACACCCTTTTCCCATTTTTCCCCAAGAATAATGTAAAAATAAAAAAAAATTGGTATCGCTACGTTCGTAAAAGTCCGAAACTATTACAATATAGCATTATTTGACTCACACAGTGAACGGCGTAAATAAAATAAAGCTCCAGAATGGTTGTCTTTTGGTCGCTAAAAAAAATGAAATAAAAAGTGATGAAAAAATAGTATGTACCAAGAAAATGGTGCTAATAAAAACTATAGCTCGTCCTGCAAAAAATAAGTCCTCACACCGCTGAAACGATGGAAAAATATAAGTTATGGCTCTCAGAACGTGGTGAAACTGAACAAAATATTTATTTTAACCAATAGTTTTTCTTTCTAAAAGAAGTAAAATTGTCCTATTTTCTGTTGTCTAAAACCTAGGTGCGTCTACTAGTCCGAAAAATACAGAATTTATTTATTAAACCTTTAGGAGATTTGACAGGTCAGCTTCAAATAAAATATCCAAGTCAACGACAGTGTTCATAACTAAAATAATGAGCCAACATTAAAAATTTACTGCTTTCTGCAAATACCTTTAGCCACAGTTCTTTACGATGATAAAAGAACAGGACAGAAACTCCAATCCTTCCCAGAATATTTTTTTGGATATCATTGAATTGCGGATTTTTAAATACTGCAAAAAAAAATAAAAAAATAAAAAATTTGTGAGTTTGTGGACAACCAAAATTCTCAAACAACTTGCAAAGAAAACAGTCAGTGATTTTTTTTGGCATGTGAAACAAGCATCATCTTGCAAAAAAAAAATTGCTTAAATGGAACCAGTTACATTGAATATGCTGTCCAATGTGTGGACAGCATGTTTAAGAGCTTGAATTGCAGAGTAGATAAACATATAGTTTGTAGGAAAAGCTTAAGATTTTTTTTTTTTATTTCTGGGTGAATTTTCAGAATAACTTGTCATATGTGTGTCCATGAGGAATAACAATATTTCTGGAAATTATATGACTTGTATCCTGCATTTTTTAGCAGTTCTCCATCTGCAGGGTCCATATCGAAGTTTTATCTGAGCTAGTGGGTGGAGTCTAACTGCGATCACGTCTCCCATATATTGCACACAAAGAGAGTCCTGCTCCTCTATGTCTTTGTAGAACACCCTTGGAAACATCAGCAACATGGAAAGAACCATACAGCAGTAATAAGCAGTATAGCTGTGAATCTAGCAGTGAAGGGAGATATAAAACTTACTAGAAGCTGCAATAGGGTCTGTGTGTGTGTGTCTCTCTTTACACCTCTCACTCTGCTCCTACTCCCCTCTCCATAGACTTCTATGGGCAGCTGTAACCTAATTTTTCAGTGAGCTGATAGTCTGTTACATCGTGAGCAGAAGGATTTAGCAGTAAATTCAGAGTAAGTGCATAGTCAAGAGAGGGTAGGTGGGGCGATGGCAGGAACCTGATAAGTGAAGAAAGGCATTTTTCTCTTATAAGATGTATTACAAAGCTTCTTATATTCTTGTACTATTGTTTTATGCAAAGTTTGTAGAAAAGTTAATAGCCATTTAAAGCACTGTTCGCTCTGGGTTTAGGAGTTTAGTGGGTGGTCCTGCGCAGTGATTGACAGCCTTTACTGAATGAGTGTGCATACAGAAACTGTCAATCACGAAATAGAACTGCCTATTGGACACCTAAGCCCAGAGAGAGGAGGATTTTAATCAAATAAAAAGCTATTCTGAAACGTTTTTGCACAAACTATATATTAATCTACTCAGACAATCCTGCTTTATAACCGATTTCCTGCCGATTGGACAGCAAGATCAAACATGACCGGTTCCATTTAAAGGTGTTTACTACTTTACATGACTGGCTTGTATTTAAAATCCTGCACAATGTACTAAATGTTTAATTTTTATTTATCTTCTTTATGTTTTGTTATCACCTTTAATGTATATTATCAGATTAGATTCCCTGCAATGACGCTCAAGTCTCTTCTAAAATCACAACCATATACAAAACAAGTGGGCACTTCAGATCATGAAATCGGTGTCCTTTTTTTTTTTTCTATAGTGGTAATAAATCTTAAATAAATCTTACAAGATATTTGTTTGTAGTCAATGAGAGTGAAACATTAAATGATCAGAATCCTTAATAATTAGTTCAGAATATTTGATGTATACTTACTAGTATCTGCAAATTCACAATATGGAATTTCTGGCCTTTCATTGATTGAATCTTTCATAAGTGCTTCAGCTATGCATCTTGAGAAGTTCTTAAGATTAGTTAGGTTTTCACATCCTGTACAGACAGTAAGATACAAAGTTCCTAGTTTCATCCAGTCACTGTTGACTTTACAATGCTGGAAAGATAAAATGTAAGTGACCATACAATTTCAAACAACCATAGCTATATAATTCTCTGTATAAATCTTGATATGTCTTCTGCTCCATACAATATGCTATCAATGTGTGATATTTTTTCCCAGACGCAGCACTACTCTTGTAGCTTGGCTCCTTGCACCAAATCACACAATGATGGAATGTCCTAGCAATATTCCATCAACATTTAAGCTCAACCACTTTATTGCAGACTTGATACAGTCCAAATTTGTGCATTCCAGCAGTTGGACCCACAGCAACTACTCATCAATCGTATACCAGTTAGGCACTCAAGTTCTGTGTGTGCTACAGTAATCTTTGGTACCTAGATGGGTTACCCTATTTATTTAGAATTTATTAAATATTTCGATCCCCGCCATTAACCCCTTAACAGCGATGAAATTGGCGGGGGTTCTGGTGGCTGCAATGGCAACCGGAGGACTAATACTGGCCTCCCTGTCTTCTCAGCATGGAAGCCGTTCAGGCCCCACCCGGAGGTAGGCCCCTGAAAGGCTTCCGTAGCCGACAGCAAGATGGTGCCGGCTCAGGAGCTGAGCCGTCAGCCGTCGAGGAAGTCAGCTGTATGGAAGCCGACAAGGCCCCGCCGGGAGGCGAAGCCTACTCGGCTTGCTGTGAGTGAATGACTGACATATCTAATACATTGAACTACACAGGTAGTGCAATTAGAAAAAAAATCAGACAGTTGCACCTTCAAGTCCCCTAGTGGGACTGAAAAAAAAAAAAGAAAAATATAGGATAGTGTAAAAAAAAAAGTTTTAAAAAAACATGATAAAAGTTTCAAGTGATAAAATAAAACACAATAACCCTTTTCACTTATCAAGTCCTTTATCATTGAAAAAAATAAACCATACATATTTGGTATCGACGCGACTGTAATGACCTGAACTATAAAAATATTATGTTATTTATTACAGGTGGTGAACGGCTTAAAAAAAACCACGTAAAAACTATACCAGGATTTCTGTTTGTTGGTCACTTTGCCCTACAAATATTGGAATAAAAAGTGATCAAAAAGTTGCATGTATCCAAAAATGGTACATCTAAAAACTATAGCTCGTCTCGCAAAAAACAAGCCCTCATACAGCTGTGTCGACTAAAAAATTAAAACGTTATGGTTCTCACAACTTGGCGAATTACAAAAGTAATTTTATTGTGCAAAAAGTTGTAAAACATTAAAAAAAAGTGCTATAAATTTGGTATCAGCGGAATCTGACTTACCCGCAGAATTAAGGTAACATGTAGTTTATAACACATGGCGAATGCTGTATAAAAAAACTAAAAAGTAATGCCAGATTTGCGTTTTTTGATCACCTGGCTTCGCAAAAAATAGGATAAGAAATGATCAAAAAGTCCCATGTACCCCAAAATGGTACGAATAAAAAGTACAGCTCATTCCGTAAAAAAAACCAGTCCTCATACCACTACATCTATCAAAAAATAAAATTAGTTAAGACCACAATAAGCCAGGAAAGACAAAATATCTGCAACTGTGAGGCCCGAGGGGAACATTTCTTCTGTTTTAAGAGGCAAATTATCAGTGTTAAAGCAAGAGCTGGAGAGAGGAGAGCGTGTGCACGTATGCACGCTCTCACTCTTCAGCTGTCGGCAGACCAGGACAAGACTGATCTCTCGCAAGAGATCAGTCTTGTCCTTGTCTGCCGAGAGCTGAAGAGTGAGAGCGTGTGCGCTCTCCTCTCTCCAGCTCTTGCACTGTCCGCAGCAGTGATAACCCCTTGCCATTACACACCCCTTGCCAGTTCGGCAGACAAGTACAAGACTGTGTGATCTCTCGTGAGAGATCAGTCTTGTCCTTGTCTGCCGACAGCTGAAGAGAGCGTGCGCCAGCAAACGCTCTCCTCTCTCCAGCTCTTGGTGTAACACTGTCCGTAGCTGATTGTACAGTGTCATAACCATAGTAACGACCCCTTGCCATTACATGCCCCATTCACAGTTCCGTGGGTTATTTAAATATCAGGCGCCAAATATAATGGCACTGATATCTAAATAACGGAAGAGGGTAGAATTTTTATTTTTTAACATGCCCCAGGGTTTGTCCAGCCCTGCCGATTACATGCTGAACTCAGCTGCACATGTATTGGCAGGTGAAAGGTTCTCTTTAATAAATGCCTTGATGGGTGTAGTTTCCAAAATGGGGTCACTTCTGGGGGGTTTCCACTGTTTTGTTCCCACAGGGGCTTTGCAAATGCTTCATAGCACCCAGAAACCAATGCAGCAAAATCTACACTCCAAAAGCAAAATGCCGCTCCCACCCTTCTGAGCAATTTTTCGATACATTTTGTATTTTTCCAAATTTAAATGTATCTGCTTGTAAGACAAATGGTAATACCACCCAAAATTGTTGCCAATTAATATCACCCATATGTCTACTTTAGATTGGCATCGTTTTTTGAACTTTTATTTTTCTAGGACGTTACAAGGCTTAGAACTTTAGCAGCAATTTCTTTCATTTTCAAGAAAATTTCAAAAGGCTATTTTTACAGGGGCAAGTTCAGTTGTGAAGTGGCTGAGGGCCTTATATATTAGAAACACAAATAAGTCATCCCACTTTAAAAAAAGTCACCCCTCAAAGTATTCAAAACAGCATTTAGAAAGTTTCTTAACCCTTTAGATGTTTCACAGGAATTATTGCAAAGTAGAGGTGACATTTCCAAATTTCTTTTTTTTTTTTGGTAGAAATTCATTTTTAATCCATTTTTTTTTGTAACACAAAGTTTTACCAGAAAAATGCAAGCCCCGAGCTCAGAAGCAAAGGATCACTAGAGGATCTTGGGGCCTTCTTTTTATGAGAATATATTTTAGGCACCATGTCAGGTGTGAACGACTCTTGCGGTGCCAAAACAGTGGAAATCCACAAAATGTGACCCCATTTGGGAAACTACACCTCAAGGAAATCATCTAGGGGTATAGTGAGCATTTTGACCCCACAAGTAGGCTGTAAAAATTAAAATCTAAATTTTTTTCAAAGAAAATGTAGGTTTAGCAAATTTTTTTTCATTTCCACAGAGACTAAAGGAAAAAAATCAAAATTTGTAAAGCAATTTTTTGTGACACAGGTGGGGCTTTAACTGGTTGCTGACACAGGACGAGAATGCTCGTCCTGAGCGGCGAGTACTTCGCGCATTAGGACGAGCATTCTCGTCCTGTGTGACAGCAGTCTGTGCGCTCGATCGAGAGCGGGGCAACGGCTGTAATACACAGCCACGGCCTCCGCTCTAACAGCGGAGAGAAGAGAAACCTCTTCTCTCCGCTGTTAACCCTTTGAATGCCACGATGAAAGCTGATCGCGGCGTTCAAGGAGGGGGGGGGCTTCACTTTGATCGTGTCACAGAAGATAACTGACGCGATCAAAGCCCACAACTTGTATGGCCAGACAGCCCAGGGTCCATTGAAGGACCCCAGGGCTGTCTGAACATATTTCCTGTTAGGGCATACTCCGGTATGCCCTAACAACTGCCTGTGTACAATCAGTACACAGTTAAATGTAAAAAAAAATTATGATAAATAGTAAAAAAATACACAAACATTTTTTTTTTTTATAATAAACTTTTTAAAATACAAGTCCCAAAACATGAAATAATAGACATATTTGGTATCGCCACGACCGTAACAACCTGTACAACAAATGTATAACATTATTTATGATGATCGGTGTATGGTGTAAAAAAAATAAAATTATTAAAACTGCTGCGGAACTGCTTTTTTTCTGCATTTTCGCCAAAATAAAAATTTATAGAGATTAAACGATAATGTATTTGTACCAAAAAATGGTACCTACATAAAGTACAACTCGTCCCGCAAAAAACAAAGTCTCATACAACTACGTCGTACAAAAAATAAAAAAGAGTTATGAGCGTTGGGATGCAAAGAGGGAAATGTAAAAAAATTGTTCTGTCCTCAAGGCCAAAATTGGCCGTGTCCTTAAGGGGTTAACCCCTTCAGGACTGAGCCTGTTTTGGCCTTCAGGACGAAGCCGATTTTTCAAATCTGACATGTGTCACTTAATGTGGTAATAACTCTGAAATGCTTTTACCTATCCAAGCGAATTGGAGATTGTTTTCTCGTGACATATTGTACTTTATGTTAGTGAAAAAATTTGGTCGATAAATTCAATATTTATTTGTGAAAAACATCAACAGTTAGAGAAAATTTGAAAAAATTACTATTTTTTTAAATTTAAATCTATCTGCTTGGAAGACAGATAGTATTACCACACAAAAAACTTACTAGTTTATATTTCCCATATGTCTACTTTATAATTTGCATCGTTTTCGGAACATTCTTTTATTTTTCTAGGACGTTACAAGGCTTAGAACTTTAGCAGCAATTTCTCATATTTTCAAGAAAATTTCAAAAGGTTATTTTTTCAAGGACCAGGTCAGATCTGAAGTTAGTTTGGGGGTCTTATATATTAGAAAGTCTGCATAAATCAACCCATTTTGAAAACTGCACCCCTCAGAGTATTCAAAAAGTGTTTTAACCCTTTAGGAATTTCAGAGGAATTAAAGCAAACTACAGGTGAAATGTACAAATTTATTTATTTTTGCCAAAATTCATATGTAATCCATTTTTTTGTAACACAGAAGGTTTTTTCCAAGAAATGCAACTGAATATTTATTGCCCAGATTCTGCACTTTTTAGAAATATACCACATGTGGCCGTAGTGTGCTAACGGACTGAAGCACAGGCCTCAGAAGCAAAGGAACACTCAAGGGATTTTGGGGCCTCCTTGTTTTAGAATAAATTTTAGGCACCATGTCAGGTTTGAAGAGTTCTTGTGCTGCCGATACAGTAAAAACAGAGAAAAAGTGACCCCATTTTGGAAACTGCACCCCTCAAGGAATCTTTCTAGCTGTATAGTTAGCATTTTGACCCCACAGTTGTTTTGCGAAAATTATTTGAATTTGTGTGTGAAGATGAAAATCTACTTTTTTTCTGAAAAAACAGAGAAATTTTAAATTTTTACAAGGAATAAAGGAGAAAAAGCACCACTACATTTGTAAAGCAATTTCTCCCGATTACGGCAATACCACATATGTGGTATTACACTGCCGTTTGGATCCACAGCAGGGCTCAGAAGAGAAGGAGCGTCATTTGGATTTTGGAGCACGGATTTTGCTGGAATAGTTTTCAGTGCCAAGTCGCGTTTGCAATGCCCTGGAGGGACCAAAACAGTGGAAACCCCCCCCAAAAGTGACCCCATTTTGGAAACTGGACCCCTCAAGGAATTTTCTCTAAGGGTGTGATCAATTTTTAACCCCATAATTTTTTGCAGAATCTTGTGGATATCTGGCGTGAAAAAGAACATTTAACATTTTTTCACAACTGCTTCATTCATAGGACAGATTTTTCAGACACAGAGCATGCAAGTGAAGAAAAGCACCTTAACATTTATTGGCCCATTTGTACCGAGTTCAGAGATACCCCCAAAGTGGTCCAAATATGTTGTGTGGACACATGGCAGTGCATGGAAGTGAAGGAGAAGCCTTAGGTTTTCAGGACTCAAGTTTTGCATGAGACTGAGCCCCCATAATGATGGGAAACCCCCAGAAATGGCCCCATTTTGATAACTACACCCCTCTAAGAACTTTTCTCGGTGTGCGATCACATTTTTGACCACACTTTTTTTTTGCAGAATCTTGTTGAAATCTGGCGTGAAAAAAAACTATTTTCAATTTTTTCACCAATGTTTCATTTATAGGACAGATTGTTCAGAGCATGCAAGTGAAGAAAAGCACCTTAACATTTATTGGCTCATTTGTACCGAGTTCAGAGATACCCCCAAAGTGGTCCAAATATGTTGTGTGGGCACATGGCAGTGCCTGGAATTGAAGGAGCAGCCATTTTCAGGGCCCAAGTTTTGCATGATTGGTTCAACGGCCCCATTTGATCTTTGAAGAGACTCTGAGCCCTCATAATGATGGAAACACCCAGAAATGACCCCATTTCGAATACTACACCCCTCAAGGAATTTATCTAGGGGTGCCATCACTTTTTTGACCGCACAGTTTTTTTGCAGTCTTGTGGAAATCTGGGGTGAACAAAATTAATAAATTTTTTTTCACAAATGCTTCATTTATAGGAAAGATTTTTCAGACACAGAGCCTCAATATTTATCAGGCTATTTCGAGTTTAGAAATACCCCCAACTTGGCCCTAGCTGCTGATGCTGGACATATGGCAGGGCCAGAAAGTATTGGAACACCACAAGGATTTTGAGGCCTTATTTAACTTGGATGATTTTTGGGCACGTCATGTTTGCATAGGCCTAAAAAAATTGTGCAGATACTACACGGTGTTACAAATACTAGGTATTCATCTAGGGGTATAATGGGTATTTTTTAGTTTTGTTATGGAGGGGATGTTCAATTTTTAAATGGTGAAATGGGTATGGTAAGGCACTGTAATTGTAAATGAAAGGACGATAATTATAATTGAAAGGGGCAGATACAAATTAAATTTAGAACTCCAGAGAGGTGTTATATATTTGGAAGCTCTCCTTTATACATAGTCCAGGGTGGGTGGGACAGGTGTTACACTGGTATGTCGGGTCTCTTCTTTTGTCTCTTTTGGCACAGACACGACACCTTTTCCGGGGGGAATTTTTTTTTTCTTCTGTGGACAGCACTTCACCAGGAAAGTGCTGCCCTGGAACTATCCTGGGGACATCACTACTTGCAGAGGTAGAACTTTCCCTTACCTCTGCCACATTCCCAAAGAGAAGGGATTTGATTACCTTCTCCTGGTACTCCAGGTATGTCCCCTCCTGACCAGTGCTCCTGTATATTTATAAAGGAGTTGTACAATGCCATTTGGACAAAGTACACCGCCAATTTTTTTGTACCAAATTTTTGATTTCCGCATGGCATTGTACGGCTTGAGCATCTGGTCAGAAAGGTCCACACCCCCCATGTATTTGTTATAGGCCTGGATGCAGACAGGCCGTGACGTGGTGGTGGGTGTTGCACCACACACAGGGACAAGGGAGCAGGTGGCGTCACAAATGGATGTCAGCATTAGGACATCCTTCTGGTCTCTGAATTTTAAAAAAAGGACCCCTTCACTATGGAGCGCCCTGCTCTCCCCACGCTGCAGGGGTTGACTGAGAAGGATTTTTAGGAGCGGTCTCTGGCTTTTGCGGACCGTCCCACACGCCACTGTTTTTTGCTCCACCAGGCATTTGAACAGGGGTACACTTGTGTACCAGTTGTCTATATACAAGTGGTACCCCTGATTAAACAGTGGGTGCAGGAGGTCCCAGACAATCTTCCCAGTTGTGGTCAGGACAGGTGGACAGTTTGGGGGCTCAATCTGACTGTCCCTTCCCGCATATATTCTAAAAGTATGTGTGTAGCCCGACTCAGACAACTTATAGATCTTGATGCCATACCTGGCACGTTTGTTGGTGAAATACTGCCTGAACTTCACCCTTCCCTTGAAATGAACCAGGGACACTTCAATGGCAATTTCTCTTCCTGGGGTATAGGACGATGCAAATGTTTGGGCCAAATGGGAAATAAGGGGTCTAATTTTATAGAGTCGATCGAAATTTGGGTCATTCTCGGCGGGGCGCACTGCGAATTATCATTGAAATTAAGAATTTTTGGATTGCCTCAAAACGAGCCCTGGGCATTGTGGTGCAGTATAAGGGGCAGTGGTGCAAAATATCCGTGGACCAATAGGCCTTCACCGATGGCTTCTTCATTAGGCCCATATTTAGGACCAATCCCCAGTCTGCAGCATTTCTGCTTTGTCGGTGGGATGCCACCTGTATGGCCTGGCATAAAAAATTTCGGGTTGACAGCAATAAATTGTTGAGTGCAAAGGTTTGTTTGCTCAACAATTTTGTCCACAAGACTGTCCGAAAAAAAAGAGCTTGAAAAATTCAATTTCGGACAGCCCTGCTGTCTGAACTTGGACCCCTGCAGCAGCAGTAAAGTCCGGTACTTGGGGGTGTAGGAGGTTGGGGGCAACCAATTAACCAATTGGGTTCAGGTGCAGGTGTAGCACTGACAGAACAAAAGTGGACCCAGCATCACTCGCAGTATCTGTGTCCGATGCGTGCATCTCATACACCTCCTCTGCAGTAAAGGTTTTGCGGGCCATTTTTATTATTTTTACATAAAACACTAAATACTAACACCAATATCTTTTTTTATTTTATGACACAAACTCTCAGTAAGGCATCATTTACACGAGCGTAATATACGCGCATGCTTTTCACGCGTGTCGTACGCACCTATATTAGGCTATGGGGCAGTGCAGACAGTCCGTGAGTTTTGCGCAGCGTGAGTCCGCTGCGTAAAACTGACGACATGTTCTATATTTCTGCGTGGTTCGCACAACAGCTGTCAAACTCTGAATGTAAACAGAAAAGCACCACGTGCTTTTGTTTACAAACATCCAAACGGAGTGTCAAAATGATGGCGGCTGCGAGAAAATCTCGCATCCGCGCATCATACACTGATGACACACGCAGCTGTTCAGTGCCTTTAGCGCACGCAAAACGCCGCGTTTTTTGCGTGCGCAAAACGCACACGCTCGTGTATATAAGGCCTAACACTGACAAAAAGACTGACTAACTGACGCTGACTGGCTAAATTTACGCTGACTAACACTGACAAAAAGACGACGTCTAACTGACGCTGACTGACAATCACACACTGACTAATGCTAACTGACGCTGATTGACTGATGCACTGATCTAACACTAACGTACGCAATTTTTTTTTATTTTCTGACACTAAAACTGGCTTACGGTGACTAAACTACACTGACAAAAAGATGATGACTAACTGACGCTGATTGACAAACAGACGGTCTGACACCAACAGACGGTCCGACGCTGACTAACAGACGGTCTTACACTGACTAAATTGACGCTGACTAACAGTCACTAAACTTTTTTTTTTTTTTTGAGTTTTATGATTTTAAAAAAATTTAAATAAAAATAAGAACAGAAAAAAGCTCCCTTATAGACTGGGAGAGGAAGGGGTAATCACAGTTAAAGGCTGTGATGAAGGGGCCAACGGGTGTTTTTAAAAAAAAAACTTTGTGGTCACTACTACTTCGCTCGACGTCCACAGGCTCCGATCTCCTTAACTTCTTGACTCCAACAGGAAATAAGAGCCTGTGACGTCGTTCTTCTAAGCTAAGCAGCTCTGATTGGAAAGTGTGAACAGACTAACCAATCAGAGCGATCTGCAGCAAGGGACTGCTTTCATTGGTCCCTTGTAGTCTGCCTGGACATCAGGGCAGACAGACTGTAAAGTTAACCGCCGCTGCGGTGTTGCGCCACGGTTAACTTATAAAGTGCAGACGTTACTGCACGTCAAGGTGCGCGAACGAACTGCACACATTGATGTGCATTAACGGCAAGGTGCGGGAAGGGGTTAATGTGGTACCAAAACAAAGTATCTTCATTTTTATATAGGGTAAAAAAAAAAATTCCTTTTTATAATTTTATGTAATTACTTTAACCACGAACTGTATAGCACAATATAAAATTGGCTATATCAAATATGTGTACTTTGCCCAACATACATTGTTCTCAGACGGTATAGCAACGAAGATCTCCATATTTATTCTAGCTTGTCCTCCTCCATTAGCTGGTGTGTGGGAATCTGCAAATGGGTTCAAAGTACCTGTGTGCAATTCTATTTTCGGTGTAGCAGATATAGCAGACGAAACTGTGATAATTATTTGTGTGAATTGTGGATTTTATAAAATACACACACACACACACACACACACACACACACACAGTGAAGGAAATAAGTATTTGATCCCTTGATAATTTTGTAAGTTTGCCCACTGTCAAAGACATGAACAGTCTAGAATTTTTAGGCTAGGTTAATTTTACTAGCGAGAGAAAAAACAGAAAATCACATAGTCAAAATTATATATATATTTGTTTGCATTGTGCACAGAGAAATAAGTATTTGATCCCCTACCAACCATTAAGAGTTCAGCCTCCTCCAGACCAGTTATACGCTCCAAATCAACTTGGTGCCTGCATTAAAGACAGCTGTCTTACATGGTCACCTGTATAAAAGACTCCTGTCCACAGACTCAATTAATCAGTCTGACTCTAACCTCTACAACATGGGCAAGACCAAAGAGCTTTCTAAGGATGTCAGGGACAAGATCATAGAACTGCACAAGGCTGGAATGGGCTGCAAAACCATAAGTAAGACGCTGGGTGAGAAGGAGACAACTGTTGGTGCAATAGTAAGAAAATGGAAGACATACAAAATGACTGTCAATCGACATCGATCTGGGGCTCCATGCAAAATCTCACCTCGTGGGGTATCCTTGATGCGGAGGAAGGTGAGAGCTCAGCCGAAAACTACACGGGGGGAACTTGTTAATGATCTCAAGGCAGCTGGGACCACAGTCACCAAGAAAACCATTGGTAACACATTACGCCGTAATGGATTAATATCCTGCAGTGCCCGCAAGGTCCCCCTGCTCAAGAAGGCACATGTACAGGCCCGTCTGAAGTTTGCAAATGAACATCTGGATGATTCTGAGAGTGATTGGGAGAGGGTGCTGTGGTCAGATGAGACTAAAATTGAGCTCTTTGGCATTAACTCAACTCGCCGTGTTTGGAGGAAGAGAAATGCTGCCTATGACCCAAAGAACACCGTCCCCACTGTCAAGCATAGAGGTGGAAACATTATGTTTTGGGGGTGTCTCTCTGCTAAGGGCACAGGACTACTTCACCGCATCAATGGGAGAATGGATGGAGCCATGTACCGTCAAATCCTGAGTGACAACCTCCTTCCCTCCACCAGAACATTAAAAATGGCTCGTGGCTGGGTCTTCCAGCACGACAATGACCCGAAACATACAGCCAAGGCAACAAAGGAGTGGCTCAAAAAGAAGCACATTAAGGTCATGGAGTGGCCTAGCCAGTCTCCAGACTTTTTTTTTAAAATTCTTTATCTTGTTGACCCAGGAGGTCCATTTTGTAACATAAAGGGTACATAAAACAAGGCAATGCACATTTAGAGTACATACTCCGACAGCAAATGTACAAAAAGCATAAACAGCATAAATACATTGTTATACATTATAACAATGTATAACATTGAGATCTCAAGCTAGAGAATGAAGAAAGAAAGTGAAAGCGGGAAGGAGAAGGAGGGGACCCTCCACAGCAACCCAGAGGCTGAGGTGTTATTCAGACTGACTAATGGAATGTGGCTCTCGTATGATATCTTTATAGGAGTCCGAATCCTGAAAAACTATCCACTGAGACCAAGTTTGACAAAACCTGGAGCTTGAGTCGTGAATAACGGATGTCAAGTCCTCCATATGCATGATGTCGTTAACCTGTGAAACCCAGAGGGATAGCGTGGGGGGAGATGGATCCTTCCAACGTAGTGGGATGCAATGACGTGCTGCCATCACTAGAAAGTGGAGCAGCGAGAGCTTATATTTGTTTGCTGGGATGTTGCAGTGATGAAGGAAGAGGGCCGCATCCAAAGTTATACTTGTATCTGTGACTTCAATTATCACCCGTTTTATGCCTCCCCAGAATAGGGTAAGGAGGGGACATGACCAGAAGGTGTGAAGGAGGGTACCAATGTCTTGCCCACATCTCCAACACATAGGGGACGCTGTGGGGAAGATGCTATGTAGGCGGGCTGGGGTCCTATACCAGCGAGAGAGTAGTTTGAAACTTGCCTCTTGGTATCTTGAGCAAATGGAAGTTTTTTGAGCCATAAGGAGTATACGCTGCTCTTGTGTGGGAGAGAAGGATATCTCCAGATCCTCTTCCCATTTTGAAATGTATGCAGGGGAGGGCCTATCTTGTGGATCCATAAGGATTTTATAGATTACGGACAATGTATGTCTAGCCAAATCAGAGCCTGTACAGAGGGTCTCTAGTGGGGTCTTGACCACTTGGTAGGACGTAGGAGCTGAAATAGAGGCTAGAAAGTGTCGTAGTTGCAGAGAGCGCCAGTGTCCCAACGGAGGAAGATCAGGAATATGGGCCAGATCCACAACAGAGAGCCATTCACCGTCTATCAAGAACCGATCTGCACGAAACCATCCCGAGATCTGCCATGAACGGAAAATTGGGTCCGTAATGCTAATTGAAAAGGATGGATTGCCCAGTATCAGAAACATTAAGGAAGGGAGTGGCAAGCAAGACGTCCTTACCGAAGGGAGAGAGCAGCATACTAGTGTTGGGCCTATAGTAGGGTGATGGTGGAGATGTCTGAGTTGGCTACGGTGTAGCCAAGGGAGAACCGATAGTGGAATAGAGTAGAAACTCTGCTCCAGAATCACCTAAGACTTAAATGTCGCATGTCTGCACCAATCAACTACCCGAGCAAGATGAGATGCAATCTAGTAGGTGCGGACGTCAGGGAGTGCAAGCCCTCCCGATGCCCTGGATCGACACAATAGTGTGCGGGAGAGTCGCGGAGTCTTACCATTCCAAACAAACGCAATCTGAAGAGAATTGACCGCTTTAAAGAACTGTGGTGGGATAGCTATGGGAAGGGTCTGAAATAGATATAGTAGCCTGGGAAGTGCATTCATTTTGAAGATGGTACATCGACCCATCCATGTAAAGGTGCCTTTGGACCATCTGGCGCAGTCTGCCTTAAGTTCAGCAAGGAGTGGAGGAAAGTTCAGTTGAAAGATCTCTCAGATCTGCTGATAAGCGAATCCCGAGATATTTCAGAGCTGTCGGAGTCCATTTAAAACTGAAAGATTGTTTCAGGGCCGCGGTAAGATGGGTTGGGAGAGAACCATTCAGGGCTTCGGACTTAGAAAAATTTTAAAATTAGATAAACTTGAAAAGCGTTGGAATTCCCGCATGAGATTAGGAGGGGAGACGGTTGGATTGGTCAGAAAAAAAAGCAGATCGTCCGCATAAGCAGCCACCTTGTTAGCTGAGGTATTATTTTCTAGCCCCTTCACATCCGGGTTCACCCGTATATGGCTAAAAAGGGCTCTAGTGTCAGTACAAAGATCAAGGATGAGAGGGGACAGCCCTGTCTGGTGCCATTGTGTATGGAAAATTCCTCTGAGAGAAGCAGATGGGCATGAGTACAGGGACATTATCCAGCCCCTCATATGGGATCCAAGGCCAAGACGTGAAAGGGTTTCTTCCATAAAGGTCCAGTTGACTATCAAACGCTTTTTCCGCGTCCGTAGATAAGAGCATAAGGGAAACCTTGGAGATTTTGGCCTTGTGGATAAGATTGATGGCTCTAGTTGTATTGTCACGTGACTCTCTACCTACCATGAACCCTGCCTGGTCTGTATGCACAACTCCTCCAATCAGTGGTGAAAGACGATCCGCCAAAATCTTGGCAAACAGTTTGATATCCGTATTGAGGAGGGATATTGGTCTGTAGCTAGCACATTGCGTAGGATCTTTCCCAGGCTTGGGGATCACCGCAATATGAGCCCTAAGGGAATCGGGAGGGATGGGGGAGAAGGCAGAGTAGGAATTGAAGGAGGCTAGGAAATGCGGCCCCAGAGCCGTCAGAAACTTTTTATAATATTGGATTGTAAATCCATCTGGGCCAGGTGCCTTGCCTATTCGGGAATGTTTTAAAGCGTATGAGAGTTCTTGCGTAGTAAGTGGTTCTTCCAGGCTAGTGATATTATCTTCCGATAGGGCGGGTAGACCAGAATCTGCGATGTAAGTAGAGATATTAGACCTGAATTCACAGGATGCCACGGACGGATTAGTAGAGTCCGTATTATACAGAGCAGCGTAGAAATCCCGGAATGCAGAGACAATATCCAACGGAAAACGAAGCCGTGTTTGTAAAGGGGATACTATAGAGGGTATGTAGTTCTGGGTTTGTTGAATACGCAAGGCTCTAGCCAGAGACCTACTACTTTTGTTGCCGTATTCATAATAGTGCCGTTTACATTTAGAAAGCGTGGCCTTGGCTCAGGACATCAATAAGGTACGCAGTTCCTCTCTTTTGCGGAGGAGGGCAATCCTACATTCCGGGTCATGGGAACGTTTGTGTGAGATCTCAAGGATCTCAATCTCGGACAGCAAGCGGACCGTGGCCAACGCCCGTTCCTTCTTCAGGCGGGCTCCATGTTTGATAAATATACCCCTGATCACGCATTTATGAGCCTCCTAAATAATGCGAGGATTGGTGGTCTCAGTGACATTAGTTGCGAAATAGTCAGTCATATTGCGCTGAATATCTGCAATAACAACTGAATCCGAAAGAAGCGTTGGGTTTAATTTCCACTGAGAATGTCGGTATAGAGGGGAATGTAGCGAGAGGGTCAAGGTGACTAGAGCGCGATCTGAGAAGGAAATCGAGTCCATGTCGGCAAAGCGTACAGAGTGTAGCGAGTGATGCTTGACGAAGAAAAGATCAATTCTGGAGTATTTGTAGTGTACTGCGGAGAAAAAAAAAAGAAAAGTCCCTATCTGCTGGGTGTAGGAGCCGCCACGTGTCCACTAATTGGTGTTCGTGAAATGATTTCATAATGCGGCGCAGCTGTGCCCTTGAGAATGCTGAAGAACCTACAGAAGTGTCTAGAGTGGGATCTAGCGCTACATTGAAGTCCCCTCCCAGGACAATGGTACCCTCCCCAAACTCCTCCAGAGCGTTCAGAAAGCCAACAAGGGCTGTACCTTGACCGGAGTTGGGTAGATAAAATGAGGCAAAGGTATATACTTGAGAGTCAATAACTCCTTTGATCAAGAGCATCCGTCCCAATCCATCACTGCGAGACCCCTTGAATTCCCAAGGGAGAGATCTGGAGATCAAAATACTTGTCCCCCTGGATTTCGTGTCAGGAGAAAAAATATGGTATGCATTGGGGAACCATGCGTTCGAGAGTTTGAAAGGTTTTTGCTGGCATAGGTGCGTCTCTTGAAGGAACGCCACCTGTATATGTTTGCCTTTCAGCAAATTGAAAAGTCTGGATCGTTTTCCAGGGCTGTGTAACCCCTTGACATTCAATGAGCCTATTATCAGGTCTGTTTGTGTGTGTTGCGTCATGTCTGCCCTAGGGTGCAATGAAGGGGGAGAGGAAGAGGAAGGCGAAGGGAGGGACGAAAAGGGGGACAGATAAAGAAAAGAAAGAAAGAAAGAAAGAGATTGAGACGGTACACAAGAAAGAGGCCCAAAGGCCGACTCCTAGAAGGTACAAAAATCTTTAAAGGAAGGTTGTTAGATTTGTGGGGACTTGGAAAACCAGGGGGGGGGGGGTGAGCCCCGGACTGCAAGCATAATCAATCAGTAAACCGTTTATTCCGTCGCCTACCTAGGGGGAGGCGACGGAGGCACATACATATTATAGAACAGACGTGCATCTCTCATTTTCTAATAGCCCAAGGCGGGTTAATAGAAATCCTGTGCTAATAACCATGACCTCTTATGAACAACCTATAGAGTTGCAGTACCCTTCTGGATAAGTGTTAAAGGCTGCTACAACCGCATATCAGACATAAAACTGTCCTAGTAGCTGTTAAGAGGATTTAAAAAAAATAAATAAATTGGCATGTAACAGGTGTATACCCGGCAGATGCCGCATTTAAAAAAAATAAATAAATACAAGAGAAACAGCCTAGAAAAATCATATGAGACTCCCCCTAAACCACGTCGCAGTCAGCTGTCCAGTATATTGAAACATCAAGAGGGAGGGAATGAGGGAGGTAACAATAGGCTAAGTGCCTCATGAGCTGCAAATGGTAACACGCCCTATAATCATCTTCGGGCACTAACCAATTTTATGTCGGTCTAGAATTAACACTTAAACTAATACGGTATAAACAGCCCGCATCTCCTGAGGGTTAGGTAGATACTTGTAGCAGCAACTATATTTATACAAGAAACCTGGGTATCTTATGAAAAAGCTGGGCAAAACACTTGGTTGCAAGAGAACCTTGTTAGGTGCATAGCAAAGCAGTAAATGGAAAAAATAACATTTGGCAACCTTGAGTCCCTTGAACGACAATGCTGCAGGCGACCCGGCGGGAGAGGTCGATCAACGGAAGATATGGTGCTCCCGGGATGGATCTGCTTCGGATGGGCTGGCTAGGTCTGTTGGGGCGACGACGTTGAGGTTGTTCAATTCTGTCCAGGGCTAGCCAGTCCGGAACTGGGAAAGGCTCGATCTGAAGAAAACGAAATAGTACCTCAAGATCCGAGGAGTGGCGCAGGAGGTAGGAGCCAGAGTTGTTCTTGACTACAACATGGAACGGGTGTCCACATCTATAAGTGGCGCCTACAGACTTGATCTTTTCAAGCAGAGGGTGTAGAAGCCGTCTCATATAGAGTGTCCGTGGGGAGACATCAGGGTATATAGTAACCGTACTTCCTTCAACCGAGACCGGGCCAGGTGACCAAGCACCCCGAATAATTGCATCTTTGTCGGTATAATAGTGTAGGCGACATAGTACGTCACGAGGAGAAGACAGATCGAGCGGGCCAGGGCACGAAACTCTGTGAATACGGTCCAGGAGGAAAGTCGCTTCTGGCGGTCGATTAGTGAGCTTGTTGAATATAATAGAAACTGTAGTCGCCAACTCGTCTCGTGGGCCGAGGTCTGGAAGGCCCTTCAGACGCACATGGTTTCTGCGTCCTCTGTTCTCCTGATCATCCAACTGAAGCGCCAAGGATTGTAAATGTGTTCTAGTGTCCGTGGCAACTCTTTCCAAAGCAGTTACTCTGGAGTCAATGGCTGACACAGTATTTTCAGATGTAAGAGCCCTAGAGTCTATTCTGACCACGTCCTGACGCAGGTCAGCTATATCTTGCTGATGTGCCTGCTCAACCTTGGTCACCAGAGTGTCAAGGTCCTGCCGGGTGGGGAGGGCTTGTATCATCTCCCTCAGTAGTTGTAGGTCAGCATGTAAGCCAGATGGCCCAGCCTGAACTTCAGGGGCATACGTGTGTGGTATAATGGCGGGCAAATCTCCCACTGAGGACATGTTGAGGGGAGAAACAGAGCTTACCGCATCCTGGGTGCTGCAGCAGGGAGGCACGGTGTAGGCAGTCGTGACCGCATGAGCTGACTTCAACAGGGGAGCAGGAGGAGAGGGAGCCGAAGTGTCTGTGGCCGGATGTGTAGGCAATGCGTCCGCCATTGCTGCTCGCGGGTCCGAGGCCGAATGTGAGGAGGAGAGGAAGCGCTCCATGCTTTTACAGCGGCCAGAGGAGCGAGGTAAGAACCGGGAAGTTCCAGGGCAGGTTCCCCTACGTTTTCCTGGCATCGCCTGCCGGGTTTACCTGGGATAAATGGCTGGTATTCAGCTGCTGGTGCGGTGCTCCCCCAGAACGCGTGCTCACGGCTCCATAGCTAAGCCACGCCCCCCAGTCTACAGACCTTAATCCCATCGAAAACTTATGGAGGGAGCTGAAGATCCGAGTTGCCAAGAGACAGCCTCGAAATCTTAATGATTTACAGATCTGCAAAGAGGAGTGGGCCAAAATTCCATCTAACATGTGTGCAAACCTCATCATCAACTACAAAAAACGTCTGACTGCTGTGCTTGCCAACAAGGGTTTTGCCACCAAGTATTAAGTCTTGTTTGCCAAAGGGATCAAATACTTATTTCTCTGTGCACAATGCAAATAAATATATATAATTTTGACAATGTGATTTTCTGTTTTGTTTCTTTATATAATCTCTCACTGGTAAAATTAACCTAGCCTAAAAATTCTAGACTGTTCATGTCTTTGACAGTGGGCAAACTTACAAAATCAGCAAGGGATCAAATACTTATTTCCTTCACTGTACGTACGTGTATATATATGATTCTACAGATTTCTTTATTTCACACCGATTGTCCTGGTGTTTGAGAAAAACGTAAAGGGATGATCTGTTACCTCCCAGCATCCCTCTGTAAGTGGATAAGTATATTACATAGATTAGTGATCTAGTGCCTGCCGGGCATTAGATCACTATTAGCAGTGATCAGTATACAGAGAAATACTGGGAGGACACAGATCATGTCCTTGCAGCATGCTCTTCTCCTCCATGTCAGTTAAAGGCCCATGACATCATCGTGATGTTACAGACTTCCATGGCAATGGTCTGAATGCAGCAAAGAAGATTTTTGCATTCGGGTCCCTGAACGAAACAGTGGTGTTTAGCGTATTTTTGTGTGTGGAAGCTTATCAGCTCAGCTTACTGCACCTCAGAGAGGTGCGATCTGCCATTAAAGTTAGGACTATAGAAATACACCCTGGCTACACAAGGCAATGACCGATGTATACAGATTGGCGAAGAGAAAGGGTTACATTTTTATGCTATTTTTTGGTTCGACATTTTGTCCTAGTAATCGGAACATGTATGTTCACCTTCGAATGATATTCTACAGTAGACAGATATACATACTATATATTATGTTGTGTAGCTTTGTAAATACATTGCATTACTTATCTTGTATTGATACGGAGTTAAAGCCAGTATTCTAGTCCAGAGCTGCATTCATAATTCTGATGGTTGTTACAGGCAACAGACAACAAAAACATGCACATCCCAAACAAGCAGTTTAACCCCTTGAAATCCAAGCCATTTTTGATTTTCATTTTTCACACCACACGTTCTATGAGCCATAACGTTTTTATTTTTCCATCAATTGAGTGGTGCGAGGGCTTATTTTCTGCGGGAGGAGTTATAGTTTCTACTGCCACCCTTTAAAGTACCATATAATGTACTGGGAAACGGGAAAAACTGGAATTAGAAAATACTGATTCCGCCATTTTCTTTTGGGTTTGGTGGTTACGTCTTTCACCGTGTGTGAAAAACATCAAATTAACTTTATTCTGCTGGTCAATACGATTACGGCAATATCAAATTTATATAGTTTTCTTAATGTTGTACTCCTTTTACAAAGAAAAATCTATTTTTTAGAAAAAAATAATAAATGTGTCAGCACATTCTGTTAGCCATAACTTTTTAATTTTTTTCGTCGATTGAGCGGTATGATAGCTTATTTTTTGCGGCACGTGCTGTGGTTTTTATTGCCACCATTTTTTGGTACATACGACTTTTTGATCACTTTTTATGAATTTTTTTTTATTGTCAAGTTAACCAAAAAAACAGCGATTCTGGTTTTAATATTTTTGTCTTTTTACAGCATTCACCGTGCGAATTAAATAATGCTATATTGTCATAGTTCGGACTTCTACAGACGCAGCGATACCAGTTTTGTTTATTTTTTTTTTACATTCGTTTACAGGAAAAGGGGTGTTTATTGTTTTTTTTTTTACACATTTCATTAGTTCCCCTAGGGGACTTGAACCAGCGATCGTTCGATTGTATAGTCATTTTTATAGGCTTCTGTTAGAGTGAAGGCAGTCCTGGGGGCCTTCATTATGCCCCTGGGCTGACATGACAACCATTGCGATGCTCGATCGCGTTATGTGGCCATCGAAGAGCTGTCGGAGGGGGGCGCCCCCTCTCTATAATGCCTCAGATGCTGTGGTCGCGATTGACCCCATGATTTTCGGAGTTAAACGGCCAGGAACAGGGCGATCGCGGTTCCTGGTCGTTAGCCCCGGTTGTCAGCTGTAAAACACAGCTTACACCCGCAGCGTATGGAGCGTGCTAAGCCTGTGAGCGCGCTCCATACTTCTCTCCCTGCACCTTGACGTGACGGTACGTCATGGTGCGTCAAGAGGTTAATGGCACCCCTTTTAGCTTTTCCCCACATCAGATTACTTTACATTGCCTGGTGTAAAGATAATACTTTCTAGAACATAAATCCTCAGAGCAAGCAAGCTACTTAACTTTTTATACAGATCAATTCTCTACTTAAACATCCTTTTACACTGGCCCATTTTGACAGCTCATTGATCGGCGCTTGTTTGCTCCTTTCACAAGAAGCTATATGTATGGGGATGAGCGCTCGTTACTATGATCGCTCGTTCCCATAAATTTCTAGCACTTTGGCAGCACGTCTCCCTCTTTAGGCTGCCGAAACGATACAATAAGCCGATGAACGAGCGTTTGCTCGAGAATTGGCTGATCTTTGCCCTGTTTACACAGGGCAAGGATCGGTACCGAGCGTTCTGTGAACACTTGATTGCCCGATAATTGCCCCGTGTAAAAGGGCCCTTAGTCTGCACTCGAGTCAAGAATCGCTTTCAATTTCTGCACAAAGCTTGCTCTGGTGATTTGCATATATTTTTTTTTTATATAGTTGTTACATTAAAGAGACTCTGTCACCACATTGTAAGTGCCCTATCTCCTACATAAGGAGATGGGCGCTGTAATGTAGGTGACAGTAATGCTTTTTATTTAAAAAAAACTATATTTTTTCACAAAGTTAGGAGCGATTTAAGTTTGTGCTAATGAGCTTTCTTAATGCCCAAGTGGGCGTACTTTTACTTTCGACCAAGTGGGTGTTGTACAGAGGAGTGCATGACGGTGACCAATCAGCATCATGCACTCCTCTCCATTCATTTACACGGCACTAGCGATATAGATATATCGCTATGTGCAGCCTCATACACAAGCCCTAACATTACTAGTGTCCTGATAATGAATACACATGAAATCCAGCCTGGACGTCATGTGTACTCAGAATCCTGACACTTCTGAATCTTTTTTTGTGAGATTCCGGCAAGTGAAACCAAATCTCGTTTAGCTCCGAGATCTCGCGAGATTTCGTATCCGTTGCTGGAATCTCACAAAAAAAGTGTCAGAATTCTGAGTACACATGACGTCCAGGCTGGATTTCATGTGTATTCATTATCAGGACACTAGTAATGTTAGGGTTTGTGTATGAGGCTGCACATAGTGATATAACTATATCGCTAGTGCAGTGTAAATGAATGGAGAGGAGTGCATGATGCCGATTGGTCAGCGTCATGCACTCCTCTGTACAACGCCCACTTGGTCGAAAGTAAAAGTACGCCCACGTGGGCATTAAGAAAGCTCATTAGCATAAACTTAAATCGCTCCTAACTTTGTTAAAAAAGATCGTTTTTTTTAAATAAAAAGCATTACTGTCACCTACATTACAGCGCCCATCTCCTTATGTAGGAGATAGGGCACTTATGTGGTGACAGAGTCTCTTTAAGCCATGTACAGTAATGTTGGAAAAACTAATTCTCCCTGTGCTGTTAGGACTGTGTGTAAACATGTGTGTAAACATGCTTGTCGACTGTTTCCAACAACAAGCTGAATCAACCAGAACTGTGATAGAAGCTCTCGACTAAGTTGTAACTCACAATCAGCATAAGAGAAGGGACGTAACACAAAATTGTGACTGTACCTGTTAAATAAATGTTTGATAGAAAAATATGTTTTGCTGTTCATAAGTAAAACAAAAAATTAACAATATACGCATATGTACCTCAACTTCAGACATTGCTGCATCCAAGTCATAAGCACAAACGGCGTTTAAAAGCTTCATCTCAAGACTTGATCCAATCAAAAGTTCACAGATAGGCAGATAAAACAAAAACAAACAAACACCAAAACACAAAATATTAGCTTTTTAGATCACAAACTCAGTTTCAAAAGTAATGCCCTATTCACATCACATTAGTGATGTTACTTAGCATTTATACTGGGAAAGGGTCCCGGCATACACGCTAAGGATATCCTTAGGGTTTCACCCAAAAGAGTGTCCTTTAATATAAAGCAATATACGAAGAAAAAAAAAAAAAGTATGGAATAGCGTAGTAGCCATCTACCTCTGTATAATATTTTTACAATGGGAACCAATGGGCAGCATATCCCACTTTATGCCTATACAGTGAGACACGTCGCAGCCTTCCATTGGAGTACACGTCATCAGGAGCTTATTCTGGCGTATACGTCAAATAGCGTGAGATGAATAGGGCCTTTTATGGATACACAATAGATGTAATAAACTAATTGTAATTCAGTAATAACTAGGCTAGGTTCACGGAAGCCCATAGTGTGATGTAAACAGGGCCTTATTTAGACATACAAGATATGTAATACATTAATTGTAATTTAATAATAACCAGGTTAGGTTCATACCACAAAGTCTGAAAATTTGACCGTATACACTTGAAACTAATGAACTCATACTGTCAAAAACTCTAAAAAGGTATAATTTCAACATCTGTTTGAAGTATCCGTCAAAAAAAGGTACCTAGTTGCATAAAAGTTTGCATATTTTTAACGGAGTTCTGGGCGATCCAACAACTACAATTGATTCACCATTTCAATGAAACATGATTCAGAGTCTTATAAAAGTATTAAAACGGATTTAAGCACTGTCCCCACGGCAGCAGCTTTTCATTGCGTGGGAGCGGGCGCTGCATCAAGAAGCGGCCAAACAGGAAGCTGCACAAGTCATTGTATAGGCAAAGCAGCAAGTTTAGCAGGCTCTCCACGCTAACATGTAGGACGGAAATAGAAATGAATGGGTCCACAATTTCATTACAGATGAAAATTATGGTCGTGTGCTGCTGCGAGAGTGAATGCGGAGTCTTGTTAGCTCCATCCAAGGTTTTCTGGCTGCATGAGTGTGGGGTGGTTTACAGCTTAAGAAAC
The DNA here is from genome assembly GCF_050947455.1 of Rhinoderma darwinii. Classification (NCBI taxonomy): domain Eukaryota; kingdom Metazoa; phylum Chordata; class Amphibia; order Anura; family Rhinodermatidae; genus Rhinoderma; species Rhinoderma darwinii. The sequence continues at coordinate 272,587,631 of NC_134691.1, read as the reverse complement.
GTTGAAAAAAATAGGATTGTTGTACTTATCGTAAAAATAAATAAAAAATATGTCTCTTTGAAGTCACTGGGAGTCACAGCATCATGTTTATAGGCCTTTGCCACTAGGAGGTGGACACTGGGTAGGAAAATTCTTGACTCCACCCAGGCAGGCCATATTCTTTCCATAGATACTGGCTAAATCAGTTTGTAGAGAAACAGTGGGAGAAGACAAAACAGGATTTCTGCACTTACCAGTAAAATCCCTCTCTCGTTGAATTTACTGGGGGACACAATACCATGGGTATAGGCTGCTGTCACTAGGAGACGGACACTAGATAAATATAAATAAAAAATGTCTGTGTCCACCCAGTGGGCTATACCCTCTGCTGAGCACTCAGCTCCTAAGTTTATACCAAGAGCAGTAGGATAGAAGACGTTTTTACAGAATATGTTTCCAATGAGAAAAGCAACCTCAAGAAGCCCAAAAATGTAACAATAAAGAAATAGGGCGGGACCTGTATCCCCCCAGTGAATTCAACGAGAAAGGGATTTTACTGCAAAGTACAAAAATCCTGTTTCTCGTTAAAGTATTCACTGGGGGACACAGTACCATAGGACGTCCTAAAGCAGTCCCTTAGGGTGGGGAAAAGAAAAAAGAATGAATCAGCCATGCGAGCAGTCTAAACCACGGCTGCTTGCAACACCATTGGACCAAAACTGGCATCAGCAGAGGCCAAAGAATGGATTCAGTAAAACCTTGAAAAAGTACGCAACTGGGACCAGGTGGCGGCTTTACAGACCTGAAGGGCAGAAGCCTGATACCGCACCGCCAAGGAGGCCCCAACTGCCCTAGAATGAGCAGTGACCCGGAAGGGAGTTGCCCTAGCCTTCGCACTATAGGCCCTTTTAAAATCGGCCAACCGTATCCAGCTAGCAATGGTGGCCTTTGAAGCTGGGCCATCCTTACGAGGGCCCTCAGGAACAACAAATAGGTAGTCTGACTTCCGGAAGGACGTCATAGCTGCAATGTAGACCCGAAGGGCTTAAACGACATCCAAGCAATGTCACGTTCAGAAGGTTTAGGACAAGACTAAGGAAAGACAATGTGCTCATAAAGATGGAAGGAGGAAACCACCTTAGGAAGGAAGTTAAGATAGCACAGAATGTAGCACCACCTTGTCCCTATGAAAAAAAAACTAAATTTAGGTTTGCAAGAAAAGGCCGCCAGCTTAGAAACTCTATGGATAGAGGTGATCGCCACAAGGATAACTACCTTCCAGGATTAGACACTGAGAGAAACTTACCGCAAAAGGTTCAAAGCGTGCAGCCTGGAGAGCATCAAGGACCAGATTGAAATCCCAAGGTTCTAGGAGACCGATCAGGGGGGGCACAATGTGCTACACCCTGCAAAAAAAAAATCTTAATTGGAGCGCAGAAAGCCTAAATGTGTTGGAAAAGGATAGGGCTGAAACCTGCCCCTTTAGGAGTAGCCAATCTGAGTCCCTGATTCAAACCAACCTAAAGGAAGGCCAGAATTCGCAGGATGGAAAAGCGTAGGGGTTAGAAATTATGAGATTCACACCACCTAGAATATGCCAACCCGGTGTGACGGTAAATCTTTTTGGATTGAGTTTTCCGGGCCTTAATCATGGTCTGAATGACCGGATCAGAGAAATCTTTGAACTTCAAGCCCGCGGTTTCAACAGCCAAGCAATAAACTCAAAATGCTCGGGACCCACTGCACAGCGCAGGAAACGCTGATGTACATGATCAATGGGAACATAAAGATATGCATCCTTGATGTCTATTGAGGACAGGAACTCTTTGACCTCCGAGGAAGCGACCACCAATCGAAGAGATTCCATGCGAAACCTTCGAATCTTCACATATTGATTGAGACATTTTAGATCCAAAATGGGTCGAAGAGATCAGTCTCTTTTGTACTGTGAAAAGGTTTGAATAAAACCCTTTGAACAGTTCTTGAGTTCATACTGGGACAATTACTCAGTGATGGAGTAGGTTTTGAGTAACTTGAGAAAAAGATTGGGCCCTGGAGAGGCACCGAGGGGGTGTTGACTGGAAAAACCGCCTGTGAGGGCAAGAAGAAAACAATTTTGTAGCCTGTCGACACAACCCCCCGCACCCAGCCTTTTTCAACGTTTGAGCCATGTCTCCTGGAAGGTTAGCAGCCGTCCCCCTACCCAAGGGAGCAGCTCAGATGAGGGCAAATTTTCAGGCTGCGGAAGAACGTTGTGACACAGCAGGTCTAGCAGATCTGCAGCTGCGCTGAAAGTGGCTTTTGCCATAGACTCCACTTTGGCATCAACAGGATCCTTTAAAAGGTGGAAGAATCTGCAACCAGCAAGGTAGTATTTTCATAAAGTCGGGCCATCTACCCTGAGGTGAGCGGACCATTTGGCAATACACGCATCATAGAGAGGAAACATATAGTCCACACTCTTGGAGACGTCAGGGTGTTTCCATGCATCAGAAAACAATTTCTCAAAACTCTTATGATCTGGAAAGACCAGAGGGGGTCGCCTGAGGTGATGCAATAATAAAGCATTCTGAGGAGATTCAGCAGGATCATCTGCAATCTTAAGTGTAGCTCTAACTACCTAAATGAAATCCTTTACAGCAGGAGGAGTGGATTTGCTTCTATTACACAAAGTTCTAAATCAGAGAGAGACGTCCCCTAAAGAAGCTGGGTCAGATGCATCTCTTGAATGAAAAGAATGAAGGACGCCTGCAACATTTTTGTCCAGAGGAATCAAAGGAAGAATGATACCTCCTTGATGTCCTGGCCCGCTTGCGGAATGAACTGGGAGAACCAGAACGAGTGCAATCAAGGGAATAATGTCTGCGAGCCTGAATAAACGGTGATGCATGAGAGGGGTCAGACAATTGTGACGCGAACTGCTGAGGAAGGCGTTGCAAGGCGCCCGCCGTAGCCTGAGAGAGGCAGGTGACATTATCTATCGCCTGGTTGAGGAAAGCAGCAGGGTAATATGCTCACTAACTATAGGAGCTGGGGAATCCTGTGGTGGTTCAGGCAGAGGGCATTGAACACAGACTGGGTCAGCCTGCCCGCATGGAAACTTAGTACTGTACAGCGTACACGTAAAGTGCATTAACATGGCGGTGGAGGGATGGGGGTTCGGGTCCTAGGAGATTTTCCTTTGAAGATATATTATGAGCCTTTTGCAAAAAAAACACTATAGCCAATGGCTATCTTACCAGACCTCCTAGGTGCTGTGTCCCCCATGAAGCAGGAATGTTTCCAGCGCTGTATGACTTCTGTACACCGCTCAGTATATTATGTTGTTCACCATCGGTGTTAGAGGGAAGCATCTGAGGAAGACAGCATAACCCCTCCCCTCCAGCCAAAAAAAAAAAAGAAAAAGGCAAATGGTGGGAGATGGCAGGCATGTGACTCTGGTACCACCTCTTGACCAATCAGTATGCAAAAACAGCGGGGCAGGGAGGAGAGCGGGGTGAAAGTGCGTGGCCTAGCAGAGAAATAAAGCTGGGGCCTAAATTAACGCCACTGCTTGTAGTAAAAAACAGAAGATGAAACCTATTAGTAGGACACAACACCTCAGAATAAAAAAAACCCTCTATATAATGCCACAAAGGTCGCTGACAGTCTGAATGCTCCACCACAGACTACTTACCTGTCAGTGGTCTTCAGGCACAGCCTGTTACCCTTTCGGAAAATGCCCACACATAGTTTGGCTGTCCGTCATCCTCAACCCCCGCTGCGGTAAGAATAGGGGACTGGGTGACCAAGATGGGGAACATCAACCAGCATCCGTCAAAATGGCGGGCATCCACTGAAAAAGTGTGAACTCCTCCCGTCCAGCGCCCGCAGGGGAGTTACCAAGTGGAACACACGAGGGACTCGCATCCTGAACCGGAAAATAAAGAGAAATAAAAAATCTAGCAGAATTGCCTGCAGTGCAGGACCCATCTGCCTCCTACAAACACTAGGCTAAAACTGAGGAGCGGAATGCTCAGCAGAGGGTATACCCCACTAGGCTGGGCCACACATTTTTTTTATATTTACGTAGCGTCAGCATCCTATACCCATGGCACTGTGTTCCCCAGTGAAGTGGTCTCCAATCACCAAGCCGCGGATCATTTGGTATCGGGCCGGGGTAGATACGTTGCGTAAAGTTACACTATGTATCTGCCCTGGTGGCCGCAGGGAATTCCGTCCGAAAAACCACACCAAACTGTGGTACAGTTTTTCACCTGGAATGTCCGCTGAGCAAAGCTGCAGCATTTAGCCGGCCTGCTAGCAGGCCAGCCTCCTGGGATGACGTTTCATCCTAGGAGACCGCTGCAGGCTATGATTGGCTGCAGCAGTCGTCACACAGGATGAAACGTCATCCCAGGAGGCCGGCCTGGAGGAAGAAACACAGACTTCTGGGTAAGATTATTTTTTTGCGGCGGAATTTCAGGGATTCCGCCGCAATAAATGCAACTGCTAGTGGTTACGGGTTTTACCTCCTCATTGAATTCAATATGGTAAACATCTGCAGTATTTACTCAACGTGTGAACGGATGCTAAAAACGTTTTAATTTGTATTACCAACCACAGCCTACCACCAGGCCCTAATGTACGTTTCGTCCAAAGCTTTGTCCAGGGGAAGTGGTGGGCGAAACGTACGTTGGAGCCTATTGCTAGGCTGTGGTTGGTATCTCTCTTATGTTACCATACTGCTGTATTATCTCTATTCTGATGTGCACCTGTGTTAACCCCTTAATGACCGGGCCTGTTTTGGCCTTAATGACCAAGCCAGATTTGTTAAATCTGGTATGTGTGACTTTATCAGAGAATAACTCAGCGAAAGTTTTGAATATCCAAGTAATTCTGACATTGTTTTTTCGTCACATGTTGTACTTTATTTTAGTGGTAAAAGTAGACTGATACGATTTACGGAAATTAATAAAAAAATAGAAAAAATGAAGACATTTTGTAAAAATTATCATTTTTCCCTATTTTAACGGCAATATGTCACATATGTACATACATACAGTACAATTTTTTTTATTAAATATATATTTCCATCTCTTTACTCTATTTTGGCAGCACTTTTGAAAAAAAAATATTTTTTTTTGAGCAATTTAGAAGACTTACAAGTTTAGTAATAATTTTATACATTTTGAAGTACATTTGGTTTTCCTGCACCAAGCCAGGTTTTCAGAGGCTCATAGGTGTCAGAATGGTGGAAACCCCCACAAGTGACCCCATTTTGCAAACTACACCCCTTAAGGTATTTATTAAGGGGTGTTGTAAGTATTTTGACCCCACAGTTTTTTTGTAAGAATTCATGCAAAGCAGGCGTAAAAAAATATCTCACTTTTTTCATAAAAGTATAACTTTGAAGACCGATTTCTTTGTAAAGCGACCATGAGAATGAAGAAACACACCTCAAAATCTATCACCCTGTTTCTCCTGTTTTCAAAAATGCCCCCATTGTGACTCTAATGCATTGCATGGACACACAGCAGGGCTTGAAAGGAAGGGAGCACCCGGAGGCTTTCAGGACTCATATTTTGCTTGAAAATGTTTTAGGCCCCACTGTATATTTGGAGAGGATTTGAACTACCAGAACGATAGAAACTCCCCATAAACGACCCCATTTAGAAAACTAGACCCCTTAAGGTATTTATCTAGGGGTGTACTGAGTATTTTGACCCCACAGTTTTTTGCTAAATTTAATGCATAGCAGGTGAAAAAAACCAAAAAACACTTTTTCCATAAAAATATCACTTTGAAGACCGATTTCTGTGTAAAGCGACCATAAGAATGAAGACACACACCCCAAAATCTATCACCCGGTTTCTCCTGTTTTCAAAAATACTCTCATTGTTGCCCCAATCTGCTTATTAGACGTGTGGCTGGGCCAAAAAGAGAGGGAGCACCCTTTGGCTTTCAGGGCACAATTGAATAAATTCTAGGCCCCATATCATGCATTTAGAGGCATTGAGCTGCCTGAACAAAAAAAAAAACACGCAGAAATGACCCCATTTTAAAAACTAAACCCCTAAAGGTATTCATCTAGTGGTGTAGTGGGCATGCGGACCAAAAATTTTTTAAAGGAGGAAATAATGGGTATCATTTCAGACACTGGGTATATAATGTTTTCTTCAAACTCTTATTATGTTTCCACATGAAATAGAGGAGACGTGGTAGAAGGTTATTTTGTTAGAAATATGCCACATTAATAAATTTGTGCGGCATACAGAAGAGAAGTGAAGCCGTGTATTCATAATGGATACATGTTGCTATAGACGTATTTGCCTGTACTTATGACTGTCTTGCTGAAGAAGCAGCTGGTGCCATTATGATGTCATTGTGGACAGAATTCTGTCCTAATATAAAATCAGTCAGAGAGGAAAAAATAAACTGTACTGGAGTGACGGGCAATATCTTCAAACAAATGGAGGAAAATGTATCCAACTATGTTGCAAACTCGAGTCTGTTCATTAGATAGAAGAACACCTGCAGGGCTGTCAAGACAAGGATTTTTTTTTCAGTGACTGGTTGTACAACATCTCTTTAGCTCCATCAATCCTTATGAGGGACGAATGTGCCAAGTGACGCGGTACACCATAACAGGCCCCTGCCCGGCAAGGTAGGAACCGCTATGTGCACAAAACAACCAATCATCTACAGAATATATAGAGGGGCAATGTCCAAAACCATCTATAGGAACAGTAAAGGATCACTAATCCCCAAAATGATGTCAGTATTTCCAGAAGAACCATAACAAAGACCATGGTGTATTGATAAGGAACAGCTCGATTATTAGAGATCCTCCAAAAAAAAAAATATCATGCCCGTATCACGGTACAGAATTAGGAATGTAACCGCTGTATGTGGCAGGACATAGTCATAAGAAAAAGGAAATACATCCCCAATTTATTCTTGTAACCATTTCTAAAATGCACGACTTCCACTAATTCAGGGGCGGCACGGGCAATGCCCACATTTATTTTTTATTTCAAGAACGCTTGTGGGGGTCCATGTTCTGAATAGACAGATGTGGGCTCCTGCACAATAAACTGTATTCATTTGTGAGTGATCAAGTCCTGGATTTAATTGTCCAAGAATTGTATAAAAAAAAAAATCATAAAGGGGAAATTTAGTTTTACAGTCTGAAATAAATAAACCTCCGCATGAGAATCCCTCCCTCCCTTGGAAAGCCCAGAAACTAAACAAAAAAATATGCATAAATGAAATGGACTCCCTAAAAAGAATCCCCCCCCCCCACCCTTTTTGGTTTTCCCTAAATTATAGATAAAATTAATAATTAGAAACTGTGTGGTAGGTCTCAAAACAGGGGTAGTTGCACAGGCCTGGATTTGAAGGGCACATGGGGCAGTAAAACCGGGAATCGCTCCTCCTTCCGTGTTTACTGCACACCCGGCATCTCTTTTGGGGGTATCTTTGGTTCACAGAGGCAGGGACGGGGTGAAGGAAGTGGCGCTCAGTGAGCCTTTTGACATCCTCTGACTGGAAGGAGTCTCTAGGTGCGGGGGAGTCAAACAGGAGGTGCTCTATAATTTTCTCCTGATACTGGAGGAAACTGAGCGTTCCCTGGGTCTTGTACAGCACATAACTGTTGTAAGTGGCCATTTGGATAAGGTAGATCGCTACCTTTTTATACCAGGCCCTAGTTTTGCGCTTGGCCAGGTACGGTTGTAGGACCTGGTCAGATAGATCGACTCCCCCCATGAACTTGTTATAGTCCACCACGCAGACCGGTTTCCTCTTATCAGAGGTAGCGCCCCTCTCTCTTACTGCCACTGTGGTGTCCTCGTGCACGGTGGAGAGCATGTACACGTCCTTTTTGTCACTCCATTTGACAGCGAGCAACTGGTCACTTGCAAATGAGAGTGACGCACCCCTTTCTAGTCGCCTGGACACCAGTCGTTGAGGGAAGCCGACTATTTTTTCGTACCGTCCCACAGGCCCCTGTATTCGCAGCATGGAGGGACTTATACAGGGGGACACTGGTGTAGTAATTGTCGGTGTACACATGGTACCCTTTTTGTAGGAATGGCACCATGAGTTCCCAGACAATTTTCCCACTAATGCCAATATCCTCTGGGCATCCTGGGGGATTAAGGTGGCGGTCCCTGCCCTCATAAATGAAAAAGCCACAGGTGTAGCCCGTTGTGCTCTCGCACACCTTATAGAGTTTCACTCCGTATCGGGCTCTTTTGGAGGGGATGTATTGTCGAAACGATAGACGGCCCTTGAAGGACATAAGGGACTCATCTACCGCTAGTTTTTGGCCTGGGGTGTATAAATTGAAAAATGAGTCACTTAGGAGGGAGATTAGGGGTCTCAGTTTGTTGAGGCGATCATAGGCTGGGTCACTTCTTGGGGGGATTTGTGTATTGTCAGAAAAATGCATGAAACGCATTAGAGTCTCATAGCGCGTTCGGGCCATAACGGCTGCAAATACAGGCGTGCTATGGATAGCGCTGGTAGCCCAATAGGAGCGGATAGAGGGTTTTTTTTTTACTATCCCCATGTTTAGGGTAATTCCCCAAATTTTTTTTATTTCAGAAACTGTTGTGGGGATCCATCCTCTGGCATAGCAAGACCTGGGATTTTGGGTGCCAAATTGCCTGGCATATAAATTCGTCTGCTGGACAATTAGTTCCAGGACCTGTAAACAAATGAAAAAAATTATAGGGACTAAAATTTGAGACATCTGCGTTGATGCCTGGAGTCGCTGTAAATGGCAAAACTTGGGGGGGAGAAAGCAATTGCAGGATCCCAAATTGCGGAAGGGACTGCAGTACTAGGCCCGTTTCCTGACGCTTCACCGCTGACCGCTGCGTCCACCACCATAGGGCTGGGGGGTCCAGTGGCAGAAGCAGAACTTGTTTCGCTTTCTGAGCCAAGTTCTGCTTCTGACGCAGTGTCCGTATCACTGCCGGAACCGCTAGAGCACAGCATGGCGTATGCCTGCTCTGCAGAGAACATTCTGCAGCTTCTGCGGTTCATGTTCACCACACTAATAAGTTTTGTTTTTTTAGAAGACAAACAAAAAAACGGGGGTGATTACGTGTAATCTGGGGTGATTACTGGTAATCTGGGGTAATTACGGGTAATCTGGGGTAATTACGGGTAATCTGGGGTAAATTATGGACAATATTCGGATAATATCGGAAAACACTGGCGAGTAAGTATGTGGTGTATTTTACAGTATAATACAGCACAAGATTTGTATAGTATTTCTCTCTCTCCTCTCACAGATCAACTACAGTGAGAGGAGGGAGGGAAAGAGCACAAATCTTGTGCTGTATTTTGAAAATATGGGACTATGGTCACTGTGATAGGTATATCACAGTGACCATCTGATCAGGGACCAATTATAACGGTCCCTGATCAGTTTCTATTTACAGGCAGAATAGCTGCCTTTCACTGACAGCGCATGCGTGCGCCATTTTTATTTATTTTTTCCGGCGGTTGGGGGGAGGGGGGGCACGATCGGAGGCCTAACAAATAGTTTTTTATCTCCTCTCACCAAACATTCATGGTGAGAGGAGATAAAAAGTCAGATTTCAATGCTGCATTAATTGTAACGGCGATCGCCGGTATTCGTTGAATACCGGCGATTGCCGGTTTGGGGACCGCAAACAACGGTTCCCAGACTGTGCTCCAAGCCCTCAGCTACCTCTGGTAGCTGAGGGCAGGGAGCTATCCCTCTGCACAGCGCCGCAATCTTAATTAGATTGTGTGCGCATGCGCGGGCGCCATTTTTTTTCTCTTCCCGGCAGCTGCGGGAGGAGAAGAGAAGGGGGACACGATCGCGGGCATCGGAGGCCCTTCAGGTTAGTTTTTTATCTCCTCTCACCAAACATTCATGGTGAGAGGAGATAAAAATGTCCATTTTCCACCGCTGCACTAGTTGTAACGGCGGTCGCCGGTATTCGTTGAATACCGGCGATCGCCGATTTGGGGACCGCAAACAACGGTCCCCAGAGTGTGCTCCAAGCCCTCAGCTACCTCCGGTAGCTGAGAGCAGGGAGCTATCTCCTTTCACGGCGCCGCAATTTTATTCTGATGCAGCGCCGTGAAAAGGCGTATGTATCAGAATAAAGCCTGTTAGTGGCCGCCGTTAAAAGGCGTATTGGCGGTCACTAACGGGTTAAGCTATGCATATACTATGCAGCTGTTTATTGTAATCAGTAGGGGTGGTGAACATGTGTATACATGGGAAAATTAAAGTTCCCTAACACATATATAGGTTTTCCTTATTTGTATATCATCCCAGTCCTACCACCTTTTCTTAGGGCCAATTCCGTCTCCATTTTTACTTTAACTGTATGGTTTTTATTGATGTATTTGTAAATTAAAGCGAATTGTGTAATATTTATATATACATTTTTGTCCTGTGTATTTATCGGATGCATTAACCCCCCCAGATGCCACAGTCGCTAGTGATTGCGGCATCCGAGAGGTTAAATGGCCAGGATCAGAGTTCTCTCCGATCCTGGCCCTTGCAGCTGAGGGTCAGCTGAGCCCGCGCCATGTTGGGGTAGTACACATCTGACGTAAATGTACTTTGGATGGTGCTAATGAGTTAAAATTTATGACCCATCCTTAGAATACGCCAATGTTAGACTGGTTAAAGGCCCGACTCTCATCCCCCCACCGATCAGCTGCTTAAAAGGGCTCCCTTCATTGCTTCATACTTTGAACAGGAGCCGTGCCATGGTATTACAATTCGCTACAGCTTCTGCTCATTCTAGTGAATAGGACCGAGATGTAATACCAGGCACAGTGGCTACTAAAAGTACAGAACTGTGTAAACAATATTAGGCCATACATTTTAAAGGAACTGGAATAGAGCTCTGAACTCCCTACATCTCACGGACATTTGGAAACTATTGCACCCAATGGACAGAGACTCCACCTACTCACAATACATATAACCAATTGGACTATTTATTCCTCCCACAAAAACATACTGCCCTGGTTCATTCAGCAGACATAGGGAATATTTTACTATCGGATCACGCTCCGATCTCATTTACAATGAGACTGCTTGATGTCCCTAAGGGTGATTGGTGTTGGAAACTTAACGACACCCTTATAGCAGACACATCAAATGCACAAGTTATTGACAACCATCTGTCACAATATTTTACACATAATGTCATGGATTTGATCTTTACTCCGATTTTGTGGGAGGCTCATAAGTCGGTAATTAGAGGGGAACTTATTTCCTTAGGAGCTCATGTAAAGAAAGAAAGAAAAAAGGAATAAACTGCTTAATTCCCTGTTTTCCCAGATTTCTCTTCTAGAGGGTATACACAAAAAGACGAAAGCCATCTCCTCCGTAAAGGAGTTAACTGATCTCCGGGATAAAGTGAAAGATGTACTAAACGTTAATTCTGCAAAGCTGCTCCAAATCTCAAAGTTTAAACAATATGCTCACGGTGACAAAAGGGAACAAAATGATGTTACATAGTTAGCACGGCTGAAAAAAGACACATGTCCATCAAGTTCAACTAAGGGACGGGAGAAGGGAAAAATTTCTACACATAGGAGCTAATACTTTTTTGTTCTAGGAAATTATCTAACCCTTTTTTAAAGCCATCTACTGTCCCTGCTGTGACTAGCTCCTGAGGTTATTCCATAGATTCACAGTTCTCACAGTAAAGAAGGCTTGTCGCCTCTGCAGGTTGAACTTTTTTTTTCTCCATACGGAGGGAGTGCCCCCTTGCTGAGGAGGTTTTACATGGAACAGGATTTCACCATATTTTTTGTATGTGCCATTAATAGATTTATATAAGTTAATCATGTCCCCCCTTAGTCTTTTTTCAAGGCTAAAGAGGTTTCTTTTAATCTTTCCTCATAACTTAGATTCTACATGCCCCTTATTAGCTTCGTTGCTCTTCTTTGTATTTTTTCCAACTCCAGGGCATCCTTTCTATGAACTGGAGCCCAGAACTGAACTTCATATTCTAGATGAGGCCTCACTAATGCTTTGTAAAGTGGTAATATTATATCCCTGTCCCGCGAGTCCATGCCTCTTTTAATACACGACAATATCTTGCTGGCCTTTGAAGCAGCTGATTGACACTGCATGCTGTTAGTTTATGATTTACAAGTACACCCGGATCCTTCTCAACAAGTGAATCCCCCAGTGTAGCTCCCCCTAGGACATATGATGCATGCAGGTTGTTGGTACCCAGATGCATAACTTTACATTTATCTACATTAAACTTCATTTGCCAACTGGATGTCCAAACACTTAGTTTGTTTAAATCCGCTTGCAATTCACGAACATCTTCCATAGACTGAACTATATTACATAGCTTGGTGTCATCTGAAAAATAGAAATAGTGCTATTAATCCCATCCTCTATATCATTAATAAATAAATAAGTTGAATAAATAGTGGTCCCAGCACTGAACCCTGGGGTACACTTCTTACCGGGGACCATTCAGAGTAGGAATCATTTACTACAACTCTCTGGATACGGTCCTTGAGCCAATTCTCAATCCAATTACAAACTATACTATCTAAACCTATAGTGCTTAATTTACCCATTTGACATCTATGAGGGACAGTGTCAAATGCCTTTGCAAATGCCTCTGCATTAATTCGCAAGCAACATGACAAGACCTTTATTCCGGAGATCAAGACGACTGATGGTAAGACAGTAAACGGAGACTAACCGAATAGCTGACTCTTTTCAAACATTTTACCAAAACCTTTACTGTTTACAGACACCGACACTGCCCAACCTTGTAGGCTCTGACAACAATGATCTTATATCAAACTTTCTTTGCTCGATTGACCCTCCAAAATTAGAAAGCGAAGAACTTGAAGAACTCACATGCCCCTTTTCGGAGACAGAACTGGAGAAAGTGCTAACTACCATACCATCTGGTAAGAGCCCTGGGCCAGATGGTTTTCCAATTGGATAGTATAAAACTTTTAAAACAACCTTATTACCTCATTTTACTGCTTTATGTAATTCCCTACTTAAGGGTGACATTCTTCCACAACAAACATTGGAGGCGCATATAACTATTTTACCGTAAGACGGGAAAGACCTTACACAATTTAGTAGTTCCAGTCCGATTTCCCTCTTAAATGCCGACAAAGTGGTGGGCTAAGGCTTTGGCCAATAGACTTGGACCTTTGCTCCCCAAGATAGTAGGAGAGGAGCAAACAGGCTTAATCAGAAATAGAGAGGGCAAAGATAATACATGTAGTCATTAGATTGGTTGAGTACGCCAGATCCCGTCAAATTCTGTTAGTCCTTCTTGGGACCGATGCCGAGAAGGCATTTGATAGAGTTTACTAGGCGTACTTAGAGGCTACCCTGAGAAAATTTGGAATTCCACAGTTGTTTATCCATGATATATTTTCATTATATTGGAACCCTGGCGCGAGAATAAAAATTAATGGGGCCTGCTCTAAACCCTTTACTATTTGTAACGGTACCCGCCAAGGATGTCCCTTATCACCCTCTTTATTCGTTCATGTAATGGTAACCATACTCCAGAAGATTAGGCAGGACCCCCTTATACAGGGCATCAAAGTGGGATCTCACACTCACACCACGGCTGCATTTGCGGATGATTTATTAATTTTAACCACTAACTCAGCCATCTCTATTCCCTACCTAATAGGGTTGTTTGACTCCTTTGGGGTAGTGTTGAATTTTAAGGACAATTTTGGGAAGTCTGAGGTTCTGAACATCTCCTCGCCGGATACAATTATTAGTCCCATTAAAGCTTATTCACCGTTTAAATGCCCAGAAAAAAAACATATTTGGGGATTCAACTTACTAAAGACCCTTCACATCTATACACAAGTAATTATTTACCTACACGCAAAGCCATCCAGAAACAATTACAAGATCTCAAAATCCCATTTATGTCTTAGATGGGACATAAAAACCGGTTTAAGACTTTTATAGCACCTAAACGAATATATCTGCTTCAAACTCTTTCTATATGGCTGCCTAGAATCTTTTTTGATAAAATTAGGAGATTGTTCTCCTCATTTCTATAGCACAATAAAAGACCTTGGCTGAAATAACTTCTACAGAAACCTTAATTTGGGGGTATTGGAGTCCCAGATATACTCACATACTATAAAGAGAATCAATTAAATAGATGGAAGTTCTTTGTCCAAGGTTCCAATCACACCCTTTACACTAGATTGGAGGGAGAACTTCGCTCACTTTCAGATAAACTATTTTTGTGGGGTTTGATGACCTTCTCCTCAATTACACTCCGTTCCAGTGTCTTGTTAAAAGGCACTATATGAGTTTGGCAAGATGTCAACAAAACACATCCTCTCCTCTCTACTCACTTTCGATTTTTTCCTTTAAGCCTTCTACCCTTCCTGGTAAACCGTAAAAGACCCCCAAAATTCCTATATAATCAAAGATAGTGGTATTTGCGTCCATTTATAAATTCAATTAAATCCGCCTGATAAAGAACGCTTAAAAATATTTCATTAAATAAACTTATTAAAACCTGGGCTAGACTAGCCAAAATATCGGATAACAGGCTACGAAGCAGAGAGAGACCAAGATAGGAGTAGCAACAGAGGGCAACAGAGGGCAACCAGCTGTAGCACTACACGCCCTTCTGTTACAAAACTAACAACTTCCCTATCGAGAGTCAAAGCAAATGTAATTAATCCCTGCCTGGGATAGTAGTCAGAAGTCAAAACAGATTAGAACATTGGTAGAACACCTAACGCGTTTCTACATCCCTCTATCATTCGGATGTTTCATTAGAGGTGTAAATTCATTCACAACAGGGGCAGCTGAGACATTTCAGTGTTTCTATCAAGCCCCCCTGTTGTGCAGATATCAGTGACAACACTGGTGTCTGACCGCAATGCGCGCCGTTAGACGCCGGCTATTTAAAGTTTTACCCCTCCCATTCAGGGCAGAACAGGCCCTGTTCACTGCCCAAGTTAGACAGCGCCAAATCGACGTGACGCTTGTCCATTGCTGCGGGCTTGGTCCAGACTCCGCCCCATTGGGTCAACCAATAGACGCAAGGCATCAGGTAACTTTGGGAACCAAAAGTGTCCAAATAGTAGCGGCACACGACAAGACACAAATATCGACTTAAGATTAGAGGATAAAAAAAGCCAGGTAAATCTCTCGAAAACAAAAGAGAACTGGGACATAGGTAAAAGATAGACAGTCAATCAAATTAAAGTGATATACTCAGAACGATCACCCTGAAATTATGGATAAGTCATGTTTGATCGATGACTGGTTGCATGTAACTATGCACTAATTTGTCCTTAAAATTCCATCCTCTGCAGTATGTAATCGAAGGGTTATCATCTAACAGTTCTCCTATATCTGGATCGGCCTTTAGAATACCCCAAAAAGGTATTGAGTACCTGTCGAACTTGCTGGTGTTGAGAATCATAGGTCCCTATGATCCTCAGATCCGTTTCTTGAGTCTCCCGAACTCTCGGATTAAGTAAATCATTCCTATTAGTTGAGAGAGCATGCTGATGTGCATCTCTGAGGACCCACTCTGGGTATCCCCTACTCCTAAACCTCCATTTCAACTCTAACGCTGCTATTTGATAGTCAGAGAGGTCTGTACAATTTCTCAGAGTGCACAAATACTGCCCCTTGGGAATCCATTTATGGAGGGGTTTGGGATGCCAACTTTCCCACCTCAACAGGGTGTTTGTGGCAGTTGGTTTCCTATGTATCTGCGTCCTTAGTTTACCAGACTTTGATTTACTTATCACAAGGTCCAAGAATGTAATTCTCTCGTCTTGGACCTCCGAGGTAAAGAATAGGCCTAGATTATTCATATTAAATTTTTTAACAAACTCAGCAAATTCAAATCTAGAGACCTTCCAGAGTACCAGCACATCATCATCATCAATAAATCTTACCCACAGTAAGATATTGGAAGTATAATACTCCATAGAGTCCTGAAAAACAACCTCCTTTTCTCACCAGCCCAGGTAGAGATTAGTAAAAGTGGGAGCACATGGGCTTCCCATAGCCACTCCCCTGAGCTGGTGGAAATTAGTTTTGTTAAACACAAAGGAGTTGTGTTCAAGAATGAATCCAAGAAGTCTCACAACAAAAACTTTATAGGAGTTAGTGGAATTGGAAGGGATAATCTCATAGCAGTTGTGGTCGTCAAGGATCGCAAGGCACATAGATACGCATGTCTGGCGATCCAGGACGACGACATTCCCGCCTTTATCGGATGATTTAACAATAATAGATTCATCTCTTTCCAAAAGCCGCAAGTTCTCAAGTTCACCAGGGCTGACATTAACAAGATCACCTCTATTGCAAATACGGGACAATTGGTCAATGACAACCTTTAGGAATACGTCTGTTGGTGTATTATCGCTCATAGGGGGATTCTTATTTGAAAGTAAGGCCAAATCAGTACATGGGCCTTCCCCTACTAGTCTCCCACCCTCATTGAGCAAATCACCTATAGTTTAAATAGGGGAATATCCTCCTCATCTAGACACAGTTCCAGGCATCCAAGTTTGTCAGTGATTTTAAAGATTTTTTTCCATTTAAGTTTACGTCCAAATAACTGCAGGTCTTTAACCCATGCAAATAAATTGAAAGTGGGAGTCTGAACAAAAGATAATCCTTTCTTAAGCAAATTCATTTCTCCTTCAGATAAAGCTCTTTGTGACAGGTTAATCACCTGCATATATAGTCAACCGAGGCCCCTTCACCCCTGGAGAAGGTAATCCGATACGAATGAGCCTCGGGATAAGTCCCCCGCCCCCCCCCTTATTCAAATAACCAGATCCTCGTTTACCCCATGACTGATGTTTAGTAGCAGGGTACTGGGGCCTTGTCGGATAGCCTCCTCTACCCCTATTATTGGGACGACTAGAGGTGTCGCTATCATAGTCCGAAGAGGACACCTCCGTATCGCGGTCTATCTGGGCCTGATCCTTTCTGCTAAAAGTCCAGACTATCCCTTCGGAACTTAAAGTGCTTTCTTTCCTTGATGTGCGCTATAAATTTCTCAATAGCCTGCTGTAACAATAGTGCCTTCCTTTCAAACTCGGTGTTATGACTGAACTTTTTAATAATCTCAATATTGTCTTTGAGGGCTTGTGTAGTGTTCACTTGCAAGCTATTCTCCTCCTCTAGCAGAATGCCCATGAACCTCAGGTGAGGAATAATATAGATTATTTTTCCAATTTAATGAGTAGCCCTGTACCCCTCACTCTGGCAGCAGGCTGTAGATTCTCTCTCAAACTTCTTGGGACAATTTTTTTTTTTAAATATGTCTCAAGAGTTTGTACTTCCCACCAAGCACGTATGTGATCTTTATAAACACGTGTCAAATTGCGAAATGCTGGTGTAATACTCAAATTCTGTACTTGAACTGGCAACTCCATTTCAGTGAAGACCTCCCTAGCTTCATTCATCCATTTATCAGTGTCGATAGTATTAGTTAAAAAGCCTGCCATTCCATATAAAAAAATAGTCCAATAAATACAATTCCTATATATCAAAGATAGTGGTATTTGCGTCCATTTATCAATTCAATTAGATCCGCCTGAAAAAGAACGCTTACAAATATTTTATTAAATAAACTTATTAAAACCTGGGCTAGACTAGCCAAAATATCTGATAACAGGCTACCAAGCAGAAAGCGACCAAGACAGAGTAGCAACAGAGGGCAATCAGCTGTAGCACAGCACATCCTTCTGTTAAAAACTAACAACTTCCCTATCGAGAGTCAAAGCAAATGTAAATGATCCCTGCCTGGGATAGTAGTCACAAGTCAAACAGATTAGAACATTTGGTAGAACACCTAACGCGTTTCTACAACCCCCTATCATTCGGATAAAAGACCCCAACCGAACTTCTGGGACCACTTTCTGCATTCTTTGACTGATGCCGAGGTTTCCTCTTCTTTGCTATATAGGAAGACGGGTCTCCTTTTAAAAGGCTTTCTACAAACGCAAGACTTCCAGGGAACATGTGTTAGATATTACTTTTTACACCCTCTCAAGTAATTTGACCCAGTTTGAAAAGCAACTGGACAGTTCTGCATCGCAAAAACGGGTCCTAGCCACCACATGAGTTCTTGCTGACTTTGGGGAGAGAGGAAAAAACTGATCTTATTACTAGATGGGAAAAGGATCTACAAACTTCATTTGATGATGAAGAGCAGAAGTTAATTTTAAAGAATTCCCATGGTTTTTCACAATGCATTAAGGTGAGGGAAAACTCACAAACTAATTTCTCGTTGGTATAAAACCCCGTCCTGGTTACATGTGAACAATCCTGACATACCAGAGGTGTGTTGGAGGTGTGATCATGATAGAGGTACACTGCTTCATATTTGGTGGCAGTGCCCCTTGATACAAGGGTTTTGGAAAAAGGTGATTGATATGATGAATCACATTTGCTCTTCTACTGTCCCCTCCACACCACAGACTGTAATTCTGTGGTTGCCTTCTGACTTACTCCTAAACGGAATAATTTACCTACAATTTTAATCACAGCAGCTAGGTTGCTAATTCCGTTAAATTGGAAAAACACAGAACCTCCGACAATTGACCAATGGGAACTGAAGGCTAAAGAATTCTATAGGCTAGAATAATTCATTCATTGGGAACGTTCCATAGGTGTATATCTTTCTGTATTGACTGCATGAACACCTTTCACATCTTTCTATTTATTTGCAACTAATTCGATTATTTGTAACGTCTATTCGACTATGATATAATATAATTGGCATCACTCATCAGGGATCCACATGATAGCACTTACTTCCCTATACTATACCTTTCCTTCTACCCTCTCATTTGGTCCTTTTCGTGTATTGCTATCAATATTGGATACAAGATCAGTTTGTATTTGCTTAGATATTATTACTTCATTTACCTTGTGATGATCAAAAAATTTGTATGTATCCTCTGCTGTTACATCGCTACATTTTGTACTCAAAAATGGTTTGAATTTTTTTTAAAAGGAACTGGAAAACTCTTTTAAAAGGGACAGCCTTGGGCCTAACAAAGGCACTTCGAGGTTTCCAGAGATGATGCCTGTTAGGGCATTACTAACCTATGTCCTGACAGCTGCCTGTGTATTTTAACAAATAGGCTGTAATGCATTGAAAGCTATAATTTTTATTTTCTTAATGCCTAATTTTAATGCATTGAAAGACCTAAAACACACCTATATATAGTAGGTTTCCCCACAAAAAGACAAGACCTCATGAAGACCAGATCTGTCCATATGCCCTGCTCGTGACCTCACATATATCTCAGGTCCTAGCATGTAGAACAATAAAATGTATTCTTTTATTTAACGCCTACGGATAAGACCCTTTTGCAAATACATGTAATAATATTTCTAACCGTGATTTCATGGATAAAAGGATATTGATGTGATTTTTTGCAGCATTGGATTTGCTCATTATTGCTATAATATGGTTGATTTCCACAGGAGTAATATTCAATCCATTACGAACAAACTGTGGGGAAAGAGGGAGAGAAAAATAATATTTAGTAAAATACTCATACATATAAAACACCAACAAATGACCAGCCAGTAGCGGTGCAAAATGCTTCTTTAAAGGCTATGTACACCTTTGAAATAGACAGTTTTATTAAAAAAACAAAAACTATTTGGTACAATTTTCAAAATACTTTATTAAAAATAGTTTTTACTTTTTGAGATACAGCTGCTTTGTATCCTGTATACAGAGCAGCTGTTAAGTTTGTTAAGACCTGAAATCAATCTGACTGGTTTAGTAAAAGCCCTGCGTGTCCACCTGTAATCGATCACATCTTAGGTTTCAACTTCGATGTGATCGACAGCTGCTCAATCCTGTGTGTCAGGGACATGACGGACCCGCTGACACTGAACCAGTCAGTTGAGTGGACCTGACAGATACAGGTTTCAGCGCTAGATACAGCTGCTCTGTATACAGAATATAAAGCAGCTGTATCTCAAAAAGTAAAAATAATTTTTAATAAAAAAAGTTTTTTGAACGTTGCACCAATCACACATTTGTAGAATGGAGGAATTGTGTAGTTGGCAACAGAGATCACATTCGAAAGGCTTGATGGTTTGGTCACCCT
The DNA here is from genome assembly GCF_050947455.1 of Rhinoderma darwinii. Taxonomy (NCBI): domain Eukaryota; kingdom Metazoa; phylum Chordata; class Amphibia; order Anura; family Rhinodermatidae; genus Rhinoderma; species Rhinoderma darwinii. Next base: position 272,567,519 of record NC_134691.1, on the reverse strand, counting down.
GGAAGCGATACAGATTCTCTCAACCTCAATATCATTGCTTCCCAGAATCCTAAATCCCCTTCGCTACCCCCATAGACAATTTGTTCCCTTCAGCTTACATTTGGAGAAAATACTAAATATGCAGGTTTATACATTCCTATCACAAGGAGGAGCTGTCTCTAACAACCCCTATTTACCCTAACTGCACAAAATCCCTACTGTCGAGAACACCTAAGAGTGCATTCTATATTGTATATATACTTAGCTTTTGGAATGTGGTCTTGTTGTGCTTCACTCTCTCTCTCTATATATATTATATATATATATATATATATATATATATATCCCCGTTGACAGCTTGGACTTACTTGTAAGATAGCTATATATATATATTTATTTTCTTTATATGAGATCCTGCGTGGTCTTACGAATTATTTTACATTTTTATTTTAATCTCATGTCTGATGTATTTTCCCTGTCATTTACGGTCACGATATATTATTTATGTTTTTGTTCAAAACTCTTCAATAAAATCAGAATTGAAAAAAAAAGTCCAAATGCGGTTTACATCTGAATCCTGGTTTTTGTAGATCATGGAAACCAAGGCAGTGCCGGATTGATCGTACAACAGTGCCTGCTGGAACCCATTGGTTTATTATGGGGTCCAATAGTGATCTCCGTTGTCTTTGAAGAGAAGCGCAGGATGCAGCACTATTCTTATCGAATACAATAGGATCTGTGACAGAGGCGCAGATGTGAACACAGCCTCAGTGGGCTTTTATTGCAGATAACAGATCGAAGAGCAATGGAAGGTATGGTCTGTAACAATGGAGTCAACGCTCAGCTAGAAGTTTCCAGATGTAACAAGACCGGTGACACATGGTGCACTCACTCATATCCATGGGTAGATATCCATATATTTCTTGCAAAAACGGGTGCAGAAAATACTTCACTTTCCTGTTTCTTGAAAAAAAGGTTTTCTTATTTTCCTCTGATGGGATTTATTCTTGTTTATAGCAAGAAAAATGTGGAAGTAATATGGATTGAAATTAGGATGTTATGTGACTGTGTGCAGCAACTACAAATTGGTTATCGTCATGGCAAAGCAAACAGACCAGATGTGGGAGGTTGGTCAGTTTGCACATAATAAATAATGTACCCTAAATACTTGGAAGATATTATAAAGCTTAAAAAGTTAAAGGGGTTTTCCAACTAAAGGTGTTCATGCAAATACACGCTAGTCATTGTAGAATAAAAACCTTTGTAACTATCTAATATACTCTCTATTAATTCTTTACCATTTTCAAGATATAACATCTCTATTCAATATAATATAAAGGGCAACAAGAGATTGACATTAGGATCCCCAAGACTTGAGAAAATAGGGCATTTAAAATTCTGAAATATCACTTTCCTGGTATGATGTGGTCATTTAACCAAAGAGAAAAATTATGAAAAAAATAAATAAAAAAAAATGGGCAAGTTGCACACATGGATTTAAGACTACTATGACATCCCATCAGAAAATCGATCGCATCGAGAAGGATAGCTTGACGCTTCGTCGATTTTAACTAAGGCTGTGTTCACATCAGTTTTGGGCTTCCGTTCATGAGTTCTGTTAGCCCTTTCCGTCAGAGGAACCCATGAACCGAAAGCCCAACAGAAACCATACCTTCCGTTGATTTAATTGGAAATGCTTCCGTTGCAATTTGTTTCTGTTCCGTAAGGCTTCCATGTGTTTTTAGCGGAAACAATATCATAGTAGACTGCGATATTGTTTCTGCTAAAAAACCTTACAGAACGGAAGCATTACCATTTAAAATCAATGGTAATGCAAAAGGAAGCTATGGTTTCAGTTTGGCTTTGCCTTCAAGGGTTCCTCCGACGGAAAGGTCTAACGGAACCCATGAACGGAAGGCCGACGTGGATGTGAACAGGCAGTAAGGCTGGTTTTAACCTTGACAGAGATGACAGTAAGAGGCTGTTATCTTTCTTCCTGCTGTCACTTGCAGCCTCCCCATCCAGTGACTAAGAACCAGAGTAAAACTTTTCATGCTGCTCCCCGACTTCAAACGAGTGTTGCACCCCGAATATTGCACCAATTTTGAGCCTGTAATCATTTAAAAGATAATATTAAGGGCTTTATTATGATACCAAAGTTCTGAGGTTTAGTCCTTAGATTCTTGGGTTTAAAGTCATTATGTATTACATACGTTCTTGGCAGTGAAAATGTTAAAGGCTATGTGCATCTTTGTAACCCTTTATTTTTCTTTACCTCTAAAATAAAAGCAACTTGGCAACTAGTCTTGATAAATACTTTGTTTTGTGTACGCATTATCTATGTAAACCTACGTGCGGCAGGCTGATGCAGCTATTGCTCTATGGTTGAATACTTTCATCAGCGCACAGCACAAATCAGGGGCACAGTCACAAAGTTCAGAGCATTGGGAGAACTGGTGAGTGAGTGCATGCTCCACGGGGAATATCCACTGAACTTGTAGCAGCACAAACCGGAATGTTAGAGAAAGCAAGTATGCAAAACAAAGAACACATAAATCCACCAACATATTGCAACTCAAACCTCTCCAAACACACTAAACATATTTTTTTTTTCCATGACAAAGGTGCACATTACCCCTTAACCCCTTCAGGACTGAGCCTGTTTTGGCCTTCAGGACGAAGCAGATTTTTCAAATCTGACATGTGTCACTTTATGTGGTAATAACTCCGGAATGCTTTTGCCTATCCAAGCGATTCTGAGATTGTTTTCTCGTGACATATTGTACTTTGTTAGGGAAAAATTTGGTCGATAAATTCAATATTTATTTGTAAAAAATTTGCATTTTTCTAAATTTTAATGTATCTACTTGTAAAACAGATACCACACAAAATACTTACTAGTATATATTTCCCATAGGTCTACTTTATGTTTGCATCGTTTTTTTAACATTCTTTTATTTTTCTAGGACGTTACAAGGCTTAGAACTTTAGCAGCAATTTCTCATATTTTCAAGAAAATTTCAAAAGCCTACTTTTTCAGAGACCAGTTCAGTTCTGAAGTGGCTTTGAGTGCCCTATATATTAGAAAGTCCCCATAAATCACCCCATTTTGAAAACTGCACCCCTCAAAGTATTCAAAACAGCACTCAGAAAGTGTTTTAACCCTTTAGGTGTTTCACAGGAATTAAAGCAAAGTAGAGGTGAAATTTACAAATTTCATTTTTTTTTTCGAAAATTCATTTGTAATACATTTTTTCTGTACTACAGAAGGTTTTACCCAAGAAATGCAACTCAATATTTATTGCCCAGATTCTGCAGTTTTTAGAAATATCCCACATGTGGCCCTAGTGCGGTAATGGACTGAAACACAGGCCTCAGAAGCAAAGGAGCGCCTAGTGGATTTTGGGGCCTCCTTTTTTTTAGAATATATTTTAGGCACCATGTCAGGTTTGAAGAGGTCTTGTGGTACCAAAACAGTAAAGACCCCCCAAAAGTGACCCCATTTTGGAAACTATACCCCTCAAGGAATTTACCTATGGGCATAGTTAGGATTTTTAACCCACAGTTTTTTTGCTAAATTTATTTGAATTAGTATGTGAAGATGGATGAAAATCTGCTTTTTTTTGTGAAAAAACGTAGAAAATTTTAATTTTTGCAAGGAAGTAAAAAAAACACCCCAACATATGTAAAGCAATTTCTTCCGATTATAGCAATACCCCATATGTGGTAATAAACTGCTGTTTGGAAACACAGCAGGCCTCAGAAGAGAAGGAGCACCATTTGGATTTTGGATTTCTGATTTAGCTGGAATAGTTCTCAGTGCCGTGTCGCGTTTGCAATGCACTGGAGGGATGAAAACCATGGAAACCCCCCAATAGTGACCCCATTTTGGAAACAACACCCCTCAAGGAATTTTTCTAGGGGTAAAGTTAGCATTTTGACCCCACAGTTGTTTTGCTGAATTCATTGGAATTAGTCTGTAAAGGTAAAAATCTTTTTTTCTGTAAGAACTTAGACATTTTTAGTTTTTGCAAGGAATAAAGGAGAAAAAGCACCCCAGCATTTGTAAAGCAATTTCTCCTGATTACGTAAATACCCCATGTGGTAATAAACTGCTGTTTGGACCCACACTGGGGCATAGAAGGGAAGGAGCACTATTTGGCTTTTGGAGCTCAAATTTAGCTGGAATAGATTTTGGGTGTCATGTCGAATTTGCAAAGCCACTGAGAGACTGAAACAGTGGAAGCCCCCCAAAAGTAACCCCATTTGAGAAACTACACCACTTAAGGAATCTATCTAGGGGTATAGTGAGCATTTAGGCCCCACACGTCTTTTGCAGAATTTATTAGAATTTCCACTAAAATGTTGCATTTTTTCAATTTCACAAAGGACAAAATGCACCCCAACATTTGTAAAGCAATTTCTCCCGAGTACGGCTATACCCCACATGTGGTCATAAATGGTTTTTTTTTTCATTAGAAAGTAATTAACTCTTTCCGAACTGATCCATGTTTTGCTTTTTCTTTTTTTCCTCCCCGCTGTCCGAGACCCACAAACTTTTTTTATTTTTCCGTCAATAGAGTGGTGTGATGGCATATTTTTTGCAGGACGAGCTGTAGTTTTTATTGGTACCATTTTTTGGTACATAAGACTTTTTGATCACTTTTTATTAAATTTTTCGGTAGAGCCAAGGTGACCAAAAAACTGTGATTTTGCCGTTTAAAATTCTTTATTTTTCACAGCGTTCACTGTGCGAGTTCAATAATGGTATAGTGTAATAGCTTGGACTTTTACGGACGCAGCGATACCAATTTTGTGTATTTTTTACATTACTTTAGAGAAAAAAATGTGAAAAGGGTTTCTTTTTGGACTTTAAATATTTATTTAATTTTTTCCACTAATAACAACTATTTACTTTTGTTTTTACACATTTTATTAGTCCCCCTAGGAGACTTGAACCAGCAATCATTAGATCACTGGTAGAATACACTGCAATACTAATGTATTGCAGTATATTGTCATTTTTACAGGCACCTGTAACAGCATGTTCGTAATAGACAGCTGACACCCGCAGCGTATGGCGCGGGTTCAGCGCGTGAGACGCTCCATATATCACCCCCCCACACCACTACATGCTATTAAGTCATGGTGCGCGAAGGGTTTAATGCGCAGCGGATGGTGCAGAGTGAAAATTAAAATTTTCCACTGATGTGCCATTTTAGTGAACTATATGTTGTGCCCAGTTTGTGCCACAAATACCTCATAAAATTTTAACTGGGTTCTCCCGGGTATGACGATGCCATATCGGTGGACGTAAACGGCTGTTTGGGCACGCTGTAGGGCTCAGAAGCGAGGGACGCCATATGGCTTTTGGAGCGCAGATTTTGCTTGGTAGTAGCTCTGCCGTTTTGCTGGTATTTCAGTTTATAATGTGGGGGCATATGTAGGCTGGGCAGAGTACATCAGGGCATAATAAGAGGGTATAATAATGGGGTAAATAAATAATAATCCACAGATATGTGGCCTTTATGGCACTTATAAACGGCGCCTGATCTTATCCGCTTTTGGAACACTGCACATATTCTGGGATCCGGAACTTTTTTTATTTTTTCACCACCGGAGCCGTGTGAGGGCTTATTCTTTGCGGGACAATCTGTAGATTTCATTTGTACCATTTTGGGGTACATGCCATTTTTTTTATCAACTTTTTATTCCATTTTTCGGCAAGCCAGGTGACCAAAAACCATCAATTCTGACAATGATTTTTATTTATTTTTTACAGCGTTCACCCTGGGCTATAAATGACCATTATATTTTATTCTGCGGGTCGGTACGATTACAGCGATACCATATGTATATATCTTTTTTTATGTTTTGCAGCGTTTGCCACTGTATTCTGAGAGCCATAAGTTTTTTATTTTTCAGTCAAAGAAGCTGTGTAAGTTGTTTTTTTGCGGGACGGGTTGTAGTTTGTATCGGTACTATGCAACTTTTTGATCACTTTTTATTGTACAGGGTGGGCCATCTATATGGATACACCTAAATAAAATGGGAATAGTTGGTGATATTAACTTCCTGTTTGTGGCACATTAGTATATGGGAGGGGGGAAACTTTTAAAGCTGGGTGTTGACCATGGCGGCCATTTTGAAGTTGGCCATTTTGTATCCAACTTTAGTTTTTTCAATGGGAAGAGGGTCATGTGACACAAACTTATCGAGAATTTCATAAGAAAAACAATGGTGTGCTTGGTTTTAACGTTACTTTATTCTTTCATGAGTTATTTACACGTTTCTGACCACTTATAAAATGTGTTCAAAGCGCTGCCCATTGTGTTGGATTGTCAATGCAATCCTCTTCTCCCACTCTTCACACACTGATAGCAACACCGCAGAAGAAATGCTAGCACAGGCTTCCAGTATCCGTAGTTTCAGTTGTTGCACATCTCGTATCTTCACAGCATAGACAATTGCCTTCAGATGACCCCAAAGATAAAAGTCTAAGCGGGTCAGATCGGGAGACCTAGTGGGCCATTCAACTGGCCCACGACGACCAATCCACTTTCCAGGAAACTGTTCCTCTAGGAATGCTCGGACCCGATACCCATAATGACATAAATAACTCATGAAAGAATAAAGTAACGTTAAAACCAAGCACACCATTGTTTTTCTTGTGAAATTCTCAATAAGTTTGATGTGTCACATGACCCTCTTCCCATTGAAAAAACTAAAGTTGGATACAAAATGGGCAACTTCAAAATGGCCGCCATGGTCAACACCCAGCTTGAAAAGTTTCCCCCATCCCATATACTAATGTGCCACAAACAGGAAGTTAATATTACCAACCATTCCCATTTTATTTAGGTGTATCCATATAAATGGCCCACCCTGTATATTTTGGGAGGGGTGGTGACCAAAAAATTGTGATTCTGGCATTGTTTTTATTTATTTTTTTTGCGGTGTTCACCGTGCGGGAAAAATAATATTATAGTTTTATAGTTGGGGTCGTTACGAACGCGGTGATACCAAATATGTGTACTTTTTTTTTTACGTGTTCATTTTTTTTCCTATAATAAAAGACTTATTATAGGAAAAAAAGCAGTTCTTGTTTGTCACTTATAACTTTTATTTTTACACTTTTTTAAAAACATTTTTATTCTTTTTCTTTTTACTTTTTTCACTTGTCCCACTAGGGGACACTTAGACTTGCAGCTCTGATCGCTGCTGGAATACATTACACTACACACGTAGTGTAATGCATTCCAACTGTCATTGTGACGTAAGTCACACTGACAGGAAGCCTAGGAGGACCGGCAGAGGCTGGTCCTCATAGGCTTCCGTACATGGCAGCCCGGAAGCCATTGTCTGGCGTCCGGTTGCCATGGGTACCATCGCCAGCCCCCGTGATTTCACATGGGGGCTGCCAATCGGCGCTAAACACCTTAATTGTGGCGTTCAAAATCGAACGCCGCAATTAAGAGGTTAACTGCCGAAATCAGCGGCGATGGGCCGCTGATCGTCAACGGGGAATGCAGGGCAGACACCCTGCATAGTTAACCGCCGCTGCGGTCTAGCGTCGCGGTTAACTGTCAAAGCACAGACGTTACTGCACGTAAAGGTGCGCGAAGTGACTGCTCACATTGACGTGCATTAACGTCAAGGTGCGGGAAGGGGGTTAAGCTACAGCCATACTATCCTGTTTTGTATAAAAAAATTGGACAGAAAAATTAGACAGAAAATGTGAAAGTAGGAATTAGTCCTACCGGTAATTGACAGCACCACAGGAGGTTGCCCTATTGACCTCTATAGGGACAAGATGACAGTGAGGTTAAAAAGGCCCCTCCCACTTGCCAGTGTTTTTCAATTACTACACCAGTATGGATGCAACCCTATTTTATTTCTAGGGATAATAACGGACAAGTTACTTGCACAAATCAGAATTTCAACAAGGGGGAGGGAATGTAAGGGTGCTGTCATGATGGATTCCTGGAAATACAATTACCGGTAGGTCTAATTCCTACTTTTCAGTATATCCCTCATGACAGCACCACAGGAGCAATACCAAATTATAATTCTCAGGGTCGGAACTACAGATTGGAGCACTTTCCGTCCAAAGCTTAAATCCGTATCTGACAGAACATCTAGCCTATAATGTTTGCAAAACGTATGATGGCTTGACCAAGTGGCAGCTCTGCAGATTTGGTCCATAGAGGCTTCTCTTTCTGCCCAGGATGCCGAAATTGCCCTCGTTGAATGGGTTTTGATGCCTTGTGGGGCACATAGTCCTTGGGACTTGTAGGCTTCTTGTATGGTAGTTTTTACCCATCTCGATAGAGAGCCTTTTGAGGCTTTCTTTCATCTATTCTTTCCCCCATGCAGGACAAATAGATTTTTATCTGGTCTCCAGGAGGAGGTTCTATTCAGAAACTGAAGAATTGTTCGCCTGACATCCAGGCAATGGAATTTTTCTTCTGGTTGGTCTTTAGGATCTGGACAAAAGGAAGGTAGAATTATTTCTTGTTCCCTATGGAATGCAGTAGATACCTTCGGAATAAAGGAAGGATCTAGCTTTAGAATGATCTTGTTTTCTTGTACTTTTAGGTAGGGTTCTATGACCGACAAAGATTGGATTTCTCCAATCCTTCTTGCTGAAGTAATAGCGACTAAGAATGCAGCTTTTAGAGTTAAAAAATGCATACTAATCGTGTCGAGCAGCTCAAAGGGGGGAATCGCAAAGAGCCGTTAACACTACATTCAAATCCCAGGTAGGAACGGATTTCTTTAGGGAAGGTTTCAGTTTAAAGACTGCTTGAGTGAATCTTCTGATCCACCGATGTTCAGCTAAATTGAGCATTAAAAAAATTACTTATGGCTGAAATTTGCACTTTTAAAAAGGTACTAAGGCGAAGCCCTTTTTTGATTCCAGATTGTAGAAAATCTAGGATTTTCGCAATGTTGGGAGAAAAAGGGGGCTGGTCCTGGATCTCCATACCAGGAACAGAATTTCTTCCAAATTTTTTGATAGATTTTTGAGGTAACTTCTTTATGACTTGTTAAGATAGTTGAAATTACCTCATCTGACAGACCGTGGTTTCTCAAGATCTGCCTTTCAGGATCCAGGCTGACAACTTCAGAGTTTCTATTCCCTGAAAGAATAAGGGACCCTGGGAGAGAAGATTCTCCTTGACTTGGGAGCAGAGTCTTCCAACGCTAGGTACTTTACGATTGGAAACCAGCTTCTTTTTGGCCAATAGGGAAGAATAATGATGAGCTTTGTCAAACCTTCCTGGATTTTTCTTAATACCATTGGTATTAGAGGAAACGGAGGAAAGGCATAGGCGAGATCCATGTCCCAGGGTTGGGACAATGCATCTACTCCCAATGGGTTGTCTGAGATTTAGGGAGAAGAATGTCTCTACTTGGGAGTTTTTCCTTGTGGTAAACAGGTCTATTTGTGGATAACCCCATCTTCGGGTTAAGGACAGAAAAGACTTCCCTGTTTAGGGACCATTCTCCAGGGTTTACTTTTTCCCGACTCAGGAAATCTGCCGACAGGTTCTCTGAGCCTTTTAGGTGCACTGCAGAGACTGATGGGACATTTTCGTCTGCCCAACTGAAAATTTATGTAGAGAGGGCCTGAATAAGAGTGTGTCTTGTTCCCCCTTGATGGCGAAGAAAGGACACCGCTGTTGTGTTGTCCGATAAAACTCTTATATGTGTCCCTTTTATGATGGGTGAGGCTCTTATAAGTGTCTCCCATACGGCTTTTAGTTCTCTGAAGTTTGAGGACATCATCTTCATCTGAACAGGCCATGTGCCTTGAAAGTGCTTGTCTTGGATTACCGAACCCCAGCCGTGTTTGCTGGCATCTGTGGTAATTACCACATAAGGAGAAGTTCTCCAGGGGACCCCCTTGCTCATGTTTGTGCAGAGCCAGCAATGGAGAGATGCTTTCACAGTCTCGGAAATTTGAATTCAAGGAGTCCTGTTTTCGATCCCACTGGGACAGGTTCAGATTCTGTAAGGGTCTGGAGTGAAATTGACTCCATGAAATAGATTGGATGCAAGACGTCATCATTCCCAACATCCGCATTCCTTACCTTATGGAACAAGCGCTTTTCCTCCAAAATTTCCTTACTTCTGTCAGAAGTATTTGTTTCTCTCTTGGGAGGAAGGAATGTTGAAGGGAGGAGTCTAGTAGCACTCCTAAGACGACTTTCTGTTTTTGGGGAGTAAGACTTGACTTTTGGAAGTTGATTATCCATCCCAATTCCTGTAGTAGGGAAAGAACCTGTGACCGATGACGGTTTAAGATAGACGGAGTATCTGCTGTCAACAGTAAGTCATCTAGATATGGGATAATAACTATGCCCTGACTTCTTACGAATGCCATAATCTCTGCCATAATTTTTGTAAAAATTCTGGGGGCGGAGGAAATGCCGAAAGGGAGGCAGACAAACTGGAAGGACGGTTCTGAATCGCGAATCTGAGGAATCTCTGGTAAGCGGGGTGGATAGGAACGTGATAATACGCATCCTTTAAAATCGATCGTAAACATTGATGCCTCTTCCCTTATTAGAGGGATAGTCGATCTGATAGACTCCATCTTGAATTTTCAATATTTTACCCATTTGTTCAGGACCTTCAGGTTGATTATTGTCCTGTAAGAACAGTTTGATTTTTTGACTAAGAAGATCTTTGAATAGTGGCCCTTGAATTTTTCGTTGTGGGGAACTGGAGTAATTGCTCTCAATTTGAGTAGTTTCTGGATAAGGATCTGATGAAGGTATTTTGCTTGGTACTGGGTTATTAGAAATTTCTCTGGAGGAATGGAGGAGAATTCTATTTTGTACCCTTCTTCTATAATCTTTAGAACCCAGGGGTTCTGGGTTATTCCGGTCCATTTGGGATAAAATTGTAGGAGTCTTCCCCCCACACTCTTGGCGTCATTGATTTGAGGGCTGAAATTAGTTATTGGGGTTAAGGAGATATCCTCGACCGCTTCTTCCTTTGGGGTAACTCCAGCGACCGGACTTCCCTTTCCCGCTGTAGTTCTGTAAGGTTGGCTCCCTCTGTTGGCGAAACCTCCCAAACTGAGGGGGTGTTTTTGGTTTCTCTTCTGGAAACCCCTTTTTCCTATCTGCTGCATTCTCCTGCATGTTATCCAGGAGAGGACCGAACATCAGAGAACCTGTAAACGGGATAGAACACAATTTGTTCTTGGACTTCGTATCTCCTGACCACATCTTGAGCCATAATGCTCTTCTAGCAGCATTTGAGAGAGCCCCATTCCTGCCAGCAAATCTAATGGATTCCGCTGAAGCGTCTACCAAGAATCCGGTTGCCATCTTTAGTAAGGGTAGAGATTCTAATAGATCTTGTCGAGATGTCTTCATCAAATGGGTCTCCAGCTGGTTTAACCATATAAACATTGCTCTTGCTACAGATGTGGCCGGGACATTAGTAGTGATCAAAGCGGAGGAAGATTCCCAAGCTCTTTTAAGTAGCCCGTCTGCCTTTCGGTCCATGGCATCCTTCAACTGAGAGGAATCTTCAAATGGGATTGCGTTTTTTTTAGCAACCCTGACTACTGGGACATCTACTTTTGGGATCTCATCCCAAGGTTTAATGTCTCCTGGATCAAAGAGAAGTCTGTTTTTAAATTCTCTTGAAATGAAGAGCCTCTTTTCCGAATCCTCCCATTCAGTTGTTACCATTCTCTTGAGATTTTCGTTTACCGGAAAAACCTTTGTTTTCTTTTCCGTTAGACCCCCCCCCCCCCAACATCTCATCCTGGATGGTACGTGGTTCATCTTCTTCGGGAATATCCATGGTTTCCCATATTGCCTGGATTAAGGTATCAGACATCTCAGAAGAGAAGATTTTTTTTTTTCTCTTGAGTGGATGAAGTTGAAGGCAAGAGTTCCTCTCCTTCTAACTCACCCTCCGATAGGTAGTAACACTCCTGCTCCGAGTCAGACCCCTGAGATGGAGGACAATATTTTTGATCCACTTCAATCTGTGGTCTTTGTCCGGGACTGTGAGGGAGTTTCTTGAGGAGGGAGGCTACTGACTGACTCAATTCTTCACGAATCATAGCCCTAAGTTCAGACATAAATGTCGGTTGTTCCTCTTTTAGTACTTTTGCAATACAATCCTGACACAATTGTTTCCTATGTGACTCTGGCAATTTTTTCGCACAAGTCGCACATTTTTTAACCTTTTTATCAGTTTGTCTCTGAGAGGAATATTTATCCTAGAGAAAACAGAAGGCAGGTAAAGTATGGTGTACTTACATAAGGAGTCATAACCCTTACCCCAAGGGTGAGACTCACGTGACCCTGGTACATATCCGGAATTCCGTCAGAACGAGGAAGTTCCATTCCGCAACAGGAAACCGCCAATGCAATATGCAATCCACAAAATATCAATCCAAGTTAGAGGTATCAGCTCTAACTACATACCTGTGTGTGTCCCTTTAAATGCGGGCGTTTTAAATTTCCCGCCTTCCAAGATGGCCGCGGACCGGAAGTTGCCCGACGTAATTTCCGGTCGCGGCTATTCGTTGAGGTGCGGCCTCGTCATAGCCGGCCACTGAGGCCTGCTATGCGGCGCAGTGAGGATGCTGTTGCCGATGCTTCCAAGCCTATGGAGCTGCCGATCCCAGCTTGGTCCGCGGCCATGCCAAAGCCTGCTTGGGAATCCCGAACCCCACACACTACCGGAACCCGGCCTAGGATTCCTAAGGTAGGCGTTTTAAATTGGGAGCTAAGGGAGCTCTCGTTAGAGGGGTATTAGCCTAGGCTTTAGGAGGAATAGAAGGGGGGAGTGCACGGACCCCCCAATCTTGCCCCCTGCCCGAGTTTTTCTCCTGCAGCAACACAGGAGCGACGTCTCTCTGCTCCTGACCCTGTAGGGACAGGAAGAACACTGGCAAGTGGGAGGGGCCTTTTATCCTCTCTGTCTTCCAGTCCCTATAGAGGTCAATAGGGCAACCTCCTGTGGTGCTGTCATGAGGGATGTACTGGAAATAAAGATAGATGAATTAGCCCAATATCTAAACCTATGAACACTTATTGATGCGATTATTTACTTCCTTCCAAGTCATAAATTGCCTTTATTAAATTAAAGGGTTCCCCAACAACCAGACAAGTGGCTAATGTGATTTTTAGAAATATTTCTGGTTTGTTCTGCATACTTGGTTTGCTTTCATGCTTCAAATGTTTTAACCAGAGCAGCACAATTCAAACCATTGGGAAAGTCTCTGCAGCCACTTTTACCTCTTGGGTGATCCTTAGGCCCCATGCCCACTTCAGTTTTTTCCTTCAGGGTGCTATCCGTTTTTGTCACTGATAGCACCCTGAACCCATTCATTTCAATGGGGCCATGCACACTACAGTTTACTTTGGATCGGAACGGAGCAACGGACCGTCAAAAAGAGCATGTCCTACTTTGGTCCGGGATTCCGTGACCGTGAGGCCCATGCAAGTCAATGGCCAGTCAAAAAAACGGAAGGCATCCGTGTGCCGTCCGTGTGTGAAGGAGCCGTTGCCTAGCAACCGCCGGGCGGGCAGAAAAACATTAGAAAAATATTACACTAATCGGCAGCCACTTGTCTCTATCAATAACTGATAGAGAAAAGAGGCTGCTGATTAAAAATAAAATAAAAAGCATTTCATACGTACCCGGTCGTTGTCATGGTGACGAGTCCCACTTCTTCCTCCAGTCCGACCTTTTGTGACGCGGCAGCCTGTGATTGGCTGCAGAAGCCGCTGCTGCCTGTGACTGGCTGCAGAGGCCGCTGCAGCCTGTGATTGGCTGCAGAGGCGCTCACGTGGGATGAAGCGTCATCCCTTGAGGCCGGCCTTCTGACGTCATCCTGACGTGCGTGACCGCCACTACAGCCTGTGATTGGCTGCAGCGGCGACATGGATTGAACGTCATCGCTGGAGGCCGGACAGGAGGAATGTAAAGTATGAACTTAATTTTTTTTTTTTTTTATGGTTGCTGAAAGAGTTACCGCCGATCAGTGCAACCCATTAACTCTTTCAGCACCCTGGACAGTACCATGCTCGGCGCATGGAAACGGAAACGCTGTGTGCACACGGAAATCACACGGCCGCTAAAACGGGTTCACGGACCCGTCAAAACGGTGATGTAAGTGTGCACGAGGTCTTACTGTTCCCTTGATTAACAAAGAAGTTCATGTGGGATTTTACAAATACCCAGAAGGCTGAAATACGTTTAAACTCCAGTAATCAGTTTTGCATATTGTAAAAAATATTATTGGGTATGAATCTATAAAAGTGTAATTATTGCTTGATAAAAGGTTTTGAAAGGGTAGTTATATGGTAGATCCAGTGACTCATTTTACTTTACATTAGGTAACCTAAAGTCTTATTGAAAATTCTACCAATTGTGTTTACAATCAACTTTACTTTAAAATGTATTACTAGTCTTGGGCTCTGTTCATACTTGCGCGATCCATGATAGATAGGCAATGATGTGTTATGATCCATTTGACAGATCGGTCATGATCCATTTTTTGATAAGTTTCCATAAGATAGCAGTTTTCTTTTTGTTTTTTACTGGATAGAATTCCACACTATCCTGGCCATTGATGCAAGTGTTAATAGAGCCTAACACACATAGTAACTGTTGTATAATCAGTGGTAAATTTGTAAGAAGTGAGCTTATGGTCCAGTGGTTTACCACAAACAAAGCAAAAATTAATGGATCTTAAACAGTAACGAATAATACATTTTTCATAGGAAAAATACATATATTTCGACCATACCTTGCAGAATAAATCCAGTAAAGCTGAGAATGAAGTCTGTAAGCCAGAAAATGCAACACTTTCAAATACCTTGATGATTTGGTCTAAGGATGGCTGAAGAAAAAAAAAACAAAAAAAAAACGTTTCATAAACCAGTGTCCATAGTCCATGCAAAAACATACTAATTTGTAGCAAAAAAAATAAATTATAAATAAAATGTATATTAACCCCTTCAGGACACAGCCTGTTTTGGCCTCGTGGACACAAGATTTTTTCAAATCTGACATGTGTCACTTTATGTGGCAAGAACTCTGGAATGATTTTACCTATCCAAACGACTTAGATTGTTTTCTCGTGACATATTGTACTTTAATGAAAAAATTGTGGATAAATTCAATATTCATTTGTGAAAAACGTCAGATTTTAGTGAAAATGTGCCAAAATTTGCATTTTTTTTAATGTATTTGCTTGTAAAACAGATAGTAATACCACACAAAATAGTTACTAGTTAACATCCCCCCATATGTCTACTTTATGTCTGCATCGTTTTTTTTACGTCCTTTTATTTTTCTAGGACGTTACAAGGCTTAGAACTTTAGCAGCAATTTCTCATATTTTCGAGAAAGTTTCAAAGGGCTATTTTTTCAGGGACCAATTCAGTTCTGAAGTGACTGAGGGCCTTCTATATTAGAAAGTCCCCCATAAATCACCCCATTTTGAAAACTGCACCCCTCAAAGTATTCAAAGCCACATTCAGAAAGTATTTTAACCCTTTAGGCGTTTCACAGGAATTAAGGCAATGTAGAGGTGAAATTTACAAATTTAATTTTTTTTGCCAAAATTTATTTGTAATAAAAAAAATATGTAACGAGAAGGTTTTACCAGAGAAATGCAACTCAATATTTATTGTCCAGATTCTGCAGTTTTTAGAAATATCCAGCATGTGGCCCTAGCGTCCTAATGGACCGAAACACCAGCCTCAGAAGCAAAAAGGAGCACCTAGAGGATTTTGGGGCCTCCTTTTTTTGGGAATATATTTTAGGCACCATGTCAGGTTTGAAGAGGTCTTGTGGTACCTAAACAGTCAAAACTCCCCAAAAGTGACCCCATTTTGGAAACTACACCCCTCAAGGCATTTTTCTAAGGGTATAGTTAGCATTGTGACCCCACAGTTTTTTTTGCAGAATTTTGTGGAGTCTGTGAAGATGAAAATCGCCTTTTTTTCTGTGGAAACAGAATTCTTTTCATTTTTACAAGAAATAAAGGAGAAAAAGCACTCCAACATTTGTAAAGAAATTGTTCCCGATTATGGCAATACCCCATATGTGGTAATAAACTGCTGTTTGGTCCCACTGCAGGGCTCCGAAGGGAAGGAGCGCCTTTTGGAGCGCAGATTTTGCTGGATTGGTTTTCAGTGCCATATCGGGTTTGAAACGCCCCGGAGGGAACAAAATAGTGGAAACCCCCCAAAAGTGACCCTATTTTGGAAATTACATCCCTCAAGGAATTTTTCTAGGGGTATAGTGAGCATTTTGACCCAGTTTTTTTGTGGAATTAGGCCGTGAAAATGAATATCAACATTTTTGTCCACTAAAATGTTGAATTTTTTAATTTTCACAAAGGATAAAAGAGGAAAAGCACCCCAACATTTGTAAAACAATTGCTCCCGAGTACAGCAATACCCCACATGTGGTCATAAATTAATTTAGAATTTAATTAACCCTTTCAGGACTGAGGTTTGCTTTTTCATTTTCGCTTTTCACTCCCCGCCTTCCAATAGCCATAATTTTTTTTTATTTTTCCGTCAATAGAGCGGTGTGAGGGCTTATTTTTTGCGGGAAGAGATTTAGTTTCTATTAAAACCATTTCAAAGTACCATAAAACGTACTAGGAAACTGAAAAAAAATAATTTGCTCCATTGTTTTTTTTTTTAAGTCCGTCACCGTGCGGTAAAAACGACAACTTTAGTTTTATTCTGCGTCTCACTACGAATACGGTGATACCAAATTTATAGTTTTTTTTACTATTTTACTACTTTTATAAAGAAAAGACTTTGTTAAAAAAAAATTATTATTTTGTATCATCACATTCTGACATCCAGAACTTTTTTATTTTTTGGAGGATTGAGCGGTGTGAGGGCTTATTTTTGCTGGGACGAGCTGTAGCATTTATTGGTACCATTTTATGGTACATACATCTTCCTTATCACTTTTTATTACATCTTTTTTAGAGCCAATTCTTTATTTCTTACAGTGTTCACCGTGCGCAATAAATTACATTTTACTTTATTCTGCAGGTCGGTACGATTACGGCGATACCATATGTATATAGGTTTTTTTTGTTAGTTTTGCAGCGTTTGCACAATAAAATTACGTTTCTATAAAATAATTTATTTTCTGACACCCCATATTCTGAGCCGTAATTTTTATTTTTTAGTCAAAAAAGCTGTGGGGGGGTCTTGTTTTTTGCAGGACGGGTTATAGTTTTTATTGGTACTATTTTAGGGTAAATGCGACTTTTTATTCTATATCTTGGGAGGGATGGTGACCAAAAAATAGCGATGCTGACATTTATTTTGTTCGCAGCGTTCACCATGCGCAAAAAATAACATTATAGTTTCATAGTTTGGTTCGTTACGAACGTGGTGATACCAAATGTTTACTTAACGTTTTCATTTTTTCCTATAATAAATGACACAGAAAAACAAAAACTTTTATAAAACATTTTTATTAACCTTTTTTTTTTACACTTTATTTTTTTTACCTGCAGCCCTGATCGCTGCTTGAATACATTACCCTACCTAGGTAGTGTAACGTATTCCAACTGTCATTGTGACGTCACAGTCACTCTGACAGTAAGTCTACGAGGACCAGCCAGAGGCTGGTCCTCATAGACTTCCATACATGGCAGACCCGGAGGCCGTTGCCTCAGCAACCCCCACAATTGCATGGGGGCTGCTGATGTGCTACAAACCCTGTAAATGTGGCGATCACAATCAAGCGCCGCATTTAACGGGTTAATTGCCGAAATCAGAGGCGATGAGCCGCTGATCGGCAACACTGGAGTGTCAACTGTCAGGGACAGCTGACCTCCCAGTTCCCGATGCACACCTTGTTGCCGACCGTGTGCATCGGGAACAGCACAGAGGCTTCCTGTCAGAGTGACAGGAAGTCAATCAGGACCAGCCGGAGGTTGTTCCTGATGGGCTTCCGTCTATGGTAGACACGGAGGCCATTGTTTGGCTTCCGTTTGCCATGCTAACTAGCTATCGGCAAACCCTGCGATTTCGGACCGGGGTTTGTCGATATGCTAGAAACCCCTAAAATGCGGCGCTTGCAACCGATCGCCACATTTAAGGGGTTAATGCGCAAAAATCAGCGGCAAAGGACCGCTGGACGGCAAGAGTGGAGTGTCAGCTGTCGGTGACAGCTGACCTCTTGGTTCCCAGTCGCTGACAGTGTGCACCGGAAACAACTCAGTAACTATACATCCTCGTGCGGGAAGTAACCTCCCGCAACGACGTATAGTTACTTACTCGTGCGGATAGGGGTTAATGTAACACAAACACACATTTGTTTTTGAAAGCTTCTACAAAAATGAGAAAAATTTAATCTGTCATCTGTAATCTACGGTCCTAATGTGGCCTGTTTTTGTGAACAACCTTGGAATTAAAACCATAATTGCTTGTGTATGTATACCCCCGCCTTTTAAGTTGGATGTTCATGTCGCACTTTCCTAGATGTCAGACTTTACTTGTTGGGAATCTCAATAATGTGCAGGATGCTAAGTTGGACCGCCTGAGTAGGAACGGTTCTACTTCTTAAACTAACTTCTTTAGAAGAGTGGCTAGTTAGTAACGATTTATTTGATTTATGGAGACAAATATTCAAAAATCGGGTTCAATATTCATGCTTTTCCAAGTCACACTCCTCCTTTTCTCAGATTGACCTGGTCATTACAAGTTATCCTCATATATGGAAGCTTAACCCTGCTTTGTTCGTTTCATCCTGATCTTGTCACAGAAGAGGCCAGGTTTTAAAAAAAAAAAAAAAAAAAAAAAAAAGGTATCACTTAGGTAGTGCAGCTATTGGTATGGTATGCCTTTGAGGCGTATATCCGTTATAGGAGGTCCACGTTTAGAAAGAAGGCTTTTCTTGCCAAAAGTGAGCTTGATTACATCTCACCCCTCTGATAATTTGCTTACATTTCAATCAGCGAATTCACCATATAAAGAATTCTTGGAACATAGAGCTAGATTTAAAAGTATAACTATTAGGCATGAATCATGGCTTGAGTATGGTAGATTACTTGCTTAGCTAGTGAAGAATCAGACTAGGACAGAAATTTTGAAAATTAAAGGATATGGCTCGAAATATGAAGACCGATACCGATGATATGTTGGCCATATTTAGTATATTTTATAGTTCACTTTATAGAACACAAATCAGAATTAAAAATTTCTAGATACTACTGAATTTTCTGTTTTATCAGCAGATAAGCGGATGTTGGATGCTCCTATTTCTAGGGCTGAAGTCAAGGCAATTCTTGATTTACCTGGATCTAAAGAATGTGAACCTGATTAAATAATTTATAGAGTTCGATAGGTATACAATGACAACAATATGTGACTATTATTGACTTTTAAAGATACTTTCTTCACTCCTAAAGGAGGGCAAGGATAAATTACTGGCCGAATCTTATCGACCAATCTCTTTAATTCCAATACAAAAAAAATTGTCTAAAATCTTGGCGAACCGTTTGGCCCGAATCAATGAAAATGTAATACATGGGAATCAATCAAACTTTTTGCTTGGAGGATCAATATCTATTATTTTGCGGAAGGTCTTTCTAAAAATACAAGTTCCCCCCTATTAATGATGGGGATTGTTCTTTAATTTAACTCTATGCGGTAAAAGCTTTTGACCGTGTGGAGTGGGAATTTATGTTTAGATTTGAGCTGTTTCGCTGGTCCGTCATTAAACAGATTAGAAATTTATATAAAAATCCATTAAGCATGTGTCCCTGTGAATGGGACTAGGTCATCACTTTTTGTTTACAGAGTGGAACGAGGCAAGGATGTCCCCTTTGACCTCATGTTTATTTTAGTCATTGAGCCTCTAGCTCTTTTGATAAGGCATGACTCCCGTCTACTTGGTTTTGAATGGGAATGTTTCTCCAAAAAATGATATGCCAATGACCTACTCCTCTTCATGGCAAATACTTCTGGATCCTTAGGGGTATCGTTTAAAATTATTAGAAATCTAAAAAAATTCTGCCGTAGAACAATCAGTTGATTGAAAATAGCTCATTTTTATCTTTGAGCGAGGTGATATCTCCACATCCAGAATTTCTCTTAATTTGTCGCCTTACATTAAGAAAAAATAAATAAAAAAAAAGATAATTCAATTTCTGGAAACATCTTTCACTACCAGTTACGGGGTATGTAGGTTTATTAAAAAGGATTGTTCTACCTAAACTTCTGTATTTTTTTCAAAACTCCCCCATATGGTTACGGTTCAAAACTTTAAGTAGTATCTCTACTGAACTTATATGGCATAACCATAAAATAAGAGTGAAAATATACTGGATTTTGGAAGTCTTGGTGTACCCCACTTTAAGTACCATTTTCTTGCTGCCAAACGATGTCAGATTATGGATCACGAGAAAGGAAGAAGAGTTGGTAGATGGAGCCTATTTATGAGAGAGGAATCTTGGGGGGCATCTCTTGGTTTGCTGCATTCAAAACTAATGGTTCCAGCATTTGTTTCAAAGGGTGTGGGATAAAACTAGGAAGATCACTGGCCTAAACAGCCACTCAAAATTCTCGCCAATTTTTGATAATAAAAGGCAGAAACAATTATACAGCATGGCTAACATGGAACTACACTATTTTTTTTTTTTTACTGTACTTCATAATAAAAGAGCTTAATAAACAGTCTAAACCTGATGGATGGGCAAGTAGGGGGCTCCAATTTCTCTTTGATTTTTTTTCCCCTTTTTGGGCTAAAAAGATTTTGGGAGTATTGAGGAGGAATTGAACTCTTTCCCGACATAAACCATATATATACGGCGCAAGTCGAGTGGGGGTGTATCTTACAGCCGAAACTTCAGTGTAACAAGGGGAATCCCAATCCCGCTCGTTTAACCCATTAAATGCTACGGTCAATAGCGACCACAGCATTTAAATGGCAAGAAACAGGTGGGAGGCCCCCTGTAACGCTGCACCACCCTCCCCCCGCGACACGATTGCGTGATGACATTGGGAGCCCTGCCTCCTCCATAGGAGAGTGTCAATACAATGATATACTGCAATACATTAGTATTGCAGTATATCATGCAAGCGATCGCTGGTTCAAGTCCCCTAGGGGGACAAGTAAAAAAAAAAAAAAAAAAAAAAAGTTATGGGTATGGGTACCCAGCAAGTAGTCCTGATCCCTGGATTAAGTAATATATTCGAAAAACATTTTGCAGCACTCCAGTGAAAGATAAAAAAATTGTGACTTGTTCAATCAATATCAGTGCACTGATTTTTATATACAGTGAAGGAAATAAGTATTTGATCCCTTGCTGATTTTGTAAGTTTGCCCACTGTCAAAGACATGAACAGTCTCGAATTTTTAGGCTAGGTTAATTTTACCAGAGAGAGACAGATTATATAAAAAAAAAAAAAACAGAAAATCACATAGTCAAAATTATATATATTTATTTGCATTGTGCACAGAGAAATAAGTATTTGATCCCTTTGGCAAACAAGACTTAATACTTGGTGGCAAAACCCTTGTTGGCAAGCACAGCAGTCAGACGTTTTTTTGAGATCATTAACAAGTTCCCCCCGTGTAGTTTTTGGCTGAGCTCTCACCTTCCTCAGGATCAAGGATACCCCACGAGGTGAGATTTTGCATGGAGCCCCAGATCGATGTCGATTGACAGTCATTTTGTGTGTCTTCCATTTTCTTACTATTGCACCAACAGTTGTCTCCTTCTCACCCAGCATCTTACTTATGGTTTTGTAGCCCATTCCAGCCTTGTGCAGGTCTATGATCTTGTCCCTGACATCCTTAGAAAGCTCTTTGGTCTTGCCCATGTTGTAGAGGTTAGAGTCAGACTGATTAATTGAGTCTGTGGACAGGAGTCTTTTATACAGGTGACCATGTAAGACAGCTGTCTTTAATGCAGGCACCAAGTTGATTTGGAGCGTGTAACTGGTCTGGAGGAGGCTGAACTCTTAATGGTTGGTAGGGGATCAAATACTTATTTCTCTGTGCACAATGCAAATAAATATATATAATTTTGACTATGTGATTTTCTGTTTTGTTTTAAATATAATCTATCTCTCACTGGTAAAATTAACCTAGCCTAAAAATTCTAGACCGATCATGACTTTGACAGTGGGCAAACTTACAAAATCAGCAAGGGATCAAATACTTATTTCCTTCACTGTATATATATATATATTTATTGGTATCGCAATAATCATATTGACCCGCAGAATAAAGTTAACATGCCGTTTTCACCCGAACGCCGTAACAACAAAACCGAGCAAAAATGAGGAATCGTGGGGTTTTTTCCCATTCCACCCCACAAATATTTTTTTTCCCCAGTTTTCCAACTACATTATATGGTACAATAAACGGTGCCGTGAAAATCTACAATTCGTCCCACAAAAAACACTCCAATATTGATGGAAAAATAAAAAAAAAAGTTATGGCTTTTGGAATGTGGTGAGGAAATAAAAAAAAAAAAAGTTAAAATCCAAATTATGTCTGGGATGGGAAAGTGATAAATATTCCTAAAAAAGATTACGTAGCTTTACAACTTAAACATGCATTTGGCCACATGCACGGAACTGTAGTTTTGGACCCATTCATTTCTAAAAGGACACTGACAACTTTCCGTATATTTACGGATGTGTCTGGGACGTAGAAATGATCTTCAAATTATAGAACATGTCCTATTCTCCACAATTGCGGAATGGACTCTCCCAAAAAAAAAAAGTCTATTGGAGCTTACACAATCGCGGACGGCTATGGATGTGGATCCGTGGACAGTAAAAACCCTTACAATAATGTGCATGAGGCCTTACTGTGAACCTCAAGGCTCTATACAACAAAGGACTAGTTAATTCTTGAAAACATTCTTGCGACTCCTTTATCCAGAAAATGCTGATCTAGAATTTATGTTTTACTACGACCTTCAGAGAAAATCTACACTAAGGCCTCATGCACATGACAGTAGCCATGTGAATGGCCCGTGATTGTGGCATGGACGGCCGCAGAGTGTTATCCGTGGACCGCCCGCCCGCAAATCACGGACCGTGCATACATTGATTTTAATGAGGCCGGACCAATGCAGCCCGTATGACGACGTCCTATCTTTTTGTGGTCCGGGCTCCCGGCCAATGCACGGACCTTGGAAACCACAGTCGTATGCATGGGCCCATGGAAATTAATGGGTCCGAAAATCACCCGCAGATTTGCGGGTGAATTGCGGCCGCAAAAACACTTTCGTGTACATAAGGCCTAAACGTTGCTATGATAAATGGCCTGAACAAGATCTTTATTTGTCCCTTGATGAATGGATTGAAATTGAAAACACCAGGCTTACCTCTCTAAGTCAATCTAATAGGACAATTCAAGTTTTCCTTCTTAATTAAGCTTATCTTACTCCTAGGATACTCTATTAAATAGGTTACTATGAAAGACGTTATAAATGCAGTTTGGCAAATTGAGACTTTATTCATCTGATCTGGAGTTGTTCCAGGCTGCACAGATGGACACTAGTTACGAATTCCATAAATCTGACATTTTCTAAATCAATTTGGAGCTTAAAGAGAAAAGGTCACCTGCCAAAAAAACTGCAGCTAACATCTCAGTTAGATTGCGGGCGCCTCAGATTCTGCGCTTTTTATTTTTTTCTTCTAGCCCCAACCATGGCAGAGATGTCGGGGCAATAATTTTTGGAGCCCGATTTGCAAATTAGGCCTTTGACTGTCAAGTAGACTGGTAACATCTGTCACTTGATAAGGGGTAACCGCCCACTTGACAGTCAAAGGCCTCATTTGCATATCAGACGCCAAACTAACTGCCCCGATATCCCAGGAATGGTGAGGGCTAGAAGAATAAAATAAAAAAAGATTCAGAATCTGTGAGGCGCCTGCAATCAAACTGAGATGCAGTTTTTTGGGTAGTTGAACGGTTCTCTTTAAACTTTTATTGTGGGTAAATTCTCAGATTTTTTAAAATAAAACTGCAGCCTCTAGAATTGAACTTGTTTCAAGGAACTAGGAATTGGAAGATTAAACTGGCCCCTTCCCTTGCAGCTTGGTAAACCACTATCGATTGTTTGGTCCTAATTGAAAAATTTACCTAGAAACTAAAGTCTTTTTTAAAAATTTTAAACATTTTGGTGATCATGATTAAATATGGGATAGACTAGTAATAGGCCACTGAGCCTAGAGCAACAATAACCTGTCACTGTAAAATCCATTTGTCACGTAGATGCGGACACCAGGAGGCAGACATTAAAGTAAATTCTAAGCTACTTCCACCAGCTATACCCCTCTCCTGCAGACACTGAGCTGAGCCAGTTTGGTACATAAGCAGTAAAACCAAAGAGAAAGCAGCAATGCAACATACATAACCTGAATGGAGAAACAAAAACACTATGAGAACCGAGGAAAAAAACAAAAAACAAAAACAAAAAAACACATTCAGAGAAAACGTCCGTAACACTAGAAGACACCTTCAAAAAGAAAACATTTTGGAAGTGGAGGGATTCTAGGGCGACCCTTTCGAGGAGAGCTTAGGGTTTAAGGATGGGATTTCCCTGGGGTAGTTAGGCCTCTTTTTTTTTTATTTTATAAATTTTTATTTTCCGTTTTCAATAACACACAAAAGATAAGAGCATACAAGAGAAGCACAAACATCGGCACGCAGGCCAAGATATGCAGCAACAGTAAATGCGAAAAATAGTATTGAGCAACTGAGAACGTCACCAGAAAAACCATCCTGTGCACCCTGAAAGCAGCAGACATGAACAGCGACCTGTAAGAAAAGCAGGACATAAAAGTGAGAGAAGCAGAAAGAAGAAGGGAAGCGGAGGGAAAAGAGAAAGGATAGGGAACTTACATGAAGCACCAGACCAGAGGAATTAAAGTCAAGAGGCAACAATGGTCCTAAATTCCACAGAAAATTGAAATCTAATCCAATGATGCCAGGTTTTGAGGAATTTAGCATGGGTCCCTCTCATGGATGCAGTGAGATCCTCCATTCTCATAATCTCCTGAATCTTGCCGAACCACTTATCCACCGACAGAGGAAGAGATTGTCTCCACAGCGCAGGAATGCATGCTCTAGCCACATTCATCAGATGGCGAACCACTGAGCGCCAGTACGTAGTTAATGGAATATCACACAGATGGAACAGGAAGAAGGCCGGGGAACATGAAAGGGGGAAATCCATAAATTTGGAGGAAATGCGCCACACTTCCGACCGGAAGTGAACTGCGGGCAGTCCCAAAAGATGTGTAAAATTGTGCCCACATGATCTCCTCTCCAACAAAACGGGGAGACAGCAGGTATTAATGCGTGCAATCTGGAAGGCACTCTATACCAGCGTGACAAGATCTTAAATCCTGCCTCCTGGAATCTTCCAGCCATGGAGGATTTGTGTGTTTTTGTAAACAAACGATCCTTATGTTCCACAGTAAATGTTAGACCCAAGTCCCTCTCCCAACTAACCAAACAGGAAGGTGTGGAGAGGTTGGATGGAGAAATTAGAAGAGCATAAAGTCGAGACCGTGAATGACCCACTGTTCCAGTGCCGGTGCAAAGAAGCTCAAAGGGAGAACTGTCCTGAGAGTATGCCGATGGGTTAGGCAAGGATGTGAGGAAATGTCTCAGCTGAGTAACCTGCCAAAAGGTAAAGGAGTGAGGGTCTGTTAGAGATGTAACTGTTAGCTGGACATCCAGTTCCCACCCTGAATGAAATTAGCCGCATGTCCCCTACCTGCCCGTAACCAGTGCCGGAAGGGACCCCGTTCCTGTCCAGGAGGGAACGCAGGATTGCCCAGAATGGGGAACAATGGGGAGGGGGACGGTGAGATTTCTTTCCGAGGAAAGTGCCGGGACGTAACCGACAAGGTGGGCTAAATAGTCGGGTGTGTCCGTGCCGATAAGGGAATTATGTTTGCCCAACCAAGGCAGTACCTGCAGAGGGACAGCAAGGAAAGTCTGTTCCATAGTAACCCACTGTTTAACCCCAGTATGTCTACACCAGTCCAGAATTTGCGATAAATGTGAGGCCTGATGGTAGGAGACAAAATCTGGGAGGCCAACACCACCCTCGCACTTAGCACGAAAAAGCATAGAACGGGCAATACGAGCTGGTTTCCCCACCCATATGAATCTATGAAGCATGGACAAAAGGACTTGGAAGAAAGGGCGTGGAATGTGGATGGGCACAAGATCCGCGGTAAAATGTTCATTTTAAATATTGCACACGGACCAAACCATGTAAAGGTGCCAGTCGTACAGGAGTCCAAATCACTCTTTATGTGTTGAAGAAGCGGAGGGTAGTTCACCACATTAAGGCTATGTTCACACGGGGTATTTTGCCGAGTTTTTTGACGCGGAAACCGCGTCGCAAAACTCGGCAAAAACGGCCCGAGAACGCCTCCCATTGTTTTCAATGGGAGGCGTCGGCGTCTTTTTCCCGCGAGCAGTAAAACTGCCTCGCGGGAAAAAGAAGCGACATGCCCTATCTTCGGGCGCTTCCGCCTCTGACCTCCCATTGACTTCAATGGGAGGCAGGAGAAAGGGTATTTCTCGCTGTTTTATGCCCGCGGCGCTCAATGGCCACGGGCGAAAAACGGCGCGATAATCGGCGTGCAGGGAGAGGAATATCTGCCTCAAAGTTCCAAACGGAATTTTGAGGCAGATATTCAGCCCTCAAAATACTCTGTGTGAACATAGCCTAAAGGCGAGATAGATCACTGGTAAGCCGGACCCCCAGATATTTGAGCGAATCCCTAGCCCATTTAAAGGAGAATGACTCAGGGTTGGTCTGTATGCTCTGTTTGTTTTTGTTTGCAATTTTGTACATTTGTACTTTGAGAAAAGTCAATAAAAAAAGAAAACCTTTTATAATAAAAAAAAAAAAAAGAAGAAGAAGAAGAAGGAGAATGACTCAGACAGATCCTCCAGGCCTCTTCTCTGGTCGGAAGTTAAGAAAGGAATAACACCCCCAAGAACGTTGGAAAGGCTGTTGGCATCAAGTACCGCTCTGAGACAGGAGGGAGCTCTTGCCGTTAGTAGCCTCAGAGATAATTTCATCCAGACACTTGACAAAGAGTCTACCCTAAGCAAAAGGAAGGCCAGTAAAGGGCTTTTTAAAGCACGGTCCGCCACCCACATCCAAGCCAAACTGAAGGGTGGATCACCACTAAATTAGCCATCACATTTGGAGCAAAACGGGCTGACCCAGGGGAGGCCTCACATAAGAACGTGGAGGCATGGATAATCTGAAAGTCTGTTAGATTTTCCTGCGAAGCTCCCTCTGAAATACCCTAGTGAAGCGGTTTAGCCCAGATGGAGCAGGCTTTGTTAACCCAGGAAGAGGCGAATGATGGGTGCAGGGTGGACCCTGCTGCCACAAAAGCAGATCTAGCCAGTGAATCCAATCTAGTCAAGAGAATCGCCATAACGGACAGTGGTTGACTGGTGCTATTGGACAGATGCGACACAGGCGGGTCCACCAAAAGGAGAGATAGCCTATTTGGAAATCAGATCCTACTGAAAGGGTAAAAGCATATTGTCCTCTTGGAGGAGACTCACATACAGAGGAGTTACCACATGCTATCTGAAAAATCAGGACTGCCTGGTTTCCTGGCACTTCAGGGTTTAACTAGGCTAGCAACCACCCTGAAGCTAGAGGAAATAAAATGAAAAAATAAAAGTGCAGCAGACTATAGAAGCAGGTCATGTCTGCCTCCTACGGACAATAGCCTAAAAGTGGATTAGTCCAGTGTCTGTAGGAAGAGCATGGTCCGCCTGGGTGGAGAGAACACTCCTTTCCTACCTAGTGTCAGCCTCATATACCCATAATGCGGTGTCTCCCACAACCATTAACGATTTTTTTTTATATACGTGAACCTCATGGCAAAAAGATGAAAATTACCCCCCAAGTTATATTTACCTGGACCCCACCATTCCAGAGATCTTCATACGGGCATCTCCTTTACCACGGCATTCAGTGGGGTCGAAGTAAATATAACTTCGGGGATGGGGTAAGTGTCTTTCCTTAGGACAAAAGCATTTTTAGCCTTTTCCCCAGATCACTTCAAAATTGTATAAATGCAAGAGAATTAAGCTAGACTTGGATACCTACAGTGCACATGAATGATGTAATTCAATGATATAAAACGTAATACACTATTAAAACAGTAGTTGGTAGGTTATACTTACGAGTATCTTAGCAATAGCTGCAGTTTCCAAGAGGTGAAAAACATCTTGCCACATACTTTGATTTAACAATGGATTAAGAAGTTCACCAAAAATGTCTTGGTCATAATGCAGCCAAGGAGGATGCAGACTGTAGTAATTTGCGAATATCCAAACTAGGATGCAAAAATACATGTTGGCTAGTAGAGTATGTTAAAGAAAAATAAAAGAAAAACTCAATTCCAGTAAATACATAAACACTTTTGGTTTTATTAAAAAAAAAAAAAAGCAACACACAACTGAAAAATGGTGCAAGCAGAGCCAAAAGTCACAAAGACCACGCTAAATCCTTACACTGCCCAGGGAGACTTAAAGCTGAAATGTTAACTAAAAGTTGTACATATATTAATAGCGTCAATCAAGTAACCGTGTAAACTGAACACCTTTGCTCGGAGACCGCTGTCTTTATGGGTATTGTTGTGACTGGACTCCCTATTATTTAAGGGGTTATCCGACGGCCCCCCCCCCCAAAAAAAAACCAAAACACTAAACACATACAACATGCCTCACTTAAGCTATTTGATAATTATGACAAAAAATATATTTTAGTGTAAATAACTTACCCCTGATATCATGGCCCAAACGCTGCCAGACTTCGGAGTTGTAGGTGGGGTTGCTGCTTTACTACATGTACCATCATGCATTACTGCCCTCTCGGCAGCCTAATCGCCACCCACAACTAGATAGAGCCGGCACTTATAAGGGGGCTGGCTTAGGAGACTATCAGTAGCAGGACCAGCCCCTTTTGGTCACATATTCGTGATGCGCCAACACCAAGGGGTGCAGGAAGCAGCCAGAATTGACGTGTGGCTGTGTCAGGGTGAGGTTACAGAATCAGATTCTCATTTTGAAGCAAAATTGAAAATAAAAATATACGGGTAAGAATATTTAAATCTAAATATAGGATTACTAAAGAAAGTGTTTATTTTCTCCGGATAACCCCTTTAATAACATCAGAAAACCAAGACAACCTATAGGTATCTGCTTTACGTTCTGTCAAAGGCAGAGCTAATCATCTTCTCCATTAGTGGGTAATAATGAGCAGCATGATCTGTCTCAGCAGAGACATGGCTACAGTGGTGTTTTATCTCTACAAACCGTGAGGGAGATCTAAACTGCAGGAGAGGGAGACAGAGTATACTACTATTACTACACAGTAAGCTAAGGAGAGACAGCCAGGGAGTAACACACTATTGCTTTGTGGTGCTTGCTGTGAGTAGACTGTTTAGCACATAAGCCAATCGCTGACTGTAAATGAGCTTGTCGATTCATTTTAACACTCATGCCTACTCGCACTATACCAAAAAATAATAATTCTTCATGGCGCATGGGCAGCCACAAAGCGCTGCTCATCTTATACTAAAAGGTAATGGACAAATCTGTTCAATCAAATTCATCTAGTACAATAAATTTTACTATATATAGTCGGCAGTATGGTGGCTCGGTGGTTGCCTTGAAGCACTGGGATCCTGGTTTTGAACACAATCATGGATAACATCTACATGGAGTTTGTATGTTCTCCCTGTGTTTGTGTGCGTTTCCTCTGGGTGCTCTGTATGTTTTTGGAGTGTGGGAGGAAACCAGATAGGAAATTTGGACTGTGAGCCCCACTGTGGACAGTGAGTGATGACTACTTCTGTACAGCCTTAAACTTCTGTAAATACTAGTGACTTTGACCCCCTCGTGTTCATACATACCAGCACGTCTCAATAAAAATGCGTTCTTTTCATTAATCAGCTTACGCAACAAATCCATGCATATCTGTAGATTGGAAAAAAGGCAAAACTATTTTATTACATGTATTACACATCCTAGTCATTTCTCTTCAGAAATGGATTACTTAATACGTAATGAGTTTCTGATGATGAAACATTGGATTTTTGTTACTCCATAAACCCTTTTCTCGTCACGTTCATCGGGGGAACACAGAAAAGACCTTGGGTATACTAGCAGGCAGACACCAAGTAAAAAATGTTAGTGCCCCCTACCAGCTAAACACCCCCTGAAGTCACTGAACTAAGCCAGTTTTGTACATGAGCAGTAGAACAGCATTAAACGGAGACAACTATCAACTAAAAGCAACAAAAACCATATAAATAACCAGAGAAAAAATAAAAAAAAAAAGAAGACTTCCTTTGGCTGGGTACTCACATAGCGTAAACGCTGCGGAATTTCCGCAAAAAAAACCAAAAAAAAAAACCACAAAAGTTGCATGAAAAGGGTTCTGACGTGCAACTTTCAATTCAGAAGCATGTCAGTTTATGGTGTGGGTTCAGTGCGGAGATGCTGCGTGTTTTGCTCGCAGACTTCAATGGGGAGCATAAATTACACAACAGATTTGTTTTGTTGCGGTTTTTACAGCGGAAACGCAGTAAAAAAAAAAAAAAAATACATAGAAATTCACAGGTGAACATATATACTTTTAAATAGTAACTTTTTAACACTAAATTCGCAGGTAACACCGCAGCGGAAAAAAAAAAAATCGAAGCCATCCCACAGCAATACGGGCAGCAAAAACGCACTATTTGGTGTAAAATTTCTGTGACGATTTACCAGCATTTTTTTAGATTCTGCTGAAGATTATCTGTTGCAGAACATATGCAGCTTATCCTGTGTGGTAACATACCCTTAGGAGTTAAAAAGTGTTGCAACACCCAAAAGAAACAAAGTTGGGTGGGTGGTGTCCCTTTAAAAGGTAACAAAAATCCAAATTTTCCCATCCATGTCATTTAGGGACATAGAAATTACTTTGGGATGTTCAAAATAAGTCCCTAGGGGTGGAACAAACAAATAATTAGTTTAGTCAGTGTACCGCTGCATGAAGAAGCCTACATCCGAGATCAGCATCAGAGGATACAAAAGTCTGCATGCTGTTGAATTTAGAAAAGGTATGCAGAGAATCACGTAGCAGTATTGCACTCCTGCAGAGTGGAAGCTCTGTTTTGAACGTGCCACGAAGGGCCTCCTGCTCCAGTGGAGTGGGCAGTCACCTGAAAGAAGGATATTTGCCCTCTGACAGGTATGCCCCACCAATGGTTGATAGAATCCACCAGGCTATGGTGGCCTCTGATGCCACCAGACCCCACCTGGCACCCTCTGGAACCACAAAGATTCTGAGGGAAGGACTGAATAAGTTTGGGAAAGATAAGGTCAGCAATGCGCAAATCACATCCAACTTATGGAGGGACCATTCCCTAGGGTGGAAAGGAGAGGAACAAAAAGGAGTGGAGGCAAAATCCTCATTCATATGTGAAATGTTGATACCACTTTGGGTAGAAAGAAGGAGACTTGGCGGAGCACCACCTTGGCTTTGCAAGACAGGGCCGCCAGTTCAGAGACACGCCTGATGAAAAACTTGATGGAAAAAGCTACCTTCTAAGAAAGGCAGATGCCATCTGGAGGCTCAAATGAGGGACACTGCAGAGCATCAAGAACCAGATTGAGATCTCATGGGGTCATGGGCGGATGGCAAGGGGGCACAGCTTGTGGCACCCCTTGAAAAAAAGGTACGGACAGATTTAGCGGCCATGGGTACTGGAAAAGTACAGATAGGGTTGATGCCTGACCCTTTAGAGTACAAACACCCTGGTCCATATCCAGACCTTCCTGAATGAAAGCAAAGTGAATGAGAGAGAGAACTGCATTGACTAGAAATGTATCTCTTGACACCTACGGAAAAATTTGTTCCAAGTCTTGTGATAGGTCAGAGAAGAAGGTTTTCTAGCCTCAAAGGCTATGAAAACCTTTGAAGCGGTGTTAGGAATTATTTTTTTCTATGTAATGTATGTGTTTTGGCACACTAAACATTGTTCAAATATAGTTCTATAAACAAAAAAATATATTATGGTTTAGCTGCGGCAGCTTCTATATATCCACCATACATAGAAGCAGCATAACGCCACTGTAAGCCAAATCAGTCAGTCAGTTGGACTGACGGCTCAGCGGACAGTGGCTCCCGTGTGCCACTGACACACAATCTAACCCTAATAACGATCAAATCGAAGTTCATCAACTTAGGAGACTGGTGTCCAGTGGTAGGTAGGAGCGGCCCAGGGTCAGTTTGGGGGAGAGCAGCCACCACTGGAGAGAGCAGCAGGCTGCCAAGGGCAGGAGAATGGCGTGATCCAACGAAAACTTGAACTTGTCCTAACAAGCTAGCACAATGTTGAAGGGTGCACTGGTGTGAAACTGGGCATATGGGATCGCCCCCATAGAGGAAACTATTGACCCTCACACCCACATGAATCAACAAATTGAGACCAAACAGTGTCCCTGAATAGACCGGACATTCTGCTCGAAGGAGCGAAGTTTCTCCGATGGCAGCAGGATCCTGGTCTGAGCTGTGTCGAAACACATGCCAAGAAAGGTTATATGCACTGAGAGGGGGAGAGGGAAGACTTGGACTGGTTGATTATCTAGTCTAAGTAGGATAAGTTATCCAGTGTGATTTGAGGGCTTTTCAAATTGGTCGACCTGGACATTGCTTTTACCATGATGTTGTCCAAGTAGGGGGATGGCTAGGACCCTTGACGTTGGGTTGCGAGCTTTGCGTATTTTGGCCAAAATAACAACTAATACCCCATGTTTCATGGATATTTCTTACTACGTATACTACACTTTTTTTCAGGACGCAGCCGGGTCTTATATGCTGGGAGGGCATGATGTGCTGGCGTTTGGTTTGGAATGCAGAGCAGCCCGCTTTAGCTAACACTAGCGGCGTTACAAATAGGCTGTTATTCGGCAAGATACGCCATGCCTGTCGACCAGCACATTATCCCTCCACGTATTACACATAGTACTGACACCCCATGTACTATTCACAGCACTGACCCCTATTCATCACATTTATTTATTTATTTTTATTAAACTATTACACAGTTCTGACACTTTCATACATACATATTTATTTTTTACCATCCATTCACACCCTAGCACTACACTGACACTCATTTATCGCACACCTTTGAGCACTTAGTTCGCCACTCCCCTCAAGACTAGTGGGAGGGGCTATCACTATTTAATGCACACTCCTTCTGCAGCATTCTTTGCCCCGTCTGCGTCCTGATGGGAACGGGTTTTCACCCACCCACCTACCTACCTAGTAAGTATGGCCTTTTTTGTGGTTTTGATGATATCTATGTCCCATTTTTTCTGTTTGTGGTTGATTATCTAGTCTAAGTAGGATAAGTTATCCAGTGTGATATGAGGGCTTTTCAAATTGGTCGACCTGGACATTGCTTTTACCATGATGTTGTCTAAGTAGGGGGATGGCTAGGACACTCCGAGCATGAAGAAGCTTCATGAAGAGCAGTATTGCCATTGTACAAATAGTGGCTCTACCCGTTGGGTTGGCAGTTTCTCATCCTTGATGTCCGAGGAGAGGAACTACCCTTGTTCAAAATCGATGCAATGACTGACCTCAGTGACTCAATCCAGAAGTGCCGGACTTTGATGTACAAGTTGAGACACTTCAGATCGTAGGCCGAATTCACACAAGCATGTTCGGACCCTATGTCGGCAGTATTTCCCGGACCGAACACACTTCAGGGAGCCGGGCTCCTTGCATCATAGCTATCTATGACGCTAGGAGTCCCTGCCTCGCTGCAGGAAAACTGTCCCCTCAGAAGCACACTGGCCAATTAGAGCACTGGAAAAAGGCGTGGTATTGCTGATTGGTTGTGGATTGGCAAGATCCTCTACCCTTAAGGCCCTGTTTACACTGGGCGATTATCGTGCAGACGAGCGTTCATGTAACGCTCGTTGCCGATAATTGCCCTGTGTAAACAGGCAGCGATCAGCATCTGCTTGTCGTATCGTTTTAAAAAACTAAAAGATTATCGTTGTCAGCAGCACATCTCCCTGTGTAAACAGGGGGATGAGCTGCCGACATGATAATAATGGATGGGGACGCGCAATAGGAGTAACAACCGCTCGTCCCCATCAATAGCTCCGTGTTGTCACTGTCACTGTCGTGTTGTCCGTGTGTCCTGTCGGACCAAGCGAGCGCCGATCAACGATGTCTCGCTGATAGGCACTCGCTGCATCGGCCTATCGTCGGCCGGTGTAAAAGGCACTTGAGACGCATGGGCTTAGCATATGCAGACGTGGGGAAGAGAAGCACTGCTTTTGAATATGCAGCCTAGCACGGCTGAAGTAAGAGCTAAATTGTTGAATCCACTGGGAGAACGCTGCAAAAGAGAAAATGTGCCAGGGATCCTCCTGAAGTCTGTGAAGGAGGGCCAATTTGGCTGTCTGAAAGCCGCAGTTAATGATGCCTAGAAGGAGTGATAGGGAGCAGGCTCATTGCTAGCGCCGCCAAAGGATAAATACGGTAGGAAAAATAGAGGTTAATTGGATAAAACGGCGGAAAATGGCGGGCGGCTGGGAGGGTAGAACACATACTCCCCTTATTACTCCCCTATCCATGGAGGGATTCTTATGTCAAGGCCTCAGTCATTCAGAAGGGTGACCCCTTCAGCGTCCCTTCCCTTGGAGAGAGGGAACAGTGGTTAGACGGTTAAATGAAATTAGGGCGGCCACTATGCTGGTCCGCAGTGCCTCCTTTCTTCTACAGGTGGAGAAGTCAGCAGTGAGGTTAGGCTGCAATTTTCTTTTCTCTTGTTCAGGTAACAGGGAGATCGAGTCAACCCTGTATTTTCAGCTGAAAGGTATTTCTGCCTTCTAGACACCAAGCTAAAAACTGGCTTAGCTCAGTGTCTGCAGGGCGTTGTATAGCTAGGAGGAGGAGCGAATACTTTTTTTTACTTCGCATTCGCCTCATAGTTGTAGAAGCTATACCCAAGGCCATATGTGTCCCCCAACAACACGGACGAGAAATCTTCATTTAAAAAGGGATTTCCGGCCTTTAAAAACTGCAGTAAGATTAGTCACCTGCTAATGTAGTGTCTGTAGCTGAAATGTCTCTGTAAGCCAGTCTTACATGCGGTCACATGATCATGCTTTGATGTCCATCTCCTGCTTGTGTTCGGTACTGTGCACTAAACATGTTGTTTCTCCTCTTCCCTTTATATGGATGTCACACCTCCCATCTCCATTGCTCCCTGCTTTTCTTATCCCTCCCGGTCTCTGAGGTAGCAGATATATTACAAATCTGTGTCTCCATAGAAGACCATGAGTAACTACAGCATTACTGTACATCTTGTAATAGAGGGGCATGCTCTTAGAGGGGGAAGAGGAATCAGAATAACTGTAGTCCTTTGCATGATAGTCCCACTCACACAAAGCCCTGGCAGTATCAAAACAGAGATGCTGTATAGCGATAAGCAAGACAAAATAAAAAGTAGCTGCTTTTGACCCATGCCAGCAACACACTGTTAGCATTTACACACATAAAAATGTACTTTTTTTTGTATTTTTATTATCTATGGCTTATTTTAACCCATTTTAGTCACCATCTAGAACCCTGTGGTAAGTCAAATGTTTTTTTGTTTTTTTTTTAAAAACAACATGTAACACCCCTTTAACTAAAGAAGCATAAAATGGTTAACTAAGCATTGAATCCAAATTAAAAAGATAAACACCCTTATCAACCAAGAAGAGCTTACCTTCTCATCACACTTTTTAGGTATATGCAAGTATTCGCATTGCCTTTTCACACAGCCACCAAATGTGTTAAAAAAGTATCTACAGTAACGAAATGGAAGCCAGGATTGCTGTACTCGAGGCTGGAGAAAACACAGGTTACTAAGAACAAAGACAATAATACACAGAATGATACTAAGATCTTGTATAACCAGAGTGTCGAAAATTATCTGTTGAGCTGAAAATCATTTATATTAGCTTCCTTTTTTTTTTTTTTTTTCTTCTAATGAACCCTATTTATCTGCACATTCTCAAAGTCCTCATACTGACAAAGATAAAACAAAATGATCTAGGTCCAATTTATTCTTTATTCCAACAACGACATCCGAGTGTGAACCCAAAAGTTTGTCCTGAAATTTGTACACACAAGCTGTACAGGTAAACCGCAATGAAAGCTTTAAAACTTTCACATATGGAGTAAGTACCTTCAATTTTTCATGTTTCCGTTTCCCTGTGCTGTCTGAAGTTGATACTTCTGGAGAGGTCTCTTTCCGATTGGTGTGAAAATCTGAAAACGAGAAAAAAATAAAAATAAAATATAAAAATCACAAAAACAGTGTTACGGAGCGATAGATATATATATATATATATATTACATATACACACACACACACACAAAGTTTGAACTGCACATTCCAACAAAATGATATAAAACGTGTATGCAGGTGCAAGAACACCTGACTGCAAGTAAACAGCAGACAGGTGGGCAAACACTTTTTGATCAAAATGTGCACTAAGAACCTCCCTATTGTAAGTAGATTTAGCGTTACTGCATATTTATTTATATTTAGTGGTTTAGGTTACATCGGTGTTCGC
Source organism: Rhinoderma darwinii (assembly GCF_050947455.1). Classification (NCBI taxonomy): domain Eukaryota; kingdom Metazoa; phylum Chordata; class Amphibia; order Anura; family Rhinodermatidae; genus Rhinoderma; species Rhinoderma darwinii. Next base: position 272,530,850 of record NC_134691.1, on the reverse strand, counting down.
AGTGTGCTGTCGCCATTCTTTGTTTATATATATACACATATATATATATATAGATGAACAAATATATCTAGCAGCACCGGTGTATGATGGGTGCAAATCCTCAGGAACAGACCACGCTCCAAACTTGATAATATTCAAAAAATAGGCAGCACTCCGCAATAAAAAGAGAAAGGCTCTAGAGGACAGAGCTGAAACGTTGCACAGGGGGCAATAAAAGTACCCTTTTTTCACAGCACAGGGGGCAATAAAAGTACCATTTTTCACATTTATTGCGGAGTGCTGCCTATTTTTTGATTATATATATATATATATATATATATATACACACACACACACACACACACACACACACACACGTTCAAAAGTTTGGGGTCACCCAGACAATTTTGTGTTTTCCATGAAAACTCACACTTATATTTATCAAATGAGTTGCAAAATGGCTAGAAAATATAGTCAAGACATTGACAAGGTTAGAAATAATGATTTTTATTTGAAATAATAATTTTCTCCTTCAAACTTTGCTTTCGTCAAAGAATGCTCCATTTGCAGCAATTACAGCATTGCAGACCTTTGGCATTCTAGCTGTTAATTTGCTGAGGTAATCGGGAGAAATTTCACGCCATGCTTCCAGAAGGCCCTCCCACAAGTTGGATTGGCTTGATGGGCACTTTTTGCGTACCATACGGTCAAGCTGCTCCCACAACAGCTCTATGGGGTTGAGATCTGGTGACTGCTCTGGCCACTCCATTACAGATAGAATACCAGCTTCCTGCTTCTTCCCTAAATAGTTCTTGCATAATTTGGAGGTGTGCTTTGGGTCATTGTCCTGTTGTAGGATAAAATTGGCTCCAATCAAGCGCTGTCCACAGGGTATGGCATGGCGTTGCAAAATGGAGTGATAGCCTTCCTTATTCAAAATCCCTTTTTCCTTGTACAAATCTCCCACTTTACCAGCACCAAAGCAACCCCAGACCATCGCATTACCTCCACCATGCTTGACAGATGGCGTCAGGCACTCTTCCAGCATCTTTTCAGTTGTTCTGCGTCTCACAAAATGTTCTTCTGTGTGATCCAAACACCTCAAAACTTCGATTCGTCTGTCCATAACACTTTTTTCCAATCTTCCTCTGTCCAATGTCTGTGTGCTTTTGCCCATATTAATCTTTTCCTTTTATTAGCCAGTCTCAGATATGGCTTTTTCTTTGCCACTCTGCCCTGAAGGCCAGCATCCCGGAGTCGCCTCTTCACGGTAGACGTTGACACTGGCGTTTTGCGGGTACTATTTAATGAAGCTGCCAGTTGAGGACCTGTGAGGCGTCTATTTCTCAAGCTAGAGACTCTAATGTACTTGTCTTGTTGCTCAGTTGTGCAGCGGAGCCTCCCACTTCTCTTTCTACTCTGGTTAGAGCCCGTGTGTGCTGTCCTCTGAAGGGAGTAGTACACACCGTTGTAGGAAATGTTCAGTTTCTTGGCAATTTCTCGCATGGAATAGCCTTCATTCAAGAACAAGAATAGACTGTCGAGTTTCACATGAAAGCTCTCTTTTTCTAGCCATTTTGAGAGTTTAATCGAACCCACAAATGTAATGCTCCAGATTCTCAACTAGCTCAAAGGAAGGTCAGTTTTATAGCTCCTCTAAACAGCAAAACGGTTTACAGCGGTGCTAACATAATTGCACAAGTGTTTTCAAGTGTTTTCTAATCATCCATTAGCCTTCTAACACAGTTAGCAATCACAATGTACGATTAGAACACTGGAGTGATGGTTGCTGGAAATGGGCCTCTATACACCTATGTAGATACTGCATTAAAAACCAGACGTTTGCAGCTAGAATAGTAATTTAGCACATTAACAATGTATAGAGTGTATTTCTGATTAATTGAATGTTATCTTAATTGAAAAAAACTGTGCTTTTCTTTCAAAAATAAGGACATTTCTAAGTGACCCTAAACTTTTGAACGGTAGTATGTATGTATGTATGTATATATATATATATATATATATATATATATATATAATTCAGCAGCACTCCAATATGAGCAAAAATAAAGTAATTTATTAAATGAAATGCAGAGATGCAACGTTTCTGTCCAGCCTTAAGACCTTTCTCAAGCATAGTGATACCATTAACATAGGTGATATTTAAGTCCCTGCCTCCACACATATTGTTGCATCTTTGATTATATATTAATCATATGATTATATATGTACTGTATCATTTGTTTACATTATTATAATTCTGTCACTTACACGTATATACACCTATTACGCTAGATGTTATCTTTGTAATATATGTTTTATGGTTGTATTTAACATGCACAATGTTTTAATGATTACTCATTATGTTAATGAGACACATGCCTTAAATAACACCTATGTTAATGGTATCACTATGCTTGAGAAAGGTCCTAAGGCTGGACAGAAACGTCACATCTCTGCATTTGATTGAATAAATCACTTTATTTTTGCTCATATTGGAGTGCTGCTGAATTCTTCTTTGATATACTATAAAATCCTTGTATCAGGATTATCTGCTTTGCACCCGCCGCTATAGTGGGACTTTCTATAGAGTGCTGCTGTTTTTTATCTATCTATAGAATATCTCAAACAATATTCGACCATTACTCAAATATATGTGCTAAAAACAAACTGTGTAAATCCAAAACCGATCATAATTGACCATATAGGTTAAAGCTGGTGAGACCCATGGGGTAAAACTCAGCCAAAGTCGAAATTATGTCAGAATAAGAAGACAATCTCTTGTGTATGGGCAGCTACCGACAGTGACTGTTCTCCTGACGGCAGCTATTGAGGGGAAAGAGGGATCAGGCATGTTGAATTGCCAGATCCTTTGCTCTCACAGGAGATAAGGCACTGCCAAAGGTGTCTTCGGGAGCTTATTCCCCTCTCCCCATTATAATAAATATGCACATTCGGCCTAGAATGCATGTTTATAGTGGAGTTGGGATAAATAGCTGTTGGCCTGATGAACATTAGTACACCAGCTCTCATGTGGCCAGCTTAGATAGTGGGTTACAATTTTTACATTTGCCTATTGGACCCAAACACCTCAAACTTCAGTTTGTCTGTGAAAGGAACCTTCTTCCACTAACTATTGCTCCATTCCTGTGCTTTTTAGCCCACAATAGCCTCTCTTATTTATAATTAATGGGCCTTAGAAACAGTTTTCAGGCTGCAACAAGTGCCTTCGAGCCTCTGGCTTACAAGGCGGCATTTGACGGTCGTGGTTGACACACTTTTCTTGCTTGTTTCCATCAGAGCAGCACAGATCCAACGAGCCATTTTGAATCCTCCAGTTTGAAACACACTCTGATAAATTTATCATACTGTTTTGCGTTCGATGTTGTCCAAGTCGAGGTCAATCACGTACACTTTTGTTTTCAGCATATTTTTTGAGGGTACACTGCACGCCACCAAGAAAAACCTTCGCCAGGCAAGCAATTTCACTGCATTTCTCAGAGACTATGGCATAGGGATGCACGATGCATCGAAACTTCGATACGGTGCATCCCCAAACTGTTCCATACCGTTATTTCATGTATTTCGATACTAATCTGTGCGGCCGCGCAGCTCAGTATTGTAATACATGAACATATGAGATTGGGGCTGCCGCTGTCTGATAAAGGTCATTACCTCGCTACTGAGTCCTGACAAGTGCGCGCTGTCAGGATGATGCAATGCGGCCAGTGCTGCAATAATGAGCGGCGGCACTGAAGACAGGACATGGCGGGCACCCCCATGTTCAGTGCCTCCTCATTAGTGCAGTGCCACGTGCGCACTTATGTCAGGAGCGGGGCATTGGCTGTATTACACAGCTGCAGTCCCGCTCTATAACGGCGGAGATCAGAGAAACTTCTCATCTCCGCTGCTATTCCCCTGAATGCTGCGATCAAAGCTGACTGCAGCATTCAGGAGAAAATGAGAAGGGGGGGGGATGCCCCTGGGGCCATACCATATAAGGATCCCAGGGCTGTCTTACCATATTTCCTGTTAGGGCATACTTAAAGAGGCTCTGTCACCAGATTTTGCAACCCCTATCTGCTATTGCAGCAGATAGGCGCTGCAATGTAGATTACAGTAACGTTTTTATTTTTAAAAAACGAGCATTTTTGGCCAAGTTATGACCATTTTTGTAATTATGCAAATGAGGCTTGCAAAAGTCCAAGTGGGTGTGTTTAAAAGTAAAAGTCCAAGTGGGCGTGTATTAGGTGCGTACATCGGGGCGTTTTTAATACTTTTACTAGCTGGGCGCTCTGATGAGAAGTAACATCCTCTTCTCTTCAGAACGCCCAGCTTCTGACAGTGCAGATCTGTGACGTCACTCACAGGTCCTGCATCGTGACGGCCACATCGGCAGCAGAGGCTACAGTTGATTCTGCAGCAGCATCAGCGTTTGCAGGTAAGATCGACTTACCTGCAAACGCTGATGCTGCTGCAGAATCAACTGTAGCCTCTGGTGCCGATGTGGCCGTCACGATGCAGGACCTGTGAGTGACGTCACAGATCTGCACTGTCACAAGCTGGGCGTTCTGAAGAGAAGAGGATGTTACTTCTCATCAGAGCGCCCAGCTAGTGAAAGTATTAAAAACGCCCCGATGTACGCACATAATACACACCCACTTGGACTTTTACTTTTAAACACACCCACTTGGACTTTTGCAAGCCTCATTTGCATAACTACAAAAATGGTCATAACTTGGCCAAAAATGCTCGTTTTTTTAAAATAAAAACGTTACTGTAATCTACATTGCAGCGCCTATCTGCTGCAATAGCAGATAGGGGTTGCAAAATCTGGTGACAGAGCCTCTTTAAGTATGTCCTAACAACTGCATGTGTACTATCAGTACACAGGCTAATGTATTAGCATATATCTGATATATGCCAGTACATTAAAGTTTAAAAATATAAAGTAAAAACAAAGTAATATTACATTTAAAAAAATACACATACTTTTTTTTTTTTTTTACAATAAAAAGGTTAAAATAAGTCTCAATACATAAAACATACACATTCGGTTTTGGCATGGCCGTAATAACCTGCACAACAATTATTTTGCGTCATTTATGATGTGTACGCTGTAAAAAATAAAAACTTTTCACTTATTAATGTGAGGCACATGACTGAGAAACATAATGGGGTTAATTACTATTAATGTGAGGCACATGGAGGTTAAATTCATCATCACACCACGCGCCTCACATTAGAAAATGGAAGAACTTTTTTTTTTTTATTACTGTTGGCAAAGTATCGTTTTGATATCGAAATCGCAATACTAAACAAATTATCGGTATCGAAGTCCAAATTCTGGTATCGTGACATCCCTATGGCATATTGTTTTTCGATTGATAATGCCTTCCCAAAAGAGTAGATAGATTTGTTTCTGTGCAAAACACATGTTCATCCTTTACAGAGAAAAATTAACAAATCTGTGGGTTATTGAAATTAATGAGTAGTGTAAGAGGACGAAAGCTCTTTGAACTCCTGCCATAAAATGCTGAATTATCCACATATCGCTGCTTTCCTGGTGAAATTTGGGCCGCTTCACTCCCACACTTACCCACGACCTGTGGTGCAGAGTGCCTTAGATGACCCCGAGGAAACACCAAATAGAAGAAGCTTCTCCCCTACAAGGTAATTTTCAGGCACAAGAGAGAACTGGAAACTACTGTAGCCAAATATTGTTAATTAGACCTTAGTCTCAGGCAGGTGAGAGCTCTTTCCACCTGTGACTTCTGAAATGACCTTATCCAGGTGGGTCCCAGAAAGAGTTGGGAACATGCAAAAGGAAAGCGCAACTAAGAACAGCTTTGAAGCAGTGTCTGCGCACCAGCATTTAAGCAGGCAGTTCTGCGAATGGCAATAATGGAAACTGAGGCGTGGGCCACAAGGCATCCTGCATCCAGGGAGGCTTTGAAGACCTATGGTAGCACTAGACAGCCGATAAGAGAGGTCCGACGTTTTTTCAGTTGGTGCCCCAGGGAGAATACCATGACAGAGTTGGCAAACCCCTTCAGTGGAGGCTCTGCTGACCCAAAAGGTAGCAAAAATCGGTTTTAAAGGCCAAGCAAGTAGCTTCAAATGAAGACCTAGAGAAGGACTCTATGCGGTGGTCCAAAGGATCTGAGAATAAGGCTGTGTTCGCTATATAAATAGTAGTAGTAGTCTAGACAGAAGAGTAGCCACTGGCGATTTAGCCCATTTGGAGGAGATGGGCTAAAAAATAATAAAAAATAAAAAAAAGACTTATAATACCGCCTGGGACGGCCAAAATAGACAGTCTCAGGTGAGGGAGACAGTTCCACGTCAGTCATTCATAAGGTGTCCCTGACAGAATTCATAAAATGGTCCACTGTACATGACAGCTTGAAGGACTGTTCCTCATCCAGTTCCGAGTTGGGGGGGAGAGACGCGACTGACGGGATAGGGAATACAGATGGTGGGTAAGGACTGGGTGACATTAGTAAGGTGACCAACGGTCTGAAAAGGGAATTGTCCCATTTTGGTTCAGCACAAAATGTGGCCCATGCTGGGTGTGTCTGGGGTAGTGATGACAAAGATGGTTGGAATGGAGGCTGGCATGCATTACACAGAGGAGTAGGTTGAACACATGAAGACTTATGGTCGCATATGGAGCAAGAATAGAGAGTTATTATCGTTGCTTGTCAGGGGGATCCTCCTCTGGTGTCTAACATGGCAGATGTCAGTGGAGGGGTCCCCAAGCCCCACTGAAACCACTAGGGAAAAACTGGTTGCAATGCTTCCCCTTAAATACTGCGATAAGACTAAGCGAACACCACCTTGACAAGCGTGTAATGGCCGCCTGGGTTACCTAGTTTCTGCGAGGTATATGACCTGCATTTACACTTACTGAGAGTCTGGAGAAGGGGTGTAAGGGAAAAAGAGGACGTCTAGGGGCAGACGCTACCAGTGAGAGTGTGTGGTGCGATCCTAGCGCCAGCAGCAGCCAGCAGAAGGTCCTGTGTACCATGTCCCCTGCTCGTCCGTGCTACTAAGTGATAGCGGAAGAAGAGGATCCGACCCTAACACGCCATGACTGGATGCCAGTAGTCATGTGTTGGCTGTGCACCAAAGGCTGGAGAGGACCAGAAGCTTTGAACTACGCTCCACAAGACGCAAGAGAAGAGGTGAAGAAAATGGCGTCCTGGTTCAGAAAGAAAAGTTGACAGGGATAATAGTAACCTGTAAAAATCACGATACACTAAAATACAATAGTATCACAGTAAATCGTGCAAGCGATCCAACCATCCATGGCTCAAGTCCTCTAGGGGGACGAATATAAAAAATTTCCCATATTTAATTTTTTTCCTCATCTCCCACAAAAAACTGAATACAGAGTGATCAAAAAGTCAGCCCACCAGAAGGAACAACATTCGTTTCCGCGGTATACCGGAATCCATCATGCCAGCGCAGCTCAGAGAGTTCCTGATTGATTATTTTTCTGCTTTAATCCCAGAGGCGGATCAAAGAGATTTGATGATTGATAGAGTACACAGATTGCCAAAACCCAAACATCTACCGCAAACAACGCCGAGAGATGTTCTGGCAAGAATCCATTTCTATCAAACAAAAGAGGCCATCTTGAAGTCGGCGTTTAAAAATAACGACATCCCTGAGCGGTTTGTGGGCATCTCGTTGTACGCAGATTTATCACCAACCACGATGAATCGCAGAAGAGAATTTGCGCCTTTCACAAAGCATCTACGTGACCAAGAAATTCCCTATAAATGGGGTTACCCGGTCAAGCTCCTCATCACGAAAAATGGAGCCACCCATGTCCTTCACACACCCAAAGAAGCAGCGTCTCTTCTAGCAAAATGGTTTCCCGACTTTCAGCCTCGAGATCATCAAATGATGGCGAAAAAGAAACCACCGGTATTATCCCAGGAATGGACACAGGTTGGATCTCCTAAGAATCCCTGAATTCAATCTGATTGAATATAGAGGAGAATGACCCAGCAAGAATTTTGGACTCCCTGTTGAATCCAGAATAAGGAACTCACGGTGTTGTCTGATATCCTTTTTTTTTCTTTTTGATAATCTTATTGCTGCAGGTTGTACTGTGCCTTTAAATAACCATGTGGGCTAGGAAGGCACTTATGTTACACGTGTTGTGTCTCTTCCCCCCCCCCATGAGGCCAACTTCCTTTACAAGGAGTTGGCTAGATATATTTGAACATATTTTCATATGTGTTCTCAGGTTTTTATGTTACAAGGTATCACTACTGATTGATAAGAAAAATGCGTTATGTACATATAGTCTTTCTTGTTGGGGAATAACGGAGATGAGTGGTCCTCACTCACATAATATTACTCACGTAGGGGAGATATTTAGAGTTCAGGTATGCTACAAGAGTACACAGTATCGATCTTTCTTAGGGTATAATGGTCTTTAAAATATCATCTTTGAATGTGAAGGGCCTTAATAGTCCATTCAAACGCTCTCTCATGTGGAAAGAGTGTAAAATGCTGAAATGTGATGTGTTATGTGCACAAGAGACACACCTCTTGGAGAAAGACATCCACAGGCTTAAAAATGCACAGTTCCCCCATATTTTTTGTACCCCAAACTCAGGCAAGAAAAAGGGGACGTTGATTGCTATCAAAAATTCTGTGGCCTTTCAACTTATACAAGTAACTTATGATAAATGTGATAGGTTTGTAATCATACAGTGCCTCATTAACAATGAGAAATACACCTTGGTCTCATTATACGCTCCTAATAAGCATCAAGGCAGATTTCTCAAACGTCTACTTAAACGAATTGAGAATAATAAATTTGGTTCCCTAATACTATGTGGGGACTTCAATAAAGTACTGATTCCTCAATTAGACAAGAGTAGGAGCAAACCAAAAGAAAAAAACACAGATATCTATAACATTTTATTCAGGGGAAATCTCTATGACACATGGAGAACTTGTAATGCCTCAGAAAGAGATTATACTTTTTTCTCTCACCCCCACAAATGCTATTCTAGAATTGACTTTATTATTGCTGACCAATGGTTACTCCAGCGTGTGATCAACCCTAGAATCGGGACAATCACTTGGTCGGACCACGCCCCAGTCTCTATCTCTATTAATGAGCAATATAATCGAGTTCCCACCTCCCCCTGGCGCATAAACAACTCCTTACTAAACAAAGAGGAATACAATGCACAGATAAACAAAGCGTTGACTGACTTTTTCGAAACTAATAAACCGGATGACACGTCCACCTTTAACAACTGGTGTGCACACAAAGCAGTAATCAGAGGTCACCTTATCAAAATTGCGGCAACAGCAAAGAAAATAAGATTAGCTAAAACAGAAGAATTGTTGCTTAAAATTAAGAAATTAGAAGATCTTAATAAAAAGAGAACCACGAGAGGTCTAACAATCGAATTAAAACAATTAAGAACACAACTTCACCAATTGTTATACCACAAGTGTGAATACGCCCTGAGAAGGAGCAGAATGATCTATTACTGGCAGGGTAATAAGGCTGGGAAGATGTTAGCTAACAAATTTAAAAACAAAACATTGAAGGCTAAAATACCCTATATTTTTAAACCATCTGGGGATAAAATCTTAAACCCACAGGGGATAGCTGAAGCCTTTGCTGAATACTATGGTCATTTATACAATTTAAACAAAGATCCTCTCACCAAACAACCTACGCAGCAACTTATAGATGGCTTTCTAGATTCGGTCAATTTACCGTCGATCCCGAGTGATCAAATGACACTCCTTAATGCACAATTCACAGTATCAGAGGTACAAAATGTCATTAAACAACTCAAGATTAATAAATCTCCCGGACCAGACGGTCTAACAAACGAATATTATAAACAGTTCTCTCAGATTATAGCCCCTCACCTAGTATCAATGTTCAATCAGGCCACTATTTCAGGTCGTTTTCCTAAAGAAATGCTACAAGCACTAATAATTACCCTCCCGAAACCAGGTAAATCTCCTGACAGACCCGAAAATTTTAGACCAATTTCTTTGCTAAATTGCGATTTGAAAATATATTCAAAAGTGTTGGCCAACAGGCTGGTTGATATCCTTCCTTCTCTAATCAATATTGATCAAGTAGGATTTATTAAAAATAGACAAACGGTAGATGGAACTAGAAGACTAATCAACATCCTTCACTATGCAGAAACGCATAACACCCCTTCTCTGCTCCTATCATTAGATGCAGAGAAGGCCTTCGATAGGATCCATTGGGGTTATCTAGAGTCGGTTCTGGATAAAATAGGAATAGTGGGCCCGTTTGGGAAAGCCATTTTAGCTCTATACTCCGGTCCTTCCGCCTCCGTATACTCAGCCGGATTTTTATCCTCACGCTTTGACATTACAAATGGAACTAGACAGGGATGTCCCATGTCCCCTTTAATTTTTGCGCTTTTAATGGAACCTCTGGCTGAGAAAATAAGGTCTTCTAGTTCAATTTCTGGAATCACAATAGGGAAAAAGGAACACCGTATAGGTCTGTTCGCGGATGATGTAATAATAATATGCTCTTCCCCAACCACGTCCCTTCCAGAAATAAGTAAAGTTTTATCAGAATTTAGTAATGCGTCTTACTACAAAATAAACACTTCTAAGTCACAAATTCTGAATATGGGGCTTTCCCAGAAAATGGTAGCACAACTTAAAGCATCATTCCCCTTCAAATGGGTGGAAGACGCCCTGCCTTATCTAGGGGTTAATCTAACATTTCCAGTCTCAAAATTGTTTGACCAAAATTATATTCCTCTCCACAAGAAAATCATTGAGGACCTACATAACTATAAACACCACGGTGTTTCTTGGTTAGGTAGAATAGCTGCCATCAAAATGTTAACTCTTCCTAAGATTCTATACACTTTTAGGAATGTTCCCATATTTGTGACAAACGCTTTCATAAATAAACTGCAATCCATCTTAATGAGATTCGTATGGGGGAAAACCAAATCAAGAGTTAAAGCAGATATTCTTTACAGACCCATGCGTGAGGGGGGATTGGGATGCCCCACTTTATTACAATACTATAGAGCCGCTATATTCGACCAATTAAAATCGTTATGGTCACAGGATGCTTCTAAACATTGGGTTTCCATTGAATCATCTGTATTGGGAAGGCACTCATTAGCAATATCCCTATCTGCTTCCTCTTTATTTGGGAACCATATGAGGTCCACACATCCTACAATAAGGGCAATCACTGAGTTATGGCACCACCTAGTTATTAAACATAGCCTGTATTCTACGGATTATGAGAAATCTAGTATTGCACTACTGATGGCTCTCATTCCAGATCTTGACATCTCTACTTGGATGGCTAATGGATTACTCCACATGTCCGATTTATGGGAAAATGACATCCTGATACCCTTCCAAACTCTGGACCAAATGTACAATATTCAGAAACATGACTTTTATAAATATCTACAAATTAGGCATGCACTGACATCCATACCCAAACCTCTCCCAACATCAGAATCCAAATTAAGCAAATGGTTAGCAAATAACTCATCCTCCAGAGGTAATATCTCCCAATGTTATAAATTTTTACTAAACTCCTTCCCAAATGACTTGCATATATACAAACAAAAGTGGGAACATGATCTTGAGGTCACTATATCTGAAGATCAATGGAACTCGGCCTTCTATGCTGTCTCATCGATCCACAGATGTACTAATCATATTGAAACAGCCAGAAAACTCTTGTATAGATGGTACCTCACCCCGGAGAAACTTCATAAATTTTACGAAGAATCAAAAGAGTGTTGGAGATGTAGTAATACAGGCACTATGTTGCACATCTGGTGGAAGTGTCCACATATCCTGGAAGTGTGGAGAAAAATGGGTCGTTTTCTGTCAAATATATGTGGATACCCAATTATCCTAGATGCCCCATTATGCTTGTTGGCAATTGGTGCCGACAAGTATGATCGCACTCACAGAGCAGTTATCCTACACACTATTATAGTGACTAGATTCAAAATAGCAAAATACTGGAAAACCAATAAAATCCCATCCTTGTCAGAAATTATTCAGGGAATAAACAACAACTGCTGGTTTGAATCTATGATCGCCTCTTCCTTAAATAAAAAAAGCTCATTTGACAACATGTGGGATGTTTGGACCTCCAGCCAGTATTGTAATGCGATACACTAGATTTATGGATATTCACACATACAAACCATATATTATTGTGCAAAAATACCATTGAGATTCCCTGATGTATTCCCTTACATATTGTTTTATTGTTCATAATGATTTATTGTACACAAAGCTATGATATTGTACTGATACCTTTGTTATGTTAAGTTATGTAAATTTATTTCTATTTATACTATGTTAAGTTTTGTAAGTAAGCTTAGTTCCTGCTTACTTGTATGTTCGATTTGAAAAACTCAATAAAAACAAATGTGATAAAAAAAAAAAAAAAAAAAAAGTCAGCCCAAAAAATTACAGCTCGCTCTGAAAAACAACAAACCCTCACCCCACTCAATCAACGGAAAAATAAAAAAAGTTATGGCTCTCAAAATATATGGCATCACAAAACGAATTTTATTTTTATTTTTTTTTTTTACGTTTTACAACGAAAAAACGAAATCAGTTTTGTAGCGCCGTAATCATAATGACTGAAATAAAGTTAACATGTCGTCGTTTTAACCACATGGTGAATGCTGTAAGAACGAAACCCAAAAAAACAATGGAGAAATCATTGTGGTTTTTTTATACCCCACAAAGAAATTGTATCCAGTTTCCCAGTACATTATATGGTACAATAAATGGTTCTGTGGAAAAACTGCAACTTGTCTTGCAAAAAACAAGCCCTCATATAGCTATATTGACATAAATATAAAAAAAATGTTATGGCTTTTTGAATGAGGCGAAAGTGAAAAATCGCGAAAATAGCTATGTAGGGAAGGTTGACCTCCAATCCTGAAAAAGACCTTTTGGAATTCTACTGCTTTGGAACTTCAAATATCTTTCAAGCTTTAACTGTGGTTTTCAATAAAGTTATATAATCTTACCATGCATCCTCGGTGGAGGACTGTTATTCATTATTGGAGGTTCTGCTTTTGGATGATGGAAAACAGTACATTGAGGCCCAGAAAAGTGCTTACTAAGCAAGACTTCTTGAAAGGGTGGACTATGGAAAGAAAGAATAGAAATAACATGTATTAAAATACAGTAAGGGAATAGGCTATACAACAAAAAACTGAAGAATACTAATTCAATGTCAACGATAATTCTTGTATTTTTTGTGGTGTAAAAAAGGCACAAAATTAGTATATTGTACTTTTTAGAATACGTTTTGCACTTTAAATTGGTAAAATTTAAAAAACATACAGTCAGTAAAGAATTACTAGACACAAAAACCAAGGAAGGGAAGGCCATAAAGTATAGAATGTCCACTCTAGTCTGGTCATAGCTGCGTATAAAATGACCATAAAACATTAGATAAATGGCATCCGAACCCGCCAATGTTGGCAGTCGGCCAACTATCCAATGTATATGGGGGTCTACTGACTCTTTCGATGGCAGATGTCGGGAGAAAGAAGAAAAGAAAAAAAAAAAAAAAAAAAAAAAAAATCGGGGCATGTTGGATTTCAACATACCCGATATAAACACTTGCGGTGTGCTCAAATGTAGAAAAGGACTATTCATGAAAAACACCTACCTGCTTTTAGATTGCTTTAGAATATTGGCATGATGGAGCTCTTGAGGGGTGTCCTGTGTAAAAAGAAATGCAACAGAAAACATTAAAACCCAAGAGGATTGCCAAAAATCTCTGAAATTTGAGAAGCTTGTAAAATATACACGAAGAAAAAAAAAAAAAAGGAGAGCACTTCCAGTACGAAATAAGCTCATATGTATATTTGTTTCTGACTTACCACCTCAAAAACATGAAGAAAAAATATATAAAATTGATACAAAATTTTCCCTTATACATAACCCTGCTAAGCTTTCAGCAAGCTGCAGAAAAATAGTTAGGCTGGATTCACACGAGCATGTTCGGTCCGTAAAGGAACTAACTACTGTCCCGTACTGAAAACATGATTACAGTACAGGACAGTTGTCCCGCAGCGAGGCAGGGACTCCTAGCATCGTACATAACTATGATGCTAGGAGCCCGGCTCCCTGCAGTGTGTTCGGTCCGGGTCTGGCGGCCGAAATATGTTCCGTCCTTTACAGACCGAACATGCTTGGGTGAATCCAGCCTTATGCTGAAATCTTGCAGACTCGAAGGTACCCCTTTCCTCTCAGCCTCCTCCATCTTCGGCTGGAGACCCACTGGTGCCACCAGTTGCGCTATCGGCTAAAGCCCTGGATCTAACTGAGAAGACTATGAAGGAACTCTAACCAGGACAGTTCCAGGACTCTAACCTTCAGATGGGTGATATATTTGAATCACATTTGGCAATTGTATTGCATTTGTTTTCTGTCAATTGACATTGAAAAGATATAAAGCACAATTTTCGACTTTTTGACATTTCTGTCTGAACTAGTGCTCATTTCCTTATACGCTATATCTAAAAAGGTTGAAAGCACCTTTTATTGCACTACCTCACCCACAGGTTAGTTCATTATTAAGGTCAGAAACTATATACCTGAACCAGCATGAAATCACTACTGAAATCGCAAGTTCTGTAAAAAGGGGCAGAGCTTAGCCCGAATGACTATAATGGACAGAGTTGTACAGTGCTGAAGGACCTGAAGCCAGGGAATCAGGACAAGAATGACACCTGATTAGTTTTAGCATATGTTCACACGGCGCTAAAAAAACAAAAACAAACACGACGTGTAAACGCGTCAAATACGCTAGCGCTCTTATGAAGCGCTATTTAAAATAATCTGATGCGCCTAGTGGGAGCTACAGTGGTGCGATCTATAAGGGGAGGGGAGAATTGGTGTGATCTACAAGGTACAAGGGGAGGTGGTAGTGCAAGCGGGTGCGATCTACAGCGGCGCAATATATAAGGGGGGGTTGTGGTGCGATCTGCAAGTGGGTGTCATCTACAGCGGTGCGATCTATAAGGGGGGGGGGGGATGTGGTGTGATCTACAAGGTACAAGGGGTGGTGCGATCTGGAAGGTGGTGCTATCTCCAGCAGGGCGTTATCTACAGCACCGTGTGGCTATGTACTAGGAGTCTCTGCTTCCCCACGGAACTGCAATTCCGTACCGTATCATTTTGATCAGTACAGAACAGCAGTTCCGTACGAGAGGTAGAGACAGAACGGAGAGGACCAGGCAGTGACAAGGCAGCCGGGGTGAAGCTTCCTCCTGCAGCACGGTGCAACAGCGCCACTAATGAATCGATTCTACGATTCTGTTAAAATACAGAATCGTGACAGTCCTTGAGGGCGAATTAATCAAATTAATTCAATTTAAAAAAAATAAAAAATTGCCCAGCCCTCAGTGGAAGGGCTTCAGCTTTTGTGGCATTAATTTTATAACCCGAAAAGATCACTATATTGGGTAGAGACAGATGCAAGTTCATCAAGAGAGCGAGAGGTCATCAGCAAACAGTGAAATCGGAAAGTGCTTATGCTTGACGAAGATGACATTAACATCTAGACTATCAAGAATGCGAGCAGCCAACAGTTTGATGCACAAGGCAAAAAAGAGAGGGTATAAAGGGTGTCAGGGATCATTAGGCTGTATATTGCTTGCAAAAACATTATTACTTTATATCAGTATATTCCACAAAGAACTTGAATGTAACAAAATGGAGCCTGTATCAGGAACACGCCTATGGAGACACCGCCCCTGGAATGCAAGAGGAGTGTACAGATGAACTAGCAGCTGAATAGAGCCAATGGGGCTTAAAGCACGCCCCACCTTCCTACAGATAACATTTTTTGTAACTCTTTGTTCAATAAAAAGTTAGTTGTCCTTCCTGCTTCACTGAGGGAGGATCTGTACCAACACTATTCTGCCTGGTATATTTCTTCCATGCATGCACTCCGTTTCCAATTTACAGAGGTGGCTATTCGGTGTGGAATAACAGGGAGAAGAAAGCTACCCTGATAATTGGCGCCCGAAACGTGGGGCTACCCTTGAGGGGATCTCAGAATCCGGACAACCGACAATCACAGGGTGAAGCAGATGACCCGGGACTGACCACTGAAGGAGCCTGATCACCTCCACAATAACACGGTAAGTCAGTTGATTTTATAAATCTTCGACTTATCTGTGTTAGTGGACGGTCTTGTGGTAGTCTGTAGAACCCTGGTCGATTGCCTGGATTAGCTCAGGCGACAGGAGCGACATCCCCGCTCTGTGGTCACGAACACGAAAAAAATTAGTCACGCCCAACTAACCATCCTCTGGGTAATTAGGGACTAGATAGACAATGTAACCTGTCTTATACAGGGGCACAATACATGTGCGATAAGTCGTGGGTAGCATTATAACCTGTCTTATACAGGTGCACACGGGGTGTGTATAAAACACTGATAAGTCGTGGGACAGGCGCAAGCGGGGTGTGTAACGCACTGATAAGTCGTGTGATAAGTCGTAGGTAATATGTTGGCCAGACCACGGTGAAACCGGTCACCAGAGATTTGCAGACCAAAAACTTATATAAATTACGTGAAGGATATAGAAGGTTAGAATGGATGGTTTACGGTCCATATTCAAATCATCAGGATCACCCGTACCCGGACGATCCTATTCGTATGATTTGGTGGTGAAGCGAGGGGGAAGGGAAACAGAAGAAATTGACGGCGGCTACAAGCCGGAGACTGGGCAAAATGTATTCGAGAGGATAAAGGGAAGTTAGAAGAAATAAGAAAGGCATTGTAGTATGTTATATGTATTAGAAACCACGGGACCAGCAACCGCCCTATAATGACGGCAGTCCCTCATGTTGGGTGTGTCCTCATTGTGGGCAGCAAAACCCCTCACAGTTGAGCAATGTGTTTCTTGTGGGAGAGGCTGCCCCCCACCCGCTGATGAGGTCACTCCCGGCCCAACCAAAAGCAGTATGAAATGATAGCCTTGTTAATTTTGGCATTTCCCTCAGTAAAGAGTTGACAGTAACACATGCTGCAGTGTTTTCTTCTATTCTAGATTCCGTCCCAGGGGTGCAGGACGCTGTGCACTGGCGAAAAGACACGTCATCATAATATAGAGATAGTGGCCGACAGATTGGACACTGTTACAGATTATGTGTTTGATGTTTTCAACGTAGATAATTCCTATACAATAGTGTGATGAATGATTGCAGATACGTACGTACGTACGTACGTACGTACGTACGTACGTACGTACGTTATCTTGAGTTGTTGTACAGATGTGTGACTCTTGGAGGTTCATTGTATGGGAGAATTTTTGCCGGCATTGAAATTGTTAAGATTGTGAGAACAGAAGTTGTGAGGAGTGAGTGTGTGATCCCCTCCTGTAGAATTTGATGTAACGTGTGTGATAGATTGTGACGGGGAGGGGGGCTGTGTGATGTGTGCACTGTGAAGTCTGAAAAGCAGTCTGGTATAAGCTTGTATATAGAGCATGGACTGATGAGACAGGGGATTACAATATTGCACTGATTTTAGATCTATATTGTATGCTCTTATTTTTAACAGCAGTAAAGTCTAAAATATTCTTAGTGTTTTGTGTATGGGGTTAAAATCAGTTTCTTTTTTTCTGGGTAAAGGAAAGTTTCTGATCTTTGCGCATGCACTGTTGTCCGCAACTACACCAAGCGAGGAAAATATTACAGACCGCTGGATTTGTCTGCAAAAAGATAAAAGTTACGCTGCATATTTATGTGTTATGATGTGATAAGATTTAATGTTGGAATGTTTTGATGTTAATTCAAATGACTTAAAATACAGATATTGTGAGACACGGGGTCTTGAAAATGAATCTGCCCCCACTGTTCCCTATTCTTGTATATAGTTTATTGTTTGCAGTAATTAATATTACCAGATACGTAATTTTCCGTTTTATTGAATAACTAATTACAATTGTATTTTTTTTGTTTTTGTTTTTTTTTACACGAGGCACGTGCTATAGTGCGGCCTAAATGTTGTTTTGGAAAATGTGAGATGTTTTACAGGTAAATGGTTGCAAGTCATTTTAAAGAGAAAATTTATTTTTGTCAGGAGAAAGTCATTTTTGTTCCAGGCTGTTGTGTATTACAGGGGGCCAAACTAGTGCCCCCCAGATAGAGTGCCTGTCCTTATTATGTTGACATGTAGTTTTGAACTCTGCTACATTACTTTCGCAGAGTCCAAAAAGGGGGGGGGAATGGTGAAGGGACTGATCAGGTACAATTTTGGTTTGTTTTGAATTAATGAATTTGGTTCCAGGAGATCTACAAAATGTGTAAGAGACCATCCCCCTCCAACAAATTTACACAAGAGGCCGAGGTCACTCACAGATGAGTCTTTACAGATTTAGTAGGGAAGGAGGTGAAAATTATCTGAACATTGTTAATTTTATGTAAAAATTTTAGTAATTTTTATATTAATCAAGTATTTACAGAACCTGATAAAAGTGAGATTCTCAAAGTGTTCTGGATTATCAGATGTGTGGAGAAGTGTATATTTGCTTTTATTTTTTAGAATGAAGACGCCACCCCTTTGAAATGTTCTATCTATATGTGACATGGGTTTCCAATGTAAAAATACTTCATCATATACAGTATGTACAACACAGGATACGAGGCACCAGGTAAAATTATCCAGAAACCACTATCACCTTCTTGTTCATCTCAAGGAGCAGAGCTGGAGGTGCTCGCTGAGGCTTGTAACCTGGCAGAAGGTAAGACGGCCGACATTTACACTGACTCTAGGTACGCTTTTGGCATCGCCCACAATTATGGGCCCATTGGTAGTAGGAACTTTATTGGATCATCGTGTAAGCCAATTGAGAGAGCAAAAGATCACAGTACTGACAAGAGTATGTGCAGCCAGGTGTCAGTAAATTGGCATGTCCCTGGATACAATAATGCCACCACTAGGTTTGTAGCAGCCTGCATGATGTGTGCACGACATGACATAGGTAAAACAGCAAAGGTACCTATGAAAAGTGCAGCCCGGCCAGATTACCCGTCCCAGCGACTGCAGAACATACAACTATCCGAGGTAGAAGTGTATAACAATGTGCTCGTATGTGTAGACCTGTTCTCAGGGTGGCCTGAAGCCCGGCCGGTATCTTCTCCACTGCAGACGTTGTGTGTAGTGACAGGGGAACAGTGCTTATCCCAAGCATTGAAGTGGTGTTTGTACAATGATAAGATGTCAGCAGTTCTCCATATGTTGTTCCAAAGTTAGTTTGTTTAATAACTATATTCAAAAAGTTTTATGTAAAGTTCTGCACCAGCCTTAGAATTGGACTATTGGAGGTGTCAGTATTATGTTTGTGTAAATGATAACTCCTTGGTGCAAGTAGATTCCCATTTGAAAATATTTTTGTTGTGAAAGGAATATTTTAGAGCAGAGAATTCTGTGCAGTGTATATGCGTATGTATAGATATATATGAAGTAGTAAAATGAGTTTGCATGTATCACTTCTAGTTATTGCTCCATGTGAACGTTTAATGTAATGATGTTATTTGTTAATGTTTTTCTTCAAATTAATTATCTGATTAAGATCAATTACTGATTATGTGATAAAAAGATTGTTCTCCACAGGAAGTGTCCAACTGGGAGCGGAAGGCGTGAGAACCAGATTCTGACAGAATGTGGACGGATAAAGGAAGGTAAACCGGTAGCACCCAAGGCACTCATGATGGCACTTGCATTGATGGTGTATGACCTCACATATGCCCCAAGACTGCAAGGATCAATGTGGTAAGATCTAATTGATATGTCCCAGGTATTAGAGCTGATGCTGGTAAATTCGGTTGGAGCGGTTTGATTTGCCTACAGAACAGTCCTGGTAGACCGGTGCCAACCTTATCATACCCGCCTCCCACGAAGAGAACAGACCTTGAGAGGCCGTCCCAGGTAAAACGAACAAGAGTAAGGGGGAGAAAAATTGGTTTGAGACACTTGTCAGATAAACATGTGGAATCCGTGTATATTTCTGTGAATAGGAGATGTTCCAGGTAATCAGCTGAGAATAAGGAATAAATCCTGCTGAAAAGTGTAACACCAAGTGCAAATACAATGTACCCAGTAATTACACATCTTCTAGGTTCCCTGTCCAGTGGAACAGAGAAGTTTTTCTTACATAAAAGGTGTTTAATGTGGTTTAAGGGCCTGACATTATTATTGTATGTACTTAGAACAACGTTTATATTCGGATGATATCACCAGATTAGTATTTATTTTAACGATTGACAAGGGTTGGGTCCCCGGCAAGTGCCAGTAAACATGAACTAGAAGACTTTTAATATGATTAACTCCATCACTGAGATGCGGCAGGCGCAGCCGGAGCCAATACAATGCGCTTGTCATGAACTGACGGCAGTGTCACAATTCTAAGCAGCCGCCCAGACAAGTAACTTGCCAGAGGAAGAGGACAGATGCAGAGGGTTTGTGGTAGTCAAAATAAAACTCCACTACTCCGTCTACGTGGGAACTCACCCCAGGCTCACAGCATGAGGTGCTATGTACAGCCCGGTAACGTATACTAAAAGAGACGGTGTCTGAAAGATGAGAAGGACCAAACCAAGTCCCGATGACATCAGCAAAGTGAAGTAAAGACCAAAGACCTGAGTGAAACCGTCAGCAGTATCAAGTGTTTTAATAAGTGACCAGGAGGAGGAAAATCATAAATCCCCCACTGGACACCACTGTACAGTCTGGCTCCACAATTGTGTGGGTTACCCTGAAGGCAACAGTCAGCGAAGAGCAGAAGACAGAAGACGATGATGTACAGGACTTGCAATGAACTGATGGGACCCAAAACCTGAGGGTGATAGAATGAGATTGGTGATAGCATTATATTATTAATTGAGGCCCTATTGTTTATATTGTCTGAGGTTTATAATTATAATGTGTGTAAATATGCCACGGTGCTGCAAATTACGATCTGAGGAGTTTTATGTGGAGGTGTGAGGTGAAGGTCACTGGTTGTTGTCACTCATATGTAAGAAGTACATGGCAGCAATGACAGCCCGGAGGTTATGTTACCCGGGTGTCTTTAGGTTTGGGGAAGATGCTGCCCACGACCTGTTATATCTGCAGGGGTAAAAGTCCCATTAAGACAGTAAGTGACAGTGCGATAATTATTACCGTTAATAAAAATGTAGACTGGATTAATTATATATATTGCAACCAGCAGCGGTTTGTAAATTATACCCAAGATACTTTACAAGGGTTAGCCGACCAACTAGGGCCCACCTCAACTGTGCCCACTATGTTTACACAAATAGACGAGGTGACACCGACAGCAGTTCCGTACGAGAGGCAGAGACACAACGGAGAGGACCAGGCAGCGACAAGGCAGCCGGGGCGAAGCTTCCTCCTGCAGAACGGTGCAACAGCGCCACTAATGAATCGATTCTACGATTCTGTTAAAATACAGAATCGTGAGTCCTTGAGGGCGAATGAATCAAATTAATTCAATTTAAAAAAAAAAAAAAAAAAAAAAAAAAAAAAATTGCTCAGCCCTCAGTGGAAGGGCTTCAGCTTTTGTGGCATTAATTTTATAACCCGAAAAGATCACTATATTGGGTAGAGACAGATGCAAGTTCATCAAGAGAGCGAGAGGTCATCAGCAAACAGTGAAATCGGAAAGTGCTTATGCTTGACGAAGATGACATTAACATCTAGACTAATGCGAGCAGCCAACAGTTTGATGCACAAGGCAAAAAAGAGAGGGTATAAAGGGTGTCAGGGATCATTAGCCTGTATATTGCTTGCAAAAACATTATTACTTTATATCAGTATATTCCACAAAGAACTTGAATGTAACAAAATGGAGCCTGCATCAGGAACACGCCTATGGAGACACCGCCCCTGGAATGCAAGAGGAGTGTACAGATGAACTTGCAGCTGAATAGAGCCAATGGGGCTTAAGCACGCCCCACCTTCTTACAGAGAAATTTTTTTGTAACCCTTTGTAACTTAAAACAACCAAATGCCTTTTATATTTTGAGGCTAAGCAGAAGAGCAGGTCTGTTATTTCTATTTGCAACATCCACAAGGTCAAACTGCCAAGCGGGTGTGGTCTCTGATAAAGATAAAGCCCATCTGGTCATTTTTGTTTAGCTGGGGGAAGGAGCATAGATATTATTTTAACCACTAATTATGATAGGGAGGGAGGAGAGTAGGGAATAGGGTTCTGAATACTACTCCCTAAAAACACCAATTTTGTTGGGGTCGTAAATCAAACGACCTGCGCCATCATTAATGGAGTGGATGAAAGGGTGTTCGCTTTGATCTCGCTGCTTAGATATCAGCGAGTGTGCTTTTTCACCTTTCTAATAGGTGCAGAACAGCATTTTTCCTAGCTTGTAATGCTAAGGCTATAAAAGTGGCCTTTCACGACACCCTTGTGGGCTTCCTACACGGTCGAGGGAGTAGTCAGAGTTTATAGCGTTTAAAATATTCAGTCAGAAAAAGTCTGTTGAGATCTCTTCAATTATTGGACCGTGATCGAACCAGGTAATATGACCGATGTCGGCTAAACGAAAGACCCTCAAGGGCCCGGAGTAAAAATAAATAGTTTATTCTTATATATACGCCAGTAAAAAATTAAGAAAAAGGTTCTTCTCTCTCCATTAACTACAAAAGACAAATTGTTGGAGTGTTTTCTGAAAGCATAAAGAAAGCTTGGTAACCGATCTGGGCAAAGGCCTAGTGGAGTCAGATAGCCCATCCCATTAATCTGGGAAATCAGATAAATACCACTAATCCTGACATCCTAGACTCTAGGCAATGGAAAATCATTTTGATTAGTGTTAGAAGTAACATTGCATAGTGTGAGAGTTTCCCTGGTAGATAGAACTGTGAATAGCAAAGCGACCATTCGTATCTGCATCCACATTGGATACACCAAGCGTACAATGACTTGCCACTAGTATGGCCACACCTGCTTTTTTGCCATCAGATGTGGAAGAGAAGGATGTGGGAAAATGGTGACTAGCAAATTTAAAAGAGCAGGAAGAATGAAAAAAAGAATGGTCAGCTTTAAGGCGGACAAGTTCCCTCAGTTAGGTAAAGTATTTTTGTTGAGTCCCTTGACATAACACAAGTGCAACTAATGAGAAGCAATGCAAGTGGGTCGGAGTAAACTCATTAAGCTCCAGGGAGGCCGAGAAAAAAGGATGATGCCAGGATGCTCCAAGGAATCCTATTGGTCTATGAGGGAAGAGCGGGGATAGAACTAAAAGAAAGACAAGAATACAGAACGCTTAACGCCAATAACCATAGCAAAAGGACTATGCATGGTAGGAGAAGTTGGATGTTAATAGCTAAATAAATGAGTAATCCCATAGCGAGGGATGGAAACACAGGGGTTACACTTCCTCAAAGGCGAGAAATGTTAGGAGAGAAATAATTTAAAACAAAAAAGGGAAGTGAAGAGGAAGTACGTTTCGGTATTCTCCGGTAAGTCTGGTTAGAAGCCATACCAGGAATGTAGGCTAAAACTCTATACACACAGAAAAGAAAGAAAAAAAACAAAAAAAAAAAAAAAAAAAACGTAAAAAAAAAAAAAAAACACCAACAGCTGAGGATTGATAGATATTATAAATAAATACACTACCGTTCAAAAGTTTGGGGTCGCCCAGACAATTTTGGGTTTTCCATGAAAACTCACACTTATATTTATCAAATGAGTTGCAAGATGACTAGAAAATATAGTCAAGACATTGACAAGGTTAGAAATAATGATTTTTATTTGAAATAATAATTTTCTCCTTCAAACTTTGCTTTCGTCAAAGAATGCTCCATTTGCAGCAATTACAGAATTGCAGACCTTTGGCATTCTAGCTGTTAATTTGCTGAGGTAAATCGGGAGAAATTTCACCCCATGCTTCCAGAAGCCCCTCCCACAAGTTGGATTGGCTTGATGGGCACTTCTTGCGTACCATACGGTCAAGCTGCTCCCACAACAGCTCTATGGGGTTGAGTTCTGGTGACTGCGCTGGTCACTCCATTACAGATAAAATACCAGCTGCCTGGTATCAAGCACTCTTCCAGCATCTTTTCAGTTGTTCTGCGTCTCACAAATGTTCTTCTGTGTGATCCAAACACCTCAAACTTCGATTCGTCTGTCCATAACACTTTTTTCCAATCTTCCTCTGTCCAATGTCTGTGTGCTTTTGCCCATATTAATCTTTTCCTGTCAGTCTCAGATATGGGGTTTTCTTTGCCACTCTGCCCTGAAGGCCAGCTTCCCGGAGTCGCCTCTTCACTGTAGACGTTGACACTGGCGTTTTGCGGGTACTATTTAATGAAGCTGCCAGTTGAGGACCTGTGAGGCGTCTATTTCTCAAACTAGAAACTAACGTACTTGTCTTGTTGCTCAGTTGTGCAGCAGGGCCTCCCACTTCTCTTTCTACTCTGGTTAGAGCCTGTTTGTGCTGTCCTCTGAAGGGAGTAGTACACACCTTTGTAGGAAATCTTCAGTTTCTTGGCAATTTCTCGCATGGAATAGCCTTCATTTCTAAGAACAAGAATAGACTGTCGAGTTTCACATGAAAGCTCTCTTTTTCTAACCATTTGGAGAGTTTAATCGAACCCACAAATGTAATGCTCCAGATTCTCAACTAGCTCAAAGGAAGGTCAGCTTTATAGCTCCTCTAAACAGCAAAACTGTTTACAGCGGTGCTAACATAATTGCACAAGGGTTTTCAAATCATCCATTAGCCTTTTAACACAGTTAGCAAACACAATGTACCATTAGAACACTGGAGTGATGGTTGCTGGAAATGGGTCTCTATACACCTATGTAGATATTGCATTAAAAACCAGACGTTTGCAGCTAGAATAGTCATTTACCACATTAGCAATGTATAGAGTGTATTTCTGATTAATTTAATGTTATCTTCATTGAAAAAAAACTGTGCTTTGCTTTCAAAAATAAGGAAATTTCTAAGTGACCCTAAACCTTTGAACGGCAGTGTATGTATATATATATATATATACACATATATATACACATATATATACATACACACACGCATATTTGGAGGAGTTGTTGCGCTAACCCGAAGGGCTTTGATAGGCAGCGGGAGCAGATTTGCTCTTGTACGCACAAGCTGGAAGTCAGTCAACATGCACAGAACACAGCCAAATGTAAAAAAAACAAAAAACAATCCGGCAGCTTGTATGGAGTGATCTGAAGGATATTGCAAAAGCCTGGGAGGTCTTCAGGGAACCCGAGTACAGCCACTCATGATCGTTGATCTTATTGTTCTTCAAAAGCTCGAAGAACAGGACAAGAGGTTTGGTATAGGTGGAGTTGGGAACCCACAAGCTCTATGGAGCGCATATTACGTGCTTACGCCATCAGATGACGTCTTTGAGGTTTGTAGGCCTAATGAGCTCGGTTCATCTTTACTGATGCGTATTAGAAGTCCCCAGGACTTTGGTAGTGATAAATTCCAACACTGGTTTTAGGTTTTCCACCCCTTGGGCTTCAGGAAGGGTGTGCACCGATATTGCTGTGACTGCCTCTATTAATGTCCTTTAAATAGCGCTAGAGATCCCTTAACTCAGTGGTCTGGATATAGATTACTTCTCTAGTTTGGGATGCCCTGACTGACTTCCAAGACTTCACTTCGACAAGTGTGACATACCTCTGCAATAAGAGTTTTAACGTTTTTTAAGTTGGCAAGGAAAAAGCCTTGGAGTAGCAGAAGGATCAGGCCTCTTCCCAGGGAAGGTAAGTTGATTGAGACCGACCTGGCCTCTGTTCTATAGCCACAGGACCAGGCTCATCAGATGGGGAGGACACCCTGGACTGCCTGCCCAGAGTAGAGCCATGTTTGGGGATTCTAGAGAAGCAGGAACTGTGATATGCAGGGGAGCTGGTTGCACGCCTCAAGGAGCAGCTGAGTGTGTCGTCTGCCTCTCTTGTGGCCACCATCTTGGATGTATCCCAGCGGTACAGAGCACTCGCTGGAGATAGTTGTCCCTGACAGGGAGAGGGTGTAGCAAGAGTTTTTATGGGGTTTTTACCCCAGAGTAGCTGCTGTGGCTGGGTGTTCCACATCTAATGGAGCTACAGTGGAACGCAGCTCAGCTTGCCTCTGACCTGTCCAGCTCCATCAATTTCCAGATTTACCCCCCACCATTTTAGGGTACATATAATGTATTGAATAACATTTTTTTGGGGGGGGGGGGGAATGGAAAAACTTTATTTTGTGGGTCGATACAATTTCGGCAATAACAAATTTATCCAGTTTTATTTTTTACAACCATTTTTGCACAATAAGAACAGTTTTTTTTCCATAAACTCATTTGTTTTTGTGTCGCACCATTCCAAGAACCACAACATTTTAATTTTTCTGTCGATAAAGCTTTAAGGCTGTCAGTTTATCGCAGGATGAGTTGAAGCTTTCATTGGTAACATTTTGGCTAAAATGCTCATGATATTGTAATTCAGCAGTGCTACTGTTCAATAGTGTGCAATGTAAAATAATTATGTCCTGATTCCACCAGAAGAGTTCAGGGCACTATTCAGTGGGTGTATTTACACCCGCTAAAGTACAATACCTTGAGAATGGTCTTTATTAAAGGGTTCTGTATGCTGACAGATTCCTCTTAAAATAGCACTTGCATCATAGCTAAAATTTAGTTAAAGGGAACCGGTCACCAGCATTTCACCTATTGAACTTTACTTATCCCTCACTGGCCGCTGCTATCAAAAGTTCATTGCCGTTATCCCCTCTCCTAAACTCCTCCTCAGACTGTAAATAATATTCTGCAAACATTTTGCACCTTTTATCGTAATAATCTGGCGTCCCGTTGTGCGCACACACCAGAAGTGGACATCAATGCACAAGCGCGGGATTGTGTGTGTGCTGGGGAAAAACGAGCTGTCAATCAAAAGTAAGGAGGCGGGGTAAACTCTGAAAGACTTGAGCAATGAAGATATGACTTATGCTCATTAGCATACATTGCAGGAACACTAAAAAACCGAATACTAAAGCTACAGAGCCGACTAAGACGACAATTACAGGTTATATAGAAAGGATTTTTCACCCACTACCACCTGGTATTGCTGGTTTAATAGGTGAAATGCTGGTGACCGGTTCCCTTTAAGAAAAAAATAGCATTATCCGCAAGAAAAATAATAACATATTCAAACATTATAATAATTTAATAATTTTTACACCCCTACGGGTTCATTGAGAGTGTAATTACTAATATAATATTTAAAGTGGCTTTAAAAGCAGAACTTCACCATCAGATTATCATATAATCTCAACAGATAATGGGATAATGGCTAAATTGTAATCTGATTTGTGTGTTCGATCTAAAACAGCCAGTTTAAATATTTCAGACGTATGAGCACCTGGTCTTGCCACTCTGCTGGACTTCTGCTTTCTTCCATTTCAGTGTGGGTTCTAACCACCTTCTCATTTGTTTCTGGCAGAGAAATGCATGTGTCCTCATTGTCTGAACTAGCTGCAATAACAAAAACAAAAAAAAATCATGCTTGTTACATTGATAGGAAAGAGCAGCCTAATCAATGGGCATAAAATGCAAGCAGTCTTGTGAGAAAAAGATGACAACATATATACTCTCAAATAGAATCAAATGTCACAAGTTTACATTTATATTATTTTAGGATGGGTATAAAACACACAGATCTGTTCAGTAAAAGTCTATATATTTACCACTCTGTCAAGTCCAGAAAACATTCAGAAGTGCAGGCCTTCAGTGGAAAGTTGTATGAAAATAAGAAAAAATTACGCCTCCAACAAAGATTTTGTCATATTGGATGGGAAAAATAGCACTCAATGCAGCGCTATTTTTCCTGACAAACATGTGGACACCACGCTGTAAAGTGACAGACTCCACTATAAAAGTCAATGTGATGAGCCGGGCACCAGTGGTAGCCGTCGTATGATAGATCTGGAAGTGTTGTGGCTAACAGAAGCCACTTCGCAAGTCTGAACATAGCCTAACACAATGAAAGGAAATTGGACAAGATTTTGCAGTCACATTCCAAAATGTTAACGACCCGCTGGCAAGAGGAAAAGTGAGACACATAGTATAAGGCGGAATTCACACGACAGGGTTTCCCGTCCGGGTGCCGGCCGTTCATAAATCGGCCGACACCCGGCTGCATTAGGAACAATAGACCCCTAATGGGGCTATTCACACGACCGATTTTTTGACGGCCGGGAAAACCGGCTGTCAAAAAATGGGACATGCCCTATTTTCGGCCGGGTACCCGGCCCCCATAGAAGTCTATGGGGCCGGGTAATACACGGCAATCACCGGAATGTGTCCCGAGTGATGGCCGGGTCTACCGTCGCTTGCGCACTCTCTCTCCTCCTCCTAGTGCAGAGTGCATGTGAGGAGGAGGAGGGTCTTTTTTTGCTCCCTGTAGGAGTCGGAATCCCCGGCTGGGAATTTGGGATTCCGCTACAGGAGAAGTGCGTGACTACACTGTCCATATATGGACACAGCGAAGTCACTCACTTCTGCAGCGGAATCCCCGACTCTATGGCCGGGGATGCCACTACAGGAGAAGTGAGTGACTACACTGTCCATATATGGACACAGTGACGTCGCTCACTTCTGAAGTGGAATTCCCGACCTGTGGCAGGGAATTCCTCTCCAGGAGAAGTCAGTGACTACACTGTCCATATATGGACATTGAAGTCAGTGACTTCTCCTGGAAAGAAGGGGGGGGTGGCAGCACCTGCAGGGGGCAGGGTGGCATCGCCTACGACTTGGTGGCATCACCTACAGGGAGCAGGGTGGCATTACCTACAGGGGACAGGGTGGCATTACCTACCAGGGGGGCTGTGACATTATCTACAAAGGGCTGTGTGTGGCAACAAATTTAAATGAAATTCATCCGATTTTAAAACGGACAGGGAAAAAAAACGGATGCAAATCGGGTCCAAATCGGCCAGTAAAAACAGCAAGACGGCCCGGAAAAGATGCAAACCGGCCGGGAAAAATCGGCCAAAAACGGACGATTTTCCCGGCCGACACTCGGACCCTGTCGTGTGAATGAGGCCTTAAGGGTATAGTCACGTGGCAGAGAGAGAGACCAAACAGAAAGAACACAGCACACCTCACAGTACTGTAGATCAGGCCATGTGCACGTTACCCAAAAAGAGGATGAATCAACTCCTTATCTTCAATAAAGAACTTGTAGGATAAGTAACAGAATCAGGACTTCAAAGTAAAATGGAGAGAATTTGGTTTATAATCACTAAAAATTAAACACGTTTCGCTTCACATCTGAACCTTATTTGCTTGAGAAAGGTTCAGATGTGAACCAAAACATCTCTCGCTTTTACCAACTTCTCTCCATTTACCTTTAGGTCCTGGTGCAGTCTGCACTTATAATGTGGTGACAGAGTCTGTTTAAGTGTCCTATCTCCTACATAAGGAGATGGGCGCTATAATGTAGGTGACAGCAGTGCTTTTTATTTAGAAAAACTATTTTTACCACTTTGAGCGATTTTTAGCTTTATACAAATTAGCTTCTTAATGCCCAAGTGGGCGTGTTTTTACTTTAGACCAAGTGGGCGTCGTACAGAGGAGTGTATGACGCTGACCAGTGTCAAAAACTTCTCTCAATTCATTTACACAGCACATAGCGATATAGTTATATCTCTATGTGCAGCCACATACACAAAAGACGAACGTTACTGCAGTGTCCTGACAGTGAATATACATCACTACCAGCCAGGACGTGATGTGTATTTAGAATCCTGACACTTCTGAATATTTTCTGAGATTTCCAGCAAGGCAAACGTAACCTCGTTTTAAATGACAGTTTACAGCATAATCTCGCGAGATAACGTTTGCCTTGCTGGAAATCTAACAGAAAAGATTCAGCAGTGTCAGGATTCTGAATAAACATCACGTCCTGGCTGGAGGTAATGTATATTCATTGTCAGGACACTGCAGTAACGTTATAGTGTGTTTATGTGGCTGTATATAGCGATATAGCTATATCGCTAGTGAAGTGTAAATGAATGGAGAGAAGTGCATGACGCTGATTGGTCAGCATCATACACTCCTCTGTACAACGCCCACTTGGTCATTAAGAAACTAATTAGCATAAAGCTAAAAATCACTCCTAACGTGGTAAAAATAGATCGTTTTTCTAAATAAAAAGCACTGCTGTCACCTACATTATAGCGCCCATCTCCTTATGTAGGAGATAGGGCACTTATAATGTGTCGACAGAGCCTCTTTAAGCTACAAAATAGATATAAATATATAAAACGCGCGCGCGTGTGTGTGTGTGTGTGTGGTGCATATCCTTATGCTAACTGATAGCAAAACATTACGAACGTGAAAGTCATACACACACTTGCCATCAAAAAGCAAAATTAAAAAAAATTGACAGAAGACATTAAAGCTATAATGAAGTGATTAGAGACCCCCTTGTAGAGGACTTCTGGGAGTTGTTAAAGATAGAGTTTCCTTCAATATGGGGCTTAAAGAGGCTCTGTCACCAGATTTTGCAACCCCTATCTCCTATTGCAGCAGATCGGCGCTGCAATGTAGCTTACAGTTTATTTTTAAAAAACGAGCATTTTTGGCCAGGTTATGACCATTTTTGTATTTATGTAAATGAGGCTTGCAAAAGGCCAACTGGGCGTGTATTGTGTTCGTTACATCTGGGCGTGTTTACTTCTTTTACTAGCTGGGCGTTCTGACGAGAAGTATCATCCACTTCTCTTCAGAACGCCCAGCTTCTGGCAGTGCAGACACACAGCGTGTTCGAGAGATCACGCTGTGTCGTCACTCACTTCCTGCCCCAGGTCCTGCATCGTGTCGGACGAGCGAGGACACATCGGCACCAGAGGCTACATTTGTTTCTCCAGCAGCATCGGCGTTTGCAGGTAAGTCGATGTAGCTACTTACCTGCAAACGCTGATGCTGCTGCAGAATCAACTGTAGCCTCTGGTGCCGATGTGGCCGACACGATGCAGGACCTGGGGCAGGAAGTGAGTGACGTCACAGCGTGATCTCTCGAGAACACGCTGTGTGTCTGCACTGCCAGAAGCTGGGTGTTAACGAACAGAAGTGGATGATGCCGATTCGTCACTCCCATTCCTAACGCCCAGCTAGTAAAAGAAGTAAAAACGCCCCGATGTACGCACACAATACACGCCCAGTTGTACTTTTGCAAGCCTCATTTGCATAAATACAAAAATGGTCATAACTTGGCCAAAAATGCTCGTTTTTTAAAAATAAAAACGTTACTGTAATCTACATTGCAGCGCCTATCTGCTGCAATAGCAGATAGGGGTTGCAAAATCTGGTGACAGAGCCTCTTTAAGGTCAGTTAAAATAACCTAAAAAATCTGATCATTCAGCTTCTGTAGATTAATGGAATTTTACTACATAGGAAAACTGTACTGGAGATACCGGTAATTATTACTGTACTTATCTAGCATTTAAACAATACAAACAATCTATATAAAAAAAGTAAATGAACAAGAGAGAAGTCTAAATCAAATCAATATTTGGTGTGACCACACTGCCTTCAAAACAGCATCAATTCTTCTAGGTACACTTGCAGAAAGTCATGGATTTTGTAGGATTATAGTCAGGTGTATGATTAACCAACTATACCAAACAGGCGATAATGATAATTTTTATATGTAGATTGAAACGGTCATTAACTGTAACAGAATCAGTTGTGTAGGAGGCTTAAAACTGGGTGAGGAACAGACAAACTGTTCTACAAAGGCGAGGTTGTGGAAGAAGGTTTATGTATCAGATCCACCATGGCAAGACTGAGAACAGCAACACCACACAAGGTATATGACCTAGCAGGCATTTACTACAGGCAGACCTGGGGGCCTTTATTAGACAGAAACTCGGCGATCTGATCGCCAGGTGTCAGTGGGAGAGTGAGTTCCCTCCCTCACTCTCCTCAAAACAACCCCGATGCGGCGCTCGCTATTGAGCGCCGCATTGGTGAGATCGATACTTATATCGATCTCACCCGTTCGAGCAGGGATCCCCCAGCCCTCAGCTTCCTCTGGCTCCCTGCTCTGTTTATTCTGATGCAGCGCCGTGAAAAGGCGTATGCATCAGAATAAAGCCCATTAGTGGCCGCCGTGAAAAGGCATATTGCCGGTCACTAACGGGTTAATGCCCAACTGGGTGTTTTTTAACTTTTGACCAAGTGGGCGTTGTAAAGAGAAGTGTATGACGCTGACCAATTAGCATCATACACTCCTCTCCATTCATGTCCATTTGTACTCAGCACAGCATGATCTCGCTGTGCTGTCACATAGACCCACATTAAAGAGGCTCTGTCACCAGATTTTGCAACCCCTATCTGCTATTGCAGCAGATAGGCGCTGCAATGTAGATTACAGTAACGTTTTTATTTTTAAAAAACGAGCATTTTTGGCCAAGTTATGACGATTTTTGTAATTATGCAAATGAGGCTTGCAAAAGTCCAAGTGGGTGTGTTTAAAAGTAAAAGTCCAAGTGGGCGTGTATTAGGTGCGTACATCGGGGCGTTTTTAATACTTTTACTAGCTGGGCGCTGTGAAGAGAAGTAACATCCTCTTCTCTTCAGAACGCCCAGCTTCTGACAGTGCAGATCTGTGACGTCACTCACAGGTCCTGCATCGTGACGGCCACATCGGCAGCAGAGGCTACAGTTGATTCTGCAGCAGCATCAGCGTTTGCAGGTAAGATCGACTTACCTGCAAACGCTGATGCTGCTGCAGAATCAACTGTAGCCTCTGGTGCCGATGTGGCCGTCACGATGCAGGACCTGTGAGTGACGTCACAGATCTGCACTGTCACAAGCTGGGCGTTCTGAAGAGAAGAGGATGTTACTTCTCATCAGAGCGCCCAGCTAGTGAAAGTATTAAAAACGCCCCGATGTACGCACATAATACACGCCCACTTGGACTTTTACTTTTAAACACACCCACTTGGACTTTTGCAAGCCTCATTTGCATAACTACAAAAATGGTCATAACTTGGCCAAAAATGCTCGTTTTTTTTAAATAAAAACGTTACTGTAATCTACATTGCAGCGCCTATCTGCTGCAATAGCAGATAGGGGTTGCAAAATCTGGTGACAGAGCCTCTTTAACTTTACTGAAGTGTCTTGAGAGTGAATAGACATCACCTCCAGCCAGGACGCGATGTCTATTCACACTCCCGACACTTCGGTATAGTTTGTGTAGGACGTAATCGCTGCACAGCGAGATCACGCTGTAAATGACAGCATGCTGCTAATTGAGAACTAGCTCCTTAAAAAAAGCCCAGTTCGACATTAAGTAATTAGCATAAATCTAAAATTGCTCACAACTTGCTCAAAAATGAAACATTTTTCAAAATAAAAACCACTTATCTACATTACAGCGCCGATCAGATTATGTAGGAGATAGGGCACTTATAATATGGTGACAGAGCCTCTTTAATCTTGCTTAATAATAATGATTAATCTCTACAAGCAAAAATACTAAACTAAAATGTGCAATGATCAGCGGAGAATATATTAACTGAAAAAATTTTCTTACCATCGAAGAAATCATTTATAGAATCTGTGCTACTTTTAGGGATGTATTCTATCCTTTTGATGCCGGTTTTACTGGAAAGAAAAAAATAATCAGTAGAATGAAGAACTAATTGCAATATACATTAGGAATTGTTCACAAATGTACAATCTAAAATATATCTTCTTCCCATCTAATTATAGTTATGCTGCAAGTAGAACGTAACATTACATTCATTACAGATAGTAAACTTCCCACCACATGAGGGGATAAGTCACTAAGATTTAGGAACATAAAGGAGATAGAATTGAAAGCGATTAGGACACCCTAAAAGCATGCAAAAATAAATTTACATGATAAAACCCTAAAAAGGGGTTTTCCACCATTAAAGAGGTAGTCTCTTGAAGCCAAATCCTTTATGGTCCGGTCACCCATCAGCTGTTATCACTAGGGGAAGCTGTGGCCAGCCATACATTTACAGGATTACATGGTGGCCATTCAAATGTATACAAATAATAAATGGGCAGCCCGGGTCCTATGGAAAGGGGTTGTCTTTGTGAGATAATTCTTAGAGGTTATCAATAGGAATGATCGAGGGGTCCAACCGCTGGGACCTTTATCATTTGCTACAACAGAGGGGATGCGTTGCAGATTTGATGGCCCAGTAGGTTGAAAAGAGGTCAAATGAATAATGGCATTCAGAAGTTATGTCACTACCCTTAGGGCCCATGCACACGACCATATTTTTCATCAGTAACTACGGACCCATTCATTTCTATTGGCCACGGACACCTTTCAGTATTTTTAAAATGATAGAACCCGTCCTATTCTTGTCAGTAATTACGGCAAGGACTCTCCCATAGAGGTCTATGGGAGCTTCAGTAAATACAGACGGCTACGGATGTGCATCCGTATACCGTCCGTATTTATGGAAGCGTTGCTATGCAACATGCTGGTGACATAATTTGCATCATTCCTCTTTTTACGGATCCGTATATACGGATGGAATACGGATACAATACAGACCATATTTACGGACACCCTTCCGTACATACGGATGCCTACGGATCCGTATTTACGGGCAGTATTTCGGGATAGATGAAAATACGGTCGTGTGCATTGGGCCTTACACCACTGAAGTTCCGCTAGCTCAGGTGGATCCTTTCATTAAAGGGAATGTATTATCAGAAAATGACATTTAAACCATATTTTTAGGTCAAAATTCTTTGTTTGTTTTCTCCCCTTCTCATGTTACTATTTGTACACAAAAAAAAATAATATTGGAGTTTTAGGCTATGTTCACACAGAGTTTTTTGCAGGAGGAATATCTGCCTCAAAATTCGATTTGGAAGTTTGAGGCAGATTTTCCTCTCCTTGCACGCCGATTTTCGCCCGCGGCCATTGAGCACCGCGGGCATAAAACACAGCGAAATACGCTTTCTCTGCCTCCCATTGAAGTCAATGGGAGGTCAGAGGCGTAAACGCCCGAAGATAGGGCATGTCGCTTCTTTTTCCCGCGAGGCAGTTTTACTGCTCGCTGGAAAAAGACGCCAACGCCTCCCATTGAGATCAATGGGAGGCATTTTCGGCCCGTTTTTGACTAATTTTTTGGCACCGTTTGCGCGTCAAA
The DNA here is from genome assembly GCF_050947455.1 of Rhinoderma darwinii. NCBI lineage: Eukaryota > Metazoa > Chordata > Amphibia > Anura > Rhinodermatidae > Rhinoderma > Rhinoderma darwinii. The sequence goes on along the minus strand of NC_134691.1, from coordinate 272,495,611 downwards.
AAACTCGCAAAAAAAAAATAAAAAAAATCAGTGCGAACATAGCCTTAACTCCACTAGAGACAAACTTTTCCATTAGGTAGCTCAGTTTTCACGTGTGCTGTGCAGGCTAGGGGTGCGTTATCAGAATGACAGATCTATCCTACTAGCGAAGGCTCTATTCACACCATGCCCAGACTATACGGTTAAAGCCTACTTTTTTAAACATATACAGTACAAAAAGTGATGAGTTTTTGTATGCGCTCAGGGTCTGTTTAATACTACTAGGGTATTCTATTTAAATCCATTAAAAAATATAAATCGTGTGCGAAAAGGACACAGATGCTCTCAGACTTTTTTACGCCAACATCCTGTAATGCTTAGACTTTAACCCCTTAACGCAACTGTACGTCATGGTTTGCCCTGCATTAACCCCTTAACGCTCCAGGACATACTATTATGTCATGGTAAGTGCATCGTTCGCGCTCCATGACATAATAGTATGTCATGGAGTAAACACGGCGCCGTTCGCGCGGGGCGCGTTCATGAGCTGTGATAGCTGCTGTTTCCGACAGCAGACTATCACTGCTTAATGTGCCGGGACCGATCGCGGAGCTCCCCCGCCGATTAACCCCTCAAAAGCCGCGTTCACTAGCGATCGCGGCTTCTTAGGGGTTAATCCGCCATCGCTGGCCTGCTACACGATAGCGGCCGGCGATGGTGACTATGGCAACCGGACACCAAACAATGGCGTCCGGCTATGCCATAGACGGAAGCCTAGTGGGTCCTGACAACGTCAGGACCCACTATGCTTGCTGTCAGTGAGTAGCTGACAGTTCTAATACACTGCACTACGCATGTAGTGCAGTGTATTAGAATAGCGATCAGAGTCTCCTGCCCTCAAGTCTCCTAGTGGGACAAAGTAATAAAGTTAAAAAAAAGTTGTGTAAAAATAAAATAAAAGTTTTAAAAGTATTAAAAGTAAAAGTCCCACTTTTTACCTTAGAAGTCATTTATTATTAATAAAAATATATAAAACAAATAAACTATACATAATTGGTATCGACGCATCCGTAACGGCCTGAACTACAAAATTATTTTGTTATTTATCCCGCACGGTGAACGCCGTAAAAAAAAATAATAATAAACTGTACCACAACAACAATTGTTTGGTCACTTCACCTCCCAAAAAAATTCAATAAAACGAGATCAAAAAGTTGCATGTACCTAAAAATGGTACTGATCGAAACTACAGTTCGTTACGCAAAAAATAAGTCCTCGCACGGCTTTATTGATTGAAAAATAAAAACGTTCTGGCTCTTAGAATAAGGTAACACAAAAAGTGAATGATTTTTTACAAAACGTATTTTATTGTGCAAACGCCATAAGACATAAAAAAAACTATAAACATAGGGTATCGCCGTAATCGTATCGCCCCGCAGAATAAAGTGAATATGTCATTTATAGCGCACGGTGAACGCTGTAAAAAAAATAGAATAAAAAAACAATAGTAGAATTGCTGTTTTTTAGTCACCACGCCACCTAAAAATAGAATAAAAACGGATCAAAAAGCCGCATGCACCCCATGAAAACTGCAATGGATTCCTCAAGGGGTCTAGTTTCCAAATTGGGGTCACTTTTGGGGGGTTTCCAATGTTTTGGCACCACAAGACCTCTTCAAACCGGACATGGTGCCTAATAAAAAAGAGGCCTCAAAATCCACTAGGTGCTCCTTTGCTTCAGAGGCCGGCGCTTCAGTCCATTACCGCACTAGGGCCACATGTGGGATATTTCTCTCAAAACTGCAGAATCTGGGCAATAAATATTAAGTTGCGTTTCTCTGATAAATCCTTTTGTGTTATAAAAAAAAAATGGTATCAAGAGGATTTACTGACAAAAAAAAAAAAAGTAAATTTCACCTCTACTTTGCTCTAAATTTCTGTGAAACACCTAAAGGGTTCATAAACTTTCTAAATGCTGTTGTGAATACTTTGAGGGGTCTAGTTTCTAAAATGGGGTGTTTGATAGGGGTTTCTAATATATGGGCCCCTCAAAGCAACTTCAGAACTGAAATGGAACCTAAAAAAATAAATAAATGAGGCAATACTTTGCTTCTTACATTATACTGATAATGAGCCGTGCCCACCCCGAGATGACCCCAGTTTTGACCGTTTGTATAAACGGAGACCCCTATTAGACCGTTCCAGTGCCCGGTTTTCCCAAGCATACACGCCCGAGAAGTGTATTTCTATTGATGAGTCCCTGGTACATTTTAAAGGGAGGGTTCAATTCCGCCAGTACCTGCCGGGTAAGAGGGCAAGGTATGGCGTGAAGATGTATAAGCTGCGAGAGTGCATCAGGGTATACCTACAGATTTAGGATATATGAAGGAAAGGCCACCCCCAAACCAGACTGCATCCTGGACTACAATAGGTACATGGGAGGGATGGACTTGTCAAATCAAGTCCTGAAGCCCTACAGCGCCATGCGGTGTGGTATAAGAAGCTGGCCGGGCACATCATACAGATGGCTTTGTACAATGCGTACATGCTACGTCGATGTGCAGGCCAGAGGGGAACTTTCCTGGAATTTCAAGATCTAATCTTTAGGGACCAGGAACGGGGGGCACCCAGTACTTCTGGAAGCGAGGCCACACGCATCGTACCAGGGCAACACTTTCCAGGAGAAGTTCCCCAAACCGGTGGAAAGGGAAAGAGTCAAAAGAGGTGCAGAGTCTGCTATAAGAGGGGGATAAGGAAGAACACAATATACCAATGTGACACGTGTCCCGAAAAACCAGGGCTCTGTATAAAAGATTGTTTTAAAATGTATCATACATCCCTTGATTTTTAATTTACCCTGATGCACTCCGCACAGCTTACCCCCCTCATCTTTACCTTCTGAGCCCTGCCGTATGCCCAGGCAGCTGATAACAGCCACATGTAGGGTATTGCCGTACCCAGGTGAACCGGTGGCGCATGCTGGGCACAATATATTGGACACTGAAATGGCATATATTTATATAAAATTGCAAATCTCACACTGCACCATCTGAGGCACATTATCTTTTACACAGTACCTGTGGGGTCAAAATGCTCACTACACCTCTAGATGAATGTCTTAAGGGGTGTAGTTTTTAAAATGGGGTCACTTCTCGGGGGTTTCAACTGTATTGGTACCTCAGGTGCTTCTGCATACATGACTTAGCACCAGAAAGGCTCCAGTAGGCCAAATGGTGGTCCTTTCCTTCTGAGCCCTCCCATGGGCCAAAAACGGCAGTTTATCACCACAAATGTGGTATTACCGCACTAAGGACAAATTGGGCAACAAAATGGGGTATGTTGTTCCTTGTGAAAATAAGAAATTTTGATAAAAAAATGACATCTTATTGGAAAAAATATCATTTTTTTCATTTCACAGCCCAATTCAAATAGGTGCTGTGAAAAAACTGTGCGGTCAAAATGATAACAAAAACCATAAATGAATTCCTTGAGGGGTGTAGTTTCCAAAATGGGGTCACTTCTGGTGGGTTTCCATTGCTTTGATACCTCTGGGGCTCTGCAAATGCGACATGGCACCCAAAAACCAATTCAGCAAAATCTGGACTCCAACCAACACATAGCGCTCCTTTCCTTCTGAGCCCTCCCATGGGCCCAAACGGCAGTTTATCACCACAAATGGGGTATTACCGCACTAAGGACAAATTGGGCAACAAAATGGGGTATGTTGTTCCTTGTGAAAATAAGAAATTTTGATAAAAAAATGACATCTTATTGGAAAAAATATCATTTTTTTCATTTCATAGCCCAATTCAAATACGTGCTGTGAAAAAACTGTGCGGTCAAAATGGTAACAACAACCATAAATTAATTCCTTGAGGGGTGTAATTTCCAAAATGGGGTCACTTCTGGTGGATTTCCATTGTTTTGATACCTCAACACCTCTTCAAACCTGGCATGCTGCCTAAAATATATTCTAATAAAAAAAAAGAGGCCTCAAAATGCACTAGGTGCTTCTTTGCTTCTAGGGCTTGTGTTTTAGTCCACGAGCGCAGTAGGGCCACATGTGGGACATTTCTAAAAACTGCAGAATCTGGACAATACATATTTAGTAGTATTTCTCTGGTAAAACCTTCTGTGTTACAGAAAAAAAATGTAATAAAATTGAAATTCAGCAGAAAAAATGAAATTTGCAAATTTCATTTCCACTTTGCTTTAATTCCTGTGAAATGCCTTAAGGGTTAAAAAACTTTCTATATGCTGTTTTGAATACTTTGAGGGGTGTAGTTTTTAAAATGGGGTGTTTTATGGGGGTTTCTAATACATAGGCCCCTCAAAGCCACTTCAGAACTGAACTGGTACCTTCAAAAAAAGGCTTTTGAAATTTTCTTAAGAATATGAGAAATTGCTGTTTATGTTCTAAGCCTTGTAACGTCCAAGAAAAATAAAAGAATGTTCAAAAAACGATGCCAATCTAAAATAGACATATGGGAAATGTGAACTAGTAACTATTTTGGGTGGTGTAACTGTCTGTTTTTCAAGCAGATGCATTTAAATTCTGAAAAATGCTATATTTTTTGTAAATTTTCTCTAAATTTTGCAATTTTTCACAAATAAAGACTGAATATATCGACCAAATTTTACCACGAACATGAAGCCCAATGTGTCATGAGAAAACAGTCTCAGAATCGCTTGGATAGGTTTAAGCATTCCGACGTTATTACCACATAAAGTGAAATATGTCAGATTTGAAAAATGGGCTCTGAGCCTTAAGGCCCAAACTAGGCTGCGTCCTTAAGGGGTTAAGGCACCATGAAGTAGTTATGTCATGGTGCTTTTCTGTCACCATGTCAAAACACATGGTGACAGAAGTGACATCGGCTGTCATAGACAGCCGATAGTCACTGTGACTCGTCGGGGAAAAAATTGCGGCGCAGCGCCGCCAGCGATCGCTGAGATTGGTCAGTCAGTAGTGACTGACCAATCACAGTATTGCAGCATGGTTACCCAACTAAAAGAGCCGGGTAGCCACGCTAGCCGAACGGCTGTTGGCAACAGGAGGCCTAACAATGGCCCCGTCTGCCAGGTACTGTGGCCAGTTAGGCCCCGCCCGGAGGCGGGGCTTAAAAAGCTTCCGGCCGCAGATGAAAGATGGCGGCGGGCTCAGAAGCTGAGCCTACGCCATCAGCCTGAAGGATGTCAGCTGTATGTTACAGCTGACATCCTGCTGTAACGGCAGGGAACGGAGCGAACACCTTAGATGCCGTGATCAAAATCGATCGCGGCATCTTAGATGTTTCCAGGAGACCGGCATCGCTGCAATGTGGTCGCTCGGATGCCGATCGTTACTATGGGAACCGGAGGTCAACAATGGCTTCCTGGTCTGCAACGTACGGAAGCCTATTAGGCCCCGCCCGGAGGCGGAGCCTAATAGGTTTGCTGTCAGTTAATAACTGACAGCTCTAATGCATTGCATTACGTGGGTAGTGCAAGGTATTAGAATAAAGATGAGAGGTACAGGTCTTCAAGTCCCCTAGTGGGACAAAAAAAAAAGTAATAAAAAAGTTCAAAGTTAAGAACTGCCTTTTTTCCTAGAAGTCTTATATTATAGGAAAAAAAAAAAATGAAACGTTAAAAAAGGTACACATATTTGGTATCACCCAAACTATAATGTTATTATTCCCGCATGGTAAACACCGCAAAAAATAAAAGACATTGCCAAAGTCGCTATTTTTTGTGTCACCATCCCTTCTAAAGTATAGAATAAAAATAGTGATCAAAAAGTTGCACGTACCCCAAAATAGTATCAATACAACCTACATCTTGTCCCGCAAAATAAAAAGTCCTGACACAGCCTTGTCAACGCAAAAATAAAAAAGTTATGGCTCTCAGAATATGGGGACACAAAAAAATAAATAATTTTTCAAAAAAGTGATGTTATTGTGCAAATGTGGTAAAACATAAAAAAAACAAAAAACTATATACATATGGTATCGCCGTAAACGTATCAACTCGCAGAATAAAGTAAAATGTAATTTATAGCGCACGGTGAACACCGTAAAATAAAAAAATAAAAAATAAATAAATAATTCGGCAGGATTTCTGGTGTTTGGTGACCTCGCTTGCCCAAAAATTTTTTATAAAGAGTGATCGAGAAAATTGCGTGTACCCCAAACTGGTACCAATGAAAAACTACAGATTGTCCCGCAACATATCAGCCCTCACACAGCTCCGGTGGAGAAAAAATGTAAAAGTTCTGGCTCACAGAATATGGCGACAAAAATATGCAGTGTGTGTTCCAAAAGTGGATAAGATTGGGGACCATTTATCAGTGCGACACTGGCCACACATACGCGGATTATTTATTTACCGCATTATTATAACCGGATGTACTCCGCACATATTACATATGCCCCCACATTATAAACTGAAATACCAGCAAAACCCCAAACAGAACTGCCAAGCTAAATCTGCGCTCCAAATCTCAAATGTCGCTCCCTCCCTTCTGAACCCTGCAGCATGCCCAAACAGCAGTTTACGTGCACAGATATGTCATTGCCATACCCAGGAGAACTGGCTTAACAGTTTATGAGATATTGGTTTTCAGTGGCACAAACTGGGCACAACATATGTGCACTAAAATGGCATATCAGTGAAAAATTGCAATTTTCACTTTGCACCATCCGCTGGGCACTAATTTCTAATGTAGAATCACCTGTGGGGTCAAAATGCTCACTACACCCCCTTAAAATGCCCTAAGGGGTATAGTTTCCAATACGGGGTCACTACTTGGGTGTTTGTTTTACGATTTGACTTCATGGCCCTGCAATTGTGGGCCAATGCTGTGAAAATCACCAAAATAGACCTCAAATGCGCATGGTGCTCTTCACTTCTGAGCCCTGTCATATGTCCAGACAAAAGATAAATGCCTTGAGGGGTGCCATTTCCAAAATGGGGTCACTTCCTGGGGCTTCTACTGTACTCTGGTACCTCAGGGGTTTTGCATGTGCGACATGGTGGCCAAAAACCAATACAGCAAAATCTGGATGCCAAATAGCGCTCCTGCCATTCTGAGCCCTGCCGTGTGTCCAAACAGCAGTTTATTACCACATATAGGGTATTGCCGCACTCAGAAGAGTTTGCTTTACAAATGTTGGGGCTCTTTCTCTCCTTTATCTATGGTGAAAATGGAAAAATCTGAGCTAAAACGACATTAGAAAAAAAAAATAAAAAATTTAGAGATTTTCATAGCCTAATTTCACTAAATTCAGCAAAATACCTGTGGGGTCAAAACTATACCCCTTAATAAATTCCTTGAGGGGTGTAATCTGCCAAATTGTGTATTTTTTGGGGTGTTTTCTTTGTTTTATGGAGTTGTGTTTCTCTGGTAAAACCTTCTGTGTTACAAAAAAAAAAAAAAAAAAAAAAAGGATTAAAACTGATTTTCTGCAAAAAAAGAAAAACAAATTTGTAAATTTCACATTTAATTTGCTTTAATTCTTGTGAAACGCCTAAAGGGTTAAGAAACTTTCTAAATGCTGTTTTGAATACTTTGAGGGGTTCCGTTTTTAAAATGGGGTGATTTATAGGGGGTTTATAGTATATAAGGCCCTCAAAACCAGTTCAGAATGGAACCAGTCCCTAAAATAAGGCTTTTGAAGTTTTCTTGGAAATATGGGAAATTGCTGCTAAAGTTCTAAGCCTTGTAACGTCCTAGAAAAATAAAAGGACATTCAAAAAACAATGCAAACATAAAGTAGACTTCTGAGAAATGTGAAATAGTAGCTATTTTGTGTGGTACTACTATCCATCTTACAAGCAGATACATTTAAATTTTAAAAAGCGTAAATTTTTGGCATTTTTCTCAAAATGTTGGTGTTTTTCACAAATAAAACACTGAATGTGTCGACCAAATTTTACCACTAACTTAAAGTCCAATGTGTCACTAGAAAACAATCTCAGAATCACTTGAAAAAAAATAAAAAAAGCATTTCAAAGTTATTACCACTTCAAGTGATACATGTCACATTTGAAAAAAAATGGTCTGGCCCTTAAGGCCAAAACAGGATTAGACACTAAGGGGTTAAACATATTTTCAAGGATGTTTAAGCTGAAAGGGAACAGGATTTTGTAAGTAAAGAAAACGTTATAAATCACTCTTTTTGTTTCGTGTACCGTTGCCAATTTGGTTTGAGAAATTTGGATAGTGTGAGCCTGTCGGACCTAGCCCACCAGGTGACGAGTACAGACTGGAATTGTACACCGTTTGCTGCTGGAACCAGGAATCGTGTATTGTTCTCAGGGAACCTCTGTTTCAGCATGGCAACAATTCACATCCACGGCAATACACATCTTCATAACGGCAATATACATCACAGATTATTGCCTTTCATTGTGAGACATGCATGTTGTCCAGGGAGTGACAGTCTGCTTCCCACTGCTATGTGATCTTCTCACAGTGCGGGGGTACACACAACGGTATAAGAGAATAGGTTCAGGTCCAATCCCTATTCTTTTATGCACAGTGCCTGCTGCTGAAATCTATATAGCAATCATTCCCAGCTAGGGATAGCAGCTCTATAGAAGATGGCTGCCCCCATAAAATAAATATACAAATCAGAAAATAAGTTACTGAAATTAAAACAAATTTAAATCACCAAAAACAAATAAGGGATACATTTCCTTTAAGATGTGTAAAGTTACCTTTTATGGGCTGGAGAGACCGCTTTCTTCTGAACTTTAGATATTAAGGGGAATATGTTTGGCTTTGAAGTAAAAACATTACTATTCGTATTACAATATTTCTTTGAAGAACTTGTCTCTTGCGCACTAGAAAAACCAAAGAGCTCTGGATCATCTTGAATGACGTCTAAAACCAGTATGTCCTCCTCATAAGCTTTTAATACATCAAAAGTATAGATGTTGGCAGACGGTTTAGTGGATTCTCGTGCAAGTGTTGAGGGATCACATGCTTCTAGTTGTTCTACTGGTTCTTCTTTCTCAAACCACTCAGAAGGGCCATAGTTGGATTTGCCATCCTCAGAATGATTATTTCTGTTCTTTAAATTATCATTCAGAACACAGGTGTCAACTTCTTCCAGAGGAGTGGACGTAGAGGAGACTTCATTTTGTAAGTCTTTGTTGGCATTAAATACATCAGGAACACCTCCGTGGAGTAAAATTCTAGTTTCTTCTGTAGGAATCTTGAAAGGGAATGGATCGGCTCCTGTTTTTTGGTCAATTTCGGTTACCGTTTTTGAGGGTGGTTTGGAAAGCAAATGCTTTTGATCTTCTCTTTTTAACCGTTGTAACCGGCATTTGTCATTTTGGACCTTACTTTGTGCAAGATGTTCGCTACATTCTACATCCATATATTTCCTTAAGGATACTGATGCTAATGGCTCATAATGTCTTGTGTCACTTCTTTCACCAGTACTTAATAGTGCATCTGTTATGTTTTTATTCTCATTAGAAAGGGATTCATCCAAGGGTGATACACAGGAAGCAGAATAATGAAGTGAAGTGCTTTCAAAGTGTAAATCCAGCTTTCTTTTTTTGCATACGGCTTCCCTGTCATCCTCTTTTGTTCTTTGCGACATGCTTTCCCCACCTGTACTTTCAAACAGTGCATGCTTGTCATCAGAGTAAATCTCCAGTGACCGCTCAGGCTCAATACCCAAGACGATTTTGTTCTGAGCAGCAGGTCTTTTTCGAGGTAAGGTTGAAACATAAGTTCTAGCGCAAGAACACTTCCAAGTCCTTTTCCCAGTAAATGGTATAACACGTTGACAGTCTACAGCAAGTACTTCTTTTTCTGGAGGAAAATTAGAAGTGCAAACAGTTAAACTGGAAAACGTATCAAAGTCATGGTCGCTAATCTCCTCATCAGACACAAAATGTGTTTGAGTACGCCAACTGCCCAAAGGATTGAATGTGGAAGACGTGGCAACTTTATCTCGTTCATTCTGGAAGTTTAGCCCTGATACTATAGTGTTATTATTTAATTTGTCCATTAAAGTCCCATCGTGTGAGTTTGCAGAATTTGGCTTGGCTATGCATTCTACGTTGCGTCGGTGGCCTTCATGTTTCTCTTCCTTAGCTCCACAGTCAACGGAACTTAACTCAGAGTCACTTTCTTCCGAGCGGCTATTGCTTTTTCTCGCTCTTTTTTTAAAATTTAACTTTACTTTAAGGAATGTTTTTATATCATTTTGGTTATTTACATCTGAAGTGGATTCAACAACTTTTTCATTGTGCTTTACGCTTTCTACTGCAGGAATACTAGTATTGCCTGATGATGCATTGTCAATAAGGGACATTTGGTGTTCTATGTTCAGGGCAGTCAACACGCTCCCTAGTTCTACTGGTGTTTTTTTGGCAAAGTGTAGACGATGGATTCTTTTGCAGTTCTGCAACATTACCACAGGGTTTGGAAGGTTCGGAGCGTGAACGTGACAAGTCTTTGTTAAACAATTTTTCACACTGTTTTCTACCATTTTACACTTTACAGCTTTCTCTTCAACCTTTAACACGGAAGACTGCTCACATGCGGTCCGAAGGCAGTTTGTGTTCGGTTCTGCAGTGACTGGGATTTTTAACTTTTCCAAATCGGCAACGGGATTAACTTGTTTAGTCCTCCCTTTAAAACATAATTATATTAATAAGTTAAATGTATATTTTTCTAGATTTTCTAGCCAGGACAATCACAATTTTGAGATATACAAATAAAACAAACTAAAACACTCACAATCATATTTTCGAAAAGTAGAAACTTGGCACATTTTCAAAATGCCACTCAGCACTTTACACACTGAGGTGTCAAAGCGTAATTGGTCATAAAAAAAATAAAAAATGCATAAAAGTTTATATTTGTGACTAAAAGTGTGACCCAAGTAGAAATTAAGATGCACCACACCTCCTAAAAATAAACGTTCAAGATGTATAGAGTTCATACATACCACTTATGCCTATGTCTGCATGCACATACCTTCATAAAATCACCAAATTGAGGAGACCAAGAATCTGGTTTTAAGCTAAAAATAAAAAACAGACAACCCTAACAAAAATACAGGGAATACACACTTTAAAAAGTGGGTGCACAACCAAACCCTCTGGGCCTCATTTATCATAACGGTATACCAGTAAAACTGTTTTTTGTTGACTATAACAAATCAGGTCATAGCTTTCATTTTTTTTAACTGCTCTGCCTAAATGAAAGCTGAACTGTGATTGGTTGCTATAGGCAACAAAGCCAGTTTTGATAATGAAGTCCTAATAGATTTCCTGACAGCAGGAGAGCTGTTGTCTTGATGTGCTCTTGGCAGCCATGACCACGCAAATCTGTGACAAACAGGAATTTTTAAAAAAATTGCATTTTAACATGCATTTGAACATACAACTCACAATACAAGCAGAGGTTTACACACAAAAACAATGTCAACATTATACACCAAGGTGTGCAAAAGTTATATATACACCATAAGATTTTACATCAATAAGAGCTTGCGCTATCAAAAACGCTGAAACCGAGGCCATTTATTAACCCTTTAATGACCAGCCTATTTTAGACCTTAATGACCAAGCCATTTTTTACGTTTCTCCATCGTCGCATTCTAAGAGCTATAGCCTTTTCATTTTTGCATCGACATAGCTGTATAAGGTCTTGTTTTTTGCGGGACAAGTTGTAATTTTTAATAGCACCATTTTGGGGTACATAGAATTTATTGATTAACTTTTGTTAACTTTCTTTTGGGGGGGTGGGAAATAGAAAAAAAAACCAGCAATTTTGCCACACTTTTCTGCATCCTAAATTTACGCCGTTTACCGTGTGGTATAAATAGCACAATAACTTTATTCAGTGGGTTGTTGCGATTGCAACGATACCAAATTTGTATAGATTTTGTAGGTTTTACTACTTTTACACAGTGAAAACACTTTTTTTTTTTTTGTGTATCCATATTTGAAGAGCCATAACGTTTTTATTTTTTCGCCGATGCAATTGTATGAGGGCTTTTGTTTTGCAGGACAACGTGTAGTTTTTACCGGTACCATTTTGGAGTAGATGCGACTTTTTGAGCACATTTTTTTTAAAGGCTGGATTCAAAGAAAACAGCAATTTTTGCATGTTTTTTTATGACGTTCACCGTGCGGGTTAAATGATGTAATAACTTTATAGTCGGGGTCGTTACGGACGCGGCGATACCAGATGTGTGGAACTTTTTTATTTTAATTTGATTGTTAATAAAGCAGTTTGTAAGGTGGAAAAAGTTGGGTTTTTCTTTTTTTTCACTAGTCCCACTAGGGGACTTCACTATGCGATTATCCAATCGCATTTATAATACACTGCAATACTTCTGTATTGCAGTGTATTATGCCTGTCCGTCATGCCAGAGGAATGATCTAGCAGGTATTCATGACAGGCAGACCTGGGGGCCTTTATTAGGCCCCCGGCTGCCATCGGAGACACAGGGCGAACTTATCGACGGGAGTCAGTGGGATGAGAGGGAGCTCGCTCCCTCCCTCTCTCCAAAACCACTCAGATGCGGTGCACGCTATTCAGCACCGCATCTGAAGGGTTAAACGGGTGAGATCGATACGAATATCGATCTCACCCGGTTGAGCAGGGACGCCCCCAGCCCTCAGCTACCTCTGGCAGCTGAGAGCAGGGATTTTTGATTTAAGGCCCGTTAGTGACCGATGTAAAAACACTAACGAGTTAAACTATTGGTTTTTCTGTGTGCAAGCGTTTGGTGCTGCAATCCAGACTCTGGTAAACATCTGGGTCATGGAGTCAATAAACGGCCTAATTAGGCACAGAGAGGTGACTAGATGAGCTCTTGCCATCTACAGTAATTCAGGGACGTGAGGAGGATCCAATATTCTCCTCCTCTTCCTGCCAGCACGTCCCCCACGCTGCCACTCCATCTCCACGTCGGCTGAAGTGAGAGCTTCATACGTTTAAATGGGTTTTCTGCAGCTTGTGCATGGATTTGCTTAAGCCCCTTTCAGATAAATAGGACAGTTGCAGAGAGGTCTGCAACAAATCTGCTGGGTGCGAATACAAACTAACGGTCAACTGTCCCCTTTCCACTGACCGCAGGGGCGGTTATACGGGAGCTTTTCTTCATATCACACAGGGAAGTATTTTTGTTTCTACTAAAGGGTTGAGAAGATGAGCATTTGCACATATTTTCACCCATGACTCAAATGTTTACCATCATCTGGATCAGAGATTTTTGGTCTCTTCAGTTTAGTTGTGAACCATACGCTGTGCTTGGTTGAGATTTTCGCCACAAACATCCAAAATTGCATGAAGGCACCCACTAGTTAAGTGATGATTGGCATTTTCACAATGTGCAAGGTGTTTCACAAAACATATGGGTATGGGAAAAAAAAATCCTGTTTTTATTACAACTACTCACCATAAAATCCTTTTCTTGTTCAGTTCATTGGGACGGGGACGGGCGGACACAGAGTGTGGGTGTATGCTCTTGCCACTAGGAGGCTTGAGACTAAAATAAAAACAAGTGACTTCTCCTACAGGATATACCCTGCCCACAGACACTGAGCTATTCAGTTTGTCCACAAGCAGTAGAAGCAGACACAAGGAAAGATAAATATGCCAAACATGAGAAGGGAATCCCTCAAGATTACAACTCTAAACAAAAAAACCTTGAGACAAATGGGAGGGAGCGGTGTCCCCCAATAAACTGGACAAGAAAAGCATTTTACGGTGCATAGTCCAAAAAAAAATCCTGATTTCTTGTTCGTTACATAGAGGAACGCAGACCGTGGGACGTCCTAGAGCAGTCCCCAGGAGTGGGAACAGAACACAGGACATGGTCAGTTATCCCACAGATGCTTACAATACCTTTACGACACAAAGAGGCAACTGCAGAGCCGAAGGTGTGCACCTGGTAGAACTTGACCAAGGTGCGCAGAGACGAACACGTGGCCGCCTTACAGAATTGAAGGGCAGGGGCCTAATTGTGCACAGCCCAGGAAGCCCCAGCCGTTCTGGTAGAGTGGGCCTTGACCTGGAGAGGGGAACCTTTCCCTGAACCGGATAATCATTGCAAACAAATCGAATCCAGTGAGCAATGGTGGCCTTGGCGGCCCCAAATCCTTCCTGCGACCCTGCGCACAGGGAATCTGACCTACGGAAGGAAGAATCCAGGTTTTGAAGGGATCGCTCCTTCGGATGACTGGGAGATGGGCAAAAAAATATATATCCATTCATGTGGAAAGTCAGGAAAAAAATAAAATAAAAAGAAGGCCTGTGCGGTGCACCACCTGGTCTAGATGAAGAATCAGAAATAGAGAATGGCAAGAGAGCCACCAACTAAGAAGCCCTACGGATGGAAGTCAACGCGACCAGAAAAAAAAAAAAAAAAAAAAAAAAAAAAACCACACAAAAATTTTTGGTCAAATTTAGATGCTAAGGCCCCATGCACACAACCGCGCCATCCGCATTTGCGTGCTGTGCTCTCATATAACATATGGGAGTATGGTCCATAAAAAGCAAAAAAAATAGGACATGTCCTGTCTTTTGCGGAGCCTTTCTACGGCAGAGACACCTTCCCGTAGACATATGGGAAGGTGTCCGTTGGCCATAGAAATGAATGGGTCTGTAATTACGAACTGTAAAGCTGGGTTCACACGACCTATTTTCAGGCGTAAACTAGGCGTTTTACGCCTCGAATTACGCCTGAAAACACGGCTCCAATACGTCGGCAAACATCTGCCCATTCCTGTAATTTTACGCGTCGCTGTCAAAATACGGCGCGTAAAATAACAGCCTCGTCAAAGAAGTGTCTTGGGACGTAATTGGAGTCGTTTTTCATTGATTCCAATGAAGAACAGCTCCAAATTACGTTCTAATTGACGCCTCGCAAAACGCGAGAACGAGCAATTACGTCTGAAATGTTGGAGCGGTTTTCTCCTGAAACCAGCTCTGTAATTTCAGCCGTAAATGTCGATATCGTGTGCACATACCCTAAATCTACGGCCGTGTGCATGGGTCCTAACAAGATGGAAAGTGCAGACACCTGGCCTTTCAGGGAGCAGAGTGCCAAACCTTGATCCAGATACCCTGCAAAAAGGAAGAATTCTGGATAGAGAAAGAAAAAGCAAGGGAGGGGGGGGGGGGGGGGAGGGAAGCTTGCAATCCTCACACCAATAAAGGTAGGCCTTCCAGTTACGATAGCAAATGCGGGCTCAAACCGGCTTCCTAGCCTTAATCCTAGTGAGCGTAACACTCGCCGAAAGACCACAAGCCCTCAGACCGGCGACCTCAACAGCAATGCCGTTAAAAAGCACAGACCTTGAATTCTGGGGGAAGAGAAGTCCCTGAAAAAGAAGGTCGGGACGGAGAGGCAAGAACCACGGGACAACGCCCAACAGGGACACGAAATTTGCAAACCGACAACAGTGCGGCCTGGGGCTACCAGAGTGGCCAGAATCCCTTCTGCCTTGAACCAGCAGAGGAGGATAGACATACAGGAGACTTAAGTCGTACCATGGCACCACAAGAGCGTCCACGGCGCGGGATTTCATGTTCGGGAGATAATGCAGTAGACCTGGCGTTTGAACCTGGAGGCCATAAGGTCCACATCCGGGTGAACCCACCTGAGGCATATTTGGTCAAAGACCAATGCAAAGGCGAAAACCTTCGTAATAGACACTTGGGGCCGTGGCCAGACCTAAGGGAAAGGCTGCAAATCGGTAACAACGGCACAGTACCGCAAAGCGCAGGAAGCGATGGAAAGTTTGACAAATAGGAAAGTGCAGACATGCGTCCTCGATCTGAACTGAGGATAGAAATTCCCCCTGCCTCATGGAAGCAATGACAGCCTTGCTGGCTCCAGCCTTTGCAAGTGGGGGCCAGGTTTGCCAGGAGGGGCAAGCCTCAAAGTAAGGTTTGGCCTTCTGATCCTGGTGAGATTGTGACCTGGACGAAATGGCGTTGGAAAACCCACGAAAGGACCGAAAACGAGGACCTACCTTTTGGCCAGAGTAGTTCATTTACCGCGGTTTGAGGAATATGGATGTTCGCGACCCGTGGCCTCTGAGATAATTTCGTCCAAATTAGGACCAAGAGACAGGAACCTACAAAAGGAAGCATAGTCAGGGACTGCTTGGAAGCTCTATCAGAAGACCAAGCTTTAAGACAGGTTGTTCTGCAGATAGCAAAGGAAGAGGCTGAGGCCTAAGCCACCAGACAGGAAGCCTCACACACATACTTGGGACGAATTAGAGAAGGTGAGACAGAACCACCAGAGGAGGTCCTGAGAGCAGGCCATGACGTAGATTGTGGACCCATTCGGTGACAGCTCTACTAATCCAGACAGAGGCAGAAATCTGGCAAAAGGAATAGCCAGAGGCCTCAAAAACAGTTCACACAACCATCCAGAGGATCTTTGAAGGAAGTGGAGTCCACCATAGGCAAAGAAGTAGCCGTGTCTAAATGAGAAACAGGAGGGTCTAACTTGTCCTCACCCATTCAGTAGAATTCCCTTCTTGAAAAGGGTAGAAAACATTCAGATGGCTAGAGTAAGATACTTCTTGTCCGGGTGTTCCCAGTCCCAATCCCTTCAAGTTCCGAATAGTACGGAAAGACCGCTAGGGAACGTTGAGGATGAAGAAAGTTAATGGAGTCCGTTAAAGGGGAAGGTGCAGAATCAGTGACCTGTACGGTCTCACGAACAGTCCTAATAAAGGACCTCCACGGAGGTAGGGAGGGGGGTACAACCCTTATCAGATAATCCGAGTCGGAATCATCTGTGGGAGAGGAGAAACAGAAGAGGACAGTGAAAGCCAAAGCAGGCGTGTGAAGCTGGTTTGCTTACAGGGTCTGCCACAAGAGGAAGACATGAACGAATCGAATAGTACAGATGAGGACAGGCAGAACAGGAGACCAGGGGAGGGCGAGTGATGTTCGCTAGGCTATCAACCGCCCGGTAAGGGGAATTGGTCCATTCTGGATCCACACCCATCATACAAGCAATACATTGGGTGACACGGGCGCAGAGACCACAGGCGTCTGGCCAGGAGGTCGGCATACAAAAGGAACTAGACTAACCACAAGAAAATTTAGTATTGCACTTGAAACAGGCATAATAAATTACAAAGGCTGTAGTTAGAAAACAATGCATGCACCAGGTCTGCAGCATGTAGGACAGTAGCACTACCACATACACGCTAAATTCTGGAATGAGAGTTCTCCCCTAAGGTCAGACATGGTAGTAGAGGTGGATACTAAACCACACACTGTACTAGTAGGAGTGAAGGAGATCACACCCTGAACTAAGAGAACCACTCAGGACTGCACAGTGACTGAGGCTAGGGCACCTGTAGGGAAAGTAGAAAAAAAAGGTCAAGTGCCAGTCCTACCTGGTTTTCAGAGTGCCTGATGTCCCTCCTGAGGCAAAAATGCAGCAGCACTAGTCAGGAGGTGCCGTGTCTCCAGCAGCGTTCGTCCAAATGGAGGACAGCAGTGCAGTAGGCAGGGGGACACAGGCTCCACCTCCGGAGCACCGCGATTGGCCGTTTGCGTGCCATGTGATGAGACTGGCCAATCAGAGGAGAAGGCCAAGTTTCCCCATGAGGAAAGAAGGGCCCGTCCCCTGCCTGTACTATGTAAAATGGTGCAGCTAGTATAATGGCACCAGCCAAGTTGAAATAAACGGTGAAGCAGGCAAAATGAGCCAAAGAGCCCAAAACTACATGCTACTGAAGGGTAGGTCCAGGGGACCTATACTACATACAAGCGGTGACCCGAGGGAGAATGGGGGAAGTAACACTCACCATCCTCTTAATGCTTTTTCTCCATTTCCCAGATGCGTGACCAGCAGGAGCCCCCCTATCAGTGTTACATCCTTTACTAAGGGGACACTGGTGGGGGAAGTGTTAGGCTGGGTTCACACAACCTATTTTCAGGCGTAAACGAGGCGTATTATGCCTCGATTTACGCCTGAAAATAGGGCTACAATACGTCGTAATGGGTTTGCCGACTACCTGTAATTTACGCGTCGTCAAAGCGTAAATTGACTGCCTCAGCAAAGAAGTGCAGGACACTTCTTTGCAAATGTAATTTGAGCCGTCCTTCATTGAAGTCAATGAAGAGCAGCTCAAGATTACGGGCGTCAAAGACACCTCGCATAATGCGAGGAGGAGCTTTTACGTCTGAAACGACGCAGCTGTTTTCTCCTGAAAACAGTCTGTCTTTTCAGACGTAAAAGACCGTTCTCGTGTGCACATACCCTTAGAGGTGCTCCTTAGGCTGGTGGGTAACAGGAGCTGATAGTCTTGTTCCACAGGTCTTCACATGGAGGTTGGAATTGGTGCATTTGCAATAGGACACTGAGCGCCCACCAAGGAGAGGACACAGGAGTCAGACCTGTGTCCCATCTTCTTGCTTAACGAATGAAAAAATTAAAGTAAAAAAAAATATCTTTGGTAGACTCTGCTGCTATCAGCAGAAATGTCTGCCTCCTACGGACATCAAGCTGACTCAATAGATCAGTGTCTGTAGACAGGGTATATCCTGTAGGAGGAGCCACTTTATTTCATAATGTCAAGCCTCCTAGTGGCAACAGCATATACCCACAGTTTGTGTCCCCCCAATGTAACAAACAAGAAATTATATTTTTTTCCATGATCCTCAATCATACATATTCGTGTCCATATCCAAGCTAATAAGAGCGGTTAGGTTGTGGAAATTTGTTTGGGTGTACGGTCATTGGGAGGAGAAATACATTTCCATAGCCTACAACTTCAACATGTTTTCTTAGGAAAGAACTTCTCGGTTACCTTTTGGAGAATACATATATACCCATCTGTAAAGCCCAGTTTACACTGGGAAATTATTGTAACGTTTCCAAACAATAGAAACGATACTTGTCCAGTAGGAGTGCTAAAAGATAAACGATTAAACTATAACTTAGGCCTCATGCACACGAACATATTATTTTCCTCCCGTAAATACGGGTCCTTGGTCACACGTATTCGACCCGTATTGCACCAGTATTTACGGACCCGTGCCCGTAAATACGGGTCCGGTGTCACCAGTATTCCACCCGTATTTACGGGCACGTTTTCGCTGCAAAATTGCACTGCACTAATCGGCAGCCCCTTCTCTCTATCAGTGCAGGATAGAGAGAAGGGGTAGCCATTTCCGTAGTAAAAGTAATAGAAATTCATACTTACCCGGCCGTTGTCTTGGTGACGCATCCCTCTTTCGACACCCAGCCCGACCTCCCTGGATGACGAGTCAGTCTATGTGACAGCTGCAGCCTGTGATTAGCTGCAGCGGTCACATGGGCTGATACGTCATCCCGGGAGGCCAGACTGGAGGAAGAAGCAGGGAGTTCTGGGTAAGTATAAACTTCTATTTTTTTTACATGTTGATCTATATTGTGATCGATAGTCACTGTTCAGGGTGCTGAAAGAGTTACTGCCAATCGTTTAACTCTTTCAGCACCCCGGACAGTGACTATCCCCTGACGTCGCCTAGCAACGCTCCCGTAATTACCGGTGCACACACGTAGTCACCCGTAATTACGGGAGCCCCATAGACTTCTATGGGCCTGCCCATGCCGTTATTACGGCCTGAAATAGGACATGTTCTATATTTTTCAACGGCACGGGCACCTTCCCGTAAGCATACGGGGAGGTACCCGTGGCCAATAGAAGTCTATGGGCCCGTAATTACGGGCGTTTTTACGTTCGTGTGCATGGGGCCTTACTGTTCAAATGGAGAGTGCATAACTAAAAATTATGTGGCATTATCAGTAAATGCAGCTTGTAGCAACATTTACACTTGCCTAGCACAGCGCTCTTGTGAGCCTTGCCGGGCCAAAAACAATGCTTTTGGGTTGAGGAAACTCCTGCTCAATTAGGCTGGGTTCACACAGAGTTTTTTTGCAGGCAGATTATGCTCCGCCCGCACGCCGTTTTTCGCCCGCGGCCATTGAGCGCCGATGGGCAAAAAACGCCACGAAATACGCTTTCTCTGCCTCCCATTGATGTCAATGGGAGGTCAGAGACGTAAATGCTCGAAGATATGGCATGTCACTTTTTCCAGCGAGCCATTTTTTCCGCTCGCAGGAAAAAAAACGTCTCTGCCTCCCATTGAACTCAATGGGAGGCATTTTCGGCCATTTCTTGGCGCATTTTCTGATGCGGTTTCCGCGTAAAAAAAACCTCAAGTGTGAACTGGCCCTTATTGTTCTAAAATAGAAAAATAATTATGTTCCCCAGCTCTATAACTTACAATGGACAATATTAGTCCGAAGCAGGAAAAATAAATAAATAAATATATATATATATATATATCCCCCAAACAGATAAAGTAAAACAAAAAGCTTTTAGGCCCCATGCACACGAACGTGCTTTTGCGGCCGCAATTCCCCCGAAAATCCACAGGAGAATTGCGGCCCCATTTATTCCTGTGGGGCCATGCACACAAGCGTGGTTTTCACGGTCCGTGCATGGCTCCAGAGCCCGAACCACAGAAAGAATGGGCAAGCCTTTTTACGGCCATGTTCTGCGGTCCGGGCTCATTGAAAATAATGCGCGCTTTGCGGGCGGCTCGCGGCTGTCACTCCGTGGCCGGCTAACCCGGAAATCACAGCCATGCACATGGGGCCTTACTGCTCACATGGCACAGGAAAAATAAAAAAAGATCTGAACGGTCTGCACCGACACTGGATCAAGACTAGGACTCATTCCGATTGGCTACACATTGAATTTTTTCTTTTCCTGTGTCGTCTGAACGGTAAAAGCTTTTTGTTTCACTCAATTATTGTTCTAATGGAAAATGTCCATCAGATTTTCGGAACAATTTTTTAAACCACTAATCATTAGTCAGCGGTTTGAACATTTTTTCCATGCAAATGGTCCTAAAAAAGGACTACGCATACCCATGGCACTAGCTACACTTTCCTACAGCGCCATCTCTCCAAGGATTGACCAGCGGCAATAGAGTTGGACAAAGGCCGGATTGTGGCCGAAACTTTACTTTTTCTCTAAATATTGCCTTATTCAAATAAATCACCTTTTGCATATTTTATCTAAAAGGAGTGCTTGAGTTTATCTTTTTTACGGGGTGGGAACCCTACCTACACCCCCAGACAACCTGCAGAGTGCCACAGATTTGATCTAGATTAGCTCTCCTGACATGTCTGCTTTAGTATATACTTAGTATTCTCCATGAAATAATGCTGGATCACTTTTCTTATAACTCTGCGTTCTGACATTCCTCAGTCATTGAAATGTATGAATAAAAAGGACAACTGGACGTTACGGTTACAAATTTATTCCGATTTCCAGGAGGAATAACATAAATGACACAAGAGGGCGTTACCATTCCCCTTGTCAACACGGTATGATCCTACATGGTTTGCCACGATCAGAACTCGTACAGTGTCAGACTGTGTTGGGACATGCCCCGTTGACAAAAGAAAGAGAAACGCAGGTTTTTTTTTATACATTTCCAGGAGGAAACTAAAGAGGGTCTAAAGAACACAGAGTTCTAAAAACAGATGCTCTAGAATGGTTTGTTTTAGTAGATACTGCACTCCCCATAAAACAGGTTTCAGGAGACCTGACAGGTCTGCTTTAAGATGGCCTGATGAAAAAAAAAAAAAAAAGCTAGGCGGCGTATCGGTACCTTATATAACACCAGTAACATACCGCCTCTTCCCCCTTAATTCTATGGTTTCTCAAATCCAGTTTCTTACTAGAATTTCTGGGCTCCTTCTTTAAGCAGGTCAGCCTTGTGGAACAGGTCTCTTCGTCTCCATGCGGAAGTTCTGGATGCAGGTTCGCAGCATTACGCTTCAAACGTTCTGAAGAAACAACTGTCTTTTTTGAAACATGGCTTAGTAAAGAGCGCTGCACTCTAACATGAATTTTACTTTTTCTTGCATAACTAAAACGGTTCATTTCTTCACGAGGAGACTCACTTTTGGCCCTCTTTACGGCCTTCCACAATAGTGATCCTGCTTTCCTACCTCTCTTCTTCCTCTCAGGCCAACTTCCACCACCATTACATACAGACGCCTGTTCTTGCTTATTTGTATTCCCTGACTCCAACCCATCACATTTAGCACTGGGGTGAATCACGGATTTCCTCCCCAATCTTTTAACCTGCCCAGTTACAACACTATTTTGGGTATTACCAGACTGTTCGTCAACGTCACACAGCTTGCTCAAACTCTCAGATGTAACCCTGCCATTACTGATCTCATTTGGCACAACAGTTACACAACTTTGACCTGATGTGATGGCACATTCACTTTGCTTAGCCGTTGGCTTCCTCCCCCTTCTTTTAACCTGCCTAGTGGCAACACTATTCTGGGTGCTACCCGCCTCATCAACATCAGCATTAGTCAACCTGCTCAGACTCTCAGATGTAACCCTGCCATTACTGATCTCCTCTGGCACAACAGTTACACAACTTTGACCTGATGTTGTGATGTCACATTCACTTTGCTTAGTCGTTGGCTTCCTCCCCCTTCTTTTAACCTGCCGAGTGGCAACACTATTCTGGGTGCTACCCGCCTGTTCATCAACATCAGCATTAGTCAACCTGCTCAAACTCTCAGATGTAACCCTGCCATTACTGATCTCCTCTGGCACAACAGTTACACAACTTTGACCTGATGTTGTGATGTCACATTCACTTTGCTTAGCCGTTGGCTTCCTCCCCCTTCTTTTAACCTGCCTAGTGGCAACACTATTCTGGGTGCTACCCGCCTGTTCATCAACATCAGCATTAGTCAACCTGCTCAAACTCTCAGATGTAACCCTGTCAATACTGATCTCCTTTGGCACAACAGTTACACAACTTTGTCCCTGTACCGATGTTGTGATTTCGCATTCGCTTTGCTTAATCTTTGGCTTTCGCCCCCTTTTCTTTTTTGGGCACAAAACCTCACTGGCACATAATTGCTGGGCACAACAAGAAGCTCCAACAAGTTCCGACTTTCTCACACTCGTTTTTATTTTCCCGCATGGAAAGCCATCCTCACTACACACATGGAGTCCATCCTCCTTACCGCTCACTTCATCCAGACCTATCTGAATTTCTCCACTGGCCTCTTTACATTTGACAGGTGTCCTGATTTTTGGTTTCCTGCCCCTCTTCTTCTTAACCAGAACACTATCACCATTTGCTCCGGCTACTACCTGCTGGCAAGATTGTGCTACTGCCAGTCCTGCACAGTTACCCTGGGCACCCTCCTCGGAAGCATCACCTTCAGGTCTATCTGACCCACTTACTGATAAGTGGCGCTTAGCTGGCTTTCTTGGGCGCAGCTCAATCATTTATAGAAATCTTGTTTAAATTCAAGAAAAAAATAATGATAACAAACCAAAAACTAGAGCAACATCCTCTTTGCTACTCGTGCAAAAGTACCAACCATAACTATCTGAAATGTGGCTCCCTGTCAACACATAGTGTACCTACCATGAGGCTAGTAAGTCCATATTCACACCCGGAATACAAAGCAACCAAAAATATCAATGAAAACCAGTTCCTGGCTGCATTCAACAAGCAAATAATACTAATAATAGTAGTTCGGGTAACAACCTACAGACAATGTGTCGCAGCGTCAGAGAAGGTGTAGGCCGCAGCCTAACTACTACTCTCCTGCGTCACGGCGCTCCAGGCAACACAACCCTTGTCGATCACATACACCCTGCGTCTACAGACACCTCACACACGCCACCGCCTTCACTCTCCCTCCAGCTGGGCAGCTCCGCGTCCCTGCAGATGCCACCACCGCGTTACTTCAGGGGACAGATTAGCCAGAGATAAACCCACATGTGACGGCAGCCGGAAGTAGCGCTTGCTTTGCCGCCCGGCGGCGGACTGCACTTGCTGGACGGACCTGTCACATCCTGTGCACGGTCTTTGGGCTGGAGTGGTTCGTTATTATATACTGATAATAATGGCTGCAGTGTAATAATAAGTATATGCAGACTAAGGTCAGCGTATAATACATATAGTGTCATATATAATTATGATGGAGTGGTCGGGTATACCAGTGCTGATATCAAAGCTGCGCCTTACTGCTTGATATAGTAATTCCTTGATGGAAAGTGTCACTGTTTTCTAGAAGGTCAAGGTTGTTGGAATACATGTTATAGGGATGTATACTTTTGCATATAACATTTAAGTAAAAATTGTAGATACAATTTTCCTATGCAAAAGACCTGTCCTCAAATACATACCATGCACATACAACAGTGCCAGCCACAGTGCCCCCACTAATTAGTGACCGCCAGGGTGCTCCATTAAAGGTGCCAGGGTGTGACATGAAAATCGGTGCTCACGTGTCACTGGTGATGAACTCTATTATAGACCCCAAAGGCCTCATGCACACGACCGTAGCCATGTGCACGGCCGTGATTTTTGGGTGGGTCGGCCGGCAGCGGACTGTGAGCCGCGAGCCACCCGCAAATCGCGGGTCATGCACATGGCCGCGGCCATTATTTTCAATGAGCCTGAACCGCAGAACACGGCCGTAATAAGACAGGTCTGTTCTTTCTGCGGTGCGGGCTCCCGTGCCATGCACAGACCGTAAAAACTACGGTCGTGTGCATGGCCCCATAGAAATGAATGGGCCCGCAATTCTCCCGTGAATTTTCGGGGGAATTGCGGCCACAAAAGCACGTTTGTATGCATGAGGGTACGATCCCCCGTAGCAGCATCCACATGCGGCCCAAACCCTGCTTATTTGCGGTGGCCAACGGCCGCACAATTTTGTCGGGTATTACTGACTAAATTATGCAGCCATTCCCTGCATGTGAGCAGGGTTTGGGCGGCATGTGGACGCCTCTACGTGGGACCATACCCCAATGCAGAGAAGTATTTTTCCTCAAGGAGACCTTAATTACTGACCGCACCTGTCGACACACTACTAGCTTTGCCATTTTCAAGGGTTGGCAAATGTGTTAATATGGGTTAAAGAAGATTTACACGAAAATAGTAAAATTATATATTAGTAAATCAGAAGTCATTAGGGTTGTCTATTAAAGAGAAGCCCTGTCTATTCGCCTTTTTGGCAGACTCATGCCATCAATGTATTATATTGACAGCCATTCATTCACTGCAGGAGAAATACTTGGCTGGCCGCGGCCTCCCCCAGCAAATTATCTGTTTATTGGGAGCCGGACCCATGGCGACCAGCTGATCGCCACTGAGCATTCTTTCCGAAAAGGGTAGTCTCTGATGAGACAACCACTTTAAAGCGAACGCCACGCTTTGGTAATTATATTTATTTTTTCTTACAAAGAAATTGTCAGTTTTCTGTTTTCTTGTAGTGGCCATTCTTGTAGTGGACAAAAACGTTTTAGCCATATTGATGAGCTGTGTAGAATAATCTTAGCAGAATTGGGGTATCTTCACACGCTGAGTCAAAAACGTCTCAAAATACGGAGCTGTTTTCAAGGGAAAACAGCTCCTGATTTTCAGCCGTTTTTTGTGCCACACGCGATTTTCGCTGCGTTTTTTACAGCCGTTTTTGGAGCTTTTTTCAATAGAGTCTATGAGAAAACGGCTCCAAAAACGTCCCAAGAAGTGTCCTGCACTTCTTTTTCACGGCCGTTTTTTTACGCGTAAAAAAACGCCGGGAAAAACGCTCCGTCGGAACAGAACGCCGCTTTTCCCATTAAAATCAATGGGCAGATGTTTGGAGGCGTTCTGCTCCCGATTTTTCGGCCTTTTTTCGACCGTTTACGGCCGTGTGAACATACCCTTAATGGTTAACCCCTTCCCGCTATTGGGCGTAACTGTACGTCCGAAAACCAAGTGACTTGCCGCAGACGGGCGTACAGTTACGCCCGGCAGATAAAGTGAGCACAGGAGCTGTGCGCGCTTTATCTTCAGCGGCTGTCAGCTGTTATACACAGCTGACATGCCGCTGCGATGGCTGTTACCGCCGATCGCAGCCATTTAACCCCTTCAATGCGGCTGTCAATGACGTCCGCCGCATTGAAGTGGTTGACAGAAGGAGGGAGCTCCCTCTGTAACCCCCGGGCCCCCCCACGATGGATCGCGGGTAGCGATTGTTGCTATGGCAACCAGGAAGCCGTTACTAGGCTTCCTGGTTGCCAAGGTACGGTAGCCTATTAGGTCCTGCCCGAGGCAGGACCTAATACGCTAACTGTCAAATGAAGAATGACAGTTACGCTAACTGTCAAATGAAGAATGACAGTTACGATACACTGCACTACATAAGTAGTGCAGTGTATTGTACTGGGGATCAGAAGACCAGATCTTCAAGTCCCCAGGTCAGTGTAAAAGAAAAAGTAAAAAATGTGAAAGAATAAATAAATAAAAGTTAATAAATAATAAATAAATAATAAAAACAACACTTGCCCTGTTTCCCTGATCAACTCCTTTATTATTAGAAAAAAAATGAAAATATGAAAAAAAACTATACATAATAGGTATCGCCGCGTTCGGAACGGCCTGATCTATAAAAATATCACGTTATTTTTACCGCTCGGTGAACACCGTAAAATTTTTTAATACAAAACAATGACAGCATTTTATTTTTTTGTCATCTTGTCTCAAAAAAAAATCTAATAAAAAGTGATCAAAAAGTTGCAAGTAACGCAAAATGGTACCAATAGAAACTACAGTTCGTCACGCATAAAACAAGCCATCCCGCAGCGATATCTACGAAAAAATAAAAAAGTTATGGCTGTCAGAAAATGGCAACACTAAAACATGATTTTTTTAGTAAAAGAGTATTTTTATTGTGGGAACGTAGTGAAACGTAAAAAAAACGATATCGATTTGGTGTCGCTATAATCGTATCGCCCCGCAGAATAAAGTTAACATGTTGTTTATACTGCACGGTGAACACTGTAAAAAAAAAAAAAAAAAAGAAACGTGCTGGAATGGCTGTTTTTTGGTTTCCTCATGTCCCAAAAAATTGAATAAATAGTGATAAAAAAAATTGCATGTACCCCAAAATGGAACCAATAAAAATTACAGCTCATTCCACAAAAAACAAGCCCTCACACAGCTCCGTCAACGGAAAAATAACACGTTATGATTCTCAAAACGCAATGATGAGGAAGATGGAGCGGAGCGGAGATGAGGAAACTTTAGGGCCTTGTGCGGCTTATAGGCCTAGTGAAGAAGTCAAATATAAGGCAACACTGGAGCGCAGATATTCTGTATAATACCCAATAAACCTGGCCTGTGTATAAAGGATTGGTTCAAAGCGTACCACACCAATCCATGGATTATTCATTCTCCCCATTATTACATCATCCTATTATGACCTGTTGCACTCCGCCCAGCTTACATATACCCTGATGTTCTCCGCACAGTTTACATATAGCCTGATGTACCCGCACATCTTTCATATACCCTGATGTACTCCGCCCAGTTTACATATACCCTGATGTTCTCCGCACAGCTTACATATAGCCTGATGTTCTCCGCACAGTTTACATATACCCAGATGTACTCCGCCCAGTTTACATATAGCCTGATGTTCTCCGCACAGTTTACATATAGCCTGATGTTCTCCGCACAGTTTACATATACCCTGATGTACTCCGCCCAGTTTACATATAGCCTGATGCACTCCGCACAGATTACATATACCCTGATGTACTCCGCACATATTACATATACCCTGATGTACACGCACATATTACATATACCCTGATGTACCCGCACAGCTTACATATAGCCTGATGTACCCGCACATATTACATATACCCTGATGTACTCCGCACAGCTTAAATATAGCCTGATGTAGCCGCACATATTACATATACCCTGATGTACTCCGCCCAGCTTACATATACCCTGATGTACTCCGCACAGCTTACATATAGCCTGATGTACCCGCGCATATTACATATACCCTGATGTACTCCACAGTTTACATATATCCTGATGTACTCCACCCAGCTTACATATACCCTGATGTACTCTGCACAGCTTACATATAGCCTGATGTACACGCACATATTACATATACCCTGATGTACTCCACACAGCTTACATATAGCCTGATGTACCCGCACATATTACATATACCCTGATGTACTCCGCACAGCTTACATATAGCCTGATATACCCGCACATATTACATATACCCTGATGTACTCCGCCCAGCTTACATATACCCTGATGTACTCCGCACAGTTTACATATAGCCTGATGTACCCGCGCATATTACATATACCCTGATGTACTCCACAGTTTACATATATCCTGATGTACTCCGCCCAGCTTACATATATCCTGATGTACTCCGCCCAGCTCACATATGCCCCCACATTATAAGCTGTAATACCACTAATACACCAAGCAAAATCTGCGCTTCAAAAGCCAAATGGTGGTCCAACTGAGCCTGGCAGTGTACCCAAATGGCAATTTATGACCACATATGGGGTATTCTGGAGAACCCGCTTAACAATTTATGGGATGTGTGTCTACGGTGGTACAAGCTGGGCACAACACATTGGGCACTGAAATAGCATATTTGTTGAAAACAGCCATTTTCAATCTGCAACATCTATTGTTTACTCATTTTTGCAAAACACTTGAGCGGTCAAAATGCTCACTACACCCCTAGATCAATTCTTTGAGGGATCTAGTTTCCAAAATGGGGTAATTTTTCAGGGGTACCACTGTACTGGTATTATAGCTCAATGCAACATGGTGTCAAAAAACAAATCTTATAAAATCTCCACTCAAAATACTAAATGGCGCTCCTTCCCTTAGAGCCTTGCTGTGTGTCCAAATAGCAGTTTATGACCACATTTGGGGTATTTCCGTACTCCGGAGAAGTTGCTTTACAAATGTTACGGTGCTTTTTCTCATTTATTTGTTGAGAAAATGAAACATTTTGTACTAATGTTACGTCTTATTGGAAAATATTGTAATTTTTCATTTTCACTGCCCATTTCTAATAAAATCTATGAGACACCTGTGGGGACAAAATGCTCACTACACCCCTAGATGAATTCCTCAATGGGTGTAGTTTGCCAAATGGAGTCACTTTTGGGTAGCTTCCACTGTACTGGTACCTAAGGGGCTTTGCAAAAGCGTCATGGCGCAGAAAAACCAATCAAGCAAAATCTGCTCTCCAAAAGCCAAATGGCGCTCCTTCCCTTCTGAGCCCTGATGTGTATTCATACAGTACTTTATTACCACATATGGGGTATTTCCGTACTCTGGAGAAGTTGCTTTACAAATGTTACGGTGATTTTTCTCCTTTATTTGATGAGAAAATGAAACATTTTTACCTAAAGCTACGTCTTAGTGGAAAAAAATGAAATTTTTCATGTTTACTGCCCAATTCTAATGAAATCTATGAAACATCTGGGGGGTCAAAATGCTCACTACACCCCTAGTTGAATTCCTCAAGTGTAGTTTCCTAAATGGAGTCACTTTTGGGGGGTTTCCACTGTACTGGTACCTTAGGAGCTTTACAAATGCGACATGGTGCCGAGAAATCAAACCAGCAAAATCTGTACTTCAAAAGCTAAATGGCGTGCCTTCCCTTCTGAGTCCTGCCGCTTCCCCAAACAGCCGTTTATGACCACATCTTGGGTATTTCCGTACTCTGGAGAAGTTGCTTTACAAATGTTGGGGTGCTTTTCATCATTTATTTGTTGAAAAAAATAAAAATTTTGAGGTAAAGCTACATCTTATTGGAAAATAATGTAATTTTTCAATTTCACTGCCCAATTCTAATGAAATCTATGAAACACCTGTTGGGTCAAAATGCTCATTACACCCCTAGATGAATTCCTCAAGGGGTGTAGTTTCCTAAATGGAGTCACTTTTGGGGGGTTTCCACTGTACTGGTACCTTAGGAGCTTTACAAATGCGACATGGTGCAGAGAAATTAATCCAGCAAAATCAGTGCTCCAAAAGCTAAATGGCGTGCCTTCCCTTCCGAGTCCTGCCGCTTCCCCAAACAGCCGTTTATGACCACATGTTGGGTATTTCCGTACTCTGGAGAAGTTGCTTTACAAATGTTGGGGTACTTTTCATCATTTATTTGTTGAAAAAATTAAAACTTTTGAGGTAAAGCTACATGGTATTGGAAAATAATGTAATTTTTCATTTTCACTGCCCAATTCTAATGAAATCCATGAAACACCTGTGGGGTCAAAATGCTCACTACACCCCTAGATGAATTCCTCAAGGCATGTAGTTTCCAAAATGGGGTATTTTTTGGGGTGTTTCCTTTGTTTCGGCACCACAAGACCTCTTCTAACCTGACATGGTGCCTGAAATATAATCTAAGAAAAGGAAGGCCCTAAAATCCTCTATGTGCTCCTTTGCTTCTGAGGCCGGTATTTCAGTCCAGAGGCGCGCTAGGGCCAAATGTGGAATATTTCTAAAAACTGCAGAATCAGGGCAATAAATATTCAGTTGTGCTTCTCCGGTAAAATTACCTTCAGTATTACAGGAAAAATGGATTAAAATGGAATTTCTGCAAAAAAAATGAAATTTGTAAATATCCCCGCTACTTTGCTTTAATTCCTGTGAAACGCCTAAAGGGTTAAAAAAACTTTCTGAATGCTGTTTTGAATACTTTGAGGGGTGCAGTTTTTAAAGTGGGGTGATTTGTGGGGGTTTCTAATATATAAGGCCCTCAAAGCCACTTGACAACTGAACTGTTCCCTAAAAAAATGGGTTTTGAAATTTTCTTGAAAATGTGAGAAATTGCTGCTAAATTATAAGCCTTGTAACATCCTAGAAAAATAAAAGCATGTACAAAAAATGATGCCAATCTAAAGTAGACATATTGGAAAAGTTAGCTAGTAACTATTTTGTGTGGTATAACTATCTGTCTTACAAGCAGATACATTTGAATTTAGAAAATGCAAATTTTTTGCAAATTTTCTCTAAATTTTGGTGTTTTTCACACAAAAATATTGAATATATCGACCAAATTTTTTCACTAACATAAAGTACAATATGTCACGAGAAAACAATCTCAGAATCGCTTGGATAGGAAAAAGCATTCCCGAGTTATTACCACATAAAGTAACACACGTCAGATTTAAAAAATGAGGCTCTGTCATTTGGTCCAAAAGTGGCTCAGTCCTGAAGGGGTTAAGCTGTCACTGTGTTATTGAACATACTGACAAAATGACAGTTTTACTACCAGTTTCCAAGAAGATTATTCAAAGGTGACTGCACTTCCTGTTGTCCTTTTTGCAAAAAATGGCCAAAACCACAAAATGCCAATATCTCTGTAAGGAAATAAATCTTTAATTATCAATCTTCAGATTTTTTAATATATTGCCATTTTCATGGTCAAGGGATGGTTATGAAGAATCTGAAAAACTTTGTAGCCATTTTTGAAAAAAAATGTAATTGGTGATTATAAATATTTTTCTAATTTACATTTATTAAAAATGTTGTATTGTTTTTGAGATGCCGCTACTTTGTATCCTCTATACATAGAAGCTGTATCAAGTGCTGTCAACCGAATATGTCAGTCCATGGAACTGACGGCTCGGCTGAGGGTGGATCCTGTCAGTCTTTAAAGGGGTTTTCCAATCCTTTTTTTTTTTTTTTTATTGAATCACTGCAATGCTTCTCAATTTATCTATTAATGTCCCCTGAATATCGTTATCTACATTTTTATTTTTTAATTTACCATTATTCTCTTTTGTTTACATTGAGAAGTTTGTTTACCTCTGTGTGTTCTTTGTCTTGCTCTTCCGGTTATACAGTACCCGACATGCACCGCTTGTGTCCCAGCATGCAATTCGCCTACAGCAGGGACTCACCACTCCTACTTCACCCAGCTATAAACATTTTCCAATCTCTGTTGCTATTTTACTTCTCTCATTAGATCAGTGAGAGCTAACGATAAATGTGCAACATATCAGTGCTGTTCCAAACAACACTCTCTTACATAATGGTAAAAAAACACTTTTGACCCCAGAACCGGAGTCCCAGAGCAGAGCGCTAGTATAGGCTTTGCTCTGGGACTCTGTGGAATCCTCTGACATCACTGTCCATATATGGACAGTGTTGTCAGGGCCTTCCCCAAAGCCGGAGTCCCGGGCAGAGCGCTAGTATAGGCTCTGCTCCGGGGCCCTGTGGAATTCCCTGACATCACTGTCCATTTATAGACAGTGTTGTCAGGGGCTTCGCCAAAGCCGGAGTCCCGTGCAGTGCGCTAGTATAGGCTCTGCTCCGGGATTTTGTTGAATCCCCTGCCGTCACTGTTCATATATGGACAGTGTTGGAGGGGCGTGGCCTAGCGGTGAATGTGAGAGGACGTGTGTGACCGGAGCTCCTGCTGTATTCATCCTGTAAGGTCCATATATACCGTAAAATTCGGGGAAAACAGCTTCCCCAGGGTCCTACCAGAGTCTAGAGGTGGAGGAGCACGAGTGCCCGTCCATAATGACGCGTTCAAAGAAGCAGAAATCGCCGCCAGCGAGTCCCGGGTCCCGCGCTCAAGATGTTGCAGAGGAGAAGGAGGGCCGCACTAGAGGCCTCCGGCAGGAAGTAGCAGAGAAGCTGGAGAGGTTCGCCCGCACGCCGAGAGCAGGGGGGGCGGCGGCACAGCAGCGAACGTCGGCTGGAGATCAGGCTGCTGGAGGTTCCTCTTATGGATCCAGGTACTCTCCTTTGGCGGGGGACATGAGAAGTGAGGAGGAGGAGGAGGAGGTGAGCGGCGCCTTGCAGGATCAGCCAGGCGCTGGAGGGAAAAGTGGAGCAAGGAAGGAGGAACCCTCCTTAAAAGACATTTTGGCAGCGGTAAAGCAAAATTCTATGGCCCTTAATACCTTAGCAAGCCAGATGGGTGGATTGAAGGAGGACATTTTGCTGCTCAGGAACGACCTGCAAAAAGTAGCGGAACGCACCACGGCTGTGGAGGGGAGAGTCTCAGACATGGAGGATGCGATTCCTCACATAAAGCAGGATGTACAAGCACACTCGCAGGCAGTGGCGACATTGCTGGCAAAGACAGATGACATGGAAAATCGGTTGAGACGGAATAAGGTTCGCCTAGTGGGGGTTCCAGAAAGAGTGGAGGGAGCGAATCCGGATGATTTCTTTGAAAAATGGCTGATAGACACATTTGGCAGAGAGGAATTGACCCCTTTATTTGCGGTGGAGAGAGAGCACAGGGTGCCGACCAGACCCGGCCCTCCGGGGAGGCCGCCGAGACCGGTGCTGATAAAGATTTTACATTACAAAGATAGAGACAAGATCCTGAGGAAAGCTAGAGAGCGTCAAGACATCTCCTTTAATGGGGTGAAAGTGTCCTTCTTCCCGGATTTCTCTATGGAAGTACAACGGAAAAGATCACAGTTTATGGATATAAAGAGACGCCTAAGGGCGTTACAAGTGCAATATTCAATGATGTATCCTGCCCGTCTGAGAGTGGTGGCGCTGGACACAACTTCCTTTTTCGAGACACCGAGAGAAGCGGTTAGATGGTTGGATAGCCATGAAAGTCAGCTGAGACCGGCGGAGGCAGAGGGACGGCGTTGATCCGGAACAGATCGGCTGACAAAAGGAGGCTGGGGATGCGGGACTGAACCAGGTGTCGTAGTACATTGCAAGATATGGCATTGAGGGTTCCTGGTCATGTTTGGATTTGGAGTTGGAGGGCATGGCTGCGGTGAACGCGGAAGACCGGGAGCGGAGGAATTTGTTTATGGACATTGAGGGGTACCGATATGTTGAAGGGATGGTTGTTTATTTGCAAAGAAAAGGCAGCGGGAGGGATGGTCAGTCACGCGGGAAACGTGAATAGCGAGTTATGGTATTGTTGAATGTACGGTGGGCGGAGTTGACTTGCCGACGCTTGTTATGGGTAATGGCAGATACGTTCTGTCGCCCCAACCCTTGGAAAGGGGTAGGTTTACGGGGGAGGTTACAGGGGGGGGAGGTGAGGGAGGGAAAGATGACCCAGCCGGTCGGATATGTAAAATTACAAGAACAGGAAAGGATGTGTTGGGATATGTTGAGGGATGATGGGATCACTTAATTGTTTGTCCTGGAATGTACGGGGCTTGCGGGAAGCCAGAAAACGGCAGGCGGTATTTGATTTTGTTAAGAAGCAGGAGTCGAGGGTGATAGGACTACAGGAGACACATATGACTAGGGATTCAGTCTCCATGATGCATAGGGCCTGGGTAGGCCATAGTTTTCATTCTTACCATACTACATATTCAAGGGGGGTGAGTCTTCTCATACATAGGGCAGTGCCATTTATATGTCATGACTCCTCCCAGGATGGGGAGGGGCGGTATGTGGGGGTACACTGTACGCTGTATCATTGGAATTGTGTGTTGGTGGTGTTGTATGTCCCCCCTCCATTTTCTAGCGGGTGTATCAAGAAAGTGGTGGAGGAACTGGCTAGATTCCCGGAGGTGCCATTAATAGTGATGGGGGATTTTAACGCGGTATTGAATACTAATATGGATAAATTCGGCATGACAGGGGGAGGTTTAACAGCGTTTGGTCATCTCGTTGCTGAAATGGGTTGGCGGGACATATGGAGGGATAAGCATCCAAATAGGTTTCAGTATTCTTGTGCGTCTTCCACGTATCAGTCTCTATCCAGGATAGACCTAATCTTGTTCTCACCGGCAGCGGTACCCTTTGTAGCCCGGATAGAATACCTACAAAGAGCCTTGTCGGATCATTCTCCTTTGTTAATGAAGGTAGAGACGGAGGGG
Organism: Rhinoderma darwinii; assembly: GCF_050947455.1. Classification (NCBI taxonomy): domain Eukaryota; kingdom Metazoa; phylum Chordata; class Amphibia; order Anura; family Rhinodermatidae; genus Rhinoderma; species Rhinoderma darwinii. The sequence continues at coordinate 272,460,926 of NC_134691.1, read as the reverse complement.
AGGACAGGGCGGGGGCAAGGGTGCTGGAAACTCAATGCCTTTTGGCTGAAGTTGATAGATAATAAACAAATTTTAGATCTTATAAAGGAATATTTTCAATTCAAATCGGGAACGGTACCGCAAGAGATACTGTGGGATGCGATGAAGGCATGGCTGAGAGGGGTGTTCATCCAGCACATTTCGGCAGTAAAAACACGGTCTAGACAATTAGGGGAAGCGCTGTTGGAAAGGGTAACGGAGACAGAAAGGCTACATATAGCAGATAACACACCAGACACACTGAAGCATTGGGTGGAGGCGCAGCGGTTGTTAAAACAGCATCAGTTGGAAAGGGCAGATAACAAAAGGATGTTTTTAAAACGCCAATATTATGAGGAGGGGGAAACCACAGGACGGTTACTGGCAAGGATGGCGCAGGCTCAGAGGGAGAATAATTATATACACACTATTAGGGGGGAGGGGGGAAGTCGGAGACGGATACAGGACAGATTTTGAAAGTTTTTCAGCAGTTTTACTCAGATTTGTATGCCTCTAGGGCAGAGCACACACCCCAACAGCTGGAAGAGTATATTGGGGAGATTGACCTTCCCATGTTGGGAGGGGAGGAGAGAGGGACATTGGAGGAGCCCATATCTCTGGAGGAGCTCCAGGCAGCCATAGGGATACTAGCCAGTGAAAAGGCGCCGGGGCCGGATGGTCTTCCGGTGGAGGTTTTTAAGGAATATGGGGAGGAACTCACACCTCAGTTACTGGCCACTCTTTTGAATAGTTTTGATAGGGGGCGGCTCCCGGAAACAATGTACGAAGCAACTATAGTAGTTCTGCCTAAAGAGGGGAAAGATCCCCAACTCCCGGGCTCCTATAGACCAGTTTCTCTATTGACGGCGGATATTAAAATCATAGCAAAAGTATTGGCGCTTCGACTAGCTAAGGTAGTGGCTGGGGTGGTACATGGAGATCAGGCCGGATTTATGCCATCCAAATCGACGGCGGTGAATCTGAGACGGCTGTTCTTGAATTTACAAGTTCTTCCGGATAATCATGGGGGGAGAGCCATTCTGTCCTTAGACGCGGCTAAAGCGTTCGATTGCGTGGAATGGAAATATTTGTGGTCAGTTCTGGAGAAAATGGGATTTGGCCCTAATTTCATAAAATGGGTAAAGTTGTTATACATAGCCCCGACTGCAAAGATAAGGGTGAATGGGGTACTATCGGATCGGTTCGCGCTGGCGCGGGGAACGCGTCAGGGATGTCCATTATCTCCGTTGTTGTTCGCGTTGGAGGTGGAACCATTGGCGTGTGCAGTGAGACAACATGAACATATTCAGGGGTTGAGATATGGGGGGTGGAGGAACGAATTGCATTATACGCAGATGATATGCTGCTATTCATGGCGAATACTGAGCGCACACTACCGTTAGTGATGGCCCTGATTAAGCGGTTTGGGAAATATTCGGGATTGCTCATTAATTGGTCAAAATCGGCTCTAATGCTCATGGACCCAGGGGTTATCCAGACGGGGGAGGAGGAGGTGGAGATACCGGTGGTCACGGAGTTTAAGTATTTGGGGGTCAGGGTGACGGCGAAAGCACAGGATTATATGTCCCTTAATGTAATGCCACTGTTAACAACGATAAAAGCCAAAGTAGAGGCGTGGAATAAGTTACCGCTATCGGCTCTGGGTAGGACGAATCTGATTAAAATGATCCTTATGCCCCAGGTGCTGTACGTCCTACATAACTCCCCGGTATGGATCCCCAAATATTGGTTTAGGAGGTTGCACAACCTTTTTAGGGACCTAGTATGGAAGAAGGGGGTACCCAGGATTAAACTGGAGAAACTACAATTGCCTAAAGAGGAGGGGGGCCTGGCTGTGCCCAATGCTTGGGTGTATTATTTAGCTGCCCAATGTCAACATTTCTGGGGGTGGGAGCAGGAAGAGACATGGGGGTCCAGTGCGCGCATCCTATCATATCTGGGGGGGGGGGGGAGAACCCGTTGGCAGGACTGGAAGCGCACAGCTATAAACGGATGGCGAGTACCAGACCCACTCTGCTTCTCATACACAAGGTGTGGTGGCAGTGCAAGCAATTGCTGGGAATAGGAGAGTGCACTAAATATACACCACTCTGGAGGAATGCCTATCTGGGGGAATTGGGTAAATTGGAAGGGATGCAGGGGTGGGAGCAGCAAGGCATAATACGATTGAGTCAGTTGTACGAGGGAGACATACTCAAATCCTTTCAGCAAATAAGGGAGGGGTTTCAGCTGGACTCCCGCACGTTCTATCAGTACCTGCAGATTCGGCACGCTGTGCAGACACAAGTGGCCAGTGTAGACATGGCAATACATGCCGCGGGAGTGTTGGAACATATTGCAAAAGCAGCAACGTCAAAAGGATTAATTTCATTGGTTTATCGCAGGTTATTGGCGGAACATCTGGGGGATCCTATGGCACCAGTAAAAGCTATATGGGAGAGGGATGTGGGTCCTATCCCGACAGACCACTGGGAGGCGGTATTGGCAGCAACATGTACTTTGTCCATTAATGTAGCACAACGAAGATCGCAGTTGTTTCTGATACATAGGGTGTATAGGACCCCGTGGGTGCTGAAACAAATGGGATTAAGAGCAGATGCCAAGTGCCCTAGGTGCCCGGAAGAAAAAGCAGACATCCTCCATATGTTCTGGACATGCGGGAGGTTGGGGATTCTGTGGACGGAAATATCGGAGCTATTGGGGAGAGTGTTTGAGGTACAGATTCCATGGGATCCTGTGGTAATGCTGCTAGGGTATGTTGTGGATTTGGAGGGGGATAGGGTGTCACGTTTGGCAATCGCAAAAATACTATACCAAGTTAGGAAAGGAATAGCAAAACACTGGCTGGAGGCGGAGCCACCCTCAAAACAAGAAATCATAGGGGCACTTAACTCGCAGGTCCTGATGGAATATAGGATATACTCCAAGAGGGGGTCCAAGGTCAAGTTTGAAAAACAATGGGCTAGGTGGATTGATCAATCTGGGTATGCTTCTGCGGAGCTAATGACACTACGGGCACACGTTCAGGTATAGGGCTACTGACGGTGGGGTACATACGGAGAGCAGGCGTAAGATGGATAATGGAAAAGGGGAAGAGTAGGAGATAGGATTGAAAAAGTGGTATCGAGAAGACCGGCTGGGGGGATACAAGGGGGAGTTAGGGGGAAGGGAATGTTTGGTTGGAAATAAATAATTGGGTCGGTGGAAATTTGCTTATACACTGTATGAGAAAGTACAATGACCTGTAAAGATGTGAAGTTTGTTGAATAAAATTGAACTGATAAAAAAAAATATATGGACAGTGTTATCAGGGTCTTCCCCAGAGCTGGAGTCCCGGGCAGAGCGCTAGTATAGGCTCTGCTCTGGGACTCTGTGGAATCCCCTGACATGACTGTCCTAACCCCAGCGCCGGAGTCCTTGTCAGAGCGCTACTAGCAGCTAGCTACTGGCTCCTGACATCACTGACACAATTTGTTCTGATAGTTTCCGGTCCGCTGCTAGGGGGGGATGACGCGCAGGCGCTGTGATAGCGCAAGAGTGGCCATGCATGGTAAACACTGCTACCATGCATGCTCAGAGACTAGCAGTGTTTACCATGCATGCCCACACCTGCGCTATCACAGCCCCTGTGCTTCATTTTCTCTCCCCTAGCAGCAGAGCGGAAACTATCAGAAGAAAGGGAGTATCCGGTCCACCACTTCCCTCAGTGTACAGTGACGTCAGGAATGTCGTACCCGTACATTGTGCCAGCCGGAAAACGGAACTCAGATCATGGACCGGCTAGAGCCGGAAGTAAGGATTTTGCTACTGGAGACGCATCACGTGACCGACGCTGGAATCGGGTGTTAGAAGATGAAATCAAAACATAAGTATATTAGAAATTATAGTAGTAATAGCAAGGAAAAAAGGGGAATGGGAGGAAACCTCCAGCTCACCAACTTCACACTCCTGTGTATGATATCGCCCGGATCAGCCGCGATGGCCCACGGCAGGAGACTGTAGCAAAAAGAAGGAATGATCCAGCGATGTGTGATAAAGGTGGGGGAAACTCTGTTCCCACTTTATTGGAACAATCAAATAGCAATGAATACAACGAAATAGCGAACAACACCAGGAGGGTGACAAGGTGGTGGAATTGGCACGATGAAGCCTACGCGTTTCAAGCACTTGAAGTGCTCTTACTCATGGCTCGGACAAATGAGCTACTGCAAGGCGTGGGGGTAAATGTATCCTGGAGAAAGTGGGAGGATGTAATCGGAACGTAACAACGCCCAATAGAATGTAAATTTCAACTCCAGGAAACAACTTTCGTAGGAAGGTATGTATCCTATACGATATAAATATAATACTAAATAGGTTGGAAAGTAACTGAAATGTAACCCCCCAGGAAAATATTCGAACTGTCAGTGAAAATATATAAAGATGTACATGTATTTGGCCATGCATGGTAAACACTGCTACCATGCATGCTCAGAGACTAGCAGTGTTTACCATGCATGCCCACACCTGCGCTATCACAGCCCCTGTGCTTCATTTTCTCTCCCCTAGCAGCAGAGCGGAAACTATCAGAAGAAAGGGAGTATCCGGTCCACCACTTCCCTCAGTGTACAGTGACGTCAGGAATGTCGTACCCGTACATTGTGCCAGCCGGAAAACGGAACTCAGATCATGGACCGGCTAGAGCCGGAAGTAAGGATTTTGCTACTGGAGACGCATCACGTGACCGACGCTGGAATCGGGTGTTAGAAGATGAAATCAAAACATAAGTATATTACAAATTACATTATTTTTATATGTGCAGTGAAATAGAAATTAGTTACATGGTTCCAGAAAACCACTTTAACACGTAGAATAAACGAAATAGCGATTACGGTTGCATTCACACGGCCGTTTTCAGAACAATAAACGTCTATGGGTATATTCACATGGTCGTTTTTTTTTTAATGGCCCATATAAGTCAATGGATCAGTTTTAAAAACTGATCCTGGCCGAGGACTCCCCGCACACAGCGCTACTTTGAGCGCTGAGCCCAGTGAAGCCCTTGACATTACTGTCCATATAAGGACAGTGAATTCAGGGCTTTCAACAATGGAATTCCTGGACAGAGCATCGCAAGATCTCTGGCCGGGGACTTTAGTCTTGTAGATAGCACCCCTCCATGTAGATAGCACCCCCCTGCCTGAAGATAGCAACCCCCCCATTCCCGTAGATAGCACCACTGTAGCTTCCTATAGAAGCGGAATCCCCGGTGGCTCCTGGAGAAGCCCCCGGCGTCACTATCCATATATGGAAAGTGATGTCAAGGTATTTTTCCTGGAGTGCTGTTTCCGTAACTCATCCATGTATTGCAGTGTATTGTGCCAGTGCTGGTTCAAGTCCCCTAGGGTAACTAATAAAATGTGTAAAAAAAAAAAGTTAGATAAATTTTCACGAGTGTAAAAAAATATTACAAGTTTTAAAAAAAACCTTTTCCCATTTTTCCCCAAGCACAATGTAAAAAATTAAAAAATAGGAATTAAATAAAAAGTGATGACATTTTTTTTTTAACTTTCAGTAACACAATTTAACCATTTCTTAGCTTTTATATTAATCATTTTTTTTTAGAGTGGGCAACAAAAAAATCTTTTTTTTACACTGTTCAAGATATAGTATAAATACCTCATGGTAAACATTGGCTGTGCAGGGAAGGCGTGAAAGTGGCTGTTCATCAGTATTTTGCACCTGAGCAATCTCCCTCTGTCATGCCGGATTCACATGAGCGTGTGCGTTTTGCGTGCGCAAAAAACGCAGCGTTTTGCGTGCGCAAAAATTCCATAAAAGCTCTGTGTGTCATCAGCATATGATGCGTGACCGCGTGATTTTCGCGCATCCGCCATCATTATGACTGTTTTTATGTTTGTAAACAGAAATGCTCGTGGTGCTTTTCTGTTTTCATTCATAGTTCTGACTACTGTAGCGCGCATCACGCGCGGCACATGGAAGTGCGTCCGTTTGCCGTGCGCGGTTTTCACACATCCATTGACTTCAATATGTGCGAGATGCGCGAAAAACGGGAAAATATAGGACATGTTGTGAGTTTTACGCAGCGGACATACGCTGCGTGAAAATCACAGACAGTCTGAACGCCCCCATTGACTAATATAGGTCCGTGCGACGCGCGTGAAAATCACGCGCGTAGCACGGACGTATTATACGTTCGTCTGAATAAGCCCTAACATTGTGGTTTGTCTGCATCCTGTTGGGAACTGGTGTTTGTACCTTCCCTTGTAGGCTGCATTCACACATCAGTGAAAAAAATGGCTATTAAAAACTGACCAACTTTCAGTTTTTCATGGCCGTTTTGCATCAGTGTGTCTCCAAATTTTCATCCATTTCCAGGCTGTCTGTCCGTTTTTAATGACCGTTTGTCATCCGTTTTTCAAACCCCCTGAAAACACTACAGGGCCCATGTAGATAGTGCCGCAATGCCCACTGTAGTCAATGCCCATAAAGATAGTGCCAGTGCCCACATAGATAGTGCCACAGTGCCCACATAGTGCTACAAAGCCCACTGTAGATAGTTTGAGTGCCCACATATAAAGTGACATAGTGCTCACATATAAAGTAGCAGTGCCCACATAGTGCCTCAGTGCAGATGTAGATAGTGCCACAACCCCTTGAAGATAGCACCCCCCTGTAGATAGCGCCACACACACCCCTGTAGGTAGCACCACACTTTCCCCCCTGTAGATAGCGCCACAACCCTCCCCTGTAGATAGTGCCTCACATCCCACCCTGTGGATAGCCACACAGACCCCACCCTGTAGATAGCGCTACACCCCCGCCCCTGTAGATAGCACCATTGGGGCTTCCACTAGGAACGGAATCCCCAGCCAGAGTGTTGTCGACCATATATATTGTCCATGAATGGATAGTGGGGGAGCCAGGGTCTCCTCCAGGAGCAATATCGCTGGCCAGAGCATCGGCAACCCTCTGGCCAGGGATTCCGTTTCTGGAGGGAGTATATGGACAGTGACGTCAGGTGCTCCCTCCCACTGCCAGAAACAGTGACGTCAAAGGCTTTCCCAAGACAAAAGTCCCCGTCCAGAGAGCTTGGGATGCTCTAACCTGGGACTCCATAGTTGAAATCCCTGACATCACTGTCCATAAATGGACAGTGCCGTCATGGGCTTTCCCGGGTTCAGCGCTTAAAGGAGCGCTGTGCCTAGGAAATCCTCTTGTGAGGTCTAGGATCAATATAGCCTAATTTACAAATTAAGAATAAGACTCCTAACTTTGAAATATAAAAATGTGTTGGGAAACAATTTGCAATAACACTATCAGCGTGACAGCGCCTATAAGATTAGGTAGGAGGTTGACCATTACAAAACTAGTGACAGATCGTCTTTGAATAAAAAGGTCTTGGGCACCATGCACACGAACGTGCATTTGTGGCCGCAATTCCCCCGAAAATCCACAGGAGAATTGCGGCCCCATTTATTGCTATGGGGCCATGCACACGACCGTGGTTTCCGCGGTCCGTGCATGCCCCAGGAGCCCGGACCGCAGAAAGAATGGGCAAGTCTTATTACGGCCGTGTTGTCCAGGCTCATAGCAAATAATGGCCGCGGCCATGTGCACGGCCCGCGATTTGCGGGCGGCTTGCGGGGGACTCTCCGCCCCTGGCCGACCCAAAAATCACGGCCGTCCACTTGGCTACAGTCGTGTGCATGAGGCCTTGGTCTTGAGGTTATAATTGCTGATGAATAATTTGTAGAAATCACGTGATATATCTTAATGAAAACCCACCGTTTTTCTATTAACAGCTCAAAGTTGTCATGTTAACATTTAGGTTATCTCTTATTAGAAAGCAAAAAATAACATTTTTAACACAAAAGAATCCCATGTGCTTTATAAAACTATAACTAAGCCATGGTGTCCCTTTCAGTCATTGCGTTCTCTGAAATACATTGTAAGAGGAGAATGTTAATCATGCTGACATTTTGTGCGCACATACTATTTTTCATTATTTTATCTAGAACTTTTTCTCTTTCCGATTTTTTCCATTTACTGTACCATGTCAATTGTTAATGAGAAAAGCAAGATTGCAAAATACTACTGCATGCTTCATCTGTGTTACCATGGAGACAGGCAACTCCGATGTGTAATACCACTAAACTGGAAATTGGCATTTTAAATTGTGCAGTGGCACACTATATTCTCTGAAACTAATTGCAAATAAAGTTAGACAGAACGAGTACAATCTTTTCACATCTTCTAGACCATATGATTTTCAGTTGGCTTATAGCAAATTCAGAGAAAATTACAAATTACAGCGGTTTTAACACACGCTTAGAAATATTTTATTACTCTTTTAGGTTATGGGAATAGATGACTGCTCTTCATATATACAGTAGCATTTGTGAACTTTATAATAAAGCACACATTAATCACAAAAAGCAATATAGTCAGCTTGCTATACAATATGAATTGTAGGAAAATACATTATTATATACGGTTTAAAAGTTAAACTCCAATTTACTTGCAAAATGAGTGTACAGTAGAACACTTACTGCCCTCTGACACTATTAAAGAAGACGTGAGCTTTCCTGACATGTCTTTTCTAGTAAATACTTGTCCATAAAATAACAATGCTGGGGCATCTCTCTGCGTTGCACAGTTCCTCTATTATTCCTCTGAAATATATGAATAAATTGCCAACTAAGCGTTACTATTCTCCTTGTCACTAGGGCTGTAGCAACACAATCTGACGTTGTCAGCACTGATTGGATAATGTCAAAGTGTGTATAACACCCAATTTTTAATTTATTATTATACATTTCCATGAGGAATAACAGAGGAACAGCAAAAAGCAGCTTTCTAAGCAAAGATGCTCTAGAATTGTTATTTTATGGGAAATGAACGTGTTTACTAAAACAGACATGTCAAGAGAGCGGACAGGTACTCTTTAATCATCTTCCCTCATGGTGGCATAAAAGTACAGCATTGGAAGCGGATAGTTCTTACAACAGGCCGTGCTATTATGGTGCGCGCTATCCGCAGCTGGTGTCAGTTATAGTTTACAGCTGACAACCTGCTGCAATGGATGGGATCGGAGATAACTCCAATCCCCGCTGTTTAACCCATTTTGCCGGAGTCAATTGTTTTTTATAGAGGGAGGATGTCTCTGTGTAAGCCCAATGGTGCCTTGCGACATAATTGCGGAGGGCCACGGCAGCCGGTGGCTTAATAGTTGCCCCCAGGTTAGCCATGTATAAAAGTCTGTTAGGCCCTGCCTAAGACAGGACCTAATAGGCTGCCTGTCAATGTAACACTGACAGTCACAATACACTGCAATACAGAATTATTAATCATAATAATAATAATCTATATTTATATAGCGCCAACATATTCCGCAGCACTTTACAATTCAGGGGGTACACTGTATAGACAATACATATTGACAAAACTAATTTACACTTCAAACAAGAGGAGTGAGGACCCTTCTCGCAAGAGCTTTCAATCTATGAGGAAATAAGGGAGACACAAAATGGAAAAAATGCTGGTTAAGTACAACGGCCCAGCCATCTTTTATACATATGGGGTAGTACACATAAAGCTGCATGAGCCAGTCACCAGCAAGTGTCTGTGTATGACAACATGAAGTGCATTAGGGTGCAAGGAGTGTGGGGGATACTGCTGAATGAAGGGGCCTCATGACTAATGTAAAAAGGGAGGCAGGGAAAGGAGTTAGATTAGGGAATGTCTAAAAAGATGTGTTTTCAGGGCACGTTTAAAACTGTGGATGATGGGAATTAATCTGATTGTCTGGGGTAGTGCAATCCATAGAACTGGTGCAGCACGAGAAAAATCTTGGAGACGGGAGTGGGAGGTTCGGATTATGGTGGATGTTGCAGTATTGCAACCATTGCAGTAACTGGCACAGGGTAGAGGCGTTGGTGTAGCTGTTGGTCAGAAAGATGAGCCTGGCTGCTGAATTAAGGATAGATTGGAGAGGTGAGAATTTAGTGAGTGGAAGACTGATTAGCAATGAGTTACAGTAGTCAAGACGAGAGTGAATCAGAGTGACAATGAGAGTTTTGGCTGTTTTCACAGTAAAAAAGGGGCGGATTCTGGAGATATTTTTGATGTGAAAGTGATTGAATGTGAGGAGTAAAGGAAAGTTCGGAGTCAAAAATAACCCCAAGACAGCAGGCGTGCTGCCTAAGAGTTATGGTAGGTCCACACACTGAGATGGAGACATCTGGTTTAGGTAGGTTAGTAGATGGTGGAAATGCAAGGAGCTCAGTTTTAGAAAGATTCAGTTTCAGATAGAGAGAGGACATGATGTTAGAGACAGCGGACAGACAATCACTGGTGTTTTGTATTAGAGCAGGGGTGCTGTCATGGGAAGAGGCATATAATTGGGTATCATCAGCGTAGAGATGGTGCTGCAAGCCAAATCTGCTGATGGTTTGTCCAATAGGGGCTGTGTAGAGAAAAAAGAGGAGCGGACCTAGGACTGATCCCCGAGGAACCCCGATAGCAAGGGGAAGAGTAGAAGAATTAGAACCAGCAAATGACACACTGAATGAGCGGTCAGAGAGATAGGAAGAAAACCAAGGGAGAGCAGTGCCTTTAAGGCCAATAGTGTGGAGCATGTTAAGTAGGAGTTGGTGGTCTACAGTGTCAAAGGCTGCAGAGAGATCCAGAAGAATCAGAGAATATTTGCCGTTAGATTTAGCCGCCAAGAGATTTGTTTGAGACTTTGGTAAGGGCAGTTTCTGTGGAGTGCAGAGTGCGGAAACCAGATTGTAAGGGGTCTAGAATGGAGTTAGCAGAGAGATAGTGGATAAAGTGAGAATAGACCAAGCGTTCCAGGAGTTTGGAGATGAAGGGGAGATTAGAGACAGGTCGGTAGTTAGCAGCGCTGGATGGGTCAAGAGTTGTTTTTTTTCAGTAATGTGTTTATAATGGCATGTTTAAAACAGGAGTGAAAGATTCCAGAAGAAAGAGAGAGGTTAAAATTTTTAGTCAAGTGACTAGTGACAGCTGGGGAGAGGGACTGGACGAGTTGTGAGGGGATAGGATCACTAGAACAGGTAGTAGTACGAGAAGAAGAAAGGAGCCTAGAGACTTCTGTTATTGGGTTAAATGCTGAAAGTGAAGAAGAGGGAGTGCGGGAGGGAAGGGGATCGATGTTACTAGGGGACCTTGGAAATAATATCATGACGGAGGTTGTCAATTTTAACTTTAAAATAGGCAGCCGGGTCTTCAGCATTGGGATCTGTGATTGGTGTCTGCACTTTAGGACTAAGGAGGGAATGAAAATGATCAAAGAGGCGTTTTGGATTATTAGATAGTGTGGAGATAGACTTGTTTGGCTCTGTGAAGGGCAGAGTTGTAAATTCTCAGCATAAATTTGTAATGGAGGAAGTCCGCTGACAAGTAAGATTTTCTCCACAGACGTTCGGCACATCTCGAGCACCGCTGAAGAAAGCGGGATTTAGGTGTGTGCCAGGGTTGTGGACGTCTTTGCCTGGTGGTTCAGAGTGTGTAGGAGTGGCTGCTTCATCCAATGCATTTTTAAGAGTGTTATTGTAATGTTTGGCTGCCAGATTGGGACAGGAGAGGGAACAGATAGGGGACAATGTGCACTGTAGACTGTCTATAAGTTGCTGAGTGTTGATGGCATGTAGATTTCTGTATGTCTGATACGTAGGCATGTCCTGTGGAGGCAGATCATTTTTGATATTAAAGAAGGGAAGGTTGTCATCAGAGATCGGGAGGGGAGAATTATTAATGTCAGACGCTGAGCAGAAACAGAAAAAGACCAGGTCAAGAGAATGCCCATCTTCATGTGTAGTTGTTGTGACAGACCTAGGGAGAAGGTTAAAGATGGAAACTGGGAGGCAGATGATGAGATTGGGTTATCAATGGGGATGTTAAAGTCACCCTTGACAAGAGTTGGTGTTTCAGATGATAGTAATTGTGGATGCCAGGCCGCAAAATGGTCTAGGAATTGACGTGGTGAACCCGGGGCACGGTAGACAACTGCCACTTGGTGGGCGAATGGGCGAAAGAGTTTGAGGGTGTGGACTTCAAAAGAGGGAAATGTGAGTGAGAGGACAGGGTGAATGACCTGGAAAGTGCAGTGTGGGGATAGAAGTATGCCTACTCATCCACCCGGCCTGTTCTCAGGTCTGGGGGCATGAGAAAAGTGGAGACCACCATAAGACAGAGCAGCAGGGGAAGCAGTGTCATAGAGGTGTAGCCATGTTTCTGTAATAGCCACCAGGTTGAGGGAGTTAGAAAGGAATAAGTCATGAATAAAGGTGAGTTTGTTGAACACGGACCGAGAATTCTAGAGAGCATAGTTCAAAGAAACAGGAGGAGACATGCAAGGGATCTTAAAAAGATTTTCAGGGAGGGGGGCGTGGCTAGCGGTCAAATGGTCGGACGCGTTTGAGCTGCTCTCCAGGGGACCGTTGCACATCCTGCCATAATCCTGAGCTGACAGCATGCTTTTGTGATCCGGAGTGACCGGAATTGGATCATCATACCCCTGACTCTATCCGTGCCGACTTTGGAGCTCCTACCTAGTCTCGGCACCGGACGTTTGCCGAGTGCAGTGCGAGCCACGTGTCACTGCGGCCTAGCCGTCTCCATAGTGCTCCGACCTCCAACGGAGATATCCTGCAGCACCCAGCTCGTATCCTTCCCCGCGTATACAGGCGGTGGTTGTCCTGGACCGGAACATCTCGGCGGGAGTTGTCGCTGGAGCAGGTACGACATACTTACCCTCATGGGTCCCGCTCCTGGCTTGAGCCGCGTGGCATAGTGATCTGCATCAAGACTCTGGGACCGGCGGTGTGGTGCGGATGCGTGAGGGACGTGCATTGCACCCTGAGAAGTGCTGCAATCTCACCCGGCTCTAGCCTTCCTTGATCCCATCTACTTGACGGTGTCCCTCTTTGTTAGTGCAGGGAGGTGTTTACAGCAGACGGCAGAGCTGCTGCCATTATCATCTTGAGTTTTTATACTACCAGGAACTGTATACTGAGCTTGCCCTGCCTATCTCCTCCTCAGCTACACACTTCTCCTGCACTTTAAAGTTTCACCCTGATATTCTCACAGACCGCCTTGGATATCCATTATAGTGACTTGCCAGTTGCTTACCTTCACGTCTAAATGACATGCACAGATCTAAACTTCAACCCACTATGGATAAGCTGAAAGAATATGCTCATACGGATTATGATGATACTGTATCCACGCCTCGTGCTACACGTTCCGCGCAAGGCAGAGCGCGAGATGGTGATCCTCACTCACGAGATAGCACTGAACCTGAGATGGATCCCGAGCCTACGCCAAGTCTCTACTCAATTGCTGGCAGCCATAAACACCTGTAAGACCTCCTTGACAGATAAAATTGAAAAAATAAAGATCGACGTCACCTTATTGTGTCAAGACATGCAAAACTTGCGTGGTCGTATTGGAGAAATGGAGGAAAGAATCTCCCGAACAGGGGATAAGATTCGTCCACTGATATCTACACTCTCCTCCACCTCTCGTAAAATGGAAGCTAATCAATCCAAAATGGACGATCTAGAGAACAGAATGCGTCGCAATAATCTACGCATTATTGGTCTTCCTGAGAAAACTGAAGGTCAGGCCCCGGAGTCCTTTGTTGAAACATGGCTTAAAACCACTTTTGGAGACACTTCCTTTTCATCCTGCTTTATTGTGGAAAGAGCACACAGAGTCCCAGCCAAACCTCCTCCTCCAGGTGCCCATCTGCGACCATTTTTGGCTAGACTGCTGAATTATAGGGACCGGGATACCGCTCTCCGTCTTGCCCGCCTGAAGGGACCACTCAAGCACAATAACTCCGTCATATTCATATTTCCTGATTTTTCGGCTGATTTGCAGAAACAACGTGCCACCTTTATTGAAGTAAAGAAGACGTTTCGGGATCGTGGCATTCCTTATTCAATGTCTTATCCAGCTCGTCTCAGAATTGTGGCTGACGGCAAAGTGGTTTTTCTGCATAATCCGGGAGAGGCGACTGAATGGCTCCAGATGCATCCACCTCAACCTTGATTTGGACGCTGGGTGATGTTCTACATATATGAGGGTAACACGGGGATGTATATCTCACTATCCATTCTGTATTGATTTCATCTTTATTGATCTGGGGGTGAGAATATAGGGGGCGTGTTTCTATACGTATAGATGTGAGCTACCTACCACAAATTATTATGACACGTCAGTTACATTCCTACACAAAACCCAACATACTAGCGATGTAGATATTGAACCGGCACTTAACCCTTCTGTGCTATAGTCTAATGGTTACCTTCACCAAGTATGCTCTGTCACATTTCTGACAATATTCTGGTCGGACATTCCCCATTTATATTATACACAGCCCTGATGTTACATCTTCTTGGGGTTATTTTGTTTTTGTTCTTTTGTAATACCCTGATATGGTATCAAGTTCTTATGTTTTTAGCATATGTCGCAAGTCCTTTCAATGCCTATTGTAGTCCTTTACATGCCTTTTATATATGCACTTACTGTGTTTGTTGCTCTTCATGGCTCTAACTTTAAAATGTATATCGTGGAATGTACGTGGTTTGGGTACCCCCTATAAACATGCATCAGTGTTCTCTCATTTGAGGCGATGCAGTCCCCATATCATTGGTTTACAAGAGACCCACCTTACTTCTGACAAATCAGACTATTTACGGAAACCCTGGATTTAATGGTCCTGCCATTCATACCATACCTCTTATTCCAGGGGGGTATCTATTCTTATACATAGATCTATACGATAGAACCCTATTCAAACCCGTAGGGACCCTGAAGGACGATTTGTCTCTGTGTATGCGGAGATAGATACCAAACCTTATGTGCTTTTATGTCTTTATAATCCCCCACAGGCTAATTTGTATGTAACTCAGGCAGCTATTACCTTTGCACATCAATTTCCGACCTCCTTTATAGTGTGTATGGGGGATTTCAATCAGGATATGCACTCATCTCTAGATCGATTTGGAGCTTCCTCATCCCAGCCCACCTCTAATCCTACTCCCTTATGTCGGCTGATGGAAAGTGTGGGGTGGATCGACATCTGGCGAACTCACCACCAGGGAGAGGTGGAGTACACGTGTCACTCAACGGGGCGACAAACATTATCTAGGATTGATTATTGTTTTGGGTCCCCTAATGTATCTATTTATGTCTCCTTGGTCACACATGATCGCAGGGGCATGTCTGATCATAGCCCAATATTGCTCCACTTGACCTTCCCGGGTAGGTGTGTGTTGGCCAACTGCAAATTCCATCCCTTTTGGTTAAAATTAATCGGTTTGTCTGACCGCATACCAGATCAGATTGATCAATTTTTACAAATCAATGACTTGTCACTATCGCATACCTTGCGCTGGGACTCGTTTAAGGCATACCTCCGGGGGTTGTTTGAGGTCGACCATATCTTATGTTAAGAGAGCCTTGGCTCAAGTGGAGAGGGAGTTGGAGGAACAGGTCTTGGTAGCAGAGACACAGTATGTTGCTGACCCCACTGATACTCATAAAACGGCCTGGTTAAGCCTGACTCAACTATACAAAAGACAGCTTCATCTCAAATCTAAACGCAAATTATTTTTCACTAGACAATATTATTTCGAAATGGGGAATCAATCCAGTCAGTTACTAGCCCATCTTGTTAAACAAGCTAATGGTACCAACTCAGTGTTGGGAATTAGGGACTCTGACGGATCCGTTGTTACAGAAGCTGGGCGTATTACATCTCGATTTAAGGAATACTATACTGGGTTATACAGTTCCTCTACTTCTCACTCTGTGGCTGATAGTTTAGAGTATTTACATGATCTCACGTTTCCGACTTTGTCACCTGAACAACAATCTATGTTAGATGCCCCCTTTACACTTGAGGAAGTGCAGGACGCCATCCGTGGTATGGCTCTCAATAAGTGCCCTGGCCCAGATGGCCTCCCGATCAAAATCTATAACAGATACATGGATAACATAGCCCCACTTCTTCCAGATACCCTTAATCGGGCTTCCCAATTGCACGTTCTCCCCCCATTCGTTTTATGATGCTACCATTATAGTCCTGCTAAAGCCTGGTAAAGATCCTCTGGATTGTGGTTCATATCGACCTATATCGCTAGTCAACGTAGATTATAAAATATTGACAAAATTATTAGCCAAACGATTGAATGAGGTTATCCTTTCCATTACACATGCAGATCAAACAGGCTTTATGCCAGGGAAATCTACTAGTATCAATATTAGAAAGGTGCAGGCCATTACGCAATTGGGCAGGACACATGATATGCAGTGGGCGATTGCTTCTTTAGACACCATGAAGGCTTTCGACTCTGTAGAGTGGTCGTTTTTGTGGGCCTGTCTGGAACGTTTTGGCTTTGGTCCTCAATTTTGTCAATGGATCAGGTTAATATATAAATCCCCTAAAGCCAATGTAGTGGTTAATAATGTCCCTTCTCTCCCTTTTTCTCTTTTTAGAGGTACCCGACAGGGATGTCCCTTATCACCCGCCCTGTTTGCTATTGCCATAGAAGCACTGGCGATCAGGCTTCAAGCCTCCCAGGACCTTACTGGGATAAGCTGGAAGGGTAGAACATCTGTGGTAGGCCTATACGCAGACGATATGGTCCTTTTTTTAGACAACCCAAACTCCTCGTTTCATGTTGCTGCCAGGTTACTTGATATGTTTTCGCAATATTCCGGATTGAAAGTTAACTGGCAGAAGTCGGCCATTATGTATACAGCTAGGCATCCGACTCCTGATCCGTTAATGCTGCAATATGGCCTTGAAACCGTCTCTAGATTTAAAGAACTTGGTATGACTATAGTTTTGGATCATGACCAGATTCGTGATACGTCTTTAGCTCCATTGTTAACAAAAGTTGGGGAAAAATTTAAGACATGGTCCAAGCTACCATTATCTGTGGCTGGTCGTATTAATTTGATCAAGATGGTGGTTCAGCCTCAATGTAACTATATTTTGCAACATATGCCTGTTGTAGTTCCCATATCGTTCTTTAGATCCCTTAATTCCGTAATAATACGATTTATATGGGGCTCTTCTAGGTCTAAACTCAGTTTAGCCACATTGCAACGACCGAAACTTGAAGGAGGGATGGCCCTGTCGGATTTTTATTTGTACTACCAGGCAGGTCAACTTCGTAATATCAGGGACTGGATACAGGATTCACCTCTGTCTGACACAGACTATTACTTAGCCTCCCTGGTTGCAGGACGTAGCCTGCTTAGTTTCCTAGAATACCCTAAGTTTACTCCCCGTACTGACTTACTTCCTATGCATGTCCTGGCACTAGCGGTTTGGCGCACGTCCAAAAAATTACTTGCATACACTGTTACGTTTCCAGAACTTCCTTTATGGCATAACCCTACATTACCATACATTCAGTCGTTGACTGATACACGAATGTGGCAAGATCTGGGTGTTACCCAATTTGGGGATATGTATGATAGTGGTTTGCTTCTTACCTTCCTACAGATTAAAGAGACACATCAGACTCCAGACTTACAATGGTCTAAATATTTGCAATTACGTCATGCTATACAAACTCAGTTCCCACCTCACTCCTCTATCATATCTGCCTACCCTCTGATTGGTATACTAAAATCTCAAGGTCCTAAAGGTCTCATTTCAGCTCTGTATACCCATTTGATTTTGGCTAAAATTAATTCTGCTCCACTTCCGGTGTTGACTAAGTGGAAGTTGCAGATACCAGACCTCTCTTCTGAGGATCTGGTTAACATTTTAAGCTCACACTTAACAGTATCCCCGTGTAATGGCAGGAAGGAGGTGAAGGGAAAGTGAGCCCTAATCTACCCACCGCCCTGTCCCTGCCTACTTGCAACGACCCGCCCTAGGCGACGGGGTACAACTGGGCGGCGGTCCCTACGCTGTCTAAGTGCACGGGAGAACAAACAGGGAACACGCAAGGGAAGGGGCAGTAGCCACGGAACGCCGCGAGGAAACGGAGCGGTGAATGAGTAGTCAGGACCAGGATGAAGTGGAGTATACCAAAGTGAGCACGGAGAAGGAAGCAAGCCAGGGGCAAAGCAGAGCAGGTTAAGCGGAACTGCAGCAAGGCAGAAGCACGGCAGAAGCAGGCTGGAGCAAGCAGCAGTGAGGCCAGGAATCCAGAAGAATTACAAGCACTGAGGAAGAGAACACGGCAGGTAATAAAGGACAGGGGGCGGAGCTAACTCCGACTGACCAGGCCGCGATAGGCTCTCCGACTCCTGAGCCTGCCACCCTGGTTGGTGGGAGATGGTGTCAGTCGAACAGGTCTGGCCTCAGGTGTGGATTGATTAATCCCAGGAGTATACCTAGACGTAGTACCTGGCAGATCCCTAACAGTACTCCCCCTTTTATGAGGGCCCACCGGACCCTTACTAAGAGGACCCGGTTTAGTAGGGAAGAGAAGGTGGAACCTACTGATCAATACCCCAGCGTGAACATCACGGGCAGGTACCCAAGTCCTCTCCTCCGGCCCGTATCCTCTCCAATGGACCAGGTACTGGAGGGAGCCCTGGACCATCCTACTGTCCATAATCTTGGCCACCTCGAATTCCACCCCCTCAGGGGTGAGAACGGGAACAGGAGGTTTCCTCGAGGGGGACCAGGACGGGGAGCAGCGTTTAAGGAGGGAGGCATGGAAGACGTCATGTATGCGAAAGGATGGGGGCAGCTCCAGAGGGAAGGATACAGGGATGAGGACTTCAATGATCTTATAAGGTCCAATAAATCGGGGAGCAAACTTCCTGGACGGGACCTTAAGGCGCAAGTTCCTGGACGACAACCAGACCAAATCCCCGACGACAAACCGGGGGTTAGCAGAACGTCTTCTATCAGCCTGAATCTTTTGTGCGCTCTGGGACGCCTCTAGGTTCTTCTGAACCTGGGCCCAGACAGTGCACAGTTCCCGATGAACATCCTCTACCTCAGGATTATTGGAACAACCAGGGGAAACGGAGGAGAACCTTGGGTTAAACCCGAAATTACAGAAAAACGGGGAGACCCCTGACGAGTTACTGACCCGGTTATTCAGGGAAAATTCAGCAAGGGGAAGGAATGAGACCCAATCGAATTGACAGTCAGAGATGAAATACCTTAAATATTGTTCCAGGGATTGGTTAGTCCTTTCCGTTTGGCCATTAGTTTCGGGATGGAAGGCGGAGGAGAAGGACAGATCAATCTCCAACTTTTTACAAAAAGCTCTCCAAAATAAGGAAACAAATTGTAACCCTCTGTCAGAAACGATATTGACTGGGGCCCCATGGAGACGCAGGATGTGTTTCACAAACAAAGAAGCTAACGTCTTGGCGTTAGGTAGCTTCTTAAGGGGCACAAAGTGGCACATCTTGCTGAAGCGGTCTACTACCACCCACACCACCGACTTGCCCTGAGATGGAGGCAAATCGGTGATAAAATCCATGAAGATATGGGTCCAAGGTCTCTGGGGAATGGGCAAGGAACGTAGTAGGCCCGCAGGTCGGGACCTAGGGGTTTTGGACCTAGCGCAAACCTCACAAGCGGCGACGTAAGCCCTAACGTCTTTAGGCAACCCAGGCCACCAATAGTTTCTGGTAATGAGGTGTTTGGTGCCCAAGATGCCAGGATGACCAGATAGAGCGGAGTCATGGTTTTCCCTGAGTACCCTTAGCCGGTATTGCAGGGGAACAAACAGTTTGTCCCCAGGGACGTTCCCGGGAGCTGCACCCTGATCAGCCGCGATATCAGAAGCTAAATCAGAATCCGTGGCAGAAACGATTATACCAGGGGGTAAAATACAAGCAGGATCCTTCTCGGAAGGAGGATTGGCCATGAAACTACGTGACAGAGCATCAGCCTTAATATTCTTGGACCCAGCCCTATAGGTAACCAAGAAATTAAATCTGGTAAAGAATAGTGCCCACCGAGCTTGTCTAGGATTAAGCCTCCGGGCCGATTCTAGGAAAACCAGATTCTTGTGATCCGTAAGGACCGTTACCTGGTGTCTGGCCCCCTCCAGGAAGTGCCGCCACTCTTCAAAAGCCCATTTAATGGCTAGAAGTTCGCGGTTGCCAATATCATAGTTACTGTAAAGGATCTGCCAGGCACAGCTTCGGGGTTAACTGCCTTAATTAATCAGTCAGCACCTGAATCTACATCCCTGAGACTGACTCCAGCTTCCACCACTCAGGCTGGCAGGCTTAGGAGTGGGAGAGCCTATCGCAGCCTGGCCAGACTCAGCTAGCTCCCGCCCTCTGTCTATTTATACCTGCATTTCCTGTTCCTCCTTGCTTGTTATTCTTTTTCGTGTGGTTTCCTGGCCCAGCTACAGCTCCTTCTATTTTGTTCCTGCTCCATACAGACCCTGGCTTACTGACTACTCTTCTGCTCCTCGTTTGGTACCTCGCACACTCCTGGCTTGACTCGGATCGTTCACCACTCTGGTTGCTCACGGTGTTGCCGGGGGCAACTGCCCCTTTCCCTTGCTTGTATTCCCTTGTATGTTTGTCGTGTTTGTCGTGCACTTACTGAGTGCAGGGACCGCCGCCCAGTTGTACCCCGTCGCCTAGGGCGGGTCGTTGCAAGTAGGCAGGGACAGAGTGGCGGGTAGATTAGGGCTCACTTGTCCTTTTCCCTACCCCCCGGTCATTACATAATAACAAGCCTATACCTAGTCTACCCTGGTCCCTGACACCACTATGGACCCCCGTGAGACCCTGGCTCAGCAAATGCAGGGTCTCTCCCTACAGGTCCAGGCCCTGGCTCAGAGGGTCAACCAGCCTGATGCTACCTTGGTAGTTCCCCTCACCGCACCTCTTGAACCCCACCTCAAGTTGCCCGACCGGTTCTCAGGGGACCGGAGGGCTTTTCTCTCCTTTCGGGAGAGTTGTAGGCTTTACTTTCGTTTAAAGCCTCATTCCTCAGGTTCTGAGAGCCAGCGGGTGGGTATAATTATGTCCCGGCTCCAGGAAGGGCCCCAAGAGTGGGCCTTCTCCTTGGCTCCTGACGCCCCTGAACTTTCCTCCGTTGATTGTTTCTTTTCTGCTCTCGGACTTATTTATGACGAGACTGACAGGACTGCCTTTGCCGAGAGTTAGCTGGTGATCTTACGTCAGGGTAAGAGACCTGTTGAGGAGTATTGCTCTGACTTTAGGAAGTGGTGCGTAGCTTCTCGGTGGAATGACCCTGCCTTAAGGTGCCAGTTTAGGTTGGGTCTGTCGAATGCCCTGAAAGACCTGCTAGTTAGCTATCCCTCTTCTGACTCCTTAGACCAGGCTATGGCTTTAGCGGTACGACTTGACCGACGTCTCAGGGAACGACAACATGAACGTTTATGTGTTTTCTCCTCCGACTCCCCCATGATGCCTCCCGAAGTTCCGTTGCTTCGTTCCTCCCCGAAAGACTCAGAGATACCTATGCAACTCGGGGCCTCCGTGTCCCCCCAACAACGTAGAGAATTCCGCAGGAAGAATGGTCTCTGCTTCTACTGTGGGGATGACAAGCATCAAGTGAACAACTGTCCTAAGCGTAAGAATGCAACCAGAGAACTTCCGCGCCTAAGTGATCATCGGGGAGGTCACTTGGGCGCACAGGTATTTCCAGTAAATAGGAAATGTACTAAGATCTTGCTTCCCTTTCAGGTCTCTTTTGGTGGTAGGTCTGCTACCGGCAGTGCCTTTGTGGATTCAGGGTCCTCTACTAATATTATGTCTGTGGAATTTGCTATGTTTCTTGCTATGCCTCTGATTGATTTACCCTATCCTATCCCTGTAGTGGGTATCGACTCCACTCCTCTTGCTAATGGTTATTTTACACAGCATACCCCTGTTTTTGAACTCCTTGTTGGCTCCATGCATTTGGAGCAATGCTCTGTACTGTTGATGCAGGGATTATCGTACGATTTGGTTCTAGGCCTTCCCTGGTTGCAGTTGCATAATCCCACGTTTGACTGGAATACTGGGGAGCTAACCAAATGGGGTAATGAATGTTGTACATCATGTTTTTCTGTTAATTCTATTTCTCCCCCTGAGGAGGCGAATACGCTACCCGAGTTTGTTCAGGACTTCGCTGATGTTTTCTCTAGGGAGGCCTCCGAAGTGTTACCTCCTCATAGAGAATACGATTGCGCTATCGAATTGGTACCAGGAGCTAAGCTTCCTAAGGGTAGGATATTTAATCTTTCTTGTCCCGAACGTGAAGCCATGCGTTAGTATATCCAGGAATCCCTGGCCAAGGGTTACATTCGTCCCTCTTCTTCTCCGGTAGGTGCTGGCTTCTTCTTCGTGGGGAAGAAGGATGGTGGTCTTAGGCCATGCATTGACTACCGTAGCCTGAATAAGGTCACGGTAAGGAACCAGTATCCCCTTCCTTTGATTCCTGATCTCTTTAATCAGGTTCAGGGGGCCCAATGGTTCTCTAAATTGGATCTATGGGGGGCGTATAACCTTATTCTCATCAAAGAGGGGGATGAGTGGAAGACTGCGTTTAACACGCCTGAAGGCCATTTCGAATACCTCGTCATGCCCTTTGGGTTGTGTAATGCCCCTGCGGTCTTCCAGAATTTCATAAATGAGATTTTGAGAAATTACCTGGGTATATTTCTTGTAGTGTACATTGATGACATACTGGTGTTTTCCAAGGACTGGTCCTCCCACATTGAGCATGTCAGGAAGGTGCTCCAGGTCCTTCGGGAAAACAAACTGTTTGCCAAAACCGAAAAATGTGTGTTTGGGGTACAGGAGATACCATTTTTGGGTCAAATCCTCACTCCTCATGAATTTCGCATGGACCCCGCCAAGGTTCAGGCTGTGGCGGAATGGGTCCAACCTGCCTCCCTGAAGGCGTTACAGTGTTTTTTGGGGTTCGCTAATTATTACAGGAGATTTATTTCTAACTTCTCGGTCATCGCTAAGCCTCTTACGGACCTCACTCGCAAAGGTTCTGATCTCCTCCACTGGCCTCCTGAGGCTGTCCAGGCTTTTGAGGTCCTTAAGAAGTGCTTTATCTCGGCCCGGTGCTGGTTCAGCCCAACCAAATGGAGCCATTTATCGTGGAAGTTGACGCATCTGAGGTGGGAGTGGGGGCTGTCTTGTCCCAGGGTACCAGGTCCCTCACCCATCTCCGCCCCTGTGCCTACTTCTCCAGGAAGTTTTCGCCAACTGAGAGTAACTATGATATTGGCAACCGCGAACTCTTAGCCATTAAATGGGCATTTGAAGAGTGGCGCCACTTCCTGGAGGGGGCTAGACACCAGGTAACGGTCCTTACCGACCACAAGAATCTGGTTTTCCTAGAATCTGCCCGGAGGCTAAACCCGAGACAAGCTCGATGGGCGTTATTTTTTACCAGATTCAATTTTTTGGTTACCTATAGGGCTGGGTCTAAAAATATTAAAACTGATGCACTGTCGCGTAGCTTCATGGCCAGCCCTCCTTCGGAGGAAGATTCTGATTTAGTCTCTGAAATTGCTGCTGATCAAGGTTCAGCTCCCGGGAACCTTCCTGAGAACAAGCTGTTTGTTCCCCTGCAATTCCGGCTAAGGGTACTTAGGGAAAATCATGACTCCGCACTATCTGGTCATCCAGGCATTCTGGGTACCAAACACCTCATTACCAGAAATTATTGGTGACCTGGGTTGCCTAAAGACGTTAAGGCCTACGTCGCCGCTTGTGAGGTTTGTGCTAGGTCCAAGACTCCCAGGTCCCGACCAGCGGGCTTACTGCGTTCGTTGCCCATTCCCCAGAGACCTTGGACACATATCTCCATGGATTTTATCACCGATTTGCCTCCATCCCAAGGCAAGTCGGTGGTGTGGGTGGTGGTAGACCGCTTCAGTAAGATGTGCCACTTTGTGCCCCTTAAGAAACTACCCAACGCCAAGACGTTGGCTACCTTGTTTGTCAAACACATCCTGCGTCTCCATGGGGTCCCTGTCAATATTGTTTCGGACAGAGGGGTACAATTTGTTTCATTGTTTTGGAGAGCCTTCTGTATGAAGTTGGGGATTGATCTGTCCTTCTCCTCTGCCTTCCATCCTGAAACCAATGGTCAAACGGAGAGGACTAATTAATCTCTAGAACAATATTTAAGGTGTTTTATCTCTGACTGTCAATATGATTGGGTCTCATTCATTCCCCTCGCCGAATTTTCCCTTAATAACCGGGTCAGTAACTCGTCAGGGGTCTCTCCCTTTTTCTGTAATTTTGGGTTTAATCCACGGTTCTCCTCCGTTTCACCTGGTAGTTCCAACAATCTCGAGGTAGAGGTCGTTCATCGGGAACTGTGCACAGTCTGGGCCCAGGTTCAGAAGAACCTAGAGGCGTCCCAGAGCGTACAAAAAACTCAGGCTGATAGAAAACGTTCTGCTAACCCCCTGTTTATGGTCGGGGATCTGGTGTGGTTGTCGTCTAGGAACTTGCGTCTCAAGGTTCCGTCCAAGAAGTTTGCTCCCCGGTTTATTGGGCCGTATAAGGTCATTGAGGTCCTCAATCCTGTCTCCTTCCGGCTGGAGTTACCCCCGTCTTTTCGTATACACGACGTGTTTCATGCCTCCCTCCTTAAACGCTGCTCCCCGTCCTTGGCTCCCTCAAGGAGACCTCCTGTTCCCGTCCTCACCCCTGAGGGGGTGGAATTCGAGGTGGCCAGGATTGTGGACAGCAAGATGGTCCAAGGCTCCCTCCAGTACCTGGTCCATTGGAGAGGTTACGGGCCCGAGGAGAGGACTTGGGTACCCGCCCGGGATGTTCACGCTGGGGTATTGGTCAGGAGGTTCCACCTGCGTTTCCCCAGTAAGCCAGGTCCACTTAGAAAGGGTCCGGTGGCCCCTCATAAAAGGGGGGGTACTGTAAAGGATCTGTCAGGCACAGCTTCGGGGTTAACTGCCTTAATTAATCAGTCAGCACCTGAATCTACATCCCTGAGACTGACTCCAGCTTCCACCACTCAGGCTGGCAGGCTTAGGAGTGGGAGAGCCTATCGCAGCCTGGCCAGACTCAGCTAGCTCCCGCCCTCTGTCTATTTATACCTGCATTTCCTGTTCCTCCTTGCTTGTTATTCTTTTTCGTGTGGTTTCCTGGCCCAGCTACAGCTCCTTCTATTTTGTTCCTGCTCCATACAGACCCTGGCTTACTGACTACTCTTCTGCTCCTCGTTTGGTACCTCGCACACTCCTGGCTTGACTCGGCTCGTTCACCACTCTGGTTGCTCACGGTGTTGCCGGGGGCAACTGCCCCTTTCCCTTGCTTGTATTCCCTTGTATGTTTGTCGTGCACTTACTGAGTGCAGGGACCGCCGCCCAGTTGTACCCCGTCGCCTAGGGCGGGTCGTTGCAAGTAGGCAGGGACAGAGTGGCGGGTAGATTAGGGCTCACTTGTCCGTTTCCCTACCCCCCGGTCATTACAGTTACTCTCCGTGGGCGAAAACTTCCTAGAGAAGTAAGCACAGGGGCGGAGATGGGTGAGGGAGCTGGTACCCTGGGACAAGACGGCCCCCACTCCCACCTCGGATGCGTCAACCTCTACAATAAATGGCTCCTCTTGGTTGGGCTGAATCAGCACGGGGGCCGAGATAAAGCACTTCTTGAGGGTCTCAAAGGCCTGGACGGCCTCAGGGGGCCAATGGAGGACATCAGCACCCTTGCGAGTAAGGTCCGTAAGAGGCTTAGCGACGACCGAGAAGTTGGCAATAAATCTCCTGTAATAGTTGGCGAACCCTAAAAAACACTGTAACGCCTTAAGGGAGGCAGGTTGGACCCATTCCGCCACAGCCTGAACCTTGGCAGGGTCCATGCGGAATTCATGAGGAGTGAGGATTTGCCCTAAAAATGGTATCTCCTGTACTCCAAAGACACCTTTTTCAGTCTTAGCAAACAGATTATTCTCCCGAAGGACCTGGAGCACCTTCCTGACATGCTCCACGTGGGAGGACCAGTCCTTGGAAACACCAGTATGTCATCAAGGTACACAACAAGAAAATTACCCAGGTAATCTCTCAGGATTTCATTAATAAAATTCTGGAAGACAGCAGGGGCATTACACAACCCAAAGGGCATGACCAGGTATTCGAAATGACCCTCGGGTGTGTTGAACGCAGTTTTCCACTCATCCCCCTCTTTGATGCGGATAAGGTTATATGCCCCCCGTAGATCGAACTTAGAAAACCATTGGGCTCCCTGAACCTGATTAAAAAGATCCGGAATCAAAGGAAGTGGGTACTGGTTCCTTACCATGACCTTATTCAGGTTACGATAATCAATGCACGGCCTAAGACCACCATCCTTCTTCCCCACGAAGAAGAAGCCAGCACCTACAGGAGAAGTCGAGGGGCGAATGAAACCCTTGGCCAGGCATTCTTGGATATACACCCTCATAGCTTCACGTTCAGGACATGAAAGATTAAATATCCTACCCTTAGGAAGCTTGGCACCAGGCACCAAATCGATGGCGCAATCGTAATCTCTATGGGGGGGCAACACCTCGGAGGCCTCCTTAGAAAACACATCAGCGAAGTCCTGAACAAACTCAGGAATCGTGTTTACCTCCTCCCGGGGAGAAATAGAGTTAACAGAAAGACATGACATAAGACATTCATTACCCCATTTGGTAAGCCCCCCAGTATTCCAATCAAACGTGGGATTATGCAACTGCAACCAGGAAAGACCTAATACCAGATCAGACGATAATCCCTGCATCCCCAGTACAGAGCACTGCTCCAAATGCATGGAGCCAACCAGGAGTTCAAAAACAGGAGTATGCTGAGTAAAATAACCATTAGCAAGAGGAGTGGAGTCGATACCCACTACAGGGATAGGATAAGGTAAATCAATAAAAGGCATCTTTAGAGACATAGCAAATTCCACAGACATGATATTAGCAGATGAGCCAGAATCCACGAAAGCACTGCCCGTGGCAGACCGGCCAGCAAACGAGACCTGAAAGGGAAGCAAAATTTTATTGTGTTTCACATTAACGGGAAATACCTGTGCGCCCAAGTGACCTCCCCGATGATCACTTAGGCGCGGAAGTTTTCCGGCTTCTTATTCTTGCGCCTGGGACAGGTGTTCAGTAGATGCTTGTCGTCCCCACAGTAGAAGCAGAGACCATTCATTCTGCGAAACTCCCTACGTTGTCGAGGGGACATGGAGGCCCCGAGTTGCATAGGTACCTCCGAGTCCTCCGTGGAGGGGCGAGGAGACGGGACTTCGGGGGGGATCGCAGAAAAGTCAGAGGGGAGCACATTGAAGCGTTCAAGCTGACGTTCCCTGAGACGTCGGTCAAGTCGTACTGCTAGGGCCATAACCTGGTCAAGGGAGTCAGAAGAGGGGTAGCTAACCAGCAGATCCTTCAGGGCGTCAGATAATCCTAACCTAAACTGGCACCTTAGGGCCGGATCGTTCCACCGAGAAGCTACGCACCACTTTCTAAAATCAGAACAGTATTCCTCAACCGGTCTCCTACCCTGACGTAAGGTCACCAGCTGACTCTCGGCTAAAGCAGTCCTGTCAGTCTCGTCGTAAATGAGTCCGAGGGCAGAGAAAAACCGATCAACAGAGGAAAGTTCAGGGGCGTCAGGAGCCAAGGAGAAGGCCCACTCTTGGGGCCCTTCCTGGAGTCGGGATATGATGATACCCACCCGCTGGTTCTCGGAACCTGAGGAGTGGGGTTTTAGGCGGAAATACAGTCTGCAACTCTCCCGGAAGGAGAGAAACGTCTTACGGTCCCCTGAGAACCGGTCAGGTAACTTGAGGTCGGGTTCTAGAGGTGAGGTGAGGGGTACTACTAAGGCAGCGTCACCCTGGTTGACCCTCTGGGCCAGGGCCTGGACCTGTAGGGAGAGGCCCTGCATCTGCTGGGTCAGGGTCTCAAGGGGGTCCATGATAGCGTCAGCGTAGGAGAAATGGTAGACTAGGTATGGGCTTGTAATTATGTAATGGCAGGAAGGAGGTGAAGGGAAAGTGAGCCCTAATCTACCCACCGCCCTGTCCCTGCCTACTTGCAACGACCCGCCCTAGGCGACGGGGTACAACTGGGCGGCGGTCCCTACGCTGTCTAAGTGCACGGGAGAACAAACAGGGAACACGCAAGGGAAGGGGCAGTAGCCACGGAACGCCGCGAGGAAACGGAGCGGTGAATGAGTAGTCAGGACCAGGATGAAGTGGAGTATACCAAAGTGAGCACGGAGAAGGAAGCAAGCCAGGGGCAAAGCAGAGCAGGTTAAGCGGAACTGCAGCAAGGCAGAAGCACGGCAGAAGCAGGCTGGAGCAAGCAGCAGTGAGGCCAGGAATCCAGAAGAATTACAAGCACTGAGGAAGAGAACACGGCAGGTAATAAAGGACAGGGGGCGGAGCTAACTCCGACTGACCAGGCCGCGATAGGCTCTCCCACTCCTGAGCCTGCCACCCTGGTTAGTGGGAGATGGTGTCAGTCGAACAGGTCTGGCCTCAGGTGTGGATTGATTAATCCCAGGAGTATACCTAGACGTAGTACCTGGCAGATCCCTAACACCCCGGCTATAAATAATAAGCTTATTCAGCTATACATTATACATCAAGCTTACCTCACCCCGGTGAGACTACACCGTATGGGCAGATTGCCCACATCAGCCTGCCATAGATGTTGTCAACCGGAGGCGGATTTTTGGCACCTTATTTGGGAGTGTTCATTCATTACGATATTTTGGACAAAAGTTTATGATGTTATTATTCCATTATTACCTAGTCCTTTGTTGTTCTCCCCGAAAATAGCCTTATTGGGACTCATAGATGAGGAAAACTGGACACACCACACTGGTATTTTTATAAAGGAATCTTTATTTCTGGCTAGGAAAACTATAGCCATGCACTGGATGGCGGATACAGCTCCATCGATAGCCTCATGGAAATCGCTGGTCGATATGGTTGTTACTTATGAACAGCTGGTATATTCCCACAGAGGCTGTCCAGACAAATTTCAGGGAGTGTGGGGTCAGTGGTTGGCCGCCATGGCTGTTCCTGATGTTAGCCCTCTTCCCGCTGTAGGGTAATTCAGCTTCCTTGTCCCCTGATGAGGTATGATGTACTAATATTTGTGACCTTATAATGCGACATAGGCGACTTGTTCTGTTTGTTTACTTGTTTTATTTTAACATTTGTGAAATAACTGGGAATATTCCTGCATTTTACTGTATCATTGGCAACTGGATACTCTGTCATCGCTCTACATGTGACTGTATATTACTGTTGATATCTCACACTGTCTATGCACTGTCATTGCTGATACTGTCATGCATTATCCAATTGCCGTGATACTTTATATGTAATATTTTGAATAAATGAATTAAAAAAAAAAAATAAAAGATTTGCAGGGTTTCCATGTGTGGCAGGTAAGGGGTTGAGCTTGGCAGAAGAAAGGGGAGGACAAGGGTTGGGAGAGATTTGCCCTGCAGCGAGTAGCAGGGGAATGGAGAGAGTCTGCAAATGGTGACTTTTGTGTTGAGCACTGGAATGAAATAGTTTAAAGTGATTCAGGAAAGAGAATAGTGCATGAGAGCTGTACATGGGCGAGGGAAGGAGAGAGGGACTGATGTGGATAGAGTTAAGCAAAGGCATAAATGGGTGGTAGGATTGTAAACAAACCACAGCTACAATAATGAGTGAGGCAGTAAACATGAAGATACATTTAGCTCTGGAGAGTTTATTGGTAGAGAACAGCAAAGCCGGGCTAGCAATGGACTGTAAATGTCTAAAGAAGACAAAGCGTGTCTAATATGCAGATATTTATAAAAGTCTGATCGAGGAATGTCGTATGTGGAGGATAAGTCTATAAAGGATCTATGAAGTCTCCTCCAGCATCACCACACAGGCAGGGCTTAACAGAGGCAGAGTTAAGGCAGTCCTGGGGGGCCTTCATTAGGCCCCTGGGCTGCCATGACAACCATCGGCACCCCTCGATTGCGTTGAGGTGCCGCCGATGAGCTTTTCGAGGGGGGCACCCCTCTCTATAACTCCTCTGATGCTGCGGTCTCCTCCATCGCGTCCCCATACAATCTTGCTGACAGTCTCCTCCATCGTCCCCATACAATCTTGCTGACAGTCTCCACCAGCGTCCCCATACAATCCTGACAGTCTCCTCCAGCATCACCATACAATCCTGCTGACAGTCTCCTCCATCATCCCCATACAATCTTGCTGACAGTCTCCTCCATCGTACCCATACAATCTTGCTGACAGTCTCCTCCGTAGTAGAGGAGACTGTCACACCACTCTGTGATAGGAATAACCATCTGCTGGTGACAGTCTCCTCCCCGACCTGCTGACGGATACCTCACCTCCTCACCGGATCACAGTCCGCACACAATCCACACTGACAATACATCTAGCGACAGGGGGGGCCCGCCGGGGGTGACGAGAGCGGGGGTCTGTGTGTGAGAGAGAGGGACAGACAGATACACACACACCTTACCTGCAGTGCAGCCGGTCTTCATAATGGCGCCTGCTATCTCCCTACAAACCAGCTTCTCTGCTGTGTGGCTCTGAACTGCATCTGCGGGAGTACAGAGCTAGATAGCAGAGGCAATGGACGGCTCAGGTTCATTGTGTCCTATGCCCTGTGCTGCCGTATTCCATCTGTGTATGTGTCGTTAACAGACACATACACAAATGAAATAAAACATGGCAGCCCCCAGTACAGTAAGAAAGTGTCAAATAAAAAAACTTTGTGTGTGAAAAATTTAATAAAGTCAATATAATATTTTATTAAATAAAAACACATAAATTAATAAAAAAAAAATAAATTATGACACTGTTCTTTTAATTAGGCTATCTTAGAATTACTCAAGGTTTGTTTAACCCCTTAGTGACCAGCCTGTTTTAGGCCTTAATGACCAAGGTATTTTTAAAGTTTTTCTATCCTCTCATTCAAAGAACTATAACTTCTTTTTATTTTTACGCCGACATAGCTGTAAATGTTTTTTGTGGGACAAGTTGTATTTTTTAATAGCACCATTTTGGGGTACATATAATTAATTGATTAACTTTTATCAACTTATTTTGGCGGTGAATAGAAAAAAAACCTGCAATTTCGCCACACTTTTTTCCGTCCCAAATTCACGCCGTTTACCGTGTGGTATAAATAACATAATAACTTTATTTAGAGGGTTGTTACAATTGCAACAATACCAAATGTATATAGATTTTGTATGTTTTACTACTTTTACACAGTAAAAACACTTTTTTTTCCAAATTATTTGTTTTTGTGTCTCTATATTCCAAGAGCCATAACTTTTTTATTTTTCCACCGATGCAGTTGTATGAGGGCTTTTTTTTTTGCGGGACGACTTGTTGTTTTTATTGGTACAATTTTGGAGTAGATACGACTTTTTGATCACTTTTTATCAGATTTTTTTTAATGCAGAATTCACAGAAAGCAGCAATTTTGTGCAGGTTAAATAATCGAATAACTTTATAGTTTGGGTCGTTATGGACGCGGCGATTCCAAATATTTGTAACTGTTTTTTGTTTTTTTAATAATAAAGCAATAATAATAATAATAATAATAAAGTTTTATTAACTTTATTAAACTTGTTTTTACCAGTCCCACCAGGGGACTTCACTATGTGATCGTCTGATCGCATTTATAATACACTGCAATACTTTTGTATTGCAGTGTATTAGTGCCTGTCCGTGTAAAACAGACAAGCATTACGTGACTGGAGCCATCTTCTTTCGGCTCCAACTATTGCGTACCGTTCAGAACATGCGGTGCCCAGAGGCAGCCACAGCGGCTCATCAGTGCGGGACCCATTCATCATATACTGATGACCTATCCTGTGGATAGGTCATCAGTTGTCCTGTCGTGGAAAACCCCTTTAACCCCTTAGTGTCCTCAATTTTCTTTTGGGTTTTGTTTTTACGTCTTTCACCGTGCGGTAAAAAACAATGAATTTACTTTATTCTGCTGGTCAATACAATTACGGCGATACCATATTCATATAGATTTTTTAATGGTTTACTCCTTTTACAAAGAAAAACTATTTGTTAGGAAAAAAATTGTTTTTTTTCCATATACTGAAAACCATAACTATTTTATTTTTCTGTGGATTGAGCGGTGCGAGGGATATTTTTTGCGGCACAGGCTGTGTTTTTTATTGGTACATTACTTAAATGGAAAAATAGGAAAAGGGGGGTTTTATGAACTTTTAATTTAAAAAAAATAAAAAATTTCACTACTAAAAACGTTATTTCACTTTTTTTTACACATTCTATTAGTCTTCCTAGGGGACTTGAACCAGCGAACCAGTTGGATCACTGGTACAATACACTGCAATACTAATGTATTGCAGTATATTGTAGTTTTGTATATTGTCATTTTTACAGGCATCTGCTAGGACCTGCCACAGGCAGGGCTTAACAGAGGCAGAGTTAAGGCATTCCTGGGGGGCCTTCATTAGGCTCCTGGGCTGCCATGACAACCATCAGCGCCCCTTGATTGCGTTGAGGTGCCGCCGATGAGCTTTTCGAGGGGGGCACCCCCTCTCTATAACTCCTCTGATGCTGCGGTCGCGATTGACCACGGCATTTGAGGAGGTTAAACGACAAGGAACAGCGCGATCACTGTTCCTGGCCGTTACACCCAGGTGTCGGCTGTAAAACACAGCCGACACCTGCAGGGTATGGAGCGTGCTCCATACTTCTCCCCTTGCACCTTGACCTAAGTGCACATCAAGGTGCGTTAAGGGGTTAAGTGAAAAGTCAAATTTAGATTCCAGAAGGGTTTGCAAACTTTGAATTGACTGTGAGTGGTCTCTAGAGGGAGACAGTTTATTCAAAAATTGTGACATTTTAGCCATTTTATCGGTCACATCCTTATTCCTAGCATGCTTGGCTTGAGCACAGACTTGTAAGAGAATACCTTGCATGAATGCCTTATGGGTATTCCATAGAGGATGAGGATTAGACAGCAAAGGGGAATTAATCTCAAATTAGGTCGAAAGGGCCTCACTAAGCCTCTTGTGATAGTCAGGGTGGGATGAAACCAAATCTTTAAGCCTCCACTGAGATGGAGGTGGAGAATTAAGCGTGGCTAAGACCACGTGATAACCGCAAAGGAGGAGGACTTTGACAGGAGAAGGGCATTTTTATCTGCCAAAAAGAAATCAATATGAGAGTAGGATTGCCTAGGAGAGGAAAAAGAATTATCATCAATTCGGTGCCATGCTGGCACCTCCACACATCAAATAATTATTCGTCTGAAATTTTCAGAGCAAGAAAATTTGTTTGTCTGCCAACATTGGTGGAATCTAGGTCCCTATCTAGGATAATATTAAAATCACCTGCAACAATTAGACAAACTTGTTGTACGTCCTAGGTTTTTAGTACCAATTTAGAAAAAAATTCGCCTGTCTAAAGTTAGGAAAATAAACATTTACCCCTTCGCGCTCAGCGACGTACTATTCCGTTGTGCTAAGTGCATCGTTCGCGCTCAGTGACGGAATAGTACGTCGTGTGAGAATCGGCCATTTCGGCCATCCTCCTGACACATACAGGAGCTGTGACAGCAGTTGCCGCAGCTCCTTCAGCGGGGACCGATCGCTGTGTCCCCGCTGATTAACCCCTTAGAAGCCGCGTTCAATAGCGATCGCAGCTTCTTAGGGTTTAAACTACCATCGACGGCCTGCTACACAATAGCGGGCGATGATGGTTGCTATGGCAACCGGACGCCTAATAATGGCGTCAGGCTATGCCATCTACGGAACCCTAGTGGGTCCTGACTAAGTCAGGACCCACTATGCTTGCTGTCAGCGAGTAGCATGTAGTGCAGTGTATTAGACTTGCGATCAGGGCCTCCTGCCCTCAAGTCCACTAGTGGGACAAAGTAATAAAGTAAAAAAAAGTTTAAAAAATGTTATGTAAAAATAAAAAAATAAAAGTTTTAAAAGTAATAAAAGTAAAAATCCCCCTTTTTCCCTTATCAGTCCTTTATTATTAATATAAATAAATAAATAAACAAATAAATAAACTATACATAATTGGTATCGCTGCTTCCGTAACGGCCTGAACTACAAAATTATTTAGTTATTTATCCCGCGCGCTGAACGCCATAAAAGAAAATAATAATAAACCATACCAGAATCACAATTGTTTGGTCACTTCACCTCCCAAAAAATGGAATAAAAAGAGATCAAAAAGTCGCATGTACCGAGTTTTTGGGATGCGGTACTTAAATTGATATTGGAGGTTACTGGAGTCTCTGTCCCCAACTCTCCGGAGGCAGCTCTTTTATTCATGTTCCCGATGCCATTACACATTTATAAAAGCTCCCTAACTAGACATCTCCTTCAGGCGGCAAAGTCAGTGATCCCGCGCAGGTGGAAAACGGCAATACCCCCAACATTAGATGAGTGGTTTCGGGAAGTTGCCTTGATACAGCGAATGGAACACTTGGTGGCTCACTCCCCGGCAGCTGTGGTAAAATACACGTCTACATGGTCTCCTTGGATAGTGTTTCTTTCTTCGCCTTCCTACCTCACGGCTGTAACCTGAGTCGGCCTATGCCCCTGTGAAATACACTACGGCTCTTGCTCGCTGCTGATTTTTTACTCATAATACGCCGGAACTGGAGTCCAGGATCTCTTCTGTCCTCTCCTCTCCCTCCTATCCTTCCCTCTCTTGGGGCCTTTTTCTATACTTTCTTTCCCCCTGACTAGGGTTATGTGCCTCTCCTTCTCTGTTTAAGTTAAGTGATCTCGCTGTACCTCCTGATGTTATGCCTCTAGGATTATTCATGCTACTGTTGTACACTGACAATTCTTTTTTCATGTCAAGAAGTGATGCACATTATTGATTTTCCTTTTTTCTTGTGTGTTTTTGCTTTGGTCCACTGACCTTGTTTGTTCTTTTAGTTACGGGTGGAGGCCTTCCCTCCACTATGTTTTGTAATTTTGTGTTCTGAAACTCAATAAAAATTTTTGAATAAGTAAAAAAAAAGTCGCATGTACCTAAAAATGGTTCTGATCGAAACTACAGTTCGTTACGCAAAAAACAAGCCCTCGCACCGCTTTCTTGATGGAAAAATAAAAAAGTTATGGATCTTAGAATAAGGCAACACAAAAAGTGAATGATTTTTTACAAAAAGTATTTTATTGTGCAAACGCCATAAGACATTAAAAAAAACTATAAACATATGGTATCGCCGTAATCGTATCGCCCCGCAGAATAAAGTGAATATGTCATTTATATCTATATAACCTAAAAAAGAAGATGCCAATAGACTAGAAGTATAAGAAATTGAAAAAATACTTTATTGAAGATAACATGTAAACGTACTATGATAAAAAGCAAATCCATAAACCAACAGGTTAAAAGGACATACAAGCCATGCAGCTCATGAAGTAAACAGGTTGTATAAGTTAAAGAGTAAATGAAAGAAGAATGCCTGGTTATACAAACTATCACTGTAAGTGTTAACACGCTAAGTCCTGCCCACAACAGTTTGAAGCATCATTAAATGGACATATGCCATATAAAGTAGTTAAAATAACAAATATGTACGAAGATGGCAGAAAATAAACATTGCTAACACATGAAACAATATTAGAACAAATTGTGATAGTTAAACATACCCATAGTAAGTCCAGGACTAGATGCACAGCAAGATGTCCACCCCAACGCGCGTTTCGGCGCAAATGCCTTTTTTCTGGGGGTAGTGCTGGACAATGCACATGCCACTTTAAATAGGGGGAGCCAGCCAATAATAATAAAGTATCCGAAATGAGGGATCCCGAAGATGAAAGGTGTACATACCTCACTGTATGATTAGAGGTCGCTGCCTCGAGGTGAAGCAAGATGGCCGCGCCAACGGAACCGCCGCTCATGAGGGGCCGGAACCGGATACACGTCACCGCGTCAACAGACACGGTCACGTGAGTCCGAGATCCGATACGTCACAAGCGACGGAACGGAGGCCCGTCACTCGTCCACCAATCAAAGGAGCGACACAGCGAGAAAAGGGATAACCCAGGATACGGCAAAAGGATATATTGACTGGTTGTAAAACATTGATAGTATTTATTAATTTGGCCGGAATCATCAGTGGGACTTTGCAAAGCAAGTGCTTGATATAGTAACATAAATTTGTGAAAAATTGTGAGAAAAGATGTATATGTGCATAGCATAAACGTAAATTATACAGAACACATTGAAATCCCGCAACAATAAATTACGTGATCAAACATGCCGTAATAACATGTGAAAAACAAAAAATTAGAGTGATGAATGTATATGGTGAAAGAAAAGTGGATGAGTGTATGAAGCGGAATGAAAAAATAAAAATAAAAAATGAAAAAGAAACGTGTGGGTGAAGAAACTGTATGGGAGTGACAAACAGCCCTGCCGACGGAAAAGAAGCCATCATATGGGGCCATGTGAATGTGATAATGAAAATGAAAAAATATATATATATAAATATATAAAATTTAATGGAAGAAATGAATAAATAAATGAATGTGAAATGTGAATTGAATGAAATAAATGGAGTGAGATAAAGTGAAGTGTTTGTGCAGGTAAACATGTGATCGAGAAAAATGTGTATAAATAAAGTGTAATGAAACACAGTATATCAATATTTATTATATTGAAGAACATCCAACATTGAAATGATTACAATAATATAATCAATAAACACAATAAAAGGCCGAGGCGAATGATGATTCAAGGTGAACACCCCAAGAAAAATGGACAAGCAGGAAATCCGGATATAATGAGAGAACTCAAGTTAAAGATCTAATCTGTAGAATACAAATATAAAATGTTAAAATCACAGAAACACAAAAAATTTATATATATATGAATCACAATGATAAAAGCATCCAACACCACTAAAATTACTGGCAATCAGAGAAATGATGAGAACCCCGTGGTCTCATTGAGACCCTTGGGGTGTAAGGTTTGGAGCCTCCAAATCCACTTACACTCCCTCTGTAATAAACGTTTTTTGAGGTCACCTCCACGCATATCAAGACTAATATGGTCAATGCCCCTCACCTTCAACATTCTAGAGTTGCAAGCATGGTGGAGTCGGAAGTGTCTGGGGATTGTTTTACGTTGTTCAACGTCATCGGCGCTTTTCGCATTTTCGATATCTTCTGCTCACGATCTTATCACTACACTATACAGATGTAGCCGTCTTTACCTTGACTTTTAACGCATTAAATAAACAATGGCTAGATCTCATATTGACTTTTTCAATGACTTTTCAATGACTTTTCAGTGGCTTTTGTTGTGTGATATCTCGCAGCAAGTTATCAGAATCAAGTTAAAGATGGCTACATCTGAAGCTCTATGCTAACACAGGGGACATTTTACACTGTGCATGACCAGCTATCTGTGGTTGGGAGAGATATCTGGGCATGCATTATAGTCCTCAGTGAAGAGGAGAAAGTGGCTGCTGAATAACTGAAGGCGAACCGTTCTCATCTGCACAGCACACACCAGTAAGTAGGAACTTGCACACAGGCCCACCATCAGGGCAGTACTGCTCGTACTGCAGTCAGGGGCCCGTCCACTACTTGGAGAAAGGAACGAACCCTGCAATGTAAGGGGCCGTTCTTTACTCTGAAGTTTACGCTGGGGCCCTGAGAGGAAGATGCTGCATGAGCAGTAAACAGAAGCTCCGTGTGGAGGGAGCCGCCCACCAGACAGGGAGGACGGAGGAAAAAGAAAGAGCTGGAGGGAAGCAGTGACACACCGCTCTCCTCCCCTCCTGCCTGCAACTGGTACCAGGCAGAATATTCCTCCAGGACAGGTAAAAGTAAGAAACTGTAATGTTATGTGTGGGGGAGGGGATTCTTTGCAAATCGTTTTTGTGGGGAGGGGGAACTTAACTGTAAATGCTATATGTGGGGGGGAGGGGATTTTGTTTAAAACGTTTTTGTGGGTGAGGGGGGGACTTAACTGTAAATGATATGTGGGGGAGGGGATTTAGTGTAAAACGTTTTTTTGTGGGGGAGGGGAACGTTACTGTAAACGCTATATGTGGGGGAGGGAATATTGTTTAAAACGTTTTTGTGGGGGATGGGAACTTAACTGTAAATGCTATATGTGGGGCAGAGGATTTTGTGTAAAATATTTTTGTGGGGAAGGGTGAGACTTGGCTGTGTGGGGGAAGGGACTCATTATTAATTTTTCTTGGGGAGTGGGAACTTAACTTTTAGGCTGAGTTCACACAGGGCGGATATGCTGCGTAAAAGCACATAGCATATCCGCCCTGTGCACCGCAGTGAATTCCACCAAACTGTTGTGCAGTTTTTTCACTCGGATTGTCCGCTGCAGAAACTGCTGCATTCAGCCGGCCTGCTAGCATGATGTTTCATCCCAGGAGACTGCTGCTACAGTCTGTGATTGGCTGCAGCAGTCACATGGGATGAAGCATCATCCCAGGAGGCCGCGCTGGAGGGAGGAAGAAACAGACTTCTGGGTAAGTATAGGATTTTTTTTTCTGAGTTTCATTTATTGCGGCTGAAACGCTGCAAACCCGCTGCAAAAAAATGTAACATCTCCTATTTGTTGCGGGATTTATCTCCCATTGTATTCAATGGAGAAAACCCACAACAAATAAACAGCAGTTCCATAAATACAATTGACATGCCGCGGAATAAAATTCTGCACCACTGGTCAATTTCTGATTGTCTTTTTCCACTCTGGTATTTGCTGCAGATTTTTCGCAATGCGTCCATTACGGAAAAACCTCAGTATTTATGCTACGTGTGAACTTACCCTAAGGCCTAATT
The DNA here is from genome assembly GCF_050947455.1 of Rhinoderma darwinii. Classification (NCBI taxonomy): domain Eukaryota; kingdom Metazoa; phylum Chordata; class Amphibia; order Anura; family Rhinodermatidae; genus Rhinoderma; species Rhinoderma darwinii. The sequence goes on along the minus strand of NC_134691.1, from coordinate 272,422,069 downwards.
CACATGACCGCATTCGGTCCGTGATATACGGACCGCATGTCGGACATATTTCCCAGACCGAACACAGTGCAGGGAGCCAGGCTCCTAGCATCATAGTTATATATGACGCTAGGTTCCCTGCCTCTCTGCGGAAATACTGTCCCGTGCTGAAAACATGATTACAGTACGGGAAAGTTTTCCCGCAGAGAGGCAGGGACACCTAGCGTCATAGATAACTATGATGCTAGGAGCCCGGCCCCCTGCACTTTGTTCGGTCCGGGAAATACTGCCGACATGCGGACCGAACGCGCTCGTTTGTCGGAGACCTAAGGGTATGTTTACACGACTTATTTTTGGCCGTTTTTCGGGCCGTAAACGGCCGAAAAATGTTTAAGAAATCGGAAGCGGAACGCCTCCAAACATCTGCCCATTGATTTCAATGGGAAAAATAGCATTCTGTTATGAAGGGGTGTTTTTTTACGCGGCCGTTTTGAAAAACGGGCGTGTAAAAAAACGCCTGCGAAAAAGAAGTGCATGTCACTTCTTGAGCCGTTTTTTAAGCCGTTTTTCATTGACTCTATAGAAAAACAGCTAAAAAAACGCAGCGAAAAACGCGAGTTTAAATAAAAAACGTTTGAAAATCAGGAGCTGCTTTCCATTGAAAACAGCTCTGTATTTTCAGATGTTCTTTGCTAAGCGTGTGAACATACCCTAAATGTTATGTGTGGGATGAGGCGATTCTTTTTAAAGGCTATGTAAACCTTTAAAAACTTTTTTTTTAAAATAAAAATGTGTATCAGTGTGTTTGGTGCATCTTTGCAATTACATTTTATTAAATTATTTTTACTTTTTGAGATACATCTGCTTTTTGTCCTGACTGACGGGTTGTCGGGTCAAGCTGTTATCAATCACATCTTTCATAACTTAGATCTGATCGGTAAGGCCAGGTTCCCACGTAGCGTAAAAGCGGCAGAATTTCTGTAACGGAATTTTGAGCGGAAATTCCAAAGCATTTACAATAGCAGCAAAGTGGATGAGATTTTGTAAATCTCATGCCCACGCTGTGGAAAAAAAACGCAGCGTAAATGTTAATAACGTGACCTGCGGTGCAGAATTTAATTCCGCAGCATGTCAATTTATGCTGCGTTTTTGTTGAGTTTCTGTTGCGGGTTTTCCCCATTGAATTCAATGGGGATGCAAAACCTGCAACAGAAAGCCAAGTGTTGCGACGTTTGTGGTGTAATCTCAGCATTTAAGCCGCAAAATCGCAACACTGAAAAAAAAGGTATAGCCTTTAAATAGTTTTGTGGGGGAGGGGGGATTTCACTGTAAACGTCATGTGTGGTGGAACTTATTTAGCATATATTCACAGGTTACGGTCATATTGCGTGTTTTTTTTTCTTGCAGAGATGTTCGCAAAACCATGGCAAATGACATGGTTATAAAGCAATTTTACAAAAACTGTTGCAAAAAACGTGATTTGACCTTGACGCGTGAAGAGACCCTTGTAGTTCATTTGTGTAGGGTAGGTGGGCTTTGCTATAGATCTTATGCGTCTTATGCGAAGGAAAAGTTTAGTTATAGCTTTTGTGCGGGGGCGGGGGGGGGGGGCGGGTATATTCAAATGTAGCGATTGAGGTGCAGTTAAAAAAAACGCATCAAAACCGCACAGTCGACTGCGCTATTGATTCCGTCAAAACAACGGAAACCATTTGCAACGGATGCGTTACCATTGAAAGCTATGGTTTCCATTTGTTTTTGTTTGGTTTCCGTTCATAGGTTCCCCTGACAGAAAAGTCAGACGAAACCCATGAACGGAAGCGCAACGCAGTTGTGAACAAAGCCTTCGGCTTTCAACACACGAGCGTGTTCGGTCCGTGATATACGGATTGTATATCGGCAGCATTTCCCGGACTGAACACAGTGCAGGGAGCCGTGCTCCTAGCGTCATAGTTATGTATGATGCTAGGTATCCCTTCCTCCCCGCGGGACTACTGTCCCGTACTGAAAATGTGATTACAGTACGGGAACGTTTTTCCGCAGCGAGGCAGGAATTCCTAGCATCATAGATAACTATGACGCTAGGAGCCCGGCTCCCTGCACTGTGTTCGGTCACGGAAATACTGACGACATACGGTTCGTATCTCACGGACCGAACATGCTTGTGTGTGGGAAGTCTTACATATATTGACATGAGGAAGAGCCCCAGAGTCCCTGGGCAGAGCGCTAGTAGAAGATTTGCCCGGGGACTCCAGCCCAGGGAAAGCTCCATTCCCCGGGCGACATATCCCACTATATGCTATACAATGGGATACGTTTTGGCTAAATTGAACAAAATCCAGGGCTTTAACCGGTCACTGCCTGCTCCATGGTTTCATTCACTGTAATTGACGTCAGCACCAAAATCGATTAACGTGTATAACATACAAACATGAGCGCCACACTTTCCGTTGTCTACCCCCGGTAATGAAGGGGGTCCAGATATCTTGGCTGTATGGGGCCCAGAAATTCCTGATGGCGGCACTGCTTGCACATGCTCTGATGTCACACTAAATGCTCGTACGTTAGTCTACAAAGGAGGAGCTGCTGAGTTTGCCGTCAGGGAGCAGACTGACGGATCAGAAAGATAACTGAATACAGCAGCTGGCCATGTACTGAAATACACTGCATTTATAGAAGACAAGTGGTGGACAATTTTTTGTTTTTACTTTTTAAATTTTTTATTTTCATAGATACCGCATTATACAATATGTTTCAAACAATGAGGAAGAGCCCCAGAGTGCAAAAAAATAGAAAAGATACATAATATCTAAAATATGTGCAAAATTGCCAAACTGATTTTCAGACATTATCTGTAGAGGAAACAATAAGATATAAAATTCTAGTTATATATCCTTTAGCCCTCAAACCCTCCCCCGAAAGAGGGTTACAAGACGGAAAATAGAGAGAGAATAAAAAGAGAAGGTGGTTAACATTTTTGTTTATCAGGCACTCATAGTTATACATTATTTCCCTACCAAGATTCTTCCTGAAGCCACATGTTTCAAAATGTAATTAAGGTTTTCCCATGAGAGACATTTATAACATATCCACAGGATATGAAACAAAACGTGTATGCAGGTGCAAGAACGCCTGTGACTGCAAATTTATACAGCACACAAGAAAATGGCGACAGCACACTGTGAACACCAATGTCACCTAAGCCACTAAATATAAATAAATATGCATTACTGCTAGATCTGCTTACAATAGGGAGGTTTTTAGTGCACATTTTGATCAAATTGGGTTTGCCCACCAGCCATACATGTTTTGTTTTATTTTGTTGGAATGTGCTGTTCAAAGTTTTGTGTTGTTTATGTGATTCATATATGTGGGGTTAGTGACTGCCTCCATTTTTCTATCTTGCACTCCTCCCATTCTGCCCTGGGTGATTTTAATTAGTTTAATGCTGGTTCCTACCATCCCCAGATATATGTAGGCTTAGTCCAAGTTCTGGGTGTATGTGCAGAGTAGGTCCCCACCTATGGAGGACGCCTTGTCGTGGCAGGTGGGCAAACACAATTTGATCAAAATGTGCACTAAGGACCTCCCTATTGTAAGTAGATTTAGCAGTAATGCATATTTATTTATATTTAATGGCTTAGGTGGCATTAGTGTCGCCATTTTCTTGAGTGTTGTATAAATTTGTAGTCACAGGCGTTCATGCACCTGCATACACGTTTTATTTCATTTTGTTGGAATGTGCTGTTCAAACTTTTGTGTTGTTTATGTGATTCATATATGTGGGATTAGTGACTGCCTCCATTTTTTGATCATGCACTCCTACTATTCTGCCCTGGATGATTTTAATTAGTTTAATGCTGGTTCCTGCCATCCCCAGATATATGTAGGCTTAGTCTCAGTTCTGGGTGTATGTGCAGAGTAGGTCCCCACCTACTGAGGGCTTGATTTGTGCTGTTCGTGAACATGATCGCAAGGGGCTGTCACATTGCATATCGCTTGACTTCCGAGCAGAGCATCAGCTGGCGCTTTGCTCGGGACTCCTGCACTGCTTCCGACATCCATATTTGGTCAATTCAGGGGTTTCCTTTCGCTGGAGTTCCCGAGCAGAGCATCAGCTGATGCTCTGCCTGGGGACTACAGCACTTCTGCCAACATCACTGTCACTGTCCATATATGGACAATGACATCGGCAGTAGTACTGGAGTCCCCAAGCAGAGCATTAGCTGATGCTCTGCTTGGAACTTCAGCAATAGGAAACCACTGAAGCCACTGACCATATATGGACAGTGATGTCTGCAACAGTACTAGAGTCCCCGAGCAAAGCATCAGCTGATGCTCTGCCTGGGGACTACAGCACTTTTGCCCACGTCACTGTCCATATATCGACAGTGACGTCGGCTGCAATACTGGAGTCCCCGTTGTTTTTAAAAACAAGGTCTAATTTTAGCAGAGTTAGGTAATCATTGTTATAATGGCATATTAGTAAAACAAATATAAAGTATAAAATAGAAAAATAGAAAAACAAAGAGCCCAATTTTTTGCTTGCAAGATGATCCGCTCTGTCAACAGTGGCCGAGAAGGGAAAAGCGGTTACGGAGTAGATGACAGCATCGGTAGTTATAGTAATGTGACGCTACCGAGCTACTGAAGCCAGAAAGGCTCAGTGTGGATATTTACAGACTACAAAGCCATGCAGACTGTTTTAACTTTCTAGAGAAAGTAAGTGAACATTGTTTGAAATACCATTCTCGATTAAGTCAAGGAAATATGAAAGAAGATCTAAGACATACAAAACTAGAACAGAAATATACATACATACGTATAGATAGACACAGTGTCTATCGATTGTTAAAAACAAGGTTTAGAATAAAACACTACCATTGTGTAGATTTAAACATGGTTATGGGTTATATAAGCTAACTAGTGAAACAGGGGACCTCAAAGGAATGTTTTCTGTCGGGGATTTTGATCTGTATCGCTCGTGTAAATATTCTACCAGCTTGGAGACAGGTTTGGAAGTTAAAGTCAAAATAGTCCATCATAGTGATATTCTAAGTTTAGATAACACAAAATTAATTTATGTCGGACCATGTGGATATATATTACATTGTATTAGATAATGGTTTCGGTGATCTCATTTAGATCTAGCGGCATAAGTGTACTCAGTTTATAAATCCAAAAGACCTTGCGTTTGCAGAGAGAATTGAAGCGGTCTGGCTGGTTTTCTTCTATATGGTCTATGGGTGTAATAGAAAAGCATTTAAATGTGAAATGGTGCAGTGTTTAATACTGTGTAAAATTTGTCGTTGCAATTTGACCTATGCTTATTTAAGCGACAGTGGAGTGGGTGAGTAGTTCTCCCGACATATTGAATGCCACAGTTACAATTGATTAAATATATCACAAATTGTGATTGCCAATTTAATTTTTTCTTAATCTCAAAACTCTTTCCTGTTTTCTGGGAGTGAAAAGTGGTCACATTGTGGGTGATGGTGTGGCAACAGAGACATCTCTTCACGCCACACTTTAAACTGCCCACGTTATTCTCATTTCTAATTAGACTTCTGTGTCGGAATGGTTGTGGAGGAGATGTAGTGAAATTCACCCTGCTAGGGGCCAAGATATTTTTAATAGTTTCTGCTCTTTTAAATGTGATATGGGGTTTGGATGGGATGATAGTGCGGAGAAATGGATCTTGTTGTGGAATATGCCAATGTTTTGTTAAAAAGTTTCTGATTTTTTTTATGGACAAAGCTGTATTCAGTGACAAAATTAAAAACAAAATTAGGGTCTCTCCTTCAATCAGATGAATCATGTTGTCCTACTTTACTTATACTGTTGGTTTTATTAGTTTTAGAAAAACAATCTTGTATTAGATTAGTTGTTCTTATGTACGCACCAGCTAGAAGTTGGTTAGGATAACCCTTTTCTTTAAATATGTTTTTGTGCCATTTGGAGTAATTGCCAATATGAAAATCTAAGTAGCTGTTAGTGGTTACTTTTTTTTAAAATGTGTGATGAATTTCTGGGGGACAGCCCAACTGTAAGATCTAAAAAGTCTATCTCGTCATTTCTAATATGAAATGTAAAGTTGATCCCTCAGCTATTTTCATTTAGTGAGAGGCAAAAGTTGGTTGCACTCAAAAGATCTCCTTCCCAAATTAAAAATAGATCAGCTATATACCTGCTGAATAAACAAATGTGGCTTGTTGCCCAAGGATTTTTCCATATGTGTTGGTCTTCAAACCAGCCAAGTTAGCGACAGCCCCTTACTCTGCCCTAGTTCTACCACCAACCGTTTGCCAGAAGACCCTCTCAATCTTTCCATTCTCACAGTCCATAGTGCCTCCTACACACAGGAATCCCCGCTCATTACCCTTACTGATACCCCTCCAGGGTCCTCTGTGCATATAGATTCCCAATCATCTAAATACCCTTGCTGGATCAAACATGTTAGTTACTTTCCTTGCCCTCCCCCTCCCCTCCACATCGTCAGGGACCTCTTCTTTAGGGTCAGTGAACCCCTCATGCCACCAACCACTAACTATCACGACTATTTCCGCCCAAAAAAATGGAAAAACGTTTTAGAGGAACTAGGGGAGGCAAAAAGAAAAAAAAGTATGAGAACAAATCCCCCCCAACCTGACACTTCTATCTTTAACCTCTCTGATCATACATTATGGGCATCTGAATTGTCCCTTTTCAAAAAGGGACTCTCCTTTTGCCCCACCTTGGGCACAAATGGATTCGATCTGTTTCTCGACCTACACGGGTTGACTGGAAAATTAACTTTGCAACGCCATTTTCAGCTTACAGCAAATAAAATCAATAATAAAAACAATACTACTATTTCGCACAATGACCCACCAGACCCTTATATTCATACAGATCTCAAGCCTCCATCAAAGTTTTATCCCCTGGCAAATCAGGGCAATTATTTCCACCATTTGGTATCCCAAGATTTAGGCCTCATTCACATCTACGTTGGGGTGCCGTTCTGACGTTCCGTCGGAGCTTTCCATCAGAACATGACCCAGAACAGACACAAACTGACACAGACGGAAACCAGAGGTTTCTGTTTCCATCACCATTGATTTCAATGGGGACGGATTCGGCGCCCGTTTTTTCCGCTTGTCTTTTTTGTGCACCGGACCCGTGGTTTTGACGGACGTAATAGCGTAGTCGACTACGCTATATCTCACAATATCATAGATAAAAATAACCTGACGTAGTGAAAAATTAGCACTAAATAATCTTAAAAAGAATAAAAGGATTGTCATTAGGTCTGCGGACAAAGGGGGTTGAACCGTTATTGAAAACTTTGATGACTATCACTCAGAGGCGCTACAAATTCTATCCGATACCGATTATTATACAAATCTTACTACGAATTCTCTGGCAGAAATTCTAGATGAACTAAAGATTAATGAAGCACATAAGGAACCAATCATACACAAAAATGAGAAAAACAATCTAATTCCTAAAAACACAAATATGCTAATTATTTTACCATTTACTGAAGATACACAAAGACCTCAAAAATTCCCCAGGGAGACCAATCATTTCAGGCATCCAGTCATCCACATGCCATCTATCACAATATCTTGATTTGATCCTACAGAAATTTGGGAGCAAACTCCCTAGTTACCTTAAAAAGGCTCTGTCACCACATTATAAGTGGCCTATCTCCTACATAAGGAGATCGGTGCTATAATGCAGGTGACAACAGTGTTTTTTATTTAGAAAAACAATCTCTTTTTACCACTTTATGAGCGATTTTTTGCTTTATGCTAATTAGTTTCTCAATGCCCAAGTGGGCGTGTTTTTACTTTAGACCAAGTGGGCATTGTACAGAGGAGTGTATGACGCTGACCAATCAGCGTCATACACTTCTCTGTATTCATTTACACTGCTCTAGCGAAATAGCTATATCGCTATGTGCAGCCATATAAACATACTATAACATTACTGCAGTGTCCTGATAATGAATATACATTACCTCCAGCCAGGACGTCATGTGTAATCAGAATCCTGTCACTTCTGTAGCGTCTCTGTGAGATTTACAGTAAGGCAAGCGTAATCTTGTGTCATTTAAAACGAGATTACGTTTGTCTTGCTGGAAATCTCACAGAAAAGATTCAGAAGTGTCAAGATTCTGAATACACATCACGTCCTCGCTGGAGGTAATGTATATTCATTGTCAGGACACTGCAGTAATGTTAGTGTTTGTGTATGAGGCTGTACATAGCGATATAGCTATATCGCTAGTGCAGTGTAAATGAATGGAGAGAAGTGTATGACGCTGATTGGTCAGCGTCATACACTCCTCTGTACAACACCCACTTGGTCTAAAGTAAAAACACGCCCACTTGGGCATTAAGAAACGAATTAGCATAAAGCTAAAATTCGCTCATAAAGTTGTAAAAAGAGATCGTTTTTCTAAATAAAAAGCACTGCTGTCACCTACATTATAGCGCCCATCTCTTTATGTAGGAGATAGAGCACTTATAATGTGGTGACAGAGCCTCTTTAAGGATTCTACCCAACTTATCCAAGATCTCAACCAGGTACCTTTCAAAAATAATTAACTTCTTGTTTCACTAGACATAAGCGCATTATACAGCATTATCAAACACACCCTTGGTCTCAGTAGTCTCAGACGTACCCTAGAAAAAGATAGAGAACTACCCCCACCACAGATAGAATTAATCTGTAGGAGTATGGAGTTTATTTTAACAAATAACATCTTCTCCTTTGATCCCACATCTACCACCAAGTCAAGGGTACAGCGATGGGCACAAGGGTGGCACCCAGTTATGCCAACATTTTTATGGGGGCATTTGAAGACCAACACAATAGGAAACATCCATAGGCAACAAGCCACATTTGTCTATTCAGGAGGTATATAGATGATCTATTTTTAATTTGGGATGGAGCTCTTTTGAGTGCCACCAACTTTTGCCTCTCACTAAATGAAAATAGCTGGGTGATCAACTTTACATTTCATATTAGAAATGACGAGATAGACTTTTTATCAGCTACTTAGATTTTCATATTGGTCATTAGCATATTCTACAACAAGATCCCTTTCTCCGCACTATCATCCCATCCAGGCCCCATATTACGTTTAAAAGAGCACAAACTATTAGAAAAATGTTGGCCCCTAGCAGGGTGAATTTCACTACATCTCCCCCACAACCATTCCGACACAGAAGTCTAATTAGAAATGAGAATAAAGTGGGCAGTTTAAAGTGTGGCGTGAAGAGATGTCTCTGTTGCCACACCATCACCCACAATGTGATCACTTTTCCCTCTCAGCAAATAGGAAAGAGTTTTGAGATTAAGAAAAAATTAAATTGGCAATCACAATTTGTGATATATTTAATCAATTGTAACTGTGGCATTCAATATGTCGGGAGAACCACTCAGCCACTCCACTGAATAAGCATAGGTCAAATTTCAACAACAAGTTTATTTTACGCAGAGTCTCCAAACACTGTACCATTTCACATGATGGGAATTTTAAATGCTTTTCTATTACACCCATAGACCATATAGAAGAAAACCAGCCAGACCGCTTCAATTCTCTCTGCAAACGCGAGGTCTTTTGGATTTATAAACTGAGTACACTAGTACCGCTAGATCTAAATGAGGTCACTGAAACCATTATCTAATACAATGTAATATATATGCACATGGTCCGACATAAATTCATTTCGTGTTATCTAAACTTAGAATATCACTATGCTGGACTATTTTGACTTTAACTTTCAAACCTCCCCCTATTTAGTCTCTAGGACAACAACAGGATGTCTCCAAACCGGTAGAATATTTACATGAGCGATGAAGATCAAAATCCCCGAAATAAAACATTCCTTTGAGGTCCCCTGTTTCACTAGTTAGCTTATATAACCCATAACCATGTTTCAATCTACACAATGGTAGTGTTTTATTCTAAACCTTGTTTTTAACAATCGATAGACACTGTGTCTATCTATACGTATGTATATATATTTCTGTTCTAGTGTTGTATGTTTTAGGTCTTCTTTTATATTTCCTTGACTTAATCAAGTTTGTATTTCAAACAATGTTCACTTACTTTCTCTAGAAAGTTAAAACAGTCTGCATGGCTTTGTAGTCTGTAAATATCCACACTCTGAGCCTTTCTGCGTTCAGTAGCTCGGTAGCGTCATGTTACTATGACTACCGATCCTGTCATCCACTCCGTAACCGCTTTTTCCCTCTCGACCGCTGTTGACAGAGCGGATCATCTTGCAAGCAAAAGATTAGGCCTTTGTTTTTCTATTTTATTTATATTTTATACTTTGTATTTTTCTTACTATTATGCTATTACAACAATAATTACCGAACTGCTAAAATTAGACGTTGTTTTTTATAAAAAAACAAAAACCTGACTATAAGCACGTACATGCCCCGTGCTTTTAGCAGGAACGATCATCAATTAGCGATAAGTCAATTGTTTCACGTAAGCGATGTATCTATTGTAATGTATCTGATTGTGACCTTTAAACTTAACTCGGCAGTCCCAATTATTCCTAATTCAGGCCCCATATATATCAGCACTTCACCTGATGAAGAGGCCAGTGTGACCTCAAAAAACGTTGTAGTTGCTTTATCTGTACAATCAATTATTTTGGATCTTACCATCATCTATCCTTGTCCATCCGATCCAGAGACAGAGGGACTACTAATAGGCTGTGCCAGGGCAAACATTCTGTTTTTTTACCTTTATTTCCACTACCAATGTAGACCGATCAAGTCCAGTCCGGAGCCCAGGCTGCAACCATCATAACCGAATCAGGTCAGCATAATTTACTTCTTTGTTTCCTATACTGGTTCACTATGTGCGCTGTGTCTCCTTTCTTTTGTATCCCTACTTAGTATATCCACGGCAAGTCTCAGTTCACACGTTGCATAAACACTGCTGTTTTTCCACAACAGAAATCCGCAGCTAATACAGTAGCAGCAAAGTGCAGTTTGGTGCGCTTCATCGCCCGGAATTCCTCGTGGCGCACAGGGCGTATACGCTGCATGCTTTTACACATGAGATTTTTTGAGTCTTTTATTAGTTTAAACATTGGAAATCAGTTTGGATATAAGGACAAACCTCTATTGAGTTGTAATACTACACTGCACTATAAAGTATAAGTATAAAATAAGTTTTTTAGGCTACACATTAAGCTAGAAGCTTCCCATATTACACAATCTCTTTATTTCAAAAGGTAAAGTGATTTATTTCTTTATATTTTTTTCCCAATATTCTGCAAAATACTGTAAAATAAAAGTTTGGACCTAAATATATTTTTATTCTGTTTTGATTGAACAATGTGAAACATTTTTACAATCAATTAACAACACTGAAAATATAATAAGTGTACTGTTTCATATAAAGAACCAAAACATTTCATTTCAAAATCCATTTACTGTCGTGGCTATTCATCTCTTTTGTCAGTTAATGTCAAATCTTTATAAGAGTTGAAGTTATCACCATGGTGAAACTGCAAAATGATGTTAAAAAGACCATTTGCATCTTCATGAAATATACATTGGCGTAAAAAACAGAATCCATACAATTAGTCTTTGTGAATATATTGTAATATGTCAGATTTCCAGAGGAAGGCACATAATAAGAATTTGTTGAAAGGCAGTATCAAAATAAAAATAATGCATAAATTAAACAGGTTTTTCCATTTCTCTACCTAGATAAATTGAAGCTCAACTAAAGACTTTGAAGTCACTGGCCTGGGAAACCTATGTTCATGCGACTGTAACCTTAAAAGAGTTAAATTTCTACATAAATACCCAGACTTTTAAAATTCTGTGAGGCATGTACAATATTTAACAAAAAGTGTAACAAATGTTAATTGTTTGTATCCATACATACTATAGTTGGTGTGTATGCCCAACATATATGTCAGGAACATCTCCCGAAAAAAAGCCTGGAATATGAAACTGTATGCCATACAGTTGCATATGTATGGCATTATCTCCAATTGTAAGAAAAAAATGTATAGTATATCGCGATATATGTTTTTTTTTTTCTCACGTCAGGCTTTTTGGAAGAGGAGATTGGGGGACAGCGAGAGATGTGCTGTCAGCATGCATGGAGAGGAGGAGAATCTGTAATCCTTCTCCTGGCCTTGTATGGCTGTAGGTGACCCAGGAGGAAGAATAAAATCAACATTTGTTCATGTTTTCACCCCCTTTATCAATCAGAGAGCATACTATCTCTCTGATTGTCAGATATGGGCGGTCTTTTTTTTCCAGGAAAGGAGTGAGAAGTTGAATAGCAACTCATCTAAGCTCCTCTCTGTGCCTAGTTAGGCCGTTTACTGACTTAACCAACCGGACATTTAGCAGCCTCCGGATTGCAGTGTCAAATAACTTGCACCAAGCACTCATACCACACGCACACAAGTTTTTACATTTTCCACTCTTCGTAACCTATCCGCAGCCAATCTTTAGAGTAAAATACGCTGACCACTTCTCTAGCAAAACAGTTGCATGCTAGTCATAGCAATAATGATTATCACTAGAGAAATATCTGATACATTTTTGAGAAAAGACAATTTCACCTTCTAAAAGGTCGCCATAAACAATCATTACCAACTAGTGCCACAAAAAAAAAATCAGTATTAGTGTCACGTAGCGGGTTTGTGGACCCACTAGGCCTTACCGCCGTAGTGGGGAGGCAGCTGGCCAAACAACCAGGAACCCCAGCAATACAATGTCCCGCTCAAGGGTACCTGGATAGTCCAGACAGTGGCCGCAGCTCTGGTACAGATGGAGATGGGTGCCGCAGGTAACGCCAAACGTGGCGGATGACACAGGTGCCGGAGGTTGCGCCAGACGTGGCAAATTCCTCCAGACGTGGCAGATGACACAGGTCGTGGCAGATGACACAGGACGTGGCGGATGGCACAGAAGCCGCAGGTTGCGCCAGACGTGGTGAATTCCTCCGGATGTGGCAGATAACACAGGACGTGACATGACTCCGACGCTAGTAGGCACAGGAACAAGAACAGCACGGGATACAGGAACAGGTAACAAGGCACGGGTAACAACTGGAACGGGAAACACTAAAGGACCATTTGAAAGACAGACTTGGGATAACTAACAACGCTCAGGCAAGGATCAGAAGGGCTGGGGCCTTCTTATAGACCAGGAAATCATGGGCCGTTGATGATGATGATTTCCTGATGTGCGCGCGCTGGCCCTTTAAGGCCGGGCATGAGCGAGCGCGCGCACCCTATGGGAAACAGCAGAACGGAGCGGAGGTGAGCGCTGGCATCTCCTAGGAAGGAGATGCGGACCAGCGCTCACGGATCCATGGCTGCGGGCGTCGAGAGGTGAGTAAACCCGACGGCCTGTGGCCATGGATGCTACAGTATCCCCCCTCTTACGCCCCCTCTTCTTGGGGCCAGAGCAAGAGAGGAATTTTTTAATAAGAGCAGGAGCACTGTGGTTCTCTTCTGGCTCCCAGGACCTCTCCTCAGGACCAAACCCTCTCCAGTCCACCAAATAGAAAGTCCCTCCTCCTACCCTATTGCAGTCCAGGATCTCTCTCACCTCGAATATATCAGAAGAACCGATGGGAGCAACTGTGGAACTAGAAGTCTTGCTGTAGCGGTTCAGGACCACGGGTTTCAGGAGGGACATATGAAAGGAGTTGTGGATTCTGAGGGTAGGAGGCAGCCGCAGCTTATAGGAGACAGGGTTTATCTGTTGCAGAATCTCAAAGGACCAAGGAACCTGGGCGCAAACTTGTATGAGGGCACCTTCAAACGAATGTTCCGAGAGGACAGCCAGACTTTGGTACCCGGAAGATACTGAGGCGGCTCTCTTCTCCCAATATCAGGTTTTCGCTTCATGCGATCGACTGCCAGCAAAATAGAGGACCAGGTCTGTTGCCAGATTTGCAGAAAGTCCCCATATGCAGAGTCAGCAGCGGGTACCTGAGATGTGATCGACACTGGAATAGAGACTCTAGGATGTTGACTGTACACAATGTGAAATGGAGTGGAAGTCGTGGACTCAGTTGTGTGGTTGTTGTATGAGAACTCAGCCCATGGAAGAAGCTGTACCCAGTTATCGTGATGCGAAGAGATGAGGTGGCGGAGATAATTCTCCATGATCTGGTTGATCCTCTCAACTTGCCCATTGGACTGGGGGTGATAGGCTGAGGAAAAGTCTAATCTCACATCCAGGAGTTTACACAGGGCTCTCCAGAACTTTGAAGTAAACTGAACCCCCCAGTCGGACACAATGTGAAGAGGCAAGCCATGCAAGCTAAACATGTGCTGAATGAAGAGACTCGCCAGTCGAGGAGCAGAAGGTACGCCGGTCAGCGGGATAAAATGTGCCATCTTAGAGAACTGGTCCACCACCACCCAGACAGTGTTGAATCCTGCTGAGGGGGGAAGGTCTGTAACAAAGTCCATTGCAATGTGCTGCCAGGGGGCGTTGGGTACAGGCAGAGGCTGAAGCAGGCAGGCTTGGAGTGAGTAACTTTGTTAGAAGCAAACACCGTGCAAGAAGAGACAAAGTCCAGAACATCTTTAGGTAGCGTGGGCCATCAGAGGTGACGAGCAATCAGGTCTCGGGTTTTACGGACACCAGCGTGCCCAGCTAGTTTAGAACTGTGTCCCCAGCGGAGAATTCTTCTCCTATCTGCAAACAGAACAAAAGTCCTCCCCGGAGGGATGTCTCTAACCTGCAGAGGATTAGCAGTGACAATGCAGGAAGGGTCTATGATAGTCTGAAGGGACTCCACCGTGTCTTCCGTCTCAAATGATCTGGACAGGGCATCGGCCCTCACATTCCTGTCAGTGGGACGGTAGTGGAGCACAAACTGGAAATGGGTGAAGAACAGCGACCACCTGGCTTGACGGGCATTCAGTCGTTGAGCAGACTGAAGGTAGGTAAGGTTCTTGTGGTCTGTGAAGATCAGGATGGGGTGAGCTGCACCCTCTAGAAGATGTCTCCACTCCTCCAGAGCCAACTTGATGGCCAGTAGCTCCCGATCTCCAATAGAGTAATTGCGCTCAGCAGAAGAAAAAAGTCTAGAATAGTAGCCACATACTACTGCCTTTCCTTTGGAGCTCCTCTGGAACAGAAGTGCGCCAGCACCAACACAGGAAGGGTCCACTTCCAGTGAGAACTTCCGAGATACGTCAGGATGATGGAGGATCGAAGCTGAAGTGAAGGCTCTCTTGAGGCTAATAAATGCGGACTCTCCCTCTGGAGTCCACACCTTGGTGTTCACACCCTTCTTGGTAACGGTAGAGATAGGAGCCGTCAGAGATGAGAAGTTAGGAATAAATTGCCGGTAGAAATTGGCGAATCCCAGGAACCGCTGTATGGCCTTTAGGCCTTGAGGACGTGGCCACTCCAGGACAGCTCTCACTTTCTCTGGATCCATCTTGAAACCTCGATCCGAGATGATGTAGCCCAGGAAGGGCAGAGAACTCCTCTCAAAGACGCACTTCTCCAGCTTGGCGTATAAACAATTCTCCCTTAATCGTAGTAGAACTTGACGAACATGTCTCAGATGAGTCGTCGAATCTGGAGAGAAAATCAAAATATCATTGAGATAAACAACAACACAGACATAGAGGTGATCTCGGAAGATATCATTAACAAACTCCTGAAACACTGCGGGGGCATTACACAGTCCGGAGGGCTTCACTAGGTATTCGTAGTGCCTGTCCCGGGTGTTAAATGCCGTCTTCCACTCGTCACCCTGGCGAATGCGGACTAGGTTATAAGCCCCCTGCAGGTCTAGCTTAGAATTTTTTTTAGCTCCTCGTATGCGATCAAACAGCTCGGATTTAAGTGGCAACGGGTTTGTTCTTGACCGTGATCTGGTTGAGACCACGGTAGTCAATGCAGAGTGGAAGGGATCCGTCTTTCTTTTTAACCAAGAAGAATCCAGCCCCGGCCGGGGAGGAAGACTTTCGTATGAAACCCCTCTCCAAATTCTTCTTGATATAGGCTGACATGGATAAAGACTCTGGCAAGGAGAGAGGATATACTCGGCCACAGGGGAGAGAGGCATTAGGAACCAGTTCAATGGGGCAGTCATAAGTCCGATGTGGAGGCAGCGTCTCAGCCTCCCTTTTGCTGAAAACATCTGCAAACTGAGGCAGAGGAGGCTTAACAGGATGTATCTGCAACAGACAGCGACCAAGGCCCTTGGAGCCCCATTGGAGAACCTCTCCAGAATTCCAGTCCAGGACCAGAGCATGTAGTCGAAGCCAAGGCAGGCCCAGAAGAACAGGATTGATGGCCTTGGGCAAAACAAGGAAAGAAATCAGTTCAGAATGAAGGACTACAACCTGGAGCTTTACCGGGTTGGCTTTAAAAACGATAGGATCAGGCAGAGGCAGTCCATTCACCGAGGCAACAGCCAAAGACGTCTCCAGGGGAACTGTGGGCAACTGAAGATGATCCACTAGCTCCTTTTGAATGAAGTTTGCCGCAGACCCAGAGTCAAGATATGGAGAAACCCGATGCGTCCTCTCGCCGGATACTAGGGTCACAGGAATAGTCAACTTGGAGCAGAATGCACTATTAGGTACCATTCCACCCAGCGTTGTCTCTCAAACCAATCCTAGGCAATGGGGTCTCTGAGGACACAGACGCACAATATGGCCTCCGAGGCCGCAATACAAACAAAGTCCAGAAGTGCGTCTGCGTTGTTTCTCCTGGATAGACAACTTGGCCTGGTTACTCTGCACAAGATCCTCTGTTTGGACGACTGAGGAGGATTGCTGGAAAGTAGAATCCAGCCTAGGAAGTTCTTTCTCCCAGAGAACCTCTTGGGAACGCAACTGGATTCTCATGTCAACCTGGGAGGCAGGTAGGATAAGATCGTACAGGGTAGGTGGCAGATCGCGAGCAGCCAGCTCGTCCTTAATCCCTGAAGACAGTCCCTGCCAGAATGTGGCCACAAAAAGCCTTGTTGTTCCAGGTCAACTCAGCAGCCAGGATACGGAACTGAATGGCATACTTGCCCACGGAGAGGTCTCCCTGGTGTAGGGTCAGCAGGGATGCAGCAGCCGAAGAAACTGGTTCCAGGTTCCTCAAAGATCGTGCGGAAGGTCTGTAAGAAGCACTGCAAGTCACGGGTCTCTGGTCCCTGATGTTGTCACAGAGGATTAGCCCATGCCAGGGCTTTGCCCGTAAGGAGAGAGATGATGAAGGCGATCCTGACGTCATCCTAAGAGAAGGACCTGGCATGTTGTTTGAAGTGGATCTGGCACTGATTCAAAAATCCCCTGCAGGACCTCGGATCTCCGTCATAGAGTGGAGGTAACAGCAGGAAGCACAGGTGATTGATACTGGTACAGACAGGAAGTGTAGCAGGAGGAACAGCAGGAATGGGTGCGGTGATGACTGTGGTTGGAGCAAGCAGCCGATGGGTGATGGCGTTCACCGACAGAAGGAATTGGTCTTGTCGTGACTGGAGATCCTCCATCTCGGTCAGCATGGCTTGTGTCGTCAAGGTCTCAGGCTGACCAGCGGGGTCCATGGCCTAAGCGTACTGTCACGTAGCGGGTTTGTGGACCCACTAGGCCATACCGCCGTAGCGGGGAGGCAGCTGGCCAAACAACAGGGAACCACAGCAATGCAATGTCCCGCACAAGGGTACCTGGATAGTCCAGACAGTGGCCGTAGCTCTGGTACAGATGGAGATGGGTGCAGCAGGTAACACCAAACGTGGCGGATGACACAGGTCCCGCAGGTTGCGCCAGACGTGGCGAATTCCTCCGGACGTGGCTGATGACACAGGTTGTGGCAGATGACACAGGACGTGGCGGATGGCACAGAAGCCGCAGGTTGCACCAGATGTGGTGAATTCCTCAGGACGTGGCAGATAACACAAGACGTGACACGACTCCGACACTAGTAGGCACAGGAACAGCATGGGATACAGGAACAGGTAACAAGGCACGGGTAACAACTGGAATGGGAAACACTAAGGGACCATTTGCAAGACAGACTTGGGATAACTAACAACGCTCAGGCAAGGATCAGAAGGGCTGGGGCCTTCTTATAGACCAGGAAATCATGGGCCGTTGATGATGATTTCCTGATGTGCGTGCGCTGGCCCTTTAAGGCCGGGCACGAGCGCGCGCGCGCACCCTACTGGACACAGCAGAACGGGGCGGAAGTGAGCGCTGGTGTCTCCTAGGAAGGAGATGGAGACCGGATTCATGGCTGCGGGCGTCGGGTGGTGAGTAAACCCAACGGCTCGCGGCCATGGACGCTACAATTTGTTAAAGGGATACGTCATCAGTATGTTATCGGTGCGGGGTCCGGGTGTCGATCATCTGCTTCGGCTGCCTGTGGGCACCGGATGTCATTGCTCAGTAAGCATTTGGCTTCGTACATTGCATTGTGGGCGTGCTGCCAAACAGCAGCTCTGCTCCTATTCACTAGAATAGGAGCAGAGCTGCAGAACTGCATTTCTGCCGCTATTCTGTGGCCGAAGCCATCTGCTTCCGGGATAAACGTCCAGTACCCGGACGTAGCCGGGGAAACTGATCGGGGAGGGTTCGGTGTCCCACTGATCATATACTGATGACCTATCCGGTGGATAAGTACATAGTTGTAACGTCCGCGGTCGCTGACCACGAACTCCTCTCATCCTGCCGACGCCTTTCTCTCCAGAGATGCTAGCACATGCGGCCGTCCTGTCCGGCAGTGACCACTAGGATACGCGCGAGCTCAGTCTAGTCTTAAAGAGCCAGAGCCCACACATGTGTGAGATTGAACTGATTGCTCCCAGATAACCCGGGACTATAAGAAGTGCCCTGCCCCTTTCTTCATTGCCTGAGTGTTGTTTGTTCCTACCCGTTTTAGTCTTGCAAATGGTCCCTTGAGTTTTTTCCAGTTCCCAGTGTTCCCATTCCTGCTACCTGTATCCCATGCTACCGTGTTTCTGTGCTGTACAGAGTTGGAGTCATGTTGTGTTGCCTACTACACCCGCTGTGTTTCACCGCACCTTTTGTCTGCCTGCTACCTGAGTTCCATCCAAGCCTAAACCATCATTATTGTCTGCATTGCCACAGGTACCTTTATCCGAACTATAGACTTTGTACCCTGTATCGCCAGCTGCTATTCCGCTATGGCGGTACGGCCCAGTGGGTCCACATACCTACAGATCGTGACATTAGTGGTTCAGATTGCACCAGACTTTGTAGGTGCATGAATAGGGTCCCAACCCAATCGTAACCGGGAAGAAGTATTCGGCACACAATACGGTAGTTGAAGAAAATTTTGGTTTTATTTATGGAAACAATGCCAGAGGCTTAGTGCGACGTTTATTCAACAAACAACATTTTCTTCAACTACAGTATCCGGTGGGTAAGTCATCAGTTGTCCGGTAGTGGACAACCCCTTTAATGCATTAAATTAGATTTAGGGACTCATGATTATTGATAAGTGTTAGGCTGAGTTCACACTGGGCGGATACGCTGCGTAAAACACGCAGCGTATCCGCCCTATGCGCCGGAAGGAATTCCGGACAAAAAACCACACCAAACTGTGGTGCAGTTTTTCGCCTGAATTGTCTGCTGCAGAAAACTGTAGCACTTACCCAACTTGCTAGCAGGCTGGCCTCCTGGGATGATGTTTCACATGGGATGAAGCGTTATCCCAGAAGGCCGGCCCTCTGACGTCATCCAGGCCGGCTTCCTGGGATGATTTTTTATCCCATGTGACCGCCGCTACAGCCTGTGATTGGCTGCAGCGGTCATATGGAATGAAACATCATCCTAGGAGGCCGCACTGGAGGGAGGAACACAGACTTTTGGGTAAGTATGAGTTGTTTTTTCTGAGTTGCATTTTTTGCGGCAGAATCACTGAGAACCCGCCGCAGGATTTACCTCCCCTTTGAATTCAATGGGGAAAACCCGCAACATATAAGCAGCGTTTTTGCAAATACAATTGATATGCTGTGGAATAAAATTCTGCACCGCAGGTCAATATCTGAGCAGTTTTTCCCCTCAGTATTTACACAGCGTGTGGATGAGATTTGTTTTATCTTATCCACTTTGCTGCTAGCGTATGTGCTACGGATTTTTTGCAACGAATTCTGTTGCGGAAAAACCGCAGTATTTACACAACGTGTGAACTGACCATTAGTCTGTGTTTATATGTCGCTGTCAAATTAAGTTTTTTTGCCACCTATAATCACCAATTTAATTTGTATGAAAAAATTAATTGGAGCTTTCCTGTGGTTTAGACGTTTCTTTAATACACTCAACACTAAATGTAGACATGTGTGGTATGTAAGCACTTCTTTCATCTCACAGTTCTTTTCAGAGTACATTTTGTGTTTCAATCATTTTTATTGAGGGTTTACAAGAAAAAGGTAAACTGTACATCAAACAGTGCAAATAACGGTCGGGGGCAATCCCCGTAACTCGAATCATAACATACAAATATATTCCAAGGATTGGTACATGTCGTAAAAGGGAAGGGAGAGAGAGAAAGAGGGGGGAGAGAGAAAAATGAGGGTCAAATGTCCTCTAGGCAGAATGAACCTAAGTATAGTATTGCCAACGCGATCCTGTTTTTCTGGCTGCTCTGTGTCCAGGCAGCCTCCTGTGATGTCATTTCATTACATGTGACCGAGCCTGTGATTGGCTGCATGGGTCATATTTGATGAAATGTTATCACAGGGTGCTGCCTGGACACAGAGCAGTTGGAAGAGAAGGGACACATTGCTATGGCAACACCATGAGAAGTGTGTATAGGCTTAATGTTTACGTTTTTTTTAACCATGTGGTAGTTTCTGCGAATAAGCAGCGTAATCGCAGCAAATTCCTGAAACAATGACGTTTGTTGTGGAATTTGACTCCCCATTGAACTACAACAAATTTGCAGCGAATCCACAGTATAAATTGATATGCTACAGATTTATAATCCTCACCGCAAACATTTTCTCTGCTGATTTTTTCTGCAGAGTGTGGATGAGAGTTTTTAAAATCTCATTCACTTTGCTGCTAGTATAATCCACCCACAAATACGGACGGGGAATCCACAGCATGTACGCTACGTGTGAACATAGCGGTATGATGATAATGATATGGTAACTGAAAAGTGATCTCTACAAAACAATGTCAACCTATTGTGAAAACTCAGTGGCCAGTATGATAACAGCAATATTTCACAAATTATTTTTAATATAGTGATATGAGAAATGAAAAAAAAAAAAAGTCAAACATAAAAAGTTGATTTAAATAATAGGTAATTTTCTGACAATTGAGTCCCTTTACATAATTTGCATGAAACCATAAAAGCTGTTTGGGATATACTTGGCACATTTTTTTTATGATCAGCAATCAACATGCAGTACTTAAAGTTTTTCATTAGATGGCAGCAAAAAATAATAACATCATCCTATAAATGGATATTTCAATGAAATAGTCATTGTCATATTACAAATAAATTTAAGTTTTTAAAATAATGTTCTATGTATAAACAAAGCAATAATAATCTGCAGTAAAGGAACATATTCAAGCTGACGTGAATTAAAAAACTGCTAAACTGGACATACAGAGCTGTTATAGGCATTTAAAGCGGATCTGTCATTATACTATGCCGCCCTTTAGCAGGATAACATAATATAGAGACATGTCTGCTGCACTTTCAGCCCAAATGGCACAACAAATATTGTGCTGTTTGGCCAATAGCAGAAAAATCGCGAATAATACAGCAGACTCATAGTTATATCCAAGGGCAGTATACATAATAACAGATCTTTTATAACATAGTTTAATAATGTATAGTTTAAAATCATATAAACAGATATAGTCTCTAACAATCCTGACACAAGCGATAATTCCAGCTTAAAGAGGCTCTGTCACCAGATTTTAAAACCCCTATCTCCTATTGCAGCAGATCGGCGCTGCAATGTAGATAACAGTAACGGGTTTTTTTTTTTTCAAAAACGAGCATTTTTGGCCAAGTTATGACCATTTTTATATTTGTGCAAATGAGCCTTTCTTAAGTACAACTGGGCGTGTTTAAAGTTATGTCCAAGTGGGCGTGTATTATGTGTGTTACATCTGGGCGTTTTTACTTGTTTTACTAGCTGGGCGTTGTGAATGGAAGTGTATGATACTGACGAATCAGCATCATCCACTTCTCTTCGTTACCACCCAGTTTCTGGCAGTGCACAGACACACAGCGTGTCCTCGCGAGATCACGCTGGGACGTCACTCACTTCCTCCCACAGGAACTTCATCGCGTCGGATTAGCGAGGACACGCTGTGTGTCTGAACTGCCAGAAGCTGGGTGGTAACGAAGAGAAGTGGATGATGCTGATTCGTCAGCATCATACACTTCTATTCACTAGTAAAACAAGTAAAAACGCCCAGATGTACACACACAATACACGCCCAGTTGGACATAACTTTAACCCGTTAGTGACCGGCCCATCGTGTTTCTACGTCGGTCACTAACGGGCCTTATTCCGATGCCATAGACTTTTTACGTCGCGGCATCGGAATAAGTAAACAGAGCAGGGAACTGTCAGATCTCCCTGCTCTCAGCTGCTAGAGGCAGCTGAGGGCTGGGAGCGTCCCTGCTCTGCCGTGTGAGATCGATATTAGTATCGATCTCACACATTTAACCCCTCAGATGCGGTGCTCAATAGCGAGCACCGCATCTGAGTGGTTTTGGAGAGAGGGAGGGAGCTCCCTCTCTCCCCCACCGACACCCGGCGATACGATCGCCAAGTGTCTGTGTCTCTAATGGCAGCCGGGAGTCTAATAAAGGCCCCCAGGCTGCCTAGAGTGAATGCCTGCTAGATCATGCCGTAGGCATGACCTAGCAGATGCCTGTCCGTGTTAAACGGCCAGGCAGTAATACACTGCAATACAAAAGTATTGCAGTGTATTATAAATGCGATCGCAGAATCGCATATTATAGTCCCCTAATGGGACTAGTAAAAAAGTGAAAAAAAAGTTTAATAAAGTTAATTTTAAAAAAAATGTGAAAAAAAATGAAAAACCCAGCTTTTCCCCTTACAAACTGCTTTACTATTAAAAAAACAAAATAAAGTTAAAAAGTTACACATATTTGGTATCGCAGCGTCCGTAACGACCCCGACTATAAATCTATTACATTATTTAACCCGCACGGTGAACGCCGTAAAAAAAATAATAAAAAACTATGGAAAAATTGCTGTTTTCTGTGAATACTGACTTTAAAAAAATTTAATAAATGTGATCAAAAAGTCGCATCTACTCCAAAATGGTACCAATAAAAACTACAAGTCGCCCCGCAAAAAAAAAGCCCTCATACAAGCGCATCGGCGAAAAAATAAAAACGTTACGGCTCTTCAAATATGGAGACACAAAAACAAATAATTTTGAAAAAAAAGCGTTTTTACTGTGTAAAAGTAGTAAAACATAGAAAAACTATACAAATTTGGTATCGTTGCAATCGTAACAAACCGCTGAATAAAGTTATTGTGTTATTTATACCACACGGTAAACGGCGTAGATTTAGGACGCAAAAAAGAGTGGCGAAATGTCAGATTTTTTTCTATTCCCCCTCCAAAAAAAGTTAATAAAAGTTAATCAATAAATAATATGTACCTAAAAATGGTGCTATTAAAAAATACAACTTGTCCCGCAAAAAACAAGACCTTATACAGCTATGTCGACGCAAAAATAAGAAGGTTATAGCTCTTGGAATGCGACGATTGAAAAACATAAAAAATAGCTTGGTCATTAAGGTCCAAATTAAGGGGTTAAACATGCCCAGTTGTACATAAGAAAGGCTCATTTGCATATATATAAAAATGGTCATAACTTGGCCAAAAATGCTCGTTTTTGAAAAAAACAAAACTTTACTGTTATCTACATTGCAGCGCCGATCTGCTGCAATAGGAGATAGGGGTTTGAAAATCTGGTGACAGAGCCTCTTTAAAGTGAAAGTTTAATGTTATTATTTTGTAATCTAAAAAGATCCAAATTTATGTGTTGATTAATTTCATAATACAGATTTAGCCGTCTTTACTTTGACTTTTAACTAAATTAAATAAAAAGTGGTTAGATCCCTTATCTTGACTTTTTCAATTACTCTTCAATGGCTTTTGTTGTGTGATATCACGCTACAGCAAGTTATCAGAGTCAAGTTAAAGATGGCTACATCCGTATATCTTTTTAGGGATCCAAGGTCTGTTTTTGTGTTGAATCACCCTCTTCCCTTCAATCACCTCATTAGCTCTCTTCCCTTTTGTAGTATCGCCGTTACATGTTCTGTTGCCACTAATAACTGTACTAATAACTAATATCTGGCAACACAGCAGAAAATGATGACATCACAGCAGGTCCTCAGTGTCAGTAAGATCTATTACCTGACTGTCAGCAGACTTGTGGCTTCTCACATTGTCCTCTCAACCTGAGATCCATACCTGGCTTCTTACATTGTCCCCTCTTCCTTGGATCTACATGTGGTTTCTCACATTGCCCTCTCACCCTGGGATCCATATGTGCCAACAGATTCAGGGATCCATGTGTGGCTTCCCACATTGTCCTCTCACCCTGGAATCCATATGTGCCAGCAGATTCTGGGATCCATGTGTGGCTTCCCAGATTGTCCTCTCACCCTGGAATCCATATGTGCCAGCAGATTCTAGGATCCATGTGTGGATTCTCAAATTGTCTTCTCAACCTGGGATCCATATGTGCCAGCAGATTCTGGCATCCATATGTGGCTTCTCACATTGTCTTCTCATCCTGGGATCCATACTGTATGTACCAGCAGAACCTGGGATCCAAATGCGGCTTCTCACATTGTCCTTTCATCCGTGGATCCATATGTGGCAGCATCTTAGTCCCCCCCTCATCTTTTTCATTGTAAGTATATGTTAATAGCACAGGCATGAGTAGGTGGAGGTTCCATAGGCAGGACAACAAAAATATTTCAGCAGCACTGTATACTGTTGTATCAATGTAAGGCAAACAATGAATTTCCATGGGTGTCCTGCACTCATGCAAATGATTTCTGCTTGCTCCAGCCTCATTTTACTGACAGCAGTTACCGACCTCATGGACTGCCCCCTAATCCCTATAGGAATGTAAGGGTTTATTCTCACACGCCAAATTGCAAAAACATGTGCATCCTAGGCCCCATTCATATCACGTTTGTGCTATCCGCCAGGCGTATACGTTTTTAAATACTAAAAAAGTATTGAAACGTACAGCTCGGCGTATACATAGACTATAATGAGTCAAACGTAGATCAACATAGCATCCGTTCGGTCTATGTTTGTCAAGGTTTACGTTGGGATACTGTTTTTTGAAAGTAGTGAAAAGCGTAGTCTGCTACGCTATACTGTACGTCAGAAAAACGTATACGCGACGTAAGTTTTTTTTAGCATTGATCTCAATGGACGACGTATGCAAACTTAACCCCTTGCGTACCTTTGACGTAATAGTACGTCGCTGGCCGCTTATTCCAGCGTACCTTCGACGTACTATTACGGCGCAGGAATAAACTGTCACTATGTGAAATCACATAGTGACAGAACAGCGGCGGCAGCTGTCATTGACAGCTAACCGTCTCTGCTACCGGCCTGGGGACCAATTAGCAGTCCCCAATGCCGGCGATTGCTGTGATTGGTCAGTCTCTGAAGACTGACCAATCACAGCCGTCTGTGACGTCGTCTGCAGGAGAAAGCTCCTGTCACTTTCTCTGATCTCCTCACTTCTGTGAGATACGTGAGGAGATCAGAGAAAGCGGTGTAAAAAAAGAACAAACACTTTTTATTAACCCCTTCCCGAAAATGGGCGTATAGTAACGCCCTGAGGATGAAGCGGGCACAGGAGCTGTGCTCGCTCCATCTTCATCGGATGTCGGCTGTAATATACAGCCGACATCCCACTGCAACTACAGCGATCACTGTCCTCTCCGATCGCTGTAGTTTAACCCCTTAAATGCCGCTGTCAATAGCGACAGCGGCATTTAAGTGATTGATACAGAGGGAGGGGGCTCCCTCTGCACCCCATTGCCCCCCCGCGAAAAATCGCGGGGTTCTGATGGTTGCAATGGCAACCAGGAAGCCTAGCAACGGCTTCCTGGTTGCCAGGTACGGGAGCCTATTAGGTCCTGCCCAAGGCAGGACGTAATAGGCTCAACTGTCAGTTGTAAAGTGACAGTTACAATACACTGCACTACATCAGTACATACAGAAGTAGTGCAGTGTATTGTGCAGGGGATCAGAAGATCAGATCTTCCAGTCCCCTAGTATGTGTAAAATAAAAAGTGAAAAAAAGTAAAAAAAAAGTTTTAGATAAATAAATAAATACAAGTTTTACATAATAAAAACAATAATCGCCTTGTTTCCCTGATCAAGCCCTTTATAATTAGAAAAAAAATGAAAAAAAAGACAAAAACTAGACATAATAGGTATCGCCGCGTTCGTATCGGCCTGACCTAAAAAAATATATTATCATATTATTTATCCCGCACGGTGAACACCGTAAAAAAAACACCATAAAAAACAATGGCAGAATTTCCTTTTTTGGTCACGTTTCCAAAGAAATGGAATAAAAAGTGATCAAAAAGTCGCGCGTAGCCAAACATGGTACCAATAAAAACGACAGTGTGTCACGCAAAAAATGTATGTACTCCGCACAGATTACTTATGCCCCCACATTATAAACTGAAACACCAGTAAAACACTAAACAAAACTACTACCAAGCAAAATCTGCGCTCCAAAAGCCAAATGGCGCTCCTTCTGGGCCTGGCAGTGTGCCCAAACAGCGGTTTATGACCACATATGGGGTATTACCGTACTCTGGAGAACCCCTTAACAATAATTTATGGGGTGTGTGTCTCCAAGCTGTGGTACAAGCTGGGCCCAACGCATTGGGCACTGAAATAGCATATCTGTGGAAAATGTCAATTTTCAATCTGCAACATCCACTGTGCACTAATTTCTGCAAAACCTTTGGGGGTCAAAATGCTCACTACACTTCTAGATGAATTCCTTGAGGGGTGTAGTTTCCTAAATGGGGTCACTTCTCAGGAGTTTTCACTGTACTGGTACCTCAGCGCAATGCAACATGGCGTCAAAAACAAATTTTGTAAAATCTCCACTCCAAAAACGAAATTGCACTTTTTCAGTTTAGACCCTTGCCGTATGTCCAAATAGCCGTTTACAACCACATATGGGGTATTTCCGTAATCAGGAGAAATTGTGTAACACATTGTGTAACAATTGTGTATTACATATGAATTTTGTAAAAAAAAATGAAATTTGAAAATTTCAGCTCTACTTTCCTTCAATTCCTGTAAAACGCCTAAAGAGTTGAAACACTTTCTGAATGCTGTTTTGGATACTTTGAGGGGTGCAGATTTCAAAATGGGGTGTTTTATGGGGGTTTCTAATATATAGGGCAATCAAAACCACTTCAGAACTGAACTCGTCCCTGAAAAAATCGCTTTTTGAAATTTTCTTAAAAATATGAGAAATTGCTGCTAAAGTTCTAAGCCTTGTGAGGTCATAGAAAAATAAAAGGATGTTCAAAAAACGATGCAAACATAAAGTAGACATATGGGAAATGTTAATTAGTAACTATTTTGTGTGGTATTATTATCTGTTTTACAAGCAGATACATTTAAAATGGGAAAAATCATAATTTCTTCATATTTTCGCTAAATGTTGGTGTTTTTCACAAATAAGCAATGAATTTATCGACCAAATTTTTGCACTAAACTAAAGTCCAATGTGTCACGAGAAAACAATCTCAGAATCAATTGGATAGGTAAAAGCATTCCGGAGTTATTACCACATAAAGTGATACATGTCAGATTTGAAAAAATGGGTCTGGTCCTCAAGGCCAAAATGAGCTGGGTACTCAAGGGGTTAATGCTATACGTTTGTATTCGTTTACATACAGTAAATATATCTGTTTTTTCTTTTTTATTCTTTTTTGATCACTGTTCACTTTAAAAAAAAAGTATATTTTTTTAGGTAAAAAAATGGAGAAAAACGTATACCGACGTATTAGTATATGCTATACCTATACGCTATAAAAAAACAGACGTAAATAGAAAATGGTACACTTGTATACGGTTTCAATGTTTTTTTTTTTAAAAACGTATACATACGGCAGATAGCACAAACGCGATGTGTGTGAGGCCTTAGGCTGGGTTCACACGACCTATTTTCAGACGTAAACGAGGCGTATTATGCCTCGTTTTACGTCTGAAAATAGGGCTACAATACGTCGGCAAACATCTGCCCATTCATTTGAATGGGTTTGCCGACGTACTGTGCAGACGACCTGTCATTTACGCGTCGTTGTTTGACAGCTGTCAAACGACGACGCGTAAAATGACTGCCTCGGCAAAGAAGTGCAGGACACTTCTTTGCAACGTAATTTGAGCCGTTCTTCATTGACGTCAATGAAGAGCAGCTCAAGATTTACGAGCATCAAAGACGCCTCGCATAATTAGAGGAGGAGCTTTTACATCTGAAACGACGCAGCTGTTTTCTCCTGAAAACAGTCTGTCTTTTCAGACGTAAAAGGTAGCTAGCGTGTGCACATACCCTTACAGCGAATTGCCACAGTTTTTCTATGTCGTTTTTTTTCCACATTATAGATGAAAAACATAAAAAACACGTGTTTCCTCTGTAATTACTGTGCCGACAAAAAAAAATGCATCTTTGATGCACTTTTTCTGTGCACACAGCACACTATCGGTTCCATTCGGGAAGTGAGAATACACCCTAACTGGCCAAATGTGCTTTTTCAGCTGAAGTTCAGTAAATTATCATCCGGAAACTAAATCCCATTGAGGATGAGGCCAAAGTTGGCCTTAAAGGCCTGGAAGAATCTTTAAATTTTTGACTCTTTGCATTTTGGTAATCATAGATGTTTTCATTTTTAAGAAGCGGTAGTTGTATCAGGCCTTGAGCTGTATTTTCTTTAGGTGCCAGTTTTGTTTTTTTTACACTGATTTTGTAATGTAAAATGTAGAGGATAGATGGAAAGGAACGACTTCAGGTCAGATCACACAAGGTTTGTGTGAAGGATTTGCCTGACACAGCTTCTGTGTCGACGCCCGTGGTTAATCAGCCTGCATCTGTTCCTAGGTCTGCAAGAGTGACTCGATCTGCTACCACTCAGGCTGGTAGGCTGAGGAGTGGGAGAGCCTATCGCAGCCTGGCCAGACGGTTCTAGCTCCCGCCCTTGGTCTACTTATACCTTCATTTGCTGCTTGTCCTTTGCCTGTGATTCTCTTGTTTCCTGGCTCTGCTGTTCCTGCTGTTACCATTGACCTCTGCTTCATATTGACCCTGGCTTGACTGACTATTCTCCTGCTCTGCATTTGTTACCACGTACACTCCTGGTTTGACTCGGCTCGTCCACTACTCTGTTGCTCACTGCCCCACTTCCCTTTGCTTTTGTGTACCCTTGTCTTGTTTGTCTGTCGTGCACATATTGAGCGTAGGGACCGTCGCCCGGTTGTACACCGTCGCCTAGGACGGGCTGTGCAAGTAGGCAGGGACTGAGTGGCGGCTAGATTAGGGCTCACCTGTCTGTCTCCCTATCCTGTCATTACATAATCACAGGCCCATATACCTTTTCTACCCTGGTCCCTGACACACTATGGACCCCCTTGAGGCCCTGGCTCAGCAAATGCAGGGTCTCTCCCTACAGGTCCAAGACCTGGCTCAGAGGTGCAACCAGCGTGATGCTACCCAGGTAGTGCCCTCCACCCCACCTCTTGAACCCCACCTCAAGTTGCCTGACCGGTTCTCAGGGGACCGGAAGACTTTTTTCTCCTTTCGGGAAAGTTGTATGCTCTATTTCCGTTTAAGGCCCCACTCCTCAGGTTCTGAGAGCCAGCGAGTGGGTATAATTATGTCCCGGCTCCAGGACGGCCCCCAGGAATGGGCCTTCTCCTTGGCCCCTGACGCCCCTGAACTCTCTTCTGTTGACCTTTTTTTTTCGGCTCTCGGACTCATCTATGACGAGACTGACAAGACTGCCTTTGCCGAGAGTCAGCTGGTGACCTTACGTCAGGGTAAGAGACCCGTTGAGGAGTACTGTTCTGACTTTAGGAAGTGGTGTGTAGCTTCTCGGTGGAATGACCCTGCCTTGAGGTGCCAGTTTAGATTGGGTCTGTCGAACGCTCTGAAAGACCTGTTAGTTAGTTATCCCTGTTCTGACTCTCTAGATCAGGTTATGGCTTTAGCGGTACGTCTTGACCGACGTCTCAGGGAACGACAACTTGAACGTTTTTGTGCATTCTCCTCTAGCTCCCCTATGATGGCCCCCGAGGTTCCGTTGCTTCGTTCTACCACGGAAAACTCGGATGAATCAATGCAACTCGGGGCCTCCGTGTCTCCCCAACAACGTAGAGAGTTCCGCAGGAAGAATGGTCTCTGCTTCTACTGTGGGGATGGCAAGCATCAAGTGAACGACTGTCCTAGACGTAAGAAGAAGCAGCCAGAAAACTTCCACGCCTAAGTGACCATCGGGGAGGTTGCTTGGGCGCACAGGTATTTCCCGTATACATGAAACCTAATAAGATCTTGCTTCCCTTTCAGTTCTCTTTTTACGGTAGGTCTGCCACCGGCAGTGCCTTTGTGGATTCAGGGTCTTCTGCTAATATTATGTCTGTGGAATTTTCTATGTCTCTAGCCATGCCATTGATTGATTTGCCTAAACCTGTCCCGGTAGTGGGTATCGACTCCACCCCACTTGCTAATGGTTATTTTACGCAGCATACCCCTGTTTCTCTCGTTGAGGAGGTGAACACTCTACCTGAGTTTATTCAGGATTTCGCTGATGTTTTTTCTAAAAAAGCTTCCGTAGAGTTACTTCCTCATAGAGAGTACGATTGCGCTATCGATTTGGTACCAGGAGCTAAGGAGCTAAAGGTAGGATATTTAAATTTCTCTTGTCCCGAACGTGAAGCCATGAGAGAATATATCCAGGAAAGCCTCGCCAAGGGTTACATTCGTCCCTCTAGTTCTCCGGTAGGTGCTGGCTTCTTCTTCGTAGGGAAGAAGGGTGGTGGTCTTAGGCCGTGCATCGATTACCGAAACTTGAATAAGGTCACTGTAAGGAACCAATATCCCCTTCCTCTGATTCCTGATCTCTTCAATCAGGTTTAGGGGGCCCAATGGTTCTCTAAGTTTGATCTTCGGGGGGCTTACAACCTTATCCGAATCAGAGAAGGCGATGAGTGGAAGACTGCGTTTAACACGCCCGAAGGTCATTTCGAATACCTCGTTATGCCCTTTGGGTTGTGTAATGCTCCCGCGGTATTCCAGAATTGAATAAATGAGATTTTAAGAGACTACTTGGGGGTATTTCTTGTAGTGTACCTTGATGATATACTTGTGTTTTCCAAGGACTGGTCCTTCCACATTGAGCATGTCAAGAAGGTGCTCCAGGCCCTTTGGGAAAACAAACTCTTTGCTAACACCGAAAAATGTGTGTTTGGGGTGCAGGAGATACCATTTTTGGGTCAAATCCTCACTCCTAACGAATTCCGCATGGACCCTGCCAAGGTTCAGGCTCTGGCTGAATGGGTCCAACCTGCATCCCTGAAGGCTTTACAGTGCTTCCTGGGTTTTGCTAATTATTATAGGAGATTTATTGCTAACTTCTCGGTCATCGCTAAGCCTCTTACGGACCTTACTCACAAAGGTGCCGATCTCCAATGGCCTCCAGAGGCGGTCCATTCTTTTGAGGTCCTTAAGAAGTGCTTTATCTCTGCCCCAGTGCTGATTCAGCCTAACCAGATGGAGGCATTCATCGTGGAGGTTGACGCCTCCGAGGTGGGAGTGGGTGCTGTCTTGTCCCAGGGTACTAGGTCTCTCACCCATCTCCGTCCCTGTGCCTACTTCTCCAGGAAGTTCTTCCCCACTGAGAGTAACTATGACATTGGCAACAGCAAACTCTTAGCCATTAAATGGGCATTTGAAGAGTGGCGCCACTTCCTGGAGGGGGCTAGGCACCAGGTAACGGTCCTTACCGACCACAAGAATCTGTTTTTTCTAGAATCTGCCCGGAGGTTAAACCCGAGACAAGCTCGATGGGCGTTGTTTTTTTACTAGATTCAACTTTGTGGTCACCTATAGGGCTGGGTCTAAAAATATTAAAGCTGATGCGCTGTCGCATAGCTTCATGGCCAGCCCTCCTCCTCCGGAGGATCCTGCTTGT
Organism: Rhinoderma darwinii; assembly: GCF_050947455.1. NCBI lineage: Eukaryota > Metazoa > Chordata > Amphibia > Anura > Rhinodermatidae > Rhinoderma > Rhinoderma darwinii. The sequence goes on along the minus strand of NC_134691.1, from coordinate 272,389,852 downwards.
GTTTTGCCCCAGGTTTAACCATATCCTCTATTGATTCTGACTTAGTCTCCGAAATTGCGGCTGATCAAGGTTCAGCTCCCGAGAACCTTCCTGAGAACAAGCTGTTTGTTCCCCTGCAATTCCGGCTAAGGGTACTCAGGGAGAATCATGACTCTGCACTATCTGGCCATCCAGGCATCCTGGGTACCAAGCACCGCATTTCTAGAACCTATTGGTGGCCTGGGTTGCCTAAAGACGTTAAGGCCTACGTCGCCGCTTGTGCAATTTGTGCTAGGTCCAAGACTCCCAGGTCCTGACCAGTGGGCTTACTATGTTCTTTGCCCATCCCCCCGAGACCTTGGACCCATATCTCCATGGATTTTATCACCGATCTGCCTCCATCCCAAGGCAAGACGGTGGTGTGGGTTGTAGTAGACCGCTTCAGTAAGATGTGCCACTTTGTGCCCCTCAAGAAACAACCCAATGCCAAGACGTTAGCTACTTTGTTTGTCAAACACATCCTGCGTCTCCATGGGGTTCCTGTCAATATTGTTTCTGACAGAGGGGTACAGTTTGTTTCATTGTTTTGGAGGGCTTTCTGTAAGAAGTTGGAGATTGATCTGTCCTTCTCCTCGGCCTTCCATCCTGAAACTAATGGCCAAACTGAGAGGACTAATCAGTCTCTAGAACAATATTTAAGGTGTTTTATCTCTGATATGCACCTTTTCTTTGTCAGAAAACTGGCATAGAACGATTGATAAATTCCCCCTGATGTTCTTAAAGACAAGATTAATAACATATTGTCATATTCAGCTCAAGCACAATACTGTTAATTTATTTCAGAATTTCATCCCAACAGCAATAGTATAGAGTAATATTATGTAACCAATCACTCGTAGAAAATGATTCATTGACATAGGGGGAATTTATTAACTCTTCTGCGCCAGTTTTCTGGAAAATTGCAACTTTTAGGCCGTTTCCACCACTAATGCCTCTTTTTGAACAAAGCAGGCAGAGCTTAGCACAAGGGGCTGAGTCACCCAATGTCCAACACATTTAGTATAATTTAAACCAGAAAGTGACCTAGATTATAGCGGAAATCAATGCCAGTTCCCATCTGGAGTAGATTTCTCTCTGTGACACACAGATGGCCAGACATGCGCCTAATTTCATAAGATGTTTTTATTACGGCGCTCTTCATACTAAGACTGTCGTATAAAAACACCGGTCTTAATAAATTTCCTCCATAGTGTTTATATATACATAGTAAATCATTCTATAAATTGCAGACTTTCATCTCAGCCATATTCTTGGGCAAACAACAGGTGGGGGCAGGGACTTTAAGGTCTACTCGCACTAAATAATGATTCTTTAAAGATATCTGGGACTTACTGATGGCTTATCCTTAGACAAGAGAGACGCGTTGTCATGACTATGGAGACCTGGGTAAGTATAAGCTTTTTTTCCGAATTGCGATTGTTGCGGTCGCAATAATCGCAACATTTGCTATTCGTTGCAGATTTTACCTCCCCATTGAACTCAACGGAGAAAACTCGCAACAGAAAAGAAGTGATTCTCAAAATCTGTGGTGTGGACATGTCCTTAATGTACTATACAATGTATTGAAAAACATAAAAAATTATTTGTGGGGTGAAATGGAAAAAAAAATGCAATCTTGCTATTGTTATTTAAGTTTTGATTTGACAAAATTTACCATGTGGTAAAAATTACAAGTTAAATTTATTTTGAGTGCATGTACGATTATGGCGGTATAGATATAATGTATATAGTTTTTTTTATGTTCCACTATTTTTACAAAATAAAAATACTTTGTCAATTGTTAAAAAAAAATATTTGTGTTGCCATATTTGAGACCCATAACCTTTTTGTTTTAATATTGATGGAGCTGTGGAGCAAAGGAGCATCTAGAGGATTTTAGGGCCTTCTTTTTATTAGAATATATTTTAGGCACCATGTCATGTTTGAAGAGGTCTTGTGGGGCCAAAACAGTGGAAACACCCCCAAAAAGACATCATTTGGCAAACTACACCTCTCAAAGAATTTATCAAGGGATATAGTGAGCAATTTGACTCCACAGGTTTTTTTGCTGAATATAGTGGAATGAGGCCGTAAAAAATGAAAATCTAATTTTTTTCCAATAAAACGTAGACATTTTCAAGGCGTAAAGTAGAATAAACACCCCAACATTTGAAAACCAATTTCTCCAAATTACGGCAATACCCCATATGTGGCAATACACTGCTGTTTGGACCCACGGCATTGCTCAGATGGGAAGAAGCACCATTTTGGAGCTTAAGTTTTGCTGTAATGGTTTTCTGGGTGCCATGTCGCATTTGTAAAGCACAACGAGGGACCAAAACAGTGGTAAACCTCCAAATGTGAGCCATTTGGGAAACTACACCCCTCAAGGAATTTATTGAGGGTATAGTGAGCATTTTGACCCCACAGGTTTTTTTGTTGACTTTAGTGGAATTAGGCCGTGAAAATGTAAATCTACGTTTTTTCTAATAAAATGTCGTTTTAGCTCAGATTTTTAAATTTTCACAATAAATAAAGAAGAAAAACCATAACATTTGTAAAGCAACCTCTTCTGAGCACAGCAATACTCCATATGTGGTAATAAACTGCTGTTTGGACCTATGGCACGACAGAACGGAAGGAGCACCATTTGGCTTTTGGAGCTCAAATTTTGCTGGAATGGTTTGCAGCGCCATGTCACATTTGCAAAGCCCCTGCGGGAACAAATCAGTGAAAACCCCCAAAAGTTACCCCATTTGGGAAACTACACCACTGAAGGAATTTATCGAGGGGTATAGTGATCATTTTGACCCCACAGTTTTTTTGCTGAATTTAGTGGAATTAGGCCATGTAATTCAAAAGCTACATTTTTTCCGATAAAACGTGGACATTCTCAATTTTTACAAGGAATAAAAGAGTAGCATTTGAAAAACAATTTCTCCCGATTACAGCAATACCCAATAAGTGGTCATAAACTGCTGTTTAGACCCACCACAGGGCTCAAAAGGGAAGGAACACCATTTGGAGATCAAATTGAGCTGGAATGGTTTTTGGCTGCCATGTCACATTTGCAAAGCCCCTGTGGGGCCAAAACAGTAGGAACCCTGCGAAAGTGACCCCCTTTGGGAAACTATACCTCTTAAGGAATCTATCTATGGGTATAGGGATCACTTAGACCCCACTGGTCTTTTGTGGAACTTATTGGACTTACCGTATATGTCGGCGTATAAGACGACTGGGCGTATAAGACGACCCCCAACTTTTACCCTTAAAATATAGAATTTAAGATATACTCACCATTTCGTGCAGGAGCGCTTCACTATGGCCATCGGCGGCAGGACCCAGGACTCTGTCTCTTTGAACTCGCGCATGCGCAGATAGGCGAGGTACATGATGGGGTTAATTACTATTAATGTGAGGAACATGGAGGGTAAATTCATCGCACCTCGCGCCTCACATTAATAAGTGAATGAAAGCCGTGTTTATTTCATTTTTTTACAGCGTACACATCATAAATGATGCAAAAACATTGTTGTCCGCGCCATTACTGAATGTGTGTATTTTATGTATTGAGACTTATTTTAATGTTTATTGTAAAAAAGGTGAAGGTGTATTTTTTTTTAAAATGTAACCATACTTTGTTTTTACTTTATTTTTAAACTTTAATGTACTGACATATATCAGATATGTGCCAGTACATTATCCTGTATACTGATAGTACACAGGCTGTTGTTAGGACATACTTGGGTATATCCTAACAACAAGAGATATGGTCAGACAGCCCTGGGGTCCGTCAATAGACCCTGGGCTGTCTGCCCATATATGGTATGGCCCTCGATCGCGTCACAGGAATTCCCTGTGACGCGATCCAGGGGCATCCCCCCTTCTCACTTTCCCCTGAATGCTGCAGTCAGCTGTGATCGCAGCATTCACGGGAATAACGGCGGAGATGAGAGGTTCTCTGATCTCCGGCGTTATAGAGCGGGGCTGCGGCTGTGTAATACAGCCATTGCCCCGCTCCTGACAGGAAGTGCGCGCGCGGTCAGCATGAGGAGATGCGGCCGGCGCTGCACTAATGAGCGGCAGTTCAGGCACTGAAGACAACATGGGGGTGCTTTGTAGCGCGCCCGCCATGTTCTGTCTTCAGTGCCGCAGATCATTAGTGCAGCGCCGGCCACATCACATGATGCTGACCCCGCGCGCATATGTCAGGACTCAGGAGCGGGGCTGTGGCTGAATTACACAGCCGCAGCCCCGCTCTCATAGTCATGTGTACTATACTGAGCTGTGCGGCTGCAACGTGCATCCCTAATATCCGACAATATCCGGCATATAAGACGACCCCACACTTTTGACATTTTTTTAAGGGTGTAGAAAGTCGTCTTGTACGCCGATATATACGGTAGGCCATAAAATTGAATAGCAACTTGTTTTCCACTAAAAAGTAGATTTTTTTTAATTTTCAGAAGCGATAAAGGAGAAAAAGCACCCCAAAATTTGTAAAGCAATTTCTCCCAAGTACAGCAATAAACCACATGTGGTCATAAACTGCTGTTTGGACACACAGCAGGGCTCAGAGTCGCAGGAATGCTATTTGGCATGCAGATTTTGCTGGATTGGTTTTTGGGCGCCATGTCTTATTTGAAAAACTAAACCAAGAGAAATATGATCGACTAAGGCACACAATGTTAGAAGAAATATACAAATTTTATTAAGTTAAAAACATGAGACAATTAAAAAATGGAGTAGGGGATGAGTCACACAATAAAAAGACGTCAAATCAATCAGAGACCGGATATGAGTATTATGTCAACATATAAACAGTGTATATGTTATGTTGTAGCAGCAAGACGGAATGCATATGAAAACATCGAAAACTATGTCCGATTGAGATCAGAGCAGATTAAAGCCAGGTATATCCGATGGCGACAGCAATAAGGTAAGTAAGAGAATATAGTACTAGTAGTTATAGTGATATCTAGGTAAGTATGGAAGGTTAGTATGAATCGCAAAAAGTTGTATACACGATATAAGACAAAGTTACATACCAAATATATATGAGGTCAAGGGGTAACCGAAGATAATGAACATAGTGAAACCACAGCTGCTAAACAGGACAAGAAATATGAAACATACCGGTGGATATGATGGAGGCGTAAGATGAGACGTCTGAACCCGACGCGCGTTTCGGCAACTGCCTTCGTCCGGGGTTAGGGTCAAACTACTTGTGCCCACCTATATATAGTACACGGGCCGTATATCTGATGAATTTAAACAGTAGAGAAGGAGGTGGCATGGACAGGATGGAGGGAATCGGCGTCTGATGCAGGGTACAAAGATGGCGCTGCCCCACTTCCTGTGCCACGTCATCAGAGAGGATGTGAGGCGGCAAGGACTGACCGCGCCCCCCACATCCTGCTCCAATTGCAGACAGCGGTCGGAAGAGGCCAGAGCCACTCCCCCCCCCCGAGAGTATGTTGATACAAAATGTAAATACCATCAGCGCACAGCCACACATCATATATATGCCAGCAGTGTATAGAACGAGAAAGATGTCTGGATGAATGATGCAGCAAAAGTGTGTGTAATAGAGTGTAGAATGAATGGATCGATGTAGGAGTGAGAGTAAAACGGGTTGCCTAAGTGTGGCGGTGCCGAGAAAAATAGATGGGTGCAGAATAACAAGTAAATAGATGAAGAACTGGAAAGTGAATAATAATAAGTGAGAGTGTGAAGGGCAAGTGACAGTGAAGAAAAACAAATTGAGAGTAAATATGGTGTAGTGAAGTAGACTGGGCAGTGATTAATGAATGAATAAGTAAATAGGGTTATGCAAGAATATTCATGCGTAGGTAGGCAAACATATGCAAACATGAAAGTGTAAGACGGTACCAAGAAGAAGATTATGGGGCCGATAGTGTGAGTGATAATGGATGAAAAAATATATATTAAACTGTGATGGAAAGTGGAAAAGCAGTGGATTACTGCGAAAAAATATAGGACGGGTATTGAATGAAAAAAAGAGTCTATCACTAAGAGAACAACTGTGATACAACGTGTATAGAATACACATGACAAAGTCTTGTATAAAAAGAATAAAAATTTATACAAATACAAATGCCTGATAAAGTGACACATGTAAGGTGCATATTCTATTTAACGGAAATGCAATCATATATCGCATGAGGAGAACATACTAAGAGCAATACATATAATACACATGCATGACGAGGCATAAGCCAAATGTATAAGTAAAAAAGCTAAAAACACTGTTGTAGTATTATCATTATATATATATAAAGAGATGATGGTCAAACAGTGAAACATAATATGTTATATATTATATTAATGTTAAAATCACAACATAATAGAATGTGTATACGATCACAGACAGGACGTGCAAAATACAGATTCTCGTTCTTGTTTTCTCTTGTTGGAAAATTTTGACTGAAGTCCAATCAGTAGCCTCCTGGGATAAACTCACAAGATGAAGACATGATTCTGTGTACAAAAATGGGCAGAAAAAGGGTAGTTAGTGCTAAAAAGTGACAACAGAAATGAGGAAAGGGTAAAAACCAAGACCCACTGCAGGAGTCAATGGCTACAGAAACGAAACGTAGCTCAAGGATTCATTTAATCCATGTGGAAACATTGTCCCAAGAGTCCAGATCCAGCGAGTCTCGCATTGTGCGAGCTTTTGTTTTATGGCCCCACCTCTCATACCGCATATAATGTGGTCAATTCCCCTCACCTTTAATTTAGAGGGGTCGCAGGAATGATGCGTTTTAAAATGCCGGGCCACAGGTTTCAAGTTCTCCAAGTTCTCTGCCCCTGATGCTCGCTTTATGTCGGCCATGTGCTATCGTACACGAACCTTCAACTCTCTGGAAGTGAGACCAACATACATTTTTGGGCAAGGACAGACCGCATAGTACACAACAGCTTTGGTGGTACATGTGATGGAGTGGGTGATATTAAAGATCTTACTGCCAGAGGCATCAGTAAAGGTATTGGCTTTTTCTACATTAGGGCACGCGACACATTGTCCACAAGGCTTGCAACCCCATTTTGGACCCTTAGTCCCGAATGGATATTTTGTTTTTGTTGGGTCATAGTGGCTTTTGACAAGGTGATCTTTCAGATTTTTAGATCGTCTAGCTGTAACGCTAGGATATTTAGTAATAAATCTGTCTAAAGTGGTGTCAGTCAGTAAAATCGGCCAATACCTCTTTAGGATTTCTCTCATTTGTGGCCATCGGGAATGGTACCCAGTGATAAATCTTACCTGGCTATATTTGTCTGGCCTTTTCTTGGGAAATAGCAAGTCATCCCTGGGTGTACGTTTTGCCCTTTGGTAGGCTTTTTTAATGGATCTCCTACTGTATCCCCGTTCCAGGAAGCGGTCTTTAAGATCATCTGCCTGTCTCTCGAATAATGAGTCAGAAGAACATAACCTCCTTATTCGTAAGAATTGTCCAATGGGGATCGCTTGAATAGTCTGTGAAGGGTGAGACGAAGAAGAATGTAGCAATGCATTCACAGAGGTTTCCTTGCGAAAAACATCACTGTGAAGGAAACCCTGTTCATCTGCGAAAATTTTGACATCCAGGAAATCCAGGCAGCTAGGATGTGCTTTATAAGTAAATTTTAAATTTGCGTCATTAGTGTTCAACCCAATCATGAATAAGTCAAGATCAGCGTGTGTGCCCTTCCAGATGACCAGAATGTCATCAATCTAACGGGCCCAGAGAAGGACCCGTGCCATTGAGTCACCCCGGTCATCTGAGAAGAGATTCCTCTCCCATAGCCCCAGGAAGAGGTTAGCGTAGGATGGTGCACAAGCTGCCCCCATGGCCGTTCCCTGGAGCTGTAGGTAGAAACAACCATTGAACACAAAAAAATTATGTGTTAGAATGTACTCAAGCATCTGAACGATGAATGAGCAAAGGGGTTTGTCTAATTCTGACATTGATAAGAAATATTTGACTGCCCTTATCCCATCTTCATGCTTGATGCACGTATAAAGAGACTCCACATCAATGGTAACAAGAAGCATGTCACTATCAATGCTGACACCGCTGATCTTTTGTAGCAGATCGGCCGTGTCGCGAATGTATGATGGTAGGTTGATAACTAGATTTTTAAGGTGGAAGTCAATAAATTTACAAATCCCCTCAGTGAGACTATCCCTACCTGAGATGATGGGCCTTCCTGGTGCAATCTTTTCATTTTTATGGATCTTGGGTAGTAGATAAAGGGTTGGTATGGTGGATTCATCAGTTGAAAGTGCCATATTTAGTTCTTTTGAAATAATATTTTCTTCTACTGCCTGCAGAAGTTTGACCTGTAATTCTGATCTAAAAGACGACAGAGGGTTAAAGGTTAATTTCTTGTAACATTGTTTATCCCTCAGCTGTCTATTCGCCTCTGCCTCATACATGGTACATGGCCAGACCACCACATTTCCCCCTTTATCCGCCGCCTTAAATACCACATCATTGATTTTTTGTAATTTTTTAAGGCTGTTTCTCTCTGAGGGGGTTAGATTGTCATCTTTAATATGCCTTGGAATATTCCAAAATTCTTGGGTCACTGATTTGATAAAAAGATCCACCGCAGGGCATAGGCTGAGGGCAGGAAACTTCTTAGATTTAATGCGAATGCATGCTGGGACATTACCTGCATCGATCTTGTGCTCATCTAAGAGGTCCTCTAGTGCTTTGAGTGCCTGTTGTTCCTCTGATGTTGGAAAAAGTTCGCTGTCCACTGGTTTATCAAACCATTTTTTAAAGATGAGCGAGCGACCAAAGATGTGTAGGTCTTTCACTGCAGAGAACATGTCAAAACCAGCACTTGGTGAGAACGTCAAGCCCTTGGCTATTAACTCTAAATCAGTGTTAGAGAATGTGTGTGTTGACAGATTAATTACCTTTAAGCGGCTGCTCTGATCCCGTACATCTGGTCGCTTTCTATTAGCCACTTGTCTTTGTGCCAGTTTTCTTTTTGGACGGGTATTGAAATTGGGTCTATAGGGTATATTGTCTGTTTCACTCTGAGAAGATACAGAGGAAATTGAAGGGGTACGGCTGCGACCTCCTGGGGCCTGATTTCTTCTCCACCTATATACTTTATTATTTTGAAAATCTCCAATATCTCTAGAGAATTTCTTGGATTTAGTATCCACCACAGGGCTCAAAAGGCTCAAACGGGAAGGAACACCATTTGGAGATCAAATTGAGCTGAAATGGTTTTTGGCTGCCATGTCACATTTGCAAAGCCCCTGTGGGGCCAAAACAGTAGGAACCCTGCGAAAGTGACCCCCTTTGGGAAACTATACCTCTTAAGGAATCTATCTATGGGTATAGGGATCACTTAGACCCCACTGGTCTTTTGTGGAACTTATTGGACTTAGGCCGTAAAATTGAATAGCAACTTGTTTTCCACTAAAAAGTAGATTTTTTTTAATTTTCAGAAGCGATAAAGGAGAAAAAGCACCCCAAAATTTGTAAAGCAATTTCTCCCAAGTACAGCAATAAACCACATGTGGTCATAAACTGCTGTTTGGACACACAGCAGGGCTCAGAGTCGCAGGAATGCTATTTGGCATGCAGATTTTGCTGGATTGGTTTTTGGGCGCCATGTCTTATTTGAAAAACACTGAGGTACCAGGATACAGTGGAAGTCCCCAAGAAGTGACGTCATTTTGGAAACTACACCCCTCAAGGCATTTTAAGGCCCCCACATGTGTTTTTTCATTATGTAATTAATTCGCAGCGGATGGTGCAAAGAGAAAATTGCAATTTTTCGCTGATATGCGATTTTAGTGCACAATATGTTGTACCCAGTTTGTGCCACCGAAGACGCACACCTCGTAAACTGCTGGCGATGCCATATATATGGACGTATCTGCTGTTTGGGCACACTGTAGAGTTCAGAAGGGAGTGCCATTTGGAGCCAATCTGTGCGGAGTACATCAGGGCATAATAAGATGGTACAATAATGGGGTAAATAAATAATATTTCACAGATGTGTGGCCAGTGTTGCACTGATAAATGGTGCCCAATCTTATCTGCTTTTGGAACACTCTGCACATTTCGCATTGACATATTCTGAGAGGCAGAACTTTTTTTTTTTCGCCAATAGAGCTGTATGAGGGCTTATTTCTTGCGGGACAATCTAGTTTTCATTGGTAACATGTTGGGGCGTATGCGATTTTTTTGCTTACTTTTTATTCAATTTTTTGGCAAGCAAGGTGACCAAGAACCAAGCAATTCTGACAATGTTTTCAATTCTTTTTTTTTTTACAGTGTACACCGAGGGCTATAAATTACAATTTAAGTGCTCGTCCACACATAGCGGAATTGCTGCGTATTTTCTGTCCGAAATTGCGGATGGGAAATACGCAGCAGAATACAGTAGCAGCAAAGTGGATGAGATTTAACAAATGTCAACCACACGCTGCGTAAATGTTCCGAGCAGAAATTGATCTGCGATGCGTATTTTTCATACCGCAGCATGTCAATTCCTGCTGCAGAAAGTGGATTGAATTGCTGCGTTTTTCAGAAGAGATGTCACCATCTCCCAACATAGAGAAAAACGAAACAAACAAATAGTGATTCTGGCATTTTTTTTTGTTATTGTTTTTGCGGTGTTCACCATGCGGGAAAAATAACATTATATTTTGGGTCGTTACGGACGTGGTGATACCAAATATGTGTACTTTTTTTAACGTTTGAATTTTTTTCCTCTAATAAAAGACATATAGGAAGAAAGGCAGTTTTACTTTTTTCAACTGATAACTTTTATTTTTATACTTTTGTACATTTTTATTAACTTTTTTTTTCCGTCCCCCTAGTCGACTTGAAGACCTGCACCTCTGACCTTTACTGATCTTTACCCACGTAGTGCAATGCATTAGAGCTGTCAGTCATTCACTGACAGCAAGCCTATTAGGCTCCGCCTCCGGGCGGGCCTACTTCCGATATGCTAGTAACCCCATTGACACAGCACTGGCTTTTGAGCGCTGCATCTAAGGGGTTAATCCCCATAGGGTGTTGTCAATTTAGCCTTATCCTAATTAATGTAATATGAGTCTTCATTAGGTCCCTGGCTGCCATGACAAACCATCGGCATCCTGTGATCATATTATGGGGGCGACATAGGGTCTTCTCTGTCTAACTGCTTAGTTGCCGCGGTCATCCAAAGATGCCGGCCTGGATGATGTCAGAGGGTCGGCCTCCTGGGATTATGCTTCATCCCATGTGACCGATGCTGCAGCCAATCACAGGCGGCAGTAGTCTCCTGTGATAAAACGTCATCCTGGGAGTCCGGCCTGCTAGCATACTGGCTAAGTGCTGCAGTTTTCCGCAGCGGACATTCTGGGTGGAAAACTGCACCCCAGTTTGGTGCGTTTTTTCGCCTGGAATTCCCTGCGGTGCACAGGGCGAATTAGCTGCAGCATATCCGCCCGTGTGAACTCAGCCTAAGGGCTTATTCAGACGAACGTGGGGAAATTCGGAAGTGAAAAACAGCCGTTGGGTCCTGTTTTCTTGGATCCCCGTAGACTTGAGTCTATGGAGGGATCCATAAAAACGGAAGAAAATAGGACATGTTCTATTTTTAAACGGACCCTTCACACGGTCCGTTGAAACACATGCGTCCGCGCGATGGCCGTTGTTTTAACGGCCGTAACACGGACTGTAAGAGTAATAAGGATAAAAAATTTAAAATGTGAATAGCTTTTTATTAATGTATCAATATAGCTGTATCAATTAGGAATAATAATATTGTATAAAATTGTCTCATAAGCAGTTTTGAAATAAGCTGTGTGAAACTGGAAAATAATTCTAGCCACCACGCAGAAGAGGATGCACATGGCATTCTGAGATACTGCAAATAAGAAAACTTTGTTATTTATGACATTGTTATGTATGTCATAAAATTTAGTGCTGAGAAAGACAGAACATAGATAATACCATGTGATAGTCTAGACAGTTAAGTAGTTTACTTTATGCAAAAGTGACGTATACATCCTACTGTTGAAATTATCTGATTAGTTGATGGTTGTTAAGACCGGATTCACACGAGCGTGTTCAGTCCGTGATATACGGTCCGCAGGTCGGCCGCATTTCCCGGGCTGAGCACCCTGCGGACGTAATATCACGGACTGAACACGCTCGTGTGAATCCGGCCTAACTGAAAGAAGGAAGTTATAAATAAACCTAAAACTCATGGTTTTGCAGAGATGTGCATGATACACCAAACATTGTGAGTGTCTGGGTTATTCTCCAGCCGTATATTGAATTGTATATATGTATACTTGGAAATTGATCTACCTATGAGAGCAACTCTAACATGTACTCTAAGGGTATGTTCACACGGCAGCGTCCGTTACAGCTGAAATTACGGGGCTGTTTTCAGGAGAAAACAGCTCCGTAATTTCAGCCGTCATGGCATGTTAAGGCGCTTTTTCGCTGCGTCAATTACGGACGTAAATGGAGCTGTTTATCCATGGAGTCAGTGGAAAACGTCTCCATTTAACGTCTGAAGAAGTGACAGGCACTTCTTTGACAGCGGGGCGTAAAAAAAAGACCGTCGGAACAGAACATCGTAAGACCCATTCAAATGAATGGGCAGATGTTTGCCGACGCTATCGAGCCGCATTTTCGGACGTAAATCGAGGCGGAAAACGCCCGAATTACTTCCGTAAATAAGCCGTGTGAACATACCCTAACATTTGTCTGAATAAGCCTTAGTGGATACAATTGTATCCAGTCTAGGCAATGCTCTGTAAGGCTCTGTTCCAATTTCTCCCTGGCTTCCGTTTATAATGGAAGCCAAGACTCAGTGCTGGTTCCTTTGCATGACGGATACCAGCGGCGCCCATCGGACCCCATTAACTTATAATGGGGTATATATGGTTCCGCCAAGGTCTCCTGTCAAATTTGCTGGAATCTGCGACGAAGGCTCCATTGCAGATGTGAACATCGCCCAAGCTAAATACATCAGCAGCTGTTGCATCAATCTAACTAGTGTTTTGCTGCAATGTATCAGTCTAGCCCACAGAAATTTGTGCAGAATTTTGGCGGAGTGTAATGCGGGCCGTCCGCAAATCACGGGCCGTGCACACCAATGCACCAATTTTAATGAGCCCGGACCGAAAATGCGGACCGTATAATTATTTGTCCTATTTTGTTTGCGCAATACATGGACCATGGAAACCACAGTTGAGTGCATTGGCCCAAAGGGTTAACATGTGTTTTATACTATCCGCAATTGCTGCTCCGCAATTGCGGATAGTATATGGCCCCAAATGCACGGTCGTATGCACGAGGCCTAAAAAAAAGAATCTGCTTTTTTTTTTCCAGAAACAGAGCCATTTCTGTCCATGTGCTGTTTGATATTACAGTTTAGTCCTGTTCACTTGAAAGTGGATGAGCTGAGGAACCAGAAACAGGTCACAGACAGACATTACAGACAAATAGATCCTGCGTTTTTTTAATACTGGACAACCTCTTTAAAATGTATTTACATAAAACCGTCCTTTGCACTATTAGGGTATGTTCACACGGCCTATTTACGGACGTAATTGACGGACGTATTTCGGCCGCAAGTACCGGACCGAACACAGTGCAGGGAGCCGGGCTCCTAGCATCATACTTATGTACGATGCTAGGAGTCCCTGCCTCGCTGCAGGACAACTGTCCCGTACTGTAATCATGTTTTCAGTACGGGACAGTAGTTCCACGGAGAGGCAGGGACTCCTAGCGTCGTACATAAGTATGATGCTAGGAGCCCGGCTCCTTGCACTGTGTTCGGTCCGGGACTTGCGGCCGAAATTCGTCCGTCAATTACGGACGTAATTAGTGTGTGTGCACATACCCTTACGTGGATTAAAGTAGTGTTATTAGTGGTAGTTTTTTTTTTTTTAAACAGTACATTATAAAATATAATTATATTACAACAGTTTTTAAATCTTGTAGTGTAGAAGAATGCGGGAGAGGATCACAGATAGGCCTTATTTTCACTTACATATTTAATCAATATTTTAATCCATTTTTAACCACCTCACAATTCTGCTCGAGCTGTGCAAAGAGCTGTCCTCGGGTTGTGATGTGATTTCAGGTAGAGCTGCTTAGCAACAGAAGTAGCTGCCCCCTGCATACCCTCCACCCACAGATGGCAGGAAAATAAACTGAAATCAATCAAAACAAAAAAGCTTGGGCTCCTGAGGAAAACTGCTATTCATTTCTCTAGAGAACATACAGAAGGGGAGCTGCAAGATGTGTGTTGTAGCTTTCCCTGTATGTTCCTGTTCCTCATCTGTGTCCAATGCCTCTCCTTCATTCGCCCTCTTCTGTTCTGCTCCCCATTGCTCACCCCTCTTTTCTTTTTAGTGCTTCTTTTCAGTTCTATGCAGCTTCAGTCTCCCCTTTTACCTGGCTGCCAGCAGCTGCCACTAGGGGGAGCTTGTCGTACACAGGTTTAGGCTACATGCACATGCACAAGCTGAAACGCAAGATACATTGACATGCTGCAGATTTTTAAAATCCGCCCCTCAAAATCTGCCCCCAGTTTACATGCACAAAAAATATGCACCGTTCTTGCAATCTCATTTGCTTTGTTGAAACGTTTTATGCTGCGGATTCGCAGTATGCAAATCTGCACGTAATACGCATTATGTGCACATGCCCATGTTGTGTAATTTGATTCTAAAAATATGTCTTAAAACCGCAGGTAAACACAGGTAATTCTGCATGTAAAATGTGCGCTTGATACTGCATTTTTTAATACGATTACAGGTGCAGTTTTCACATTATGATGCGGAAATAGGTGCGGTTTTTATGCTGCGGATTTTGGTGCCTTTTTTTTTTTTAACTTGCCACATACAATTCTGAGATGGAAACGCAAGATAAATTGACATGCTCCTGATTTTAAAATATGCACCGCAGGTTAATTTAGGTGCAGAAAAATTCTGCAACGTGTGTGCTGGTTCTGTATAACGCTGCGTGTTTGCCGCAGAATAATCTCCGCTGCAAATCCCTCTGTAATACACATTGTGTACATAAGGCCTTATACAGCTATCCTTTAGTTAAAGGGGATGTCCATTTTCCGCAATTAAATGTTATTTTTTTGCAGAATTTAAAGTTATACAATTTTTTAATATATTTTCTGTATTATTTCTTCATATTTTTAAGATCTCTGCTTTTTTTCTTCAGTAGGAACATTCATTATTTTCTTCCAGTGGATAAAATTCTATCCATGGTCATGTAATGGACACACAGGTGCACGGCTCGTTACAGTTACAGTATGTGTATCAGAGCTGTGTCTTCTAATGAAGATCCCAACACCTGTGTGTCCATCACATGACCATGGACAGAATTTATACGCAGCATTATTATTGAGTGAAGAACTCACAGAACTCTATGTAAGTGATATCAGCAGATAATTATTTTATTACTAACCATCATTTCCCTCGACACTGCACATAAAGTATAGAAATATATAGACATTTACCATAAAATTTACTATGGAACCTCTAAACAACCTCCCTAATAATAATGTATAACTGTATTCACAATTATGTTTCATCTTTTTACTTCTCTAAGGATCAATAAAGCGATAAAGACTTTGAGGATGTGGTAAGAGCCCCATCTTCTCTACAGTGCAAAACATTACTAATAAAGAAGGACAAGAACAGTTACGTAAGTATAATGTTTGCTAGGTCTACTTTCACCCCCATCTTGTGACAGCCACACAACTTCTATATACTGTGAAAACTCCAGGGCCCCCCTCCATGCTGTGTCAGCCAGTAGACCCTTATATACTGTGTCAGCCACAACCTCCCATAATTGATAGCCACAAGATCTATTATATACTGTGACAGCCATAGGCCCCCATTATGAGTCAGCCACGAGACCCTTATATACTGTGACAGCCACAACCTCCCATAATTGACAGCCACAAGATCTATTATATACTGTGACAGCCATAGGCCCCCATTATGAGTCAGCCACAAGACCCTTATATACTGTGACAGCCACATCCTCCCATAATTGACAGCCAAGAGATCTCTTATATACTGTGACAGCCATAGGCCCCCATCATGTGACAGCCACAAGACCCTTATATACTGTGACGGCCACAACCTCCCATAATTGACAACCACAATATCTCTTATATACTGTAACAGCCAGAGGTCACCATCATGTGATATCCATAAGACCTCTGTATACTATGAAAGCCACCGGACACAAATACAAAGGCAAGACCCCAGGGTATACTGTGACGGCTATATGACTTCCTTCATGTGATAGCCCCAAGATTTCTTATATGCTGTGACAGCCACCAGGGCATCTATCATGTGACAGCCACAAGAGCTCTATATACTGTGAAAGCTACAGGACCCCAATTCTGTGACAGCCACAATACCCTTATATACTGTGAGGGCCACAACTTCCCATAATTAACAGTCACATGATCTCTTATGTACTGTGAATGCCACAAAGCCCCTGTATAGTGTGACAGCCACAACCTCCTATAATTGACAGCCACAAGATCTCTTATATACTGTGACAGCCACAATCTCCCATAATTAACAGTCACAAGATGTCTTATATTTTGTGACAGCCACAAGACCCCTATATACTGTGACAGCCACAATCTCCTATATATAACAGTTACAAGTTCTCTTATATACTATGAAAGCCACAAGACCTATGCAGGGTCGCCAACAGGAATTTCTGGGCCCCATACAGCCAAGGAGCCTGTTCCCCCCATTACCGGGGGTGGGCAAGGGAAAGTGGGGTGCTCACGTTTGTACGTTATGCGCGGTAACTGAGTTTGGGACTGACACTAATCACAGTGAATGAAACACGTGGAGCAGGCAGTGACCGGTTAATGCCCTGGATTTTGTTAAATTCAGCCAAAACGTATCTCACTGTATGGCATACAGTGGGATACATCGCTCAGGGTCTGGCCCTGAGGAAACTCCTGAAGTCACTGTCCATATAGTGATGTCAGGAGCGGAATACGTTTTTTTTTTTTTTGCAGGATCTCTCAGGTTGGAATATCGTAGTCTACTGCGCTATTTCATCCATCAAAAAACATCTGTTTTAAAAACGGATGAATTTCATTTGTAAATTTTCTTTCACACGCTTTCCTCTGTAGATAATGCCACACCTAGTGGTGTAACTACCGCTGTAGCAGCCGTAGCTGCTGCTACGGGGCCTGCAGCCTGAGGGGGCCCGTGCCGCCTGACGCCACGCCCCCCCCCCATATGCCGAGTGGCGACGCTAGCAGGCGTCATGGCTGCTACAGCGGTAGCGACACTACTACGGGGTCCGCGCTGCCGAGCCTCTAACATATATGGGCTAGGCGACATGGGCCCTCTCAAACCCGGGGGCATCGCTAGCACCGTCTTGTGCCCGACCATTCAGCGCCTTACAATGATGCTGATTGGCAGGGCAAAATTACGTAATGGCGCTGCTTCCGTGCTTGAAAGGCGCTGATTGACGGGGCAAGTCACTCTGCCCTGCCAATCAGCGCCTTTGAATGATGCGCTGCTTGCTTCGTTCAGCTACAGCAGACCTGCTCAGAAGAGAGCATATCTGCATTGCGCGGGAACGGGATCAGGTTGAGTATGTAATTTTTTATTTTCTTTCTACTAAACTGTGAGTGGCATTATCTACAGAGAGGGTCTATATGTGGAGCACTATATACAGGGGGCTCTATATGTGGGGATGTGGGGCACAATCTACAGGGGGTGTGTAATGTCGGGGGTAGGGAAACGGACAAGTGAGCCCTAATCTACCCGCCACTCTGTCCCTGCCTACTTGCAACGACCCGCCCTAGGCGACGGGGTACAACTGGGTGGCAGTCCCTACGCTCAGTAAGTGCACGAGACAAACAGACAAGGGTACAAAAAGCTAAGGGAAAGGGGGCAGTTGCCCACGGCAACACCGTGAGCAACAAGAGTGGTGAACGAGCCGAGTCAAACCAGGAGGGAACGAGGTACCAAACGCAGAGCAGGAGAGTGGTCAGCAAGCCAGGGTCAGTATGGAGCAGGATCAAATAGTCAGAAGCTGTAGCTGTGCCAGGAAACCACACGAGAAGAATCACAAGCAAAGGAGGAACAGGAAAGGCAGGTATAAATAGACAGAGGGCGGGAGCTAGCTCCGTCTGGCCAGGCTGCGATAGGCTCTCCCACTCCTAAGCCTGCCATCCTGAGTGGTGGAAGATGGAGTCAGTCTCAGAGACATAGACTCAGGTGCAGACTGATTACATATGGGCGTATACACAGAAGTTGTGCCTGGCAGATCCTTTACAGGGTGTCTATATGTGGGGAAATATATACAGGGGGAGCTATATGCTGGACACTATATACAGGGGTGGGCTATATGTAGTGCACTACCTATAGGGGTGGGCTATATGTGGGACACTATATACAGGGGTAGGTTACCTGTGGGGCACTATCTACAGGGGGCTATATATAGGGTACAGTCTACAGGGATGGGCTATATGTGGGACACTATATACAGGGGGAGCTATATGTGAGGTACTATCTATAGGGGAGCTATTTATAGGGCACTATCTATAGGCATGGGCTATATGTGGGACACTGCATACAGGGGTGGGTTACCTGTGGGGCACTATCTACAGGGGGGCTATATGTAGGGTACTGTCCACAGGGGTGGGCTATATGTGAGGCACTATCTACAGAGGTGGGCTTTATGTGGAGCACTATCTATAGCAGAAGCTATATGTAGAGCAGCACGGCGGCTCAGTGGTTAGCACTATTGCTTTGCAGCTCTGGAGTCCATATGAGGGCACTATCTACAGAGGACTGTATGTGGAGCACTATCTACAGGGGCTTCTATGTAGGGCACTATCTACAGAGGCTCTATGGTGGTCACTCTACAGGGGGCTATGCGGGCACTATCTACGGGGGGGGGGGCACGGTGCGTGTGTGGGACACAGTGTATGGTACTATTATAATCAGGGCGCTATTATAGTTAGAGGTGCAGTGTATGGTGGCGCTTTATTATATTTAGAGGTGTTGAGAATTTTAACTTCGTTTATAAGTGCAGAAATGTTTTAAAAGTGAGAAGCTGAAGACATTGAGCGGAAAACTGAAGAAATGGGTCTTGGCCGGTAGAAATCCATCAAAGAGGTCTGGACTGGAGGGAGAAGAAAAGAACTAGAATCTGAGACGCCACCGGTGAGTCTCTTAATGTAAATGTTTATTCTGCCTCTAATCAGTACTGTAGTCACTGTATGATCTGCAGCGAGATGATGGGTGGTATGATTTTTTTTTGTGAAACAGAATCTCACGCATATCCTTACTATTGTTCGGGCCATTCTGGGAGCTGTAGTTTTACACCATACAAACCTATACTGCAGGGGTTGCACTAAATTGAGCTGTATTTGTTCTGGTGTTGTATATATGTACTGAGGTTGGTTCTGTATATAAGTACTGAGCTTGGCTCTCATGCCGTATATATCTACTGAGCTTGGTTCTGGTACTGTATATATGTCAGGGCTTGGAACTAGTGCTGTATTTATGTATTGAGCTTGGTTGTGGTACTGTATATGTGTTGAGCTTGGTTCTGGAGCTGTAATTAAATAGGATATATTCATAATAACAAAATTGTAGGGCAGATGGAATTGTTCTCAATTCATTGTATATTTCATGGCAACCTATCTGGTAGTTTTAACCCCTTGAACCGCCACCATGCAGTAATACATGACCTGACTATATTTCAAAATGTATGTTTTTTTCAGATGCAGTAAAATCTTTAAAATTAACTTTTAAAACGGCACACACTATTTGCTAATTACTCATTAGAGGGTCATGGGGCGGTGCCGCTATCCTGAAGAGTCACATAGTACTGCCTCTAAACCCACCTTTCCATGTTGATTGACATCCCCCTGGCTGATACAACATTCTCGGATGCGTCATTGATTTGTACTACTTAGGGGTCTGTGTGGCACTATATACAGGGGGGGGGCTGTGTGGCACAATACACAAGGGGGAGCTGTGTGGCACTATACACAAGGGAGAGCTGTGTGGCACTATACACATGGGGGAGCTGTGTGGCACTACATACAAGGGGCTATGGCACTACTAAGGGGGGTGGCTGTGTGGCACTATCTACTAGGGGGGCTATATGGCACTATTTACAAGGGGCTGTGTGTGACACAATCTACAGGAGTCTGTGTGTGGCACAATCTACAGTGGTCTATGTGTGGCACTATCTACTAAGGGAGGAGCTGTGCGGCACTATCTACTAAGGGGGGATGTGTGGCACTATATACAGTGGGAGCTGTATAGCGCTATATACAGGGGGGCTTTATGGCGATATCTACAGGGGGCTGTATGGCGCTATCTACAAGTGGGTTGTGACACTGTATAGGTGGGATTGTATAACACAGTCTACAGGGGTCTGTATGTCACAATCTGCAGAGGGCACTATCTATAAGGGGGCTGCGTGTGGCTCTGTAGATAATGCCACACAGCCCACCTTGTAGGTAGTGCCACACAGACCCTCTCGTAGGTAGTGCCACACAGACCCCTTTGTAGGTAGTGCCACACAGCCCA
The DNA here is from genome assembly GCF_050947455.1 of Rhinoderma darwinii. NCBI lineage: Eukaryota > Metazoa > Chordata > Amphibia > Anura > Rhinodermatidae > Rhinoderma > Rhinoderma darwinii. Next base: position 272,369,235 of record NC_134691.1, on the reverse strand, counting down.
CATGTAGCTAGTGCCACACAGCCCCTCTGTAGGTAGTGCCACACAGCCCCCCTGTAGGTAATGCCACACAGCCCCCTGTAGGTAGTGCTACACAGCACCCTTGTACATAGCCCGCCCCCATAGATGGCACCCCCCATAGATGGCACCCCCCCTACCTTCCTGTAGGGGACCGCTCCAGGAGAAGTCCCTAACTTCACTGTCCATATATGGACAGAGAAGTCAGGGACTTCTCCTGAAGCAGAATCACCGACCACAACGCCGAGGATTCCGCTTCAGAAGAATCCCTGTCGTGTGAATAGGGCCTTAACACCACAGATAACACACAGTACAGATAATGCAGTAGATGCACACACAGAAATATATACACATACAGAGATACATATATAGGCACTTAGATACACAAATAGACACACACAAAGACACACATACACACATACTAGAACTTATACACACACAAACACAGAGACACACAGACAAATAGAGGCACAAACAGCAGATAGACTGAGCACTCACATCTCCTTCCTCACAGGCTTCTTGCAGGTCAGGCTGTGAGCGGAGCTAACTGTGGCTCAGACACCACGTCCTTGCCAAATATATATTAGATACTGCAGTGCTCTGATAGAGATATAGATATATATATCTACATATATTTTACTACATTGCGTCTACAGAATTCCGGTCATTGTGAATAGTTTCGAAACTCCCGAGTTTTTTAATTAGGTTCGCTCAGAGTGGCCGCGGGTCTTATGTACAAAACTGCAGCGTTTTTTTAATTAGGTTCGCTCTGATTGGCCGCGGGTCTTAGTCCCGGTCCTGCTACTTGTACTTTGGATAGCAGAATACAGTCATGGCCACTCCGTCGAAGAGGACTTGCTACAGTCCCGGCCTGATCTTTCACAACCCCAGCAAGAAGCTAGTCTTTCTCATATATATTGAGCGAGGACATGATGTTCAGACACCACGTTGTCAACTGTGCCTCGGAAACCATGTGGTGTCCTCTCAACTGTGCCTCGGACACCACGCCGATTATATATAAGATGTCATTAGTGACATGTGACAGTAATGGGCTGCTGTAGTGACAGTTATAAAGCGACTCCTCCCAGGCTTTTAACTGTGTTCACTGATTATAAACCCTCCCTTCCACTTTAATTAACTGTCTGATAGAAGGCTTGAGAACTAAGTGATGCAATAGTCATTGTTGTCATGGTAACCTAATGTTCAGCCGCAACAGAGCAGTAGGACACCTGAGAAGAGAAGAGAAGCAGCAGCCAATTATTGAAGTGAGTGAAGATACAGGATTGGAGGTTGCGTACAAGCACAGTATATGGAGAGGAGGACAATATCAGTTGGATGCTCCATCTAGAGGCTGCTTGTGAAAGAAGCAGCTCTTGCTATAGTATGTTTTTATATGTAAATTGTACTCTAGCCCTTGGGTATTTTAGCATGTGCATACCTCTGAACTCAAGTATCACAAAGAGGGACAACCAATGTGGTGCGTGTAGCGTGGCGTGGCAATTTTTTTTCTGTAAGCCATGCCTCTAACCCAGGGGCGTAGCTAAAGGCTCATGGGCCCGGGTGCAAGAATTCAGCTTGGGCCCCCCTACCCCTCCCCAGCACCACCATCATCATCAGACCCCTGCACACTCCTATGCCCAGACGCCTTGCCCAACAGCCCCCATAGTATAATGCCCCCACACAGTTAATGCTCCCATAGCTGCCCCCACACAGTATAATGCCCCATAACGTATACTGCCCCCCCATAATAGCCCCATACCGTATAATGCTCCCCATATCAGCCCCCCATACAGTATAATGCCCCCCCCCGCAATATCAGCCCCCCCATACAGTATAATGCCCCCATATGTGCATAATTACTTACCTATCCCCGTTCCCACGTCGAGTGGAGGATCCTTCGCCTCCTCCGGTGTGTACTATGAGTGACTCGGCGCAGGAAGGCGCGATGATGTTGCTACATCCCGCCTGCCTGCGTCGAGCCGCTCACGGCACAGGGAATGCTGGATCAAGGAGATGTCAGCTCCTTGCTCCAGCATTGATTGGAACCGGGACCTCGGTGAGTGACTCACGAACCCCCAGGGGGACGCGACCCACAGTGTAGGGATGTCACGATACCAAAATTTGGACTTTGATACCGATACTTCGTTTACTTTGCCAACAGTAATAAAAATTAAAATAAAAGTTCTTCCATTTTATGATGTGAGGCACGAGGTGTGATGATGAATTTTGAATGTGCCTCACATTAATAGTAATTAACCTCATCATGTTTCTCAGTCATAATGGGTTAATGTGTAAGGTACATGATGGGGTTAATTACTATTAATGTGAGGCACATGGAGGTTAAATTCATCATCGCACCTTGTGCCTCACAATTAGGCCCCATGCACACGACCGTAAATAACCTCCATTCACTTTCATTGAGCGCGGACACATTTCCGTAGCGCTACGGATGGGTGTCCGTGCCGTAGAAATGTTCCGAAAATTATGGAACATGTCCGTCCTTTTGCATTTTGCGGCCCGTTCTCCCATACTTTGTATGGGAGCACAGCCCGAAAATGCGGGTGGCAGTCGGCGGCCGGCCGTGCCCGCGGGCCGTGATTGCGGGCACGGTCGTGTGAATGGGGCCTAAGTGATAGAAAGCCATTTTTATTTTTTTACAGAGTACACATCATAAATTATGCAAAAAAATTGTTGTGCAGGTTATTACGGCCGCGCCAATACCGATTATGTGTATGTTTTATGTATTGAGACTTATTTTAATGTTTATTATAAAAAAGGTGAATGTGTAATTTTTTTATTTAACATTACTTTGTTTTTATTTTATTTTTAAACTTCAATGTACTGGCCTATAGCTATATGCCAGTACATTAGCCTGTGTACGGATAGTACACAGGCAGTTGTTAAGACATACCTCAGTATGCCCTAACAGGAAATATGGTAGGACAGCCCTGGGGTCCTTCAACAGACCCTGGGCTGTCTGCCCATATATGGTATGTCCCTTAATCGCGTCACAGGAATTCCCCGTGACGCGATCCAAGGGCATCCCCCCTTCTCATTTTCCCCTGAATGCTGCAGTCAGCTTTGATCACAGCATTCAGGAGAATAGCAGCGGAGATGAGAGGTAATACAGCCATTGCCCCGCTCCTGATATAAGTGCGCGCGCGGTCAGCATGAGGTGATGCGGCCGGCGCTGCACTAATGAGCGGCGGTTTAGGCCCTGGGGACAGAACATGGGGGTGTTTTGTAGCGCGCCCACCATGTTCTGTCTTCAGTGCCGACGCTCATTAGTGCAGCGCCGGCCGCATCACATCATCCTGACGACGCGTACATGTCAGGACTCAGGAGCGGGGCAGTGACTGTATTACACAGCCGCAGCCCCGCTCTCATACACTCGTGTACTATACTGTATTGTGCAGTTTGCGGTGGAGGAGGGGGGGGGCTGTGATTTAACGCTCCCCCCCTCTCCACCGCATACAACACAATACATTACAAGGCATCACACACATTACATTACAATACATAACGTTACAACGCAATACATTACATTACACTGCAGCTTACCTGGAGTCCTCCGCACCGACTCTTCTGCTCTGTCTGGAAGCCATGTCACGTGACAACACGGTCACATGGTACACTAAGTGTACCATGTGACCATAACCCGGAAGTGCCGGCTTCACGGCACAGAAGATTTAGTTAGAAAACATGCTGTATGGCAACGGGGGCCCAGTGGGCCCCCCAGGCTTATGGGCCCGGTCGCAACTGCGACCGCTGCGACCCCTATAGCTACGCCACTGCTCTAACCCCTCCCAATTCTCGCCCATACACACCCGGTTCAACCCTCACAGTATCATGCTCCCATAGGGCCTCCAAACAGTATAATGCCCCCGTAGAACCCTGACACAGTATAATGCCACTATAGCTGCCCCCACACAGTATAATACCCAATAGTGCATCCCACAAAGTATGATGCCAAAAAGCTGCCCCTGCACAGTATAATGCCCCCATACAGTATAATAAAGTAGAATTAGACTTTGCGGCTGGGGAACACGAGGTCGCCAACTCAGGAAAAAAGTGAAGTGGATCTGTCATTAACCCGTTAGTGACCGCCAATACGCCTTTTTACGGCGGCCACTAACGGGCTTTATTCCGATGCATACACCTGTTCACAGAGCTGAATCGGAATAAATAAACAGAGCAGGGAGCCGTTAAATCTCCCTGCCCTCATCGCCTAGCAGGCGTAACTAGTGGCAGACCTGGGGGCCTTTATTAGGCCTCCCGGCTGCCATAGAAGACACCGGCACTCTGCGATCAGACGCAGGATGCCGGTGGGGTGAGAGAGGGAGCTTGTCACAAAGGGTCTGTGGACCCACTGGGCCGTACCGTCTTGGCGGTAAGGCAGCTGGCCAACAGGGCGCAGGTCTGAGTCTATAGGATATAGGGTACCTGTGGCAGCACGGACAGTAGCTTGGCAGGAACTAGGCAGGAGGTGGACGTCAGGCGTGGGGAAGCAGACAAGCGTGGTATCCAGCACAGCACGACAATAGCAAGCACGGCACTAGATCGGAATACAGGTACAGGAACAGGAAACACTGGGAGCAGGAAAGACTAGGGGACCATTTGCATAGACAGACTAAGGAAAACACAACAACGCTCAGGCATAGAACTAGGGGGCTGGACCCCTCTTATAGTCCAGGGTACACACGGGTCAAAGTTCGTCCATGAGGTCCGGTGCGCGCGCTGCCCCTTTAAGATCCCTACGGGATCCGGCAGAGGTGAGTGGACGCGAGCGCTGGCGTCTCCTGAGGAGGAGGCTGGGGCCAGCGCTTGCCGACTCGTGGCTGCAGCTGTCAGGGGGAGGTTGGAGCTGACAGCCCGCAGCCACGGACATTACAGAGCTCCCTACCTCTCTCCAATACCAGTCAGATGTGGCGCTCGCTATTGAGCGCCACATCTGAGGAGTTAAACTGGCGAGGTAGCTGAGAGCTGGGAGATTTAACGGCTCCCTGCTCTGTTTATTTATTCCAATGCAGAGCCGTGAAAAGGCGTATGCATCGGATTAAAGCCCGTTAGTGGTCCCTGTAAATAGGCAAATTGGCGGTTACTTACGGGCTAATGACAGATCCACTTTACTTTTTTTCCTGAGTTAGCCACCTCGTGTTCCCCAGCCGAAAAGTCTCAATCCCTGTATAGGGATGAAAGGCTTAAATACTCTGTTCCCAGGTTTAGCCTACATCAAATTTCGAATGCCTTGGTGAATCAGTGGGTTTACACCATCCTTTTCAGGCTGCGTGACCCAGGGGGATGATGACAGGTGTTGTGTCCACGGCATGCTGCACTCTCCTGCCTCAAGGTTTAAAGGGCCAGCTCGCGCACCAACAAAGTGTTCCCTAACCTATCCCCTTACATCCTGAAGAAGGAATCATAAACAAAAAAGAAAAAAATTTCATAACAGTAACAAATCCAAAACCACAATTTTTTGATCATTTACCCAAAATCCACAAAGATAAAAATAATCCACCAGGAAGACCAATAATATTGGGTATCAACGCACTAACCAGCCAACTGTCACATTACGTCGATTTACACCTACAAAATCTAGTTACTAAATAACCATCTTAACCTCAAGGATTCCACAAGTCTAATCAGAGACCTGCAGAAATATGATTGGAAGGAAAACTACTGTATATTTTTATGACACTAGACGTGACCTTTCTATATTCCAATATAGACCACAAACTTGGATTAAAAGCAACTCAATATTTTCTAGAAATTAACGGTACGCTATTAAAGAGGCAAAATGCATTTTTACTGGAAGGTCTAAATTTTATTCTCAATCACAATATTTTAAAATATAATTCCAAACTATACAAACAAAAAAGAGGTACAGCAATGGGGACAAGGGTAGCACCCAGTTACACAAATTTGTTTATGGGGCATTTAGAGTCCCAGAATATAGAGAACAATCATGTGTATAAAAATAATATAGTATATTATCGTAAATACATTGATGACCTATTTTTTTTATATGGTCTGGTACCTGTGCGGAAGCTAATTGTTTTGTAAACATTTTAAATAACAATACATGGGGAATACAATTTACCCCGAAATTCTCAAAGGAAAACATTGTATTTTTAGATCTGGAAATCGGTCATCTAGATAATAAATTCACTACAAAAACTCATTTTAAAGATGTAGACAAAAATAGCTTCCTGAATTTTAACAGTGCTCACTATAAAAGATGGACTACAAATATTCCACACAGCCAATACAGAAGAATCAGAAAAAATTGTTCTTCAACGGAAATCTATAGAGATCAGTCAAAAATTCAAAAAGAAAGATTCAAAGAAAAAGGCTACCCATTAAACCTTATTAACCCCTTAAGGACGCAGCCTTGTTTTGGCCTTAAGGCTCAGAGCCCATTTTTCAAATCTGACATATTTCACTTTATGTGGTAATAACATCGGAATGCTTAAACCTATCCAAGCGATTCTGAGATTATTTTCTCGTGACACATTGGGCTTTATGTTAGTGGTAAAATTTGGAAGATATATTCAGTGTTTATTGGTGAAAAATTGCACAATTTTGAGAAAATTTATAAAAAATAGAATTTTTCAGAATTTAAATGCATCTGCTTGTAAAACAGACGGTTATACCACCCAAAATAGTTACTAGTTCACATTTCCCATATGTCTACTTTAGATTGGCATCGTATTTTGAACATTCTTTTATTTTTCTTGGACGTTACCAGGCTTAGAACATAAACAGCAATTTCTCATATTTTTAAGAAAATTTCAAAAGCCTTTTTCTTAAGGTACCTGTTCAGTTCCAAAGTGGCTTTGAGGGGCCTATGTATTAGAAACCCCCATAAAACACCCCATTTTGAAAACTAGACCCCTCAAAGTATTCAAAACAGCATTTAGAAAGTTTATTTAACCCTTCAGGCATTTCACAGAAATTAAAGCAAAGTAGAGGTGAAATTTGCAAATTAAATTTTTCTTGCTGAATTTCAATTGTATTAAATTTTTTTCTGTAACACAGAAGGTTTTACCAGATAAACACTACTAAATATGTATTGTCCGGATTCTGAAGTTTTTAGAAATGTCCCACATGTGTCTCTATTGCGCTTGTGGACTAAAACACAAGCTCCAGAAGCAAAGAAGGACCTAGTACATTTTGAGGCCTCTTTTTTATTAGAATATATTTTAGGCAGCATGCCAGGTTTGAAGAGGTGTTGAGGTGCTAAAACAGTAGGAATCCCACAAAAGTGACTACATTTCGGAAACTACACCCCTCAAGGAATTAATTTATGTTTTTACCATTTTGACCCCACAGTTTTTAGACAGCACCTATTTGAATTGGGCTGTAAAATTAAAAAAATGAAATTTTTTCCAATAGGATGTCATTTTTGAAAAAAAATTCTTATTTTCACAGTGAACAAAATACCCCATTTTGTTGCCCAGTTTCTCCTGAGTGCAGCAATACCCCATTTGTGGCGATAAACTGCTGTTTGGGCCCATGGGTGGCCTCAGAAGGAAGGAGCGCTGTGTGTTCTTTGGAGTGCAGATTTTGCTGGATTGGTTTTCGGGTGCCATGTCTCATTTGCAGAGCCCTAGAGGTATCAAAGCAATGGAAACCCACCAGAAGTGACCCCATTTTGGAAACTACATCCCTCAAGGAATTAATTTATTGGTGTTGTGACCATTTTGACCGCATAGTTTTTTCACATAACTTATGTGAATTGGGCTGGGAATTCAAACAAAATAAAATTTTTCCAATAATATGTCGTTTTGGCAGAAAATGTCTTATTTTCACAAGAAATAAAATACCCCATTTTGTTGCCCAATTTGTCCTGAGTGCGGCAATGCCCAATTTGTGGTGATAAACTGACGTTTGGGCCCATGGGAGGGCTCAGAAGGAAAGAACCACCATTTGGCCTACTGGGGATTTTCTGGTGCGAAGTCATGTATGCAGAAGCCCCTGAGGTACCAGTACAGTTGAAACCCCCAAGAAGTGACCCCGTTTTAAAAACTACACCCCTTAAGGCATTCATCTAGAGGTGTAGTGAGCATTTTTACCGGAGACATACACCCCATAAACTGTAATGTGGGTTCTCACGGGTATGGCAATACCCTACATGTGGCTGTTATCAGCTGCCTGGGCACACGGCAGGGCTCAGAAGGGAAAGATGAGGGGGATAAGCTGTGCGGAGTGCATCAGGGTAAGTAAAACTGGGGTAGATTAAAAATCAAGGGATGTATGATACATTTTGAAGCACTCTTTCATACGGAGCCTTAGTTTTTCGGGACACGTGTCACATTGATATATTGTGTCCTTCCTTATCCCCCTCTTATAGCAGACTTTGTACCTCTTTTGACTTTTTCCTTTCTTGCCAGTTTGGGGAACTTCTCCTGGAAAGTGTTGCCCTGGTGCGATGCGTGTGGCCCTGTTTCCAGAAGTACTGGGTGCCCCCTTCTTGGTCCCTAAAAATTCGGTTCTTGATAACCACCTCTTGAAATTCCAGGAAAGTTCCCGTCTGGCCTGTACATCGACGTATTGTACAATGCCATCTATATGATGTGCCCGGCCAGCTTCTTATACCACACTGCATGGCGCTGTGGTGCTTCAGGACTTGATCTGACAAGTCCACCCCTCCCATGTACCTATTTTAGTCCAGGATGCAGTCTGGTTTGGGGGTCTCTGTACTGGTACCTCGTACTGGTACATGGGTACTGGTGTGGCATCTCTCTTGTCCTTGTACTTGACACACAATATGTTGCTGCTAGATTGTGCCCTGCTCTCACCCCTTCTGAGTGTTTGCCCAAGCAGAGTCTTAGGAAGGCCTCTCAGATTTCTTCTAGCAGTGCCGCATGCCGCAGGACTTCTGGAAGCGAAGCAGTTGAAGAGTGGGACGCTGGTATAAAAATTATCCAGGTAGAGTTGGTAACCCTGGTCCAGCAGTGGGTGCACCAAATCCCACACAATTTTTGCATTAACTCCCAGTAAGGGGGGGGGGGCATTCTGGGGGCTGAGCACTGGTGTCCTTCCCTTTATATATCCTAAATTTGTAGGTATACCCTGATGCACTCTCGCACAGCTCATACATCTTCACACCATACCTTGCCCTCTTACCCGGCAGGTACTGGCGGAATTGAAGCCTCCCTTTAAAATGTACCCAGGACTCATCAATAGAAATACACTTCTCGGGGGTGTATGCTCGGGAAAACCGGGCACTGACACGGTCTAATAGGGGTTTCCGTTTATACAAACGGTCAAAACTGGGGTCGTCTTGGAGTAGGCAATGCTCATTAGGAGAAGCGAAGTATTGACTCGTTTTTATTTAGGTTCCAGTTCAGTTCTGAAGTTGCTTTGAAGGGCCTATATATTAGAAACCCCCTATGAAACACCCCATTTTAGAAATTAGAACCCTCAAAGTATTCACAACAGCATTTAGAAAGTTTATGAACCCTTTAGGTGTGTGACAGGAATTTAGAGCAAAGTAGAGGTGAAATTTACATATTTATTTTTCTCAGAAAATCCTTTTTATACCATTTTTTTCTATAACACAAAAGGTTTTACCAGAGAAACGCAACTCAATATTTATTGCCCAGATTCTGCAGATCAGAGAAATATCCTACATGTGGCCCTAGTGTGTTAATGGACTGAAGCACCGGTCTCCGAAGCAAAGGAGCACCTAGAGGATTTTGAGGCCTCTTTTTTATTAGGCACCATGTCAGGTTTGACGAGGTCTTGTGGTTCCAAAACAGTGGAAACCCCCCAAAAGTGACCCCATTTTGGAAACTAGACCCCTTGAGGAATTCATTGTAGTTTTCTTGGGGTGCATGCGGCTTTTTGATCAGTTTTTATTCTATTTGTAGGTGGCGTGGTGACTAAAAAACAGCAATTCTGCTATTGTTTTTTTATTCTATTTTTTTTACAGCGTTCACGGTGCGCTATAAATGACATATTCACTTTATTCTGCGGGGCGATACGATTACGGCGATACCAGATGTTTTTTTTTATGTCTTATGGCGTTTGCACAATAATATACGTTTTGTAAAAAATGATTCACTTTTTGTGTTACCTTATTCTAAGAGCCAGAACTTTTTTATTTTTCCATCAATAAAACCATGCGAGGACTTATTTTTTGCATAACGAACTGTAGTTTCGATCAGTATCATTTTTAGGTACATGCGACTTTTTGATATCTTTTTATTCCATTTTTTGGGAGGTGAAGTGACCAAACAATTGTGATTGTGGTACGGTTTATTATTATTTTCTTTTACGGCGTTCACCGTGCGGGAGAAATACTGAAATAATTTTGTAGTTCAGGCCGTTACGGACGCGGCGATACCAATTATGTATAGTTTATTTGTTTATTTATCTATTTTTATTAATAATAAAGGACTGATAAGGGAAAAAGGGGGATTTTTAATTTTATTACTTTTAAAACTTTTATTTTCTTATTTTTACACATCGTTTTGTAACTTTTTTTTAACTTTATTACTTTGTCCCACTAGGGGACTTGAGGGCAGGAGGCCCTGATCGCTATTCTAATACACATGCACATGCACATGCGTAGTGCAGTGTATTAGAACTGTCAGCTACTCACTGACAGCAAGCATAGTGGGTCCTGACTTTGTCGATGGCATAGCCGGACGCCATTGTTTAGTGTCCGGTTGCCATAGTTACAGTTGCCGGCCGCTATCGTGTAGCAGGCCGGCGATTGTAGCTTAACCCCTAAAAAGCCGTGATCGCTATTGAACACGGCTTTTAAGGGGTTAATCAGCGGAGACACAGCGATCAGTCCCCGCTGTAGGAGCTGCGGCAGCTGCTGTAGGAGCTGCGGCAGCTGCTGTACGAGACAGCAGCTGTCACAGCTCCTGTATGTGTCGGGAGGACGGCCGAAATGGCCGTTACTCCCGTGACGTACTATTCCGTCATTGAGCGCGAACAGGGCGGTTTCCATGACGGAATACTACGTCACTGAGCGTTAAGGGGTTAAACACGCATATCAAAATAATTTAGCTATCCCACAGGAAATATGTCTTCAAGAAAAAGATCAATCAAAATATAACACAGAAGCCCCGTTTAACCCCTTCCCTCTTTAGCCACTTTTGACCTTCCTGACAGAGCCTCATTTTTCAAATCTGACATGTGTCACTTTATGTGGTAATAACTCCGGAATGCTTTCACCTATCCAAGCGATTCTGAGATTGTTTTCTCGTGACACATTGGACTTTATGTTACTGGCAAAATTTGCTCGATATGTTCAGTATTTAATTGTGAAAAACACCAAAAATTAGCGAAAAATTGCAAAAATTAGCATTTTTCTCAATTTAAATGTATCTGCTTGTAAGACAGGCAGTTATACCACACAAAATTGATGCTAATTAACATCACCCATATGTCTACTTTAGATTGGCATCGTTTTTTGAACATCCTTTTATTTTTCTATGACCTCACAAGGCTTAGAACTTTAGCAGCAATTTCTCACATTTTCAAGAAAATTTTAAAAGGCTATTTTTACAGGGGCCAGTTCAGTTGTGAAGTGGTTTTGAGGGCCTTATATATTAGAAACCCCAAAAAAGTCACCCCATTTTAAAAACTTCACCCCTCAAAGTATTCAAAACAGCATTTAGAAAATGTCTTAACCCTTTACACATTTCACAGGAATTAAAGCAAAGTAGAGGTGAAATTTACAAATTCCATATTTTTCTGCAGAAATACATTTTTAATACAATTTTTTTTATAACACAGAAGGTTTTACCAGAGAAATGCAACTCAATATTTGTTGCCCAGTTTCTGCAGTTTTAGGAAATATCCCACATGTGGCCGTAGCGTGCTACTGGACTGAAGCACCGGCCTCAGAAGCAAAGGAGCACCTAGTGGATTTTGGGGCCTTATTTTTGTTCGAATATATTTTAGGCACCATGTCAGGTTTGAAGGGCTCTTGCGGTGCCAAATCAGTCAAAATCCCCCAAAAGTGACCCCATCTGGGAAACTACACACCTCAAGGAAATTATCTAGGGGTGTAGTGAGCATTTTGACCGCACAGGTTTTTTACAGAAATTATTGGAAGTAGGCCGTGAAAATTAAAATCAACATTTCTTCAAAGAAAATGTAGGTTTAGCGATTTTTTTTCTCATTTCCACAAGGACTAAAGGAGAAAAAGCACCGCAAAATTTGTAAAGCAATTTCTCCCGAGTAAAACAATACCTCACATGTGGTAATAAACGGTTGTTTGGAGACACGGCGTGGCTGAGAAGGGAAAGAGCGCTATTTGGCTTTTGGAGTTCACATTTAGCAGGAATGGTTTGCGGAGGCCATGTCACATTTACAAAGCCCCTGAGGTGACAAAACAGTGGAAACCCCAAACAAGTGACCCCATTTTGGAAACTATACCCCTTGAGGAAATTATCTAGGGGTATAGTGAGCATTTTGACCCCACAGGTTTTTTGCAGAAATTTTTGCAAGTAGGCTGTGAAAATGAAAATCTACATTTTTTCAAATAAAATCTAGGTTTAGCTAATTTTTTCTCATTTCCAGAAGGACTGAAGGAGAAAAAGCACCACAAAATTTGTAAAGCAATTTCTCCCGAGTAAAACAATACCCCACATGTGGTAATAAACGGCTGTTTGGACACACGGCAGGGCTTAGAAGGGAAAGAGCACTATTTGACTTTTTGAGATCACATTTAGCAGGAATGATTTGCGGAGGCCAGGTCACATTTGCAAAGCCCCTGAGGGGACAAAACAATGAAAACGCCCAAAAAGGGACTCCATTTAGGAAACTACACCTCTTGAGGAATGCATCTAGGGGAGTAGTGAGCATTTTGACCCCACAGATGTTTCATAGAATTTATTAGAATTAGGCAGTGAAAATAAAAACAGTCCTTTTTCTTCAATAAGACGTAGCTTTAGCGCAAATTTTTTCATTTTCTCAACAAATAAAGGAAAAAAAGAACCCAACATTTGTAAAGCTATTTCTCCCGAGTACGGCAATACCCCATATGTGGTCATAAACTGCTGTTTGGGCAAACCGCAGGGCTCAGATGGGAAGGACCGCCATTTGGAGTGCAGATGTTGCTGGATTGGTTTCTGGGCACCTGTGGGCCCAAAACAGTGGAAACCCCCCAGAAGTGACCCCATTTTGGAAACTACACCCCTCAATGCATTTACCAATAGGTAAACGTTAATGTTGACTAAGGCTTCTTATATAGGGGATATTATTTGGTCTGATCACGCCCCGGTCTCAGTAATCGTGGAGGAAAGGTTTAGTTCTTCCCCCCCTCCCAGCTTAACGATTACATCCTGTCTCATCCTGATTATCAGACTAGAATTAGGGATGCTCTCACTAGCTACTTTGAAATTAATGCCCCATCTGTTACTAATCCTCACTCTTTGTGGAATGCGCATAAGGCGTACATGAGGGGCATCTTCATTCAGGCTTCCGCTCACGCTTTGCGTAAGAGGGAGAAAGATGTGACTGAGACGGTAACTAAAATGTCCAAAATAGAGAGCCTTAATAAAATATCCCCATCAGTGGCTCACATGCACACTTTGCGTAGTTTGAGGACGCATTTACAGACTATGCTACAATCTAGGCATGATTACACCTTAAGGAAGTTTCAATTGAGCTCCTATGTACACAGTAATAGAGCTGGGGCCCGTTTAGCTTGACAGGTTAAAGAGGCTCTGTCACCAGATTTTGCAACCCCTATCTGCTATTGCAGCAGATAGGCGCTGCAATGTAGATTACAGTAACATTTTTATTTTTAAAAAACGAGCATTTTTGGCCAAGTTATGACCATTTTTGTATTTATGCAAATGAGGCTTGCAAAAGTCCAAGTGGGCGTGTTTAAAGTAAAAGTCCAAGTGGGCATGTATTATGTGCGTACATCGGGGCATTTTTACTACTTTTACTAGCTGGGCGTTCTGACGAGAAGTATCATCCACTTCTGTTCAGAACGCCCAGCTTCTGGCAGTGCAGACACAGGGTGTTCTCGAGAGATCACGCTGTGACGTCACTCACAGGTCCTGCATCGTGTCGGACGAGCGAGGACACCGGCACCAGAGGCTACAGTTGATTCTGCAGCAGCATCAGCGTTTGCAGGTAAGTAGCTACATCGACTTACCTGCAAACGCTGATGCTGCTGCAGAATCAACTGTAGCCTCTGGTGCCGATGTGGCCGACACGATGCAGGACCTGGGGCAGGAAGTGAGTGACGTCACAGCGTGATCTCTCGAGAACACGCTGTGTGTCTGTGCACTGGCAGAAGCTGGGCGTTCTGAAGAGAAGTGGATGATACTTCTCGTCAGAACGCCCAGCTAGTAAAAGTAGTAAAAACGCCCCGATGTACGCACATAATACACGCCCACTTGGACTTTTACTTTAAACATGCCCACTTGGACTTTTGCAAGCCTCATTTGCATAAATACAAAAATGGTCATAACTTGGTCAAAAATGCTCGTTTTTTAAAAATAAAAACGTTACTGTAATCTACATTGCAGCGCCTATCTGCTGCAATAGCAGATAGGGGTTGCAAAATCTGGTGACAGAGCCTCTTTAAATATTCAGCTGGGAGGTCCAAAATTGCATACCTAATAGGAGAAGGAGGGGGAAAAGTGGTAGACCCGCGACTGATAGCGGAACAATTTAGTTCATATGATGAAGGGTTATATAATCTATCTTCAGATCCCTCTACCTATCAACCTTCACAACAGGAGATTTCCTCATTTTCAGATAGTGTACGGTTTCCCTCAATTGATTCAGAGTCCCTGAGATCACTATCTGACCCCATTTCTACTGTAGAGGTCTCTAAGGCGATTTTTTTCACTTAAACCATTTAAAGCACCTGGACCTGATTGTTTTACAATGTGTATTATAAAAAAAATTCTGATCTGTTATTGCCTCATTTAGCGGCTATATTTAACAAAGCAGCGGTAGACGGATCTTTCCCAGAACAGATGCTATCCGCAACCATTGTCACTATCCCTAAGCCTGGGAAGGCTGCTGATACCCCAGCTAACTTTAGGCCTATCTCGCTGTTGAATTCTGATGTGAAAATATTTTCCAAGGTATTATCTGAAAGGCTGCTCCATATCATCCCAGATCTTATCTCTCCTGATCAAGTGGGTTTTGGTGCGGGGAGACAAGCTCCTGATGGCACCAGACGTTTTATTGACTTAATTCAATGGGTTGAGTATAACAAAACCCCCTCCTTATTATTAGCTTTAGATGCAGAAAAGGCATTTGATCAGGTGAGTTGGGCGTATCTCTCTAACACCTTGGAGAAATTTGGTATCTCGGGGTATATTAAATCTACTATTCTAGCGTTATATTCCAAACCCTCGGCTAAAGTGTTAGTTTCGGGTTTTCTCTCTGAGTCCTTTCAGATTAAGAATGGTACTCGTCAGGGGTGCCCACTTTCTCCGCTTATTTTTGTCTTAGTGATGGAACCTCTGGCTGCTGCAATTAGAGAGAACAGGGGAATCCAGGGAATACGGGTGAGAGGGGATACTCATAAAATAGGTTTATACACTGACGATGTTCTTTTAGTATTATCACATCCTGAGTCATCCTTGGTAGAAGTGGAGACCATTCTGGAGAGGTTTGGACGAGTATCTTACTATAAGGTTAATCCATATAAATCTCAGGACCTGAATATGGGAATACCTATCTCCTCACAGTCGAGCCTAGCTGTCAAGTACCCGTATAAGTGGAACACCGATAACATTCAGTATTTTGGCATTAAACTGGCATATCCAAGTTCCTTGTTGTTTTGTAATAATTACTCTTCGCTAGTCTCTAGAGTGTCGACTCTGCTGAGAAAACTGTCCACATCATTTATTTTCTGGGCTGGTAGAATAGCGTTAATCAAAATGATGGTGCTCTAAATTATCTTATATATATTTCAGAAGGTCTCTATGCCCTTACCGTCTTCTATTATCCCTAGATTGCAAAGGGAATTGTCCCAATTTATTTGGAGGAAAAAGCCCCACAGAGTTCGTATGTCTAGTTTGATCAGACCATGGCAGTCTGGGGGGATGGGAGTTCCTGACCTTTACAAGTACTACATGGCGACTATTTTGGATCAGGTAGGCAGCTAGTGGATGTCCAACAGTGGGAAACGATGGGTGGACTTAGAACGATATGCGTTGGGCTCATCCCTCATAGCGTGTTTGAGAAAGTCTTCTTCCCCTGGTGTTTCTGTGAGGGTTAAGTTGTTAGGGACACAGGCCTCAATTCAAGCGTGGTCTTATTTGCTTCGATGCCATACAACTGATGATAGTGGGTCCTTGAAAGCTATGCCCCTTAGATATTTGTACTCGATGTTGGACAACGTTAGAATTGACGCCTGGGAGTCTGCAGGTATGATGATTTTGTCTCTTTATAGCGATTCCTCCTTTCGATCGTTTCAGGATTTGTCTTTTTGTTATGGTATTCCTAGAACAGATTTCTATAAGTACCTCTGCATCAGACATGCGCTTTCTTCAGCGGATGTCTCCAGCCCGCTTCTTCCATGTCAGGCTATATATTTTTATGCTAATAAGCTCTCTAAGGTTAAAGGTATTTCCTTATTCTATGGTTTATTTACCACTCACACCCCTGCTGCTAAACTTTCGTATATGTCCTCATGGGAAATTGATCTAGGTTTGGATATTTCTCTCCCAGATTGGTTTAAAGCATTGACATGGGTGAGAAGATCCTCCAAGAGTTCGATACACTGGGAAATGTCTCGGAAAATTGTTTTCTGATGGTATCTTGCACGTGTTTTTAAAATGTCGGGCTCTGTATTGGAATTATGTTGGAGGGGATGTGGAGTAAAGGGTACATACATGCATATGTGGTGGGAATGTCCAATTGTGTTCTCTCTCTGGGAAATTGTTTTCCGGCTTATATCTAAAATCTTGAAGTTTAATGTGACGGCTTCCCCTGGATTGGCCTTGTGTTTCCTGGGAGTGGACCTCCTTCCCACTTTTGGGCGTGTGGTTTCGTCTCACACAATTATGGCTGCGAGACTTATGATTGCTCGCCAATGGAAATTAGTGGATCCTCTGATTAAAGCGGAAACTAGACCTCTAAGACTCATTCGCTAGCCAAATTTGAAAAAGCCTGGAAACCGTGCAGCGAATTTGCTCTAATCCTAGATTGACCCACACTGCTCCTTCCCCCTCTGCTTGATTTTGTTAGTGTGATATGCTCGCTGGCAAGTGCCCTTACACTTATAGTGCTTTGTCTCCTGTCGTACAGATGGCTTTATGTATAACAGTGCTTTTTTTTCCTCTTTTGTATAATGTATTTTATTATTTTTGAATCCCTTTGATGTGTTGTGTTGTATTGTATTGTATGTGTTATTTTATGTTATGTGTTTTGGGGAGATCCTCATGTTGAGTATTCTCCCGAGTGGTTTTGTCTTTTCTCTAAAAATTAAATAAAAACTTTATTGGAAAGAAAAGTTTCAAAAAGAAGCTTTAAAACATATAATAAAAGTTTCAAGTAATAAAATAAAACACAATCACCCTGTTCTTTTATCATGTCCTTTACTATTGAAAAAAATAAATAAACATACATATTTGGTATCGCAGCGTACATAACTGCCTGAACTATAAAAATATTATGTTATTTATTCCGCGCGGTGAACTGCATAAAAAAAACAACTTAAAAAACTATACCAGAATTTCTGTTTTTTGGTCACTTTGCCCTACAAATATTGGAATAAAAAGTGATCAAAAAGTCTCATGTATCCAAAAATAGTACCTATAAAAACTATAGCTCGTCTTGCAAAAAACAAGCCCTCATACAGCTCCGTTGACGAAAAAATTCAAATGTTATGGTTCTCACAACTTGGCGACAGAAAAAATACATTATTTTTACAAAAGTAATTTTATTGTGCAAAAAGTTGTAAAACATAAAAAAGGGCCATACATTTGGTATTGCCGGAGTCGGACTGACCCGCAGAATAAAGTTAACATGTAATTTATGACGCGTGGTGAACGCTGTATAAAAAAAACCCTAAAAACCGATGAATTGCAGTTTTTTGGTCCCTTGCCTCCCAAAAAATAGGATAAAAAGTGATCAAAACGTTGCATGTACCCCAAAATGGTACCAATAATAACTACAGTTCGTCTCGCAAAAAAACAGCCCTCATACCAGTACGTCTATCAAAAAATAAAATTAGTTAAGGCTTCCATAAGTCAGGAAATAAAAAAATATGCAGTTGTGCCGGCCCGAGGGGAACATTTCTTCTGTTTCAAAAGGCGAATTATCAAGAACCTAAAATTAGGGAACCAGGAAGGGGAGGGCCCATATCTGCTGGAAGCGAGGGTGCCCGTATTATATCAGGACAACACTTTACCAGCAAAATTCCCCAAACTGCAAAGATGCGGAGTGTGTACCAAAAGGAGGATAAGAAAGGACATTTATCAGAGCAACACTGGCCTGTGCAGAAAGGATTGCTTCACAGCGTAATACACATCTATGGATTATTTTACTGTTTTTTTTAACCCAATTATTATACCATCTGACTATGCCTCTGATGTAAAGACAACCTAACCAAAAACCTCACACCAAAGAAATGGCATGTAGTGGGGTCCCCTATAGCAATTAAACCTAAAAACGAACCAATTGGGACATATCCCTAAAAAGAATATTGTACTCAATGTAAAAAGCACAAAAAATATCTTTATTAAATATAATGACAAAATAACACAATGATAGAAAAAGAGAAATGATACAGCATATACGGAGACATATACAGCAGGGTCAGATGAAAAAGACCATGACCAACAGAATCAACCATATACTAATGATCACTAACACGCTCAAATAAAATTGAATAATAACACAAGCCCAGGGGTGTGTAATATAAATCCCGCATGTAGCAAAATGCTATCAGCTAAGAATAGCAATGCAAAGGTGGCCTGTAAACTATCAGGGACTACACAAAGTGTGATAATGCGTGGGAAGGGCAGGATAACATATGGCAGCATACATGTGATGATAGTACGTCAGAGCCAGCACAATGTATAAAAAGGTGCAGCTAAATGGATATACATATAATGATGCGTAAAAGATCAGCACAGTGTAGCTAAATAGATATACGTATACTGCTGTATTTAAGTCAGCACAAGTGAAGGGTGCAGCTGTTGACAGAGGCGCTTGTTCACCCAGATCTTCTGATCCTCCACGCTCTCTAAACATGTCTCAGGGTATGTGTATGTGCTTTTGCTAACTTGTACTTATTTTTGGGCTATACTGTTTAGCTATGGCAGCTGTACTCTCCTATGGCTATCTGCGCTACAATATCTTTTGATATACGTCAACAGCTGCACCCTTCACTTGTGCTGACTTAAATACAGCAGTATACGTATATCTATTTAGCTACACTGTGCTGATCTTTTACGCATCATTATATGTATATCCATTTAGCTGCACCTTTTTATACATTGTGCTGGCTCTGACGTAATACAGGTGTAAATTTCACCTCTACTTTGCTTTAATTCCTGTGAAACATCTAAAGGGTTAAGAAACTTTCTAAATACTATACTGAATACTTTGAGGGGTGAAGTTTTTTTTAAATGGGGTGACTTATTGAGGGTTTCAAATATATAAGGCCCTCAAAGCCACTTCACAACTGAAGTGGCCCCTGTAAAAATAGCCTTTTGAAATTTTCTTGAAAATGTGAGTAATTACTGCTAAAGATCTAAGCCTTGTAACATCCTACAAAAATAAAAGTATGTTCAAAAACAATGCTAATCTAAAGTAGACATATGGGGGATATTAATTAGCAACAATTTTGTGTGGTATAACTGCCTGTCTTACAAGCAAATACATTCAAATTTAGAAAAATGCTAATTTTTGCAATTTTTCGCTACATTTTGGTGTTTTTAACAATTATATACAGGAATGTATCGAGGAAGTTTTGCCAGTAACATAAAGTCCAATGTGTCACGAGAAAACAATCTCAGAATCGCTTGGATAGGTTAAAGCATTCCGAAGTTATTACCACATAAATTGAAACATGTCAGATTTGAAAAATGAGGCTCTGTCAGGAAGGTCAAAAGTGGCCAAAGAGGGAAGGGGTTAAACATTCTTTTGGCCTATTATAAAATCCTTGTCAGAAACATCTGCTACATGTTGATGGGGTTTTCATAGTATACTTTGTTGTGGATTTTAGTGTGCGGTATCAGCAATGAAAATCTGGAACAAATCAGCCACCGTTGCCTTAGGGTAAGGACCCATGGAGCAACATTGACCCGGCACGCTGTTTTGCAAAGTTGTCAAATTGCTTGTTAATGCCGGCGTGGTGTTGCGGGTAAAACTGCTGTTTGCCTGCAAAGTTGTGCGGGCATTAATAAATGGAACCGTATGGCCGCACGATTTTACATTGCAGTCAGGTCAATTCCACTGTATGGGGCCTTACTGTATCCTTATTGTTGTACTAAATTTGGTCTTTGTGTCTCATTAACACTAGAATTGGCCTGTTTCCAGTTTAAATACTCTGTTCAAAAGGGAGTCAGGTATCCTTCTTTCCCCTGTTCAGCATGTGTCAGGTTCATCAACAGGTCCTGCATGGGTTTAAATAACGCTAGATCATATGTTAATAAATGAGTTGCACTTGCCCCGTCTCTGGAGCATTGCCTTCTTTTCCCAACTTCTACAATGTGTCAGAAAGAGTGGATGAAGTGCCCTAATAAATATGGTGTTTAACCCGAATGCAATATTTTTTTTTTTTCTAATAGAAAATTGCCATAAATACGTTACTAAATCTGCCTCAACGGATTCAAAATGTTAACTACTTTGAAGTTAAATGGAACCTGTCACGTTGAGCTTGCTATCCAGTCAGCAGACATTATGTTGTATAGCTGGAGGAGCTGAGCAGATTGATGTATGGATTTGTGGGAAAATATTTAGGCTATCCTGTAATTTATAGAGAAACTATAATATCCTTTAAGCATCAATATACGGTATACACAAGACATAATATGAACATAAACCAATATATATCTCCACTTCAAAAGTAGTAATAATATTAACTTAGACACATAATGTCAAAAAATACTTTATTAGTCCATAAACATGGATAACCCCCTAAGAAAACAAATATATACAAAAATTAAAACATAATTAAAATAGAATCCCCTGAGACCATCAGCTGTATGACGTTAAAATAAATCCATTATATAATATGTAAAGGGCTCATAAAAATTCAGGGAATAACGTGTCTAGATCACAGTATCTATCCCCATGCAAAACCAAAACATACATATATGTTAGATAAATATGTTAATACAAGGTAACATGAAAAAAGTTATACCCAATGGTTCAGTTACCTGTGGCTGGCATGATGGCTGCTGACAGTGTCCTAGGAGAAACACCTTGACGCGCGTTTCGCACCCTTCGTCAGGATAACCCTGTAATTTATTGATTTACATTTTTCGCAGTAAAAGACGCACAGTTTTGAGGATTGGTGATCAGCCACACGGCAAAAAGACGTTCGGCACATGTGACGTTACCCTCTATAAGGATTTTAAAAAATAATAATATTCTTTTTAAATTGAAGCACAATCATATAATATATGGTCCAAACTACTGTATTGTACCGATCCTCTTTATTTTACGGACCAAAGCTCCTATAATTTATAATAGGAGCACGGCCCGCAAATGCGGGTGACATTAAAAACATTTATTTTTTATTTATAGCATGTTTGATACGTAAAGGTAACAAATGCAGCTGGTAGTAATATTCAAGAACATTTAGTATTTTAAAGCATATAAGCAAAGTTCTTCATCTTTCATGCACACTTCAATTATTTTCTGCTGTGGTATGGCAAACAATTCTATTTTCTCTCTCCTAAACTGCAGTCCTATTTTTTATTGTTTGAATTTTCTGAATAACCCAGATTTGAAGCTAGCTCTATCAGGCAAGTTCTATTTTTAGAGTTCACAAGTGGGACAATAGTTATCAGCATAAGGCAGGATGGGATTAGAAAGTACTCAACTGATATAAATTTGAAGTCTGCATGTCCTATGCAGAATATCTTTGAAATCAGGGGTGGGATTCAAATCTTCAACAACAGTTAAAAAAGTAAAAAAGTTACACATATTTGGTATTGCTGCATCCGTAACGACCCCAACTATAAACTATTATGTTATTTAACCTGCTCGGTGAACGCTGTAAAAAATAAAATAAAAAACAATGCCGGAATATCTTTTTTCTGTTTATCCTGGGAAAAAAAGTGATCAAAAAGTCGCATGTACTCCAAAATTGTACTAATAAAAACTACAAGTCATCCTGAAAAAATAAACCCCTCTTACACTGCATCGGCGGAAAAATAAAAAAGTTGTGGCTCTTCAAATATAAAGACACAAAAACAAATATTTTTTTTAAAAAAAGTGTTTTTACTGCGTAAAATGTAAGAAAAACATATAAATTTGGTATCGTCGCAATCATAACAACCCGCTGAATAAAGTTATTATGTTATTTATAACACAGTAAACGGCGTAAATTAAAGACGCAAAAAAAGTGTGGCGAAATTGCTGTTTTTTTTTTTTAGTACGCCCCAAAAAAAGTTACGAAAAGTTAATCAATAAATTATATGTACCCCAAAATGGTCCTATTAAAAAATAAACTTGTCCCACAAAAAACAAGTCCTCATACAACTATGTCGACGTAAAAATAAAAAAGTGATAGCTCTTTGAATGTGACGATGGGAAAACGTAAAAAATAACTTGGTCATCAAGGTTTAAAATAGGCTGGTCACTAAGGGGTTAAATACAAAATTTTAGTGTACAAATACAGTAAAAGATTCACGCTTGATGCATAAATACGGATCTAACCATCTTTATCTTGACTGATTAACTTGCTGCAGCGTGATATCACACAACAAAATCCATTGAAAATCTATTGAAAAGGTCAAGCTAAAGTTGCTTCACACTGTGTATTTAATGCGTTAAAAGTCAAGATAAAGATGACTACATCTGTACGGTGCTAGAAAGAAGCTAAGTACATATACACATCACCAGAATCAAGCTCCGTACATACATACAGTACCAGAACCAAGCTCAGTGCATAAATACAGCACCAGAATCAAGCTAAGTATATTTATACAGCACAGAACCAAGCTCCGTACATAAATACAGCACCAGAACCACGCTCAGTACATGTATACACCACCAGAACAAAGGCAAGTACATAAATACAGCAGGAGAACCAAGCTCAGTACACAAATACTGCACCAGAACCAAGCTCAGTACATACATACAGAACTAGAATAAAGCTCAGCACACAAATACAGCACGAGAACCAAGCTCAGTACGTAAATACAGTACCAGAACCAAGCTCAGTACATACACTACCGTTCAAAAGTTTGGGGTCACCCAGACAATTTTGTGTTTTCCATGAAAACTCACACTTATATTTATCAAATGACTTGCAAAATGACTAGAAAATATAGTCAAGACATTGACAAGGTTAGAAATAATGATTTTTATTTGAAATAATAATTTTCTCCTTCAAACTTTGCTTTCGTCAAAGAATGCTCCATTTGCAGCAATTACAGCATTGCAGACCTTTGGCATTCTAGCTGTTAATTTGCTGAGGTAATCGGGAGAAATTTCACCCCATGCTTCCAGAAGCCCCTCCCACAAGTTGGATTGGCTTGATGTGCACTTCTTGCGTACCATACGGTCAAGCTGCTCCCACAAGAGCTCTATGGGGTTGAGATCTGGTGACTGCACTGGCCACTCCATTACGGATAGAATATCAGCTGCCTGCTTCTTCTCTAAATAGTTCTTGCATAATTTGGAGGTGTGCTTTGGGTCATTGTCCTGTTGTAGGATGAAATTGGCTCCAATCAAGCGCTGTCCACAGGGTATGGCATGGCATTGCAAAATGGAGTGATAGCCTTCCTTATTCAAAATTCCTTTTACCTTGTACAAATCTCCCACTTTACCAGCACCAAAGCAACCCCAGACCATCACATTACCTCCACCATGCTTGACAGATGGCGTCAGGCACTCTTCCAGCATCTTTTCATTTGTTCTGCGTCTCACAAATGTTCTTCTGTGTGATCCAAACACCTCAAACTTCGATTCGTCTGTCCATAACACTTTTTTCCAATCTTCCTCTGTCCAATGTCTGTGTGCTTTTGCCCATATTAATCTTTTCCTTTTATTAGCCAGTCTCAGATATGGCTTTTTCTTTGCCACTCTGCCCTGAAGGCCAGCATCCCGGAGTCGCCTCTTCACTGTAGACGTTGACACTGGCGTTTTGCGGGTACTATTTAATGAAGCTGCCAGTTGAGGACCTGTGAGGCGTCTATTTCTCAAACTAGAGAATCTAATGTACTTGTCTTGTTGCTCAGTTGTGCAGCGGGGCCTCCCACTTCTCTTTCTACTCTGGTTAGAGCCTGGGTGTGCTGTCCTCTGAAGGGAGTAGTACACACTGTTGTAGGAAATCTTCAGTTTCTTGGCAATTTCTCACATGGAATAGCCTTCATTTCTAAGAACAAGAATAGACTGTCGAGTTTCACATGAAAGCTCTCTTTTTCTAGCCATTTTGAGAGTTTTTTTTTTGAAATTCTTTATTTTCAAGGCTAACAGCCAAGTTTTTACAGTAAAAAAGAAAACAGATAAACGTACATACATACGGGAGGGTGATATACTTGTACAAGGTTATGAATGGATAGAATTGAGTATTACTACTAAAATTAAGCCGTGCATAACAACCTTATTATTTCTAGATTATAGTGTTATACACTCCCCCCCCCCCCCGTGTACATAAGAGGTAGTATAGGACACAATGAAGGAGGAAAGGGTGAAGGACGGACAAGTGGGTGGAGGGATAGCTGCTCCCTCCGGAGACATCCCCGCCGCCCCAGGCCGCATCCAATTAGGACTACTCACCAACGCTCGTCTGTCCCAGAATATCTTTGTAGGAGTCAGAATCCTGGAATATAATCCACGGAGCCCAAGTGCGGCAGAATCTGGCATGATTATCATGAATGCTCGAGGTCAGATCCTCCATGTGCATTATATCGTTAACCTTGGAGACCCAGAGGGACAGAGTGGGAGGAGAAGAATTCTTCCAACGCAGGGGAATGCAATGTCGAGCCGCCATCACTAGATAGTGCAGCAGGGAGCGTTTGTAGGTATTTACTGGGATATCGCAGTGATGGAGAAGGAAGAAGGCCGCGTCCATAGTTAAGCTGGTATCTGTTACCTCGTAAATCACCCTTTTAACCCCATTCCAGAATTCTGCAAGTAGCGGGCAAGACCAAAAAGTGTGAAGGAGGGTACCATTGTCCAGTCCACATCTCCAGCAGAGAGGAGATACATTCGGAAAGATCTGATGCAGGCGAACCGGGGTCCTATACCAGCGCGAGATTATTTTAAAGCTAGCCTCTTGGTAACGCGAGCTAATTGAGGCTTTATGAACAAAAGAGAGAATGCGAGCGCATTGGTCTGTGGTTAGGATAATACCCAGATCCGACTCCCACTCAGAAATATATCTAGGCGCCGGGAGGTCAGGCGGGTTCAGGAGGAGGTGATAGATCGTGGACAGTGAATGCCGAACCGGCTCAGCGCTCACGCACAATTCTTCCAGTGGGGACCTCGGAGCTAGAAATAGCTCCGAGGGTGGTAAAGAAGAGTAGAAATGGCGGAGTTGAAATATGCGCCAGTAACCCAAAGGAGGGAGTTCAGGCATCTGCGTCAACTCCTCAAGGGAGACCCACTCCGAGTTCTTCAAAAAATGCTCTGCCCTAAATACCCCCTTCGCTGCCCAAGACTTGAACACCGAATCACTCAACCCCGATGGAAAAGATGGGTTCCCCAGGATCGGAGACATGGGGGAGCAAAGAGGCAGGAGGTGTGAACGGACCGCTACAAGGGCACAACATCTGAGCGTGGGACCGATCGTGGGGTGATGGTGTAGGGATCTGAGAAGTCCGCGTTTCAGCCATGGAGATACCTCGAGAGGGACCGTCGAGAAGCTTTGTTCAATACCTACCCATGCCTTAAAAGGGGCGTGTCTACACCAATCTACTATGCGCACCAAATGAGTTGCGTTGTAATACGAACGAATGTCAGGAAGAGCCAAACCTCCCGACTTCCGGGAACGACAGAAGCGAACGACTAAGGCGTGGATGTTTGCCATTCCAGACAAAAGATATTTGTATGGAGTTGATCGCTTTAAAGAATGAAGATGGCACTGCTATAGGAAGGGCCTGGAATAAGTAAAGTAGTCGTGGTAGGACATTCATTTTAAAAATAGTACATCGGCCCATCCACGTAAATTAACCTCCCAACCACCTCGCACAATCCGCTTTAATCTCAGTAAGAAACCTCGGAAAATTCTGATTAAATATACCCTTTAAATCTGCTGGGATATATACTCCCAGGTATTTAAGCGCCACCGAGTTCCATTTAAAACTAAAGGATTGTTCTAGCGTAGATAGCATGGGGGCGGGGAGGGAGACCTTCATGGCCTCTGATTTGGCAAAGTTTATTTTAAAATTGGAAAGGCTGGAGAAGCGATGAAACTCCTGCATCAGATTCGGGAGAGAGGTGACAGGGTTGGTCAGAAAAAACAAAAGGTCGTCTGCGTATGCTGCCACCTTATTGACATGGGAGCCCTCCCCTAGGCCTTGAATGTCTTGATTGGCACGAACATGCCTTAGAAATGGTTCCAATGTCAGGATAAAAATCAGGGGTGAGAGTGGGCAGCCCTGGCGTGTCCCATTATGGATGGCAAATTCTTCAGAGAGAATGCCATTCACCCGGACCCTCGCCGAGGGGCAAGAATACAAAGACATGATCCAACTCATCATCTGAGGGCCCAGGCCAAGTCGGAGTAGTGCTTCCTCCATGTATGTCCAATTGACTCTGTCAAAAGCCTTTTCAGCGTCAGTTGACAAGAGCATCAGTGGGACCCGGGACAGCTTAGCCTTATGTATAAGGTTGATCGCTTTCGTGGTGTTGTCTCGAGCCTCTCTGCCCACCATGAACCCCGCCTGGTCAATATGAATGACCCCACTGAGCAATGGTGCCAACCGCATTGCCAAAATCTTCGCAAAGAGTTTAATGTCAGTGTTGAGAAGCGAAATCGGCCTGTAGCTAGCACACTGAGAGGGGTCTTTCCCTGGTTTGGGAATCACTGCAATGTGGGCCCTGAGTGTATCTGGTGGAACGCGAGCTGAGGAAGAGAAGGAGTTCAAGGACGCTAAAAAATGTGGGCTAAGGGTAGCGGAGTATTTTTTATAGTAGGGGAGTGTGAATCCATCAGGCCCCGGGGCCTTACCATTAGCGGAGCTCTTAAGTGCATCAGCTAGTTCTGGTGGAGAGATTGGAGCCTCCAATGCGACTAATACTTCCTCTGACAAAGAAGGCATGCCTGAGTCTGCAATATAGTTTTTGATACGTGAACGGAAGTTGTTCGCCATCGTGACCGGGTTGGTGGAGTCTGTGTTGTATAGGGAGGCATAAAAGTCGCGAAATTGTGAGGCTATGTCTAATGGCAAGTTAGCCCGAGTAGTGGAGGATGTTGCAATAAAGGGTACGTAGGTACGCGCTTGCTGGAGTCTCAGTGCCCTGGCCAGAGACCTGCTGCATTTATTCCCATATTTGTAGAAGTGGCGCTTGCATTTCGAAAGGGTAGCTTTGGCCATAGACATTAATAGAGAGCGGAGCTCTTCCCGTTTCTGGAGTAGCGCGACTTTACATGCTAATTCATGGGAACGCTTGTGAGTAGATTCTAACACCCTAATTTCCGAGAGAAGCCGAGCAGTGGTCACCGCACGTTCCCTTTTTAACCGAGCTCCATGTTTAACCCCTTAAGGACGCAGCCTAGTTTGGGCCTTAAGGCTCAGAGCCCATTTTTCAAATCTGACATATTTCACTTTATGTGGTAATAACGTCGGAATGCTTAAACCTATCCAAGCGATTCTGAGATTGTTTTCTCGTGACACTTTGGGCTTCATGTTCGTGGTAAAATTTGGTCGATATATTCAGTCTTTATTTGTGAAAAATTGCAAAATTTAGAGAAAATGTACAAAAAAAAGCATTTTTCAGAATTTAAATGCATCTGCTTGAAAAACAGACGGTTATACCACCCAAAATAGTTACTAGTTCACATTTCCCATATGTCTACTTTAGATTGGCATCGTTTTTTGAACATTATTTTATTTTTCTTGGACGTTACAAGGTTTAGAACATAAACAGCAATTTCTCATATTCTTAAGAAAATTTCAAAAGCCTTTTTTTGAAGGTGCCAGTTCAGTTCTGAAGTGGATTTGAGGGGCCTATGTATTAGAAACCCCCATAAAACACCCCATTTTAAAAACTAGACCCCTCAAAGTATTCAAAACAGCATATAGAAAGTTTTTTAACCCTTCAGGCATTTCACAGGAATTAAAGCAAAGTGGAAATGAAATTTGCAAATTTCATTTTTTCTGCTGAATTTCAATTTTATTCAATTTTTTTTTAGTAACAGAGAAGGTTTTACCAGAGAAATACTACTAAATATGTATTGTCCAGATTCTGCAGTTTTTAGAAATGTCCCACATGTGGCCCTACTGCGCTCGTGGACTAAAACACAAGCCCTAGAAGCAAAGAAGCACCTAGTGCATTTTGAGGCCTCTTTTTTATTAGAATATATTTTAGGCAGCATGCCAGGTTTGAAGAGGCGTTGAGGTATCAAAACAATGGAAACCCACCAGAAGTGACCCCATTTTGGAAATTACACCCCTCAAGGAATTCATTTATGGTTTTTGTTATCATTTTGACCGCACAGTTTTTTCACAGCACCTATTTGAATTGGGCTGTGAAATGAAAAAAATGATATTTTTTCCAATAAAATGTCATTTTTGATCAAATTTTCTTATTTTCACAGGGAACAACATACCCCATTTTGTTGCCCAATTTGTCCTTAGTGCGGCAATACCCCATTTGTGGTGATAAACTGCCGTTTGGGCCCATGGGAGGGCTCAGAAGGAAAGGAGCGCTATGTGTTTGTTGGAGTCCAGATTTTGCTGGATTGGTTTTCGGGTGCCATGTCGCATTTGCAGAGCCCCAGAGGTATCAAAGCAATGGAAACCCACCAGAAGTGACCCCATTTTGGAAACTACACCCCTCAAGGAATTCATTTATGGTTTTTGTTATCATTTTGACCGCACAGGTTTTTCACAGCACCTATTTGAATTGGGCTGTGAAATGAAAAAAATTATATTTTTTCCAATAAGATGTCATTTTTGATCAAAATTTCTTATTTTCACAGGGAACAACATACCCCATTTTGTTGCCCAATTTGTCCTTAGTGCGGCAATACCCCATTTGTGGTGATAAACTGCCGTTTGGGCCCATGGGAGGGCTCAGACGGAAAGGAGCGCTATGTGTTTGTTGGAGTCCAGATTTTGCTGGATTGGTTTTCGGGTGCCATGTTGCATTTGCAGAGCCCCAGAGGTATCAAAGCAATGGAAACCCACCAGAAGTGACCCCATTTTGGAAACTACACCCCTCAAGGAATTCATTTATGGTTTTTGTTATCATTTTGACCGCACAGTTTTTTCACAGCACCTATTTGAATTGGGCTGTGAAATGAAAAAAAATGATATTTTTTCCAATAAAATGTCATTTTTGATAAAATTTTCTTATTTTCACAGGGAACAACATACCCCATTTTGTTGCCCAATTTGTCCTTAGTGCGGCAATACCCCATTTGTGGTGATAAACTGCCCTTTGGGCCCATGGGAGGGCTCAGAAGGAAAGGACCACCATTTGGCCTACTGGAGCTTTTCTGGTGCTAAGTCATGTGTGCAGAAGCCCCTGAGGTACCAGTACAGTTGAAACCCCCGAGAAGTGACCCCATTTTAAAAACTACACCCCTTAAGACATTCATCTAGAGGTGTAGTGAGCATTTTGACCCCACAGGTACTGTGTAAAAGATAATGCGCAGCAGATGGTGCAGTGTGAGATTTGCAATTTTATATATGTATATGCCATTTCAGTGTCCAATATAGTGTGCCCAGCATGCGCCACCGGAGATATACACCCCTTAAATTGTAATGTGGGTTCTCCTGGGTACGACAATACCCTACATGTGGCTGTTATCAGCTGCCTGGGCATACGGCAGGGCTCAGAAGGGAAAGATGAGGGGGGTAAGCTGTGCGGAGTGCATCAGGGTAAATTAAAAATCAAGGGATGTATGATACATTTTAAAACAATCTTTTATACAGAGCCCTGGTTTTTCGGGACACGTGTCACATTGGTATATTGTGTTCTTCCTTATCCCCCTCTTATAGCAGACTCTGCACCTCTTTTGACTCTTTCCCTTTCCACCGGTTTGGGGACCTTCTCCTGGAAAGTGTTGCCCTGGTACGATGCGTGTGGCCTCGCTTCCAGAAGTACTGGGTGCCCCCCCTTCCTGGTCCCTAAAGATTAGATCTTGAAATTCCAGGAAAGTTCCCCTCTGGCCTGCACATCGACGTAGCACATACGCATTGTACAAAGCCCTCTGTATGATGTGCCCGGCCAGCTTCTTATACCACACCGCATGGCGCTGTAGGGCTTCAGGACTTGATTTGACAAGTCCATCCCTCCCATGTACCTATTGTAGTCCAGGATGCAGTCTGGTTTGGGGGTGGCCTTTCCTTCATATATCCTAAACCTGTAGGTATACCCTGATGCACTCTCGCACAGCTCATACATCTTCACGCCATACCTTGCCCTCTTACCTGGCAGGTACTGGCGGAATTGAACCCTCCCTTTAAAATGTACCAGGGACTCATCAATAGAAATACACTTCTCGGGGGTGTATGCTTGGGAAAACCGGGCACTGGAACGGTCTAATAGGGGTCTCCGTTTATACAAACGGTCAAAACTGGGGCGATCTCGGAGTGGGCACTGCTCATTATCAGTATAATGTAAGAAGCGAAGTATTGCCTCATTTATTTATTTTTTTAGGTTCCAGTTCAGTTCAGAAGTTGCTTTGAGGGGCCCATATATTAGAAACCCCTATCAAACACCCCATTTTAGAAACTAGACCCCTCAAAGTATTCACAACAGCATTTAGAAAGTTTATGAACCCTTTAGGTGTTTCACTGAAATTTAGAGCAAAGTAGAGGTGAAATTTACTCTTTTTATACCATTTTTTTTATAACACAAAAGGATTTATCAGAGAAACGCAACTCAATACTTATTGCCCAGATTCTGCAGTTTTGAGAAATATCCCACATGTGGCCCTCGGGCGGTAATGGACTGAAGCACCGGCCTCCGAAGCAAAGGTGCACCTAGCGGATTTTGAGCCCTCTTTTTTATTAGGCACCATGTCCGGTTTGAAGAGGTCTTGTGGTGCCAAAACATTGGAAACCCCCCAAAAGTGACCCCAATTTGGAAACTAGACCCCTTGAGGAATCCATTGTAGTTTTCTTGGGGTGCATGCGGCTTTTTGATCAGTTTTTATTCCATTTTTAGGTGGCGTGGTGACTAATAAACAGCAATTCTACTATTGTTTTTGTATACTTTTTTTTTTACAGCGTTCACCGTGCGCTATAAATGACATATTAACTTTATTCTGCGTGGCGATACGATTATGGCGATACCAGATGTTTATAGTTTTTTTTTATGTCTTATGGCGTTTGCACAATAAAATAAGTTTTGTAAACAATCATTCACTTTTTGTGTTACCTTATTCTAAGAGCCAGAACGTTTTTATTTTTCAATCAATAAAGCCGTGCGAGGACTTATTTTTTGCGTAACGAACTGTAGTTTCGATCAGTACCATTTTTAGGTACATGCGACTTTTTGATCTCTTTTTATTCCATTTTTTGGGAGGTGAAGTGACCACACAATTGTGATTGTGGTACGGTTTATTAATATTTTTTTTTACGGCGTTCACCGTGCGGGATAAATAACAAAATAATTTTGTAGTTCAGGCCGTTACGGACGCGGCGATACCAATTATGTATAGTTTATTTGTTTGTTTATATATTTTTATTAATAATAAAGGACTGATAAGGGAAAAAGTGGGACTTTTACTTTTATTACTTTTAAAACTTTTATTTTCTTATTTTTACACATCTTTTTTTAACTTTTTTTTTACTTTATTACTTTGTCCCACTAGGGGACTTGAGGGCAGGAGGCCCTGATCGCTATTCTAATACACTGCACTACATGCGTAGTGCAGTGTATTAGAACTGTCAGCTACTCACTGACAGCAAGCATAGTGGGTCCTGACGTTGTCAGGACCCACTAGGCTTCCGTCTATGGCATAGCCGGACGCCATTGTTTGGTGTCCGGTTGCCATAGTCACCATCGCCGGCCGCTATCGCGTAGCAGGCCGGCGATGGCAGCTTAACCCCTAAAAAGCCGCGATCTCTATAGAACGCGGCTTTTAAGGGGTTAATCAGCGGGGACACAGCGATCGGTCCCCGCTGTAGGAGCTGTGACAGCTGCTGAACAAGACAGCAGCGTCACAGCTCCTGTATGTGTCGGGAGGATGGCCGAAACGGCCGTTACTCCCGAGACGTACTATTACGGCATGGAGCGCGAACGATACAGCTGCCATGACGTAATAGTACGTCAAGGAGCGGGAAGGGGTTAATAAAGGTGCCACGTACAACACACTTGTGCGCTTCCCACAGTACACGTGGGTTTGTGTCTGCAGGGGTATTGGCCGTGAAGTATTCCTCAAGTGTACGCTGCACATCTGAAGATACCAAGGAGTCATCAAGAAGCAACGGATTGAGCTTCCACTGAGATTGGTGTAATATCGGGGCTTGCATAGTTACGGATAGCGTGACAAGTGCATGATCTGAGAAAGAAATTGAGTCAATATCGGCAGCCTGTAAAATTGGGAGTGAGCGGTGTTTGACAAATATTAGATCGAGTCTGGAGTAGGTGTCATGGACAGATGAGTAAAAAGTAAAATCTTTATCACCCGGATGTAATAGGCGCCATGTGTCCACAAAATTATGCTCGTGAAGCGCACGCTTAATACGGCGCAGTTGGGAATGCGGAATTGATGATGTCCCCCTTGAGACATCCATGTTAGGCTCCAGTGCAACATTGAAGTCACCTCCCAGGACAATGGTACCATCCCCAAACTCCTCTAGCTCATCCAAAAAACCGAGCAGAGCTGAACCTTGACCCACATTGGGTAGGTAGAAGGAAGCAAAGGTGTAGATCTGTGAATTAATGCTGCCCTTGAGTAGTAGCATTCGCCCCATCCCATCACTGCGAGAGTCCAGAAATTCCCACGGAAGAGAACGAGACAGGAGAATACTTGTCCCCCTGGATTTCGGGTCAGGAGAGAAACTATGATAGGCATGTGGAAACCATAGATTAGACATCTTAAAAGGTTTTTGTTCACTAAGGTGCGTTTCCTGCAGGAAAGCTACATGTAAGTGTCTACCTTTCAGCATGTTGAACAAAATGGATCGCTTCCCGGGACTATGTAACCCCTTGACATTCAACGAGCCTATCCGAAGGTCAGTCTGGGAGTGGCGGGCCATGTCCCCGGTAGGTGATGGAAACAAAGGAGGGGAGGGAAAGAAGACACAGAGGAGTAGGGGGAGAGACCAGAGAGAAAAAAAGGAGGAAAAAAAGGAAAAAAAAAAAGGAAATTGACAGAGAGAGAAAAAATAAAATAAAAAAAGACCCAAAGGCCGACACCCACACGGCACGGAGACCTGTGGAGAAAAGGTTAATAACAAAACGGGAACAAAGAAAACCAATGAGGAGTGGGGGGGGAGCCCCATGCAGCGAGAAGCACAAAACTTTGAACAAAAACTCGTCCGATGTTTGGCGGGCAAGGGAGGACATAACATTTTGTTACCTGGCCCTACAACAAAAACACGGCCATATAAGCCAACTTAACCCTTCATCTGAAAAGCTGCGAGAGAAGAACACTGTAAACCCAGAGCGACACTATCTGTGACCTGAGATATATAACATTAAACTCCACTTATTGGAGGACCCGGATTACTAGCACGACCTATTTAAAAGGGTGGGGGGGGGAGATTGAGGAGAAGGGGGGAAAAGAGGAGGGGGGGAAGGTAAGAGGAGAGAGGGGGGGAGGGGAGAGGGTATGAGGAGGAGGGAAAGGGGAAAGAGGGTGGGGAGAGGAAAGGGATAAGTAAGGGACTCCTCAGAAAGAGCCCTAATACGACATTCAACAAGATACAGATAAAGCAAATCGGATCACAAGTTAGGTCACAGGTAGTAAATGAAACCTTATGAATAGTAATACCACTGCCTTTGATAACATCATGTGGCCTTGTGCATCAATACTAACAATATGTCGTAACACGAGCAATTTCCTAACAATTCACGAGGGGGAGAGAGGAGGGGGGGGGAGAGGGGAGGGGGGGGGAGAGAGAGAGGGGGAGAGGGGAGGGGGGGGGGAAGAGAGAGGGGGGGGAGGACAAGGAAGGAAGAAGGGTAAACTGTATGTCGGATCATATCTACAGTTCTGCAGGCATCTGTGGGATCTTTGGTGACAGTTCACTGTCCACGGAAGTCTCAGGAAGAACCAGGACTGCACACAAAGTTCCGTTGAGAAAAGGCACTTCTCGGAGGAACTGTCAGAACAACTTCCGAGGGTAATCCACGTCAGGCCTCGGGCGGTAGTAGTAGCGAAAGGTCCGGCTGAGACCTTAATGACTCTCGGAGCGAAGGTCTGTCGAGATGTTGGCTAGGGCGCCAAGCGCGCCGGCGTTGCGATGGTTCCGGCCTGTCCAATGCCAGCCAATCCGGGACTGGAAACAACTCGATCTGCAGGAAATTGAATAAGGCCTCCAAATCTGAGAAATGGCGCAAAAGAAAGGTGGCTGATTCTTTCCTTACGACCACGTGGAACGGGTGACCCCATCTATAAGTGGCTCCCGCAGCTTTGATCTTCTCTAGTAGTGGATGCAGGAGGCGCCTCATATAGAGCGTACGTGGGGAGACATCTGGATATATCGTGACCCTGCATTCATCCACCGTGACCGGACCATGTGACCACGGCGCCTTGAATGATTAAATCCTTGTCCGAGTAGTAATGTAGTCTACACAGAACATCACGAGGGTTGGCTGGGTCGTTCGGACCAGGCCGAGAAACCCTATGGACACGATCTAGCAAAAATGTCGCTTCCAACGGCCTGTTAGTGACCGTGTTAAAGATGGCAGTTATCCTGGCTGGAAGGTCATCTCTGGGACCCAGGTCTGGGAGGCCTTTCAGACGGATATTATTCCTGCGACCCCTGTTCTCCTGATCGTCTAACTGTAACGCCAGAGACTGTATATGTGTTCTGCTGGAAATGGCTGCCTGCTCCAGAGCTAGCACTCTGCTGTCAATATTGGAGACCGCTTGGTCTGTGCCGGTAATCCTAGTGTCCACCCTATCCACTTCTTGCTGTAAGGCAGCGATATCTTGTTGGTGGGACTGTTCAATTCTGGTCACCAGGGAATCTAAGTCCTGCCTGGTAGGTAAAGCTTGGATCAGTTCCCTGAGCAGATGTAAATCTGCATGCAATGCAGGCTGTAAAGGGACAGAATCAGTATCTGGGCTTCTGGGCAGGGACACGGTGGCTGATTGAAGTACAGGGCTAGATAGGACAGGGGACACGTGCGGTACCTCATAGCTGCTGGCCCCAGGCTGTGGTGCGATCCTCTGTCCCTGCGCTTCAGCTCCTGCTGCTGCGTGCTGAAGGCCCATAGAGCTGCACGTGGCAGGATGCAGTGCCGGGTCCGCCATGACACCTGGGAGTTGAGAATCAGACGCCGCTGATAGGAAGCGCTCCATGCTAGCACTCCGCGTCTGCAAGCTAGGTAGGGAGCGGGAGGGTGTAGTGCCTTGTCCCCTGCGTTTTGCTGGCATCTCCCGCCGGTCTTAGACGGGCTCAGGCTGCTATTAAGCACTTCGCTGCACGGAGCTCCCCCGATGTGCGTGCTTACTCCGCCATAGCTAAGCCCCGCCCCACCATTTTGAGAGTTTAATCGAACCCACAAATGTAATGCTCCAGATGCTC
The DNA here is from genome assembly GCF_050947455.1 of Rhinoderma darwinii. Classification (NCBI taxonomy): domain Eukaryota; kingdom Metazoa; phylum Chordata; class Amphibia; order Anura; family Rhinodermatidae; genus Rhinoderma; species Rhinoderma darwinii. The sequence goes on along the minus strand of NC_134691.1, from coordinate 272,333,209 downwards.
AACTAGCTCAAAGGAAGGTCAGTTTTATAGCTCCTCTAAACAGCAAAACTGTTTACAGCGGTGCTAACATAATGGCACAAGGGTTTTCAAGTGTTTTCTAATCATCCATTAGCCTTCTAACACAGTTAGCAAAGACAATGTACCATTAGAACACTGGAGTGATGGTTGCTGGAAATGGGCCTCTATACACCTATGTAGATACTGCATTAAAAACCAGACGTTTGCAGCTAGAATAGTAATTTAGCACATTAACAATGTATAGAGTGTATTTCTGATTAATTTAATGTTATCTTCATTGAAAAAAACTGTGCTTTTCTTTCAAAAATAAGGAAATTTCTAAGTGACCCTAAACTTTTGAACGGTAGTGTATATATACAGCACTAGAACCAAGCTCCGTACATATATACAGCACCAGAACCAAGCTTAGTACATATGTACAGCACTGGAACAAAGCTCTGTACATAAATACAGCACTAGAAACAAGCTCAGTACATAAATACAGCGCCAGAACCAAGCTCAATACATAAATAGTGCAGCATAACCAAGCTCATAACTTAAATACAGTACCATAACCAGGGGCATAACTAGGAAAGACTGTGCCCCATAGCAAACTTTTGACTGGGGACCCCCTCCCCTGGGGCCCCCCCTACCTGGGGGCCCCCCTCCCCTGGGTGTCACACAACCTCCCCTTGTAGATAGTGCCTTTTTTACAGCCACCCTGTAGATAACGCCATACAGCCCCCCCTGTAGATAATGCCATACAGCCCACCCTGTAGATAACGCATTACAGCCCCCCTGTAGATAGCGCCATACAGCCCCCCTGTAGATAACGCCATACAGCCCCCCTGTAGGTAACGCCATACAGCCCCCCTGTAGGTAACGCTATACAGCCCCCCCTGTAGGTAACGCCATACAGCCCCCCTGTAGGTAACGCCATGCAGCCCCCCCTGTAGGTAACGCTATATAGCCCCCCCTGTAGGTAACGCCATGCAGCCCCAACCCCCCAAAAAAATCTGACCTATAGTGTGTCCTACAAAAGTAATGTATCCCCTATCCACAGGATAGGGGATACATGTGTGATCGCTGGCAGCGATAAGGAGGACCGAAAGTCCCCCGAAGTTCTCCGTTACTAACGTCTGACTTCCGCAGTCTGCGCAGCTCAATACAAATGAAAGGAGCGCTGGTCACGCATGCGCACAAGCGCGACCGGCGCACCATTCATTTCTACGGAGCTGCCGACACAGACCCTGGAAGTCCAAGGTTTGTCATGGAGAATATTGGGGGATTTTCGGTCCCCCGTTCTCCCTATCGCTGCCAGCGATCACACATGTATCCCCTATCCTGTGGATAGGGGATACATGTCTTATGTAGGAACAGCCCCTTTAATGGCAGAGCGGGGAGATACCTCCCTGCTCTGCCATAGTGTTCAGTGGCGTCGCGCTGTAGCAGCCATAGCGGCAGCTAGCGGAGCCTCCGGCCATGGTGGGGGCCCATGCCGGCGGGCGACACGGGGGCCCACTCATGCCGCGGGCCCCATAGCAGTTGCTACGGCTGCTATAGCGGTAGTTACGCCACTGACCATTACCAAGCTTATAACATAAATACAGCACCAGAACAATCCCAGTACATAACTACAGTACCAGAACAAAGCTCAGTACATATATACAGCACCAGAACTAATCTCAATACAAAAACACAGGAAAAGAACCAAGCTCAGTACAAATCTAAAGCACCAGAACCAAGCTCATAACATAAATACTGTACCCGAACTAAGCTCAGCACATGTACATGTATAGCACCAGAACCAATCTCAGTACATAACTACAGCACCAAAACCAATCTCAGTACATAAATACAGCACCAGAACAAAGTTCGGTAGATAACTACAGCACCAGAACAAAGCTCAGTACATAAATACAGCATTAAAACCAAGTTCAGTACATAAATAAAGCACCAGAACCAAGCTAGGTACATAAATACAGTACCAGAATCAAGCTCAATACATATATACAGCACTCGAACAAAGCTCACAACATAAAAAACAGCACCAGAATGTCACGACCTTAGAGATTACAGGACATGTATACTGAAGTCGGCACACACAATGGACTTGACACGGACACCAGACACGGATACTGAAGTTGTCACTTATACAGCTTATACATTTATAGAACACCAGAACCAAGCTCTGTACATATATACAGCACCAGATCTAAGCTCAGTACATGTATAAAGCACCAGAACCAAGCTCGGTAGATATATACAGTGCTAGAACCAAGCTCATACATATATATATATATATATACACTACCGTTCAAAAGTTTGGGGTCACCCAGACAATTTTGTGTTTTCCATGAAAACTCACACTTATATTTATCAAATGAGTTGCAAAATGACTAGAAAATATAGTCAAGACATTGACAAGGTTAGAAATAATGATTTTTATTTGAAATAATAATTTTCTCTTTCAAACTTTGCTTTCGTCAAAGAATGCTCCATTTGCAGCAATTACAGCATTGCAGACCTTTGGCATTCTAGCTGTTAATTTATATATATATATATATATATAGCACCAGAAAAACAATACGTTGGAAAAACAAAGAGATAACTACAAACACGTATTGGTGAGCACATATACGACATCGTGAGAGGAGAAATGAAAAACCCATTGGCTGTACATTTCAAAACCCATCACAAACAATCACCATCTGGTCTCAAATTTATGGGAATTTATCAGTTAAATAGCGTCAGGAGAGGTGGAGATCGAAATCGACTGCTTTTACAAAAAGAAACTATGTGGATCTACACTTTAGATACACTGTCCCCTAGGGGTCTGAATAATGAGATAAAATTTAATATGTTTCTGTGAATTTTAGAATGGCAGTGGATGCACAGATGTTTTCCGGGATGACTTTGTACAAGTGTCTCGAGTCGCCACTGTATATCTACTGACATTTTTCAGTATATCTACTTTCCTACTTTGCACAAATACTTACGGATGACCCCAAGTATATAGGACCCATTCAGACAAAGGTGTTTTTTTGTGCGGTTTTAGGGTTTGCCTCGGGCTGGTGGGGACCCGGTCCCTGGCACAAGTTGGGCCTTGGATGCTTCTCCCTGCCACCCCAAGGCAAACCCTCTACCTTTACTTTTGATACTACCCATGATCTTGCTTCAGATTATACAGTGACTATAGTACTCATCAGTCAGAGGGAGAACAAACCTTTGCATTTAGTGACTCACAGATGATGTCTTGTCAAATTGGAGTCGTTCTCTTTTCTTTTCCAACCGGTCCAGATTACCATGAAGACTTCTCCGGCCATGACTCATCTCTGCAAAGTTTACCTCCAATATGGCTCCTCACTTTTCCAACACATCTGCACATATAAACGAAAACAAAATTCTCACGGTGCCACACACTTTTCCGCTGAATATAATAGCACCGTACACTGGGCCCCTCAATATATAGCCAAGCACTGTGCCCCTGAATACAATTGTGTCACACACTATGAAATAAAGCACCACACACAAAGTGCCCCATAAAATAGTACCACATGCTGTGCATCCTGCAGATATACGTTGCCACAAACAGTGCCTTCTGTAGATAGTGTAACACACTGTGCCCTCTGTAGATAGTGCCCCACACCATGCCCACTATAGATAGTGCCCCACACCGTGCCCCCTGTAGATAGTGCCCCACACCGTGCCCCCCTTAGATAGTGCAACACACAGTGACTCCTGTAGATAGTGCCACTCACAGTGCCCCCTGTAGACAGTGCAACTCACAATACACCCTGCAAAATGTGCCACTTACAGTGCCCACTGAAAAAATAAACGTTGCAAACTCACCTGTCCCCGTTCCAATGTTATTCTCCAGCAATGCAGGCCTGTTCTCATCTACCTAAGACTTTTCTGGCGGAACAACACAGGCGGCGTGATGACGTCATCATTCAGTCTACATCAAAAATAAAGCGCCGAATGGTGGGGCAGGGAAATTATAGTTTCCTTACTTTGCCAGCACTAAAAGACTGCTCGAATGTATCTGCATCCTGAGTGCAGGGGGACTGGGTCAGGATCCCGCATCTCCACGATTCCATGAACAGGCTGTTATTTTAACAACCGGTACGGGAGAATCGGCAGGATCCCACCCCAGACTGAAATTACCTGATTTGCTACTTTTGGATGTAAATGGTCAAACAAAGCAGTATTCAATTTACAGAATTTTTGGGACTCAATGTATACAGAAAATAACTTTAATGAGCTCTGTTTGCAAAACATGTAAATATTTCAAACATTTACATCTTCACCTCAGAGAAGTAAGTTGTTACTCCTTGGCCCCAGTCTTAAATCTGTAACAGGGCCCCCTACCTACCATGTACCATTTATAATACTTGGTCCCCTTAGCCACCAAGGCCTAGGTACGACAATTACCTCTGCACCCTGCTACACTTCTAATAATAAGACTTACATATACTTATGAACGGTCTTGTTATCTTAAGGCCCATTTAAAATAGCAAATAATTGGTCCGATTCCAACGCTAATGAGCGATCGTGCATGATAATAGGTGCATCAACTACAAGACTAGCGATAAAACGCTTGTTGTTCGCACAAATGATTGTTCATGCAATAATAATCGGTGGTTATTCTGATATTGTGGTATGTAAAAACGAATCACTTCAATTTTATCAAACTCTTAAACGAATCACCCATCACCTTCCGCTGAGACTGGAAGTACAGGTAGGATACCTTTTCTTCAATTTATTTAAATGAACCTTTAAGTGGTTTCCTAAAGTAAGTTACGTAAGTAATGTAACTTCCGTTTTTATGGGATCACTTGAGGTTCATTTAAATTAATAGAATAAAATGTATCTTACCTGTAATGACTTCACTTCCAGTCTCAGCACAGTGTGACAGGTAGTAAGGCGGGTGGTTTGAGAAGGGTATTTAATAGATGTTGTATGCATTAATTTTTCCTGATGAAGGTGGTCACCCCGAAACAAGTTGAATCTGTTTTTTTACTTTGTTTTATTGTCTTAAAACAAATGTTTTATACTTACCTGACCAGTCTCAGCTAAAGATCTGTAAAGTGTACGAGGTTTAATTATCTAGTGGTTCTAAATGGAAGGAGAGTAAAACAAAATCCCCTCCTCAAATCCGTGAGTAAAATCTGTCTATATTTTTGGATTGAGAAGGAAGGCGTAATACCTTCCCTGTAAATGCTCTCCTGTTTTTCTTATTTTTATTTTTTGGTTTACCTATACGGAGCCAAGGAGTCGAGTGGATTCCAGCCCTGGATTGTAGCAAACAGGGAGGAGGAATTGTAGTTCTAAGAATTGGTAAATGGGTGGTGGAGGACCGCCACTCATAGAGAGCAAGTGCATCATTGTGGTCATAAAAGTTTTTGATATCCAGAGATATTGCCAAAATAAAGAGTGCTCCTAATTTGTAAGTTTAACAAGGGAGACATAAATTTGCTCAATATTTTCATTTGATATATAGAATTGTCGTTGAAGACCACAACCTTTTCAGACCAGCAATTAAAGGGGTTGCCCCACAATTGAAAATGATCACATATAAACAGTATAGGTCATAATTGTATGATCGTTGGGGGCCTCAGCCCTGAGAACCCCACTGATCGCGAGAACGGCGGTCCCAAACTGGCAGATCCGCCTGAATTCCCCCTCTCCCGCAGTTCATTCAATCTCCTTGGAAATTATGGAAACAGCCGAGCGTTGTACTCCATTGTCTGCGTAATTCCCAAAGACTTTGAATGGAGCAGCGGCACGCATGCTCGACTGCCGCTCTATTCAATGTCCTTGTCAATGACTCAATGTCGGGCAGTGTGGAGGAAGGTGGAAGGTTTCCCAGTGATCAGACAATTATCACCTATCCTGCGGATAGGTGAATATTGTCAATTCTGGGAATACCGTTTCAACAAAAGTCGCTTGCTAAAATCACTAGAATATGGCCAACTTTAGTGTTTCCATCAATTTTAATACACAGAGGAATCAGGCAGAAAATATTATACACACACACACACACACACACACACACACACGCGCGCGCGCGCGCACACACACACACACACACACACACACCTCTACAGATTTTGAATAAATAGCTGCAAATTACATTTTAAGGGAAAGTATCATGGGAAAATGACCTATTGCTTAAGTGGGCCAGTTTTTATGCTAAACTGTTTTTTTTATTTATTTCAGTTTTCATGCTTGTCACTGAGCATTCACAAAAGGCTAATACACCTTTCACACTGCATTATGGTCTAAATTTTGACGTACTGTTTACACCGGGAAAAACTCCTGACGTAAATGTTGAACGGAAGCCGTAATTAATACCTAAAAATGGCATCCGTCACCCATTGGCTATATTGATATTCATTCAACAGATACGTCATGAACTCTCATGATCCTTTTTATGACGGGTCCATTAAACGGGTAGCATTATAGCCTATTGTTGATGGATGACACTGTCATAAACTCACAGCCTCAGTTTAACAGATATGTCGGGAAGCTCCAGTCAGGGCCGGCCTTAGGGGTGTGCGACCTGTGCCTTCGCACAGGACGCATCACTCCAGCAGGTGGAAGGGGGCACTGCACTGGCTCCCTTCTCCTGCTTGTTTCAGAAGCGCCCGGGCCCGACGACTCAGCAGTCGCCTTTCTGCCCGGGCAGTTCTTCCCTTAGTGGCCGTCGCTACCGCTGTAGCAGCCATAGAGGCTGCTGGCGGCGACACCAGGCATGAGGGTGGTAGTGACGCTAGCATCAGCTGCTGCGGATGCTACAGCAGTAGCGACGGCACTGTACCAGAGCAGGGAGGTATCTCCCTGCTCTGCTATCTACTAGCGCCACTGTAGCTCCCTGAAGGAGCGGAATCCCCGTGTGGCCGGGGATTCCGCTCCTTCATGTCTCTGTCCATATATGGACAGTGACATTAGGGGAAACTCCTGCAGCGGACGACAGGAGATTCTCCTGGAGTGGACTCCCCGGTCACAGAGTCGGCAATGCTGTGGACGGGGATTCTGCTGCAGAAGTTTCCCCTGATGTCACTGTCCATATATGGACAGCGACATCAAGGAGGGCTCCAGGAGCTGAATCCCCGGCCACAAGAGGATTCCGCTCCTTCAGGGAGCTACAGTGGCGCTATCTACAGGAGAGGGGTTTGCTATCTACAAGGGGGCTGTGGGCTGTGTGGCACTACCAACCAGGGAGCTGTCGGCTGTGTGGCACTACCAACCAGGGGGCTCTGTGGCACTACCAACCAGGGAGCTGTTGGCTGTGTGGCACTACCAACCAGGGGGCTGTGGGCTGTGTAGCACTACCAACCAGTGAGCTCTGTGGCGCTTCCTACCAGGGGGCTGTGTGGCGCTCCCTATCAGGGGGCTGTGTGGCGCTCCCTACCAGGGGGCTGTGTGGCGCTCCCTACCAGGGGCTGTGTAGCGCTCCCTACAGGGGGCTGTGTGGCGCTCCCTACCAGGGGGCTTTGTGGCGCTCCCTACCAGAGGACTTTGTGGTGCTCCCTACCAGGGGGCTTTGTGGCGCTATCTACAAGGGGGCTGTGTGGCGCTATCTACAAGGGGGCTGTGTGGCGCTATCTACAAGGGGGCTGTGTGGCGCTATCTACAAGGGGGCTGTGTGGCGCTACCTACAAGGGGACAGTGTGGCGCTCCCTACCAGGGGGCTGTGTGGCGCTCCCTACAGAGGGCTGTGTGGCGCTCTCCACAGGGGGACTGTGTGGCGCTATCTACAAGGTGTCTGTGTGGTGCTATCTAAAAGGGGGCTGTGTGGCGCTACCTACCAGGGGCTGTGTGGCGCTCCCTACCAGGGGACTGTGTGGTGCTCCCTACCAGGGACCTGTGTGGCGCTCCCTACCAGGGGGCTGTGTGGCGCTCCCTACCAGGAGATTGTGTGGCACTCCCTACCAAGGGGCTGTGTGGCGCTCCCTACCAGGGGGCTGTGTGGCGCTCCCTACCAGGGGGCTGTGTGGCGCTCCCTACCAGGGGGCTGTGTGGCGCTCCCTACAGTGGGTTGTGTGGCGCTCTCTACAGGGGGCTGTGTGGCGCTATCTACAAGTGGGCTGTGTGGCGCTATCTACAAGGGGGCTGTGTGATGCTACCTACCAGGGGGCTTTGTGGCGCTCCCTACCAGGGGGCTGTGTGGCGCTCCCTACAGAGGGCTGTGTGGCGCTCTCTACAGGTGGCTGTGTGGCCCTATCCACAGGGGGACTGTGTGGCGCTATCTACAAGGGGGCTGTGTGGCGCTATCTACAAGGGGGCTGTGTGGTGCTACCTACCAGGGGGCTGTGTGGCGCTCCCTACAGTGGGTTGTGTGGCGCTCTATACAGGGGGCTGTGTGGCGCTATCAACAAGTGGGCTGTGTGGCGCTATCTACAAGGGGGCTGTGTGATGCTACCTACCAGGGGGCTTTGTGGCGCTCCCTACCAGGGGGCTGGGTGGCGCTCCCTACAGAGGGCTGTGTGGCGCTCTCTACAGGTGGCTGTGTGGCCCTATCCACAGGGGCACTGTGTGGCGCTATCTACAAGGGGGCTGTGTGGCGCTATCTACAAGGGGGCTGTGTGGCGCTATCTACAAGGGGGCTGTGTGGCGCTATCTACAAGGGGGCTGTGTGGTGCTACCTACAAGGGGGCTGTGTGGCGCTACCTACAAGGGGGCTGTGTGGCGCTACCTACAAGTGGGCTGTGTGGCGCTACCTACAAGGGGGCTGTGTGGCGCTATCTACAAGGGGGCTGTGCGGCGCTACCTACAAGAGGGCTGTGTGGCGCTACCTACAAGGGGGCTGTGTGGTGCTACTCACAAGGGGGCTGTGTGGCGCTACCTACAAGGGGGCTGTGTGGCGCTACCTACAAGGGGGAATCTGTGAGTGGTGGGCTGATGGTCATTTTACTGTGAGTGGGGAGCTAATGGTCATTTTAGTGTGAGTGGGGGGCTGATGGTCATTTTACTATGAGTGGGGGGCTGATGGTCATTTTACTCTGAGTGGGGGGCTGATGGTCATTTTACTGTGAGTGGGGGCAGATGGTCATTTGACTGTGAGTGGGGGGCTGGCGGTCTTCAAATGGTTTCCGCCTCTGACCTCCAATTGAAATTTGCGGCACCCGTTTGGATTTTTTTTGCCTGCGTCTTTTGCATTAGCTTCAACGGCTTAAGAAAAAACACAAAAACAAGGTCAAACAATGCTGTCAGTTCCTGAAGGAATTTTGAGGCAGTTTGTTTTTTGCCTTACAAAAAACGTGTGTAAACATGCCCTACAAGTGTAAGATGTAGCTTTACCTCAAAATTTTTATTTTTTTCAACAAATAAATGAGGAAAAGCACCCCAACATTTGTAAAGCAACTTCTTCAGAGTACGGAAATACCCAACATGTGGTCATAAACGGCTGTTTGGGGAAGCAGCAGGACTCAGAAGGGAAGGCACGCCATTTAGCTTTTGAAGCACAGATTTTGCTGGTTTGATTTCTCGGCACCATGTCGCATTTGTAAAGCTCCTAAGGTACCAGTACAGTGGAAATCCCCCAAAAGTGACTCCATTTGGGAAACTACACCCCTAGAGGAATTCAACTAGGGGTGTAGTGAGCATTTTGACCCCCCAGGTGTTTCATAGATTTCATTAGAATTGGGCAGTAAACATGAAAAATTTCATTTTTTTCAACAAATAAAGGAGAAAAAGCACCGTAACATTTGTAAAGCAACTTCTTCAGAGTAGGGAAATACCCCACACGTGGTCATAAACTGCTATTTGGACACACAGCAAGGCTCTAAAGGGAAGGAGCGCCATTTAGTATTCGGAGTGGAGATTTTATAAGATTTGTTTTTTGACACCATGTTGCATTGAGCTATAGTACCAGTACAGAGGTATCCCCCGAAAAATTACCCCATTTTGGAAACTATATCCCTCAAAGAATTGATCTAGGGGTGTAGTGAGCATTTTGACCGCACAAGTGTTTTGAAAAAATGAGTAAAGAATAGATGTTGCAGATTGAAAATTGCTGTTTTCCACAGATATGCCATTTCAGTGCCCAATGTGTTGTGCCCAGCTTGTACCACCGTAGACACACATCCCATAAATTGTTAAACAGGTTGTCCAGAATACCCCATATGTGGTCATAAATTGCCGTTTGGGTACACTGCCAGGCTCAGTTGGACCACCATTTGGCTTTTGAAACGCAGATTTTGCTTGGTGTATTAGTGGTATTTCAGCTTATAATGTGGAGGCATATGTGAGCTGGGCGGAGTACATCAGGGTATATGTAAGCTTGGCGGAGTACATCAGGGTATATGTAAGCTGGGCGGAGTACATCAGGGTATATGTAAGCTGGGCGGAGTACATCAGGGCATATGTAAGCTGTGAGGAGTAAATCAGGATATATGTAAGCTGTGCGGAGTACATCAGGGTATATGTAATATGCGCGGAGTACATCAGGATATATGTAAGCTGTGCGTAGTACATCAGGATATATGTAAACTGTGGAGTACATCAGGGTATATGTAATATGTGCGGGTACATCAGGCTATATGTAAACTGTGAGGAGTACATCAGGGTATATGTAAGCTGTGCGGAGTACATCAGGGTATATGTAAACTGGGCGGAGTACATCAGGGTATATGTAAGCTGGGCGGAGTACATCAGGGTATATGTAAGCTGGGCGGACTGCATCAGGGCATATGTAAGCTGGCCGGAGTGCCACAGGTCATAATAAGATGATGTAATAATGGGGAGAATGAATAATCCATGGATTGGTGTGGTACGCTTTGAACCAATCCTTTATACACAGGTCGGGTTTATTGGGTATTATACAAAATATCTGCGCTCCAGTGTTGCCTTATATTTGACTTCTTCACTAGCCCTATAAGCCGCACAAGGCCCTAAAGTTTCCTCATCACCGCTGCATCTACAAGGTCCACCTGTGGGGTCCAGCAAATGACGATGTGGGGTATTTAGTGAAATTCTACTGGAACTAAAACTGAGTCTGGGCTGTCATTTAGAATAATTTTGCATCATTGCGTTTTGAGAGTCATAACATGTTATTTTACCGTTGACGGAGCGCGTTTTTTGTGGAACGAGCTGTAATTTTTATTGGTTCCATTTTGTGGAAAATGAGATTTTTTTATCACTATTTATTCCATTTTTTGGGAGATGAGGAAACCAAAAAACAGCCATTCCAGCACGTTTCGTTTTAGTTTTTTTTTACAGTGCTCACCGTGCAGTATAAACAACATGTGAACTTTATTCTGCGGGGCGATACGATTATAGCGACACCAAATTTATATCGTTTTTTTACGTTTCACTACGTTCCCACAAAATACTCTTTTCTAAAAAAATCATGTTTTAGTGTCGCCATTTTCTGACAGCCATAACTTTTTTATTTTTTAGTTTATATCGCTGCGGGACGGCTTGTTTTATGCGTGACGAACTGTAGTTTCTATTGGTACCATTTTGCGTTACTTGCAACTTTTTGATCACTTTTTATTAAAAAAAATTTGGAGACAAGATGACCAAAAAATAAAATGCTGTCATTGGTTTTTATTAACATTTTTTACGGTGTTCACCGTACGGTAAAAATAATGTGATATTTTTATAGATCAGGCCGTTCCGAACGCGGCGATACCTATTATGTATAGTTTTTTTCATATTTTCATTTTTTTTCTAATAATAAAGGAGTTGATCAGGGAAACAGGGCAAGTGTTGTTTTTATTATTTATTTATTATTTTTTAACTTTTGTTTATTTATTTTTCTTTCACATTTTTTTTTTTATTTTTTACTTTTTCTTTTACACTGACCTGGGGACTTGAAGATCTGGTCTTCTGATCCCCAGTACAATACACTGCACTACTTATGTCATTCTCCATTTGACAGTTAGCGTATTAGGTCCTGCCTCGGGCAGGACCTAATAGGCTACCGTACCTGGGCAACCAGGAAGCCTAGTAACGGCTTCCTGGTTGCCATGGCAACAATCACCACCCGCGATCCATCGCGGGGGGGCCCGGGGGTTACAGAGGGAGCTCCCTCCCTCTGTCAACCACTTCAATGCGGCGGACGTCATTGACAGCCGCATTGAAGGGGTTAAATGGCTGCGATCGGCGGTAACAGCCATCGCAGCCATTGCAGCGGCATGTCAGCTGTGTATAACAGCTGACAGCCGCTGAAGATAAAGCGCGCACAGCTCCTGTGCTCGCTTTATCTGCAGGGCGTAACTGTACGCCCGTCTGCGGGAACTCACTTGGTTTCCGGGCGTACAGTTACGCCTAATAGCGGGAAGGGGTTAAGTGGTTCTAATATATTATATTATTAAATATTATTATTATACTGTATGGGGGCACTAAAGGGGCATTATAATTTTTTTATGGGGCATTTTTTTTTAATGATGGGGTGGGGCGTCGAAAGATCATTTCGCACAGGGCGCCATCTATTCTAGGGCCAGCCCTGGCTGCAGGCCATAGTAGAATGTTTAGGCCTTGCAGGCTGCTCACAGTAGCATGAGCAACATGCGCATTGGTTGATCTCGTTTTGAAAAACGTCTTTCACGTCGACGAACAGGGGGCATCGCACAATCATCCCACGCCACTTGATCAGATTTTTTGAGGTTTCAGGTGGCTAAAAAACTTTGCTTTCAATCTGCCTTTTATGCCCCTCCCACATGTCACAGATTGGAGCTCGGTGCTAAAAAATGTAATCACTTGCAGATCTTAGCGACACCTGCTATTTCCTCGATTTGCATAAGGGCTTGCCAATGTTGAGGAGTGTGTACTGTCTACAGGGAGGCTGTATGGCAAAATCTACAGGGGGGCACTATACTTTGTGGGGGCCACTAAGCGGACATTATACTGTGTAGGGTTACTACAGGTGGCATAATACTGTGGGCACAATTATAGGACAAAATACTGTGTCCTTTAAGGGGTTGTAATATATTATATTATTAAATATTATTATTATACTGTATGGGGGCACTAAAGGGGCATTATAATTTTTTTATGGGGCATTTTTTTTAATGATGAGGGTGGGGCGCCAAAAGATCATTTCGCATTGGGCGCCATCTATCCTAAGGCCGGCCCTGGCTCCAGTGATGTAACGGTCCATATATGGGCAGTTGTCACTGGAGCTTCCCCACTCATTGTCTAGTGTACTCCTCTTTTCTTCCACTCCTGAGCCCCATATTCTCCCTCACCCACCCCAGTCTATCTTTATCAGATATGTGTGTGGCTGTGTAGCGTCCTCCTTTCCCCCTCCTCAACACACATAACTGCAACCTAAGATAGGAGCGAACTGTGTCTAGAGTTTGTAATGCCCCCCAACCCCCGCTTCAGCTCACTGCCTTGTACCCTCTGATGTGACTGAAGTTGCTCCAGTGACAACTGTCCATATATGGACAGTTGCATCACTGGAGCTTCCAGAGCTAAAAAAAAAAAACTCCATGCGTGATTCTAGCCTACGGATAACATCACACTATGGAAGAAACGGTAAAAAATAGACATGGGCAGCAGTATCAAAGAGAAGGGCAGACAACTATACATATGATGGTGTGCATTTATAAAGTAGGTTAATGGCCATGTACACCTTTTCAAAACGTTTATTTATTTAAAAATAAACATTGACAAGGTTAGAAATAATGATTTTTCTTTCAAATAATAATTTTCTCCTTCAAACTTTGCTTTCGTCAAAGAATGCTCCATTTGCAGCAATTACAGCATTGCAGACCTTTGGCATTCTAGCTGTTAATTTGCTGAGGTAATCGGGAGAAATTTCACCCCATGCTTCCAGAAGTCCCTCCCACAAGTTGGATTGGCTTGATGGGCACTTCTTGCATACCATACGGTCAAGCTGCTCCCACAACAGCTCTATGGGGTTGAGATCTGGTGACTGCGCTGGCCACTCCATTACAGATAGAATACCAGCTGCCTGCTTCTTCTCTAAATAGTTCTTGCATAATTTGGAGGTGTGCTTTGGGTCATTGTCCTGTTGTAGTATGAAATAGGCTCCAATCAAGCGCTGTCCACAGGGTATGGCATGGCGTTGCAAAATGGAGTGATAGCCTTCCTTATTCAAAATCCCTTTTACCTTGTACAAATGTCCCACTTTACCAGCACCAAAGCAACCCCAGACCATCACATTACCTCCACCATGCTTGACAGATGGCGTCAGGCACTCTTCCAGCATCTTTTCAGTTGTTCTGCGTCTCACAAATGTTCTTCTGTGTGATCCAAACACCTCAAACTTCGATTCGTCTGTCCATAACACTTTTTTCCAATCTTCCTCTGTCCAATGCCTGTGTGCTTTTGCCCATATTAACGTTTTCCTTTTATTAGCCAGTCTCAGATATGGCCTTTTTCTTTGCCACTCTGCCCTGAAGGCCAGCATCCCGGAGTCGCCTCTTCACTGTAGACGTTGACACTGGCGTTTTGCGGGTACTATTTAATGAAGCTGCCAGTTAGAATAGACTGTCGAGTTTCACATGAAAGCTGTCTTTTTCTAGCCATTTTGAGAGTTTAATCGAACCCACAAATGTAATGCTCCAGATTCTCAACTAGCTCAAAGGAAGGTCAGTTTTATAGCTCCTCTAAACAGCAAAACTGTTTACAGCGGTGCTAACATAATGGCACAAGGGTTTTCAAGTGTTTTCTAATCATCCATTAGCCTTCTAACACAGTTAGCAAACACAATGTACCATTAGAACACTGGAGTGATGGTTGCTGGAAATGGGCCTCTATACACCTATATAGATATTGCATTAAAAACCAGACGTTTGCAGCTAGAATAGTCATTTAGTACATTAACAATGTATAGAGTGTATTTCTGATTAATTTAATGTTATCTTCATTGAAAAAAATATGTGTGTGTGTGTGTGTACAGATAATGTAGATGTTACCTGTAGTCCTACGTAATACCACAGATAACACAGTGATAACTCCCTGAGTACAGATAATGTAGTATATGTACACATAGAAATATATACACATACAGATACAGGGGCGTAGCTAAATTCCCATGGGCCCTGGTACAAGGATTCAGCTTGGGCCCCCCTAACCCTTCCAAACGGTACCAGACCCCTGCGCATGCCTATGCTTAGCCGCCTTGCCCGACTGGACCCCATGAATGCCTCCACAGGATAATGCTCCCCATAGCTGACCCCACAGTATAATGCCCCATAGCTGCCCCCACACAGTATAGTGCCCCTCATAGGTGCCCACATACAGTATAATGTCCCCCATAGCTGCCCGCACAGTATAATGCCCCCATAGATGCCAACACACACACACACACACACACACACACACAGTATAATGCCCCCCTCAGCTGCCCCCGCAGTATAATGCCCCCCATAGCTGCCCCCACAGTATATTGTCACCCATAGCTGCCCCATACAGTATAATGCCACCATACAGTATAATGCACTTCATACACTATAATGCCACCATACATTATAATGCCCTCCATAGCTGCCACATACAGTATAATGCCCCCCATAGCTGCGTCATACACTATAATGTCCCATACAGTATAATGCCCCCATAGCTGCCCCATACAGTATAATGCTCCCATACAGTATAATGCCCCCATAGCTGCCCCATACACTATAATGTCCCATACAGTATAATGCCCCCATAGCTGCCACATACAGTACAACACCTACCATACAGTATAATGCCCCCATAGCTGTCCCATACAGTATAATGCCCCACACAGTATAATGCACACCATAGCTGTCCCAGACAGTATAATACCCCAAACAGTATAATGCCCCCCATAGCTGCCCCATACAGTATAATGCCCCAAACAGTATAATGCCTCCCATAGCTGTCACATACAGTATAATGCCCCCCATAGCTGTCCCATACAGTATAATGCCCCCCATAGCTGTCCCATACAGTATAATGCTCTCCATAGCTGCCACATACAGTATAATGCCCCCATACAGTATAATACACCCTATAGCTGCCCCATACAGTATAATGGCCCCCCATAGCTGCCCCATGCACTATAATGTGCCATACAGTGTAATGCCCCCATAGCTGCCACATACAGTATAACACCCCCATACAGTATAATGCCCCCATAGCTGTCCCATACAGTATAATGCCCCACACAGTATAATACCTCCCATATCTGTCCCATGCAGTATAATGCCCCCCATACAGTATAATGCCCCCATAGCTGTCCCATACAGTATAATTCCTCCATACAGTATAATACTCCCTATAGCTGCCCCATACAGTATAATGGCCCCCATAGCTGCCCCATGCACTATAATGTCCCACACAGTATAATGCCCCCCATAGCTGCCAAATACAGTATTACACCCCAATACAGTATAATGCCCCACACAGTATAATGCTCACCATAGCTGTCCCATACAGTATAAAGCCCCACACATTATAAGGCCCCCCCATAGCTGTCCCATACAGTATAATGCCTCCCATACAGTATAATGCCCCCATAGCTGTCCCATAAAGTATAATGCCTCCCATACAGTATAATACCCCCATACAGTATAATGCCCCATACAGTATAATGCCTTCCATAGCTGTCCCATACAGTATAATGCCCCCATAGCTGTCCAATACAGTATAATGCCCCCATACAGTATAATGCCCCCTTCAGCTGTCCTATACAGTATAATGCCCCCCATATAGTATAATGCCCTTGAGCAGGTACCATATGAGCCTCCCCCTCCCATAACTAGTATAATGCAGCCATATGTACGTACCTAATAGAAAAATAATAACATAGTTACTTACCTATCCCCGTTCCCACGACGGGAGGAGAATCCTTCCCAACCAGTCTGTGCTGTGAGTGACTCAGCGCAGACAGGTGCGATGATGTCACTACATCGCGCCTGCCTGCGCCGAGCCGCTCGCGGCACAGTGAATGCTGGATCAAGGCTCTAGCATTGCAATGAACTGTATTTGCGTTCTGAGGACCAAATACAGTTGGAAGCTCGGTGAGCGCTGTCTGGCAATGGGGGCCCGGTTGCAACTGCGACCGTTGCAACCCCTATAGCTATGCCACTGTACAGATACATATATAGGCACTTAGACACGCACACACACACACACACACACACAAAGACGCACATACATACATACATACATACATACATACATACATACATACATACATACTGGAACTACACAAACACAGAGACACACAGACAAATAAAGGCACAAACAACAGACAGACTGAGCACTCACATCTCCTTCCTCACAGGCTTCTTGCAGGTCGGGCTGTGGGCGGACCTACTGTGCATCGGACACCACGTCCTTGCCAAATATATATATAATGTACTAATAATAAATGGAAAGAAGGAAGAAGGCTGGCACTGCCAAAACCGCACAATCGGAATGGGAGTATAAAAATATGGCTTACTTTCTATTTGGATGATTGCAGGTAAATTGCCACGGAGATGCTCATTGAAAGAATATATATAATGTACTGTTTTGTTTTTACCAAAGTGGCATCTCTAAAGGTTTTTATTGTTTTATTTGTCAAGCTGCTTTTGTGCCCTGATTATTATGAATATTAATGACATGTTTTGCCTGCTGATTGAGGAAGCGGGACTTTGCATACATTGTTATAAAGTAGATTAGAATTATCATGTGCTAAACAGTCCTCGCATTATCCACACTGCACAAAATCCCTATTATGTAACTCTAACTTCAGTCAGAAGATGGCAGTATTTTATATCTGTCACTATGTAACCAGAAGCAGTGCTTTGCAGTAATGTGTTTATGTTCCGTGTCAAGTTTTTTTTAAGGAGTTCTATTCTGTAACCAATTGCGCCACAGACGCTGGATTCTGAACACGGAGAAACTTTCTAACACATACCCAGTCCCAATTCTGCAACGTTCACTGGATTGAGTTGGGGCGAGTGAGGCAGCTAAGTAGGACCATTCCCTAATGTCTCATCCAAAGTGTTCTCCTCTTTGCAGAATTGTTATGCATAGCATACCAGTACCTGGACAGCTCTTGTTGCATAGCTCTCCACTCTGCCCATCCCCCATAGATAATTTTTGAAAAAAAACACAATAATAATCCTGGGGATTAACTGAAGGCTGTAGAAGTATAATGTATATTATATATAGTAAATAATAAATTTTATATTTATAAAAATAACACATTATAAAAGAAAGCATTCATAGTGAACATGTATTATTCATTCTTACGTTCATTATTCTGCTTCATTTACAGTGTGTTTGTCATTTTAACCAAGTGCAAATTGATATTTTTCCGTTTTACTTTGGAGGAATATATGCATGTAATCAGTTAAAACATGAAGTAATTAGTGCTGCCATGGTTACCAGTCCAATTCCTGTAAAATGCTGCTGAATTTGTGTCTTGTATTTCTATATGATGAATTCTAGAACTGATGTTGGATCACAAATTATATTCCGTATATCACTTTAATTTCTGTTTTATAGGACATGATTTTGGAGGCCAGTAGATCCATCAATTTGCCAATGAATTGTATTATATTTTTATAATTTATTTAGCCTTTGTTCAATCTGTAAAACACCTCCTGAATGAAGAGTTTGCTAAGATCATTTGTTCTTCAATCCTAAAATTATTTATTGGATTCGCATAATCTGAACAGGAATTGCTTGATTTAGGCCTTGTGCTCATCTGCGTTGAAGGCTCCATTAGGGGCCTCCGTCGCAGATCCAGCCGAGATTACCTTCAATGGGTTCCGTCGGCCGCCGGTGGTGTCCGTGGTGCAATGGAACCATCGCTTCCAGTTTTCTCTTGGTCTGCTCCTCTGATGGAGCAGAACAACCGAAAGACCCGACACATATGTGAACATAACCTTACATAACCTCTTCCATATGCCCAATTGATGAGCCAGAGTGTAAAGCTGCTACAAAGTGCATGTCACTTTCTGGAGGAGCTGGTGCATCCATGCATTACTCCACATCAATAAGGCCATGTAATCAGAATCTGGCAGTAGTGCAGCCTCAGGCTTTGGATCTGCAACTACAAGCAATTATGTCTCAGCACAGAAATAAGTTTCATATTTTTAATGTACATTTAATGGCATTTTATTAATTTCTTTTAGGCCTCATGCACGGCAGAGTCATGTGCAGAAGTCTATATGGCATTACATGTATAGAGCCAAAAGGACTTAGAGTCCCGCCATATTTTCGAGCTAGTCAACCATAGAAGTATTGCTTCTAGGGGTAAATACCTCTGTAATACGCCATGCGATGGACCATTTTTCATATGAAATATAGCAATGTACATGAGGCTTTAGCGTCATTCTTAAGATGGAGCAAAATAGATAATTTTGGTAGGAATTAAAGAGGCTCTGTCACCAGATTATAAGTGCCCTATCTCCTACATAATCTGATCGGCGCTGTAATGTAGATAACAACAGTGGTTTTTATTTTGAAAAACAATAATTTTTTAGCAAGTTTTGAGCAATTTTAGATTTATGCTAATTAGTTTCTTAATGACCAACTAGGTGTGTTTTTACTTTTAACCAACTGGGCGTTCTACAGAGGAGTGTATGACGCTGACCAATCAGTGACCAATCCTTCTCATTGTTACAGCCCAGCATGATCCACAGCACAGTGTGATTGTGCAGTGAAAGAAGCTGGGCTGGAACAATGAGAAGTGTATGACGCTTATTGGTCACTGATTGGTCAGCGTCATACACTCCTCTGTACAACGCCCACTTGGTCAAAAGTAAAAACACTCCCGGTTGTCTATTAAGAAACAAATTAGCATAAATCTAAAATTGCTCATAACTTGCTCAAAAATGATCGTTTTTAAAAATAAAAACCACTGTTGTTATCTACATTACAGCGCCAATCAGATTATGTAGGAGATAGGACACTTATAATCTGGGGACAGAGCCTCTTTAACATTTAAACATTCAGTTAAGTGTATTTATGGCATTTAATTAAGATTATATTATAATTTGCATGCTCGACCACCGCTCCATTCATTTCTATGGGACTGCCGCTCCGCAACCTTCAGCAGCCCTGTAGAACTGAATGGAGCTGTGGTTCAGCATGCACACTTCCGCTCTATTCCTATGGGGCTCCGAGGAACAGCAAAGTAAGTGGTGGTACCTCCATCGATTAGATATTTACCACCTATCCTGTGGATAGGTGATAAATATTGATTATGGGAAAACCCCTTTTATAATATTCACTTGTAGCACTTGTAGCACTTCTGTAGCACAAAGGGGAGAAATATGTCAATGGTTGATCGCTGATGGCAAGGTAAGTTTATGTTTTCAAAATTTTTAACAGATGTCTAATCAGAAAAGAAAACCTGCAGTGGACTTTGTTTGCTTGTCGACATTTTTCTTAAAATTTAAAGATAGGTGTCAGTTGCCACCATTAAAGCTGTTATTTCACAAAAACAACCCCTTATTAAATAGAAGCCAGAGCAGCGATCAGCTAATTACCAGGCGTCCGGCTTCTCTACCCCCCGGCGATAACAGCTCACCGCATCTGTATGAACATTTTCCCTGCAGCGGCCACTACAGGGGAAATGTAGTATTACATGCTAGCCATTCAAATAAATGACCGACTACGTAATGCATAGACAGGCTATGTCTACTGCTATGAAGTTCATATGTCCTAATAGGCATGTGCACAGGAGTTATGAGAAAACCCCTTTAAATATGCAATCTCTGTTACTATATTAAATGGATAGAAAATTTAAACAGGGTTAAGAAAATAAAATAGATAAATATGAGTTAAAATTTTGAAACATCTAAGAATGCTGTCTTAAATATTACTGAGATGGGCCAAATAGAAATGCAGCGTGCACAAGCAAAATCTAAAGTTATAAATGTATAACAAGAGAATATTTTTAAACCATTTTCTAGCTCATTTCAGAAAGAAGCCACATGTTTCTGATTACTGTCACTCCAGTTATATTCCCATGCTCACCGACCCTCTTTGAAGGACCGCAAGTGTCAGCATAGAGAAGATTCTGTCACTTCCTGACAACTCCCAGTGAGCCTTTCCAATGTGGAAGCAGTGCCAATAACTCTGTACTTGTATTTCACATCCCATCTGGGACACTGGTATCTGCAGTTCACATAAAATCCCAGTCTGATAATCCACAGCCTTCATATCAAGCTGTGTCAGACTTCTTGTTGTGCTTCTATTTTTTAAACTTCTATAACCTACTTTAGAGCTGAAGTGCGGCTTTTCGGAATATAAGGTAAGCATGTATTAGGAGAGTACAAGAAACATGACCTTCTCGGTACAATTTATCTCTGTTCAGAAGGATAATTTTGCAGCATCTCCCCAAAGACCATACAAAATATAACCTCCAAAGAGGTTCGCTAGGAAACTTAAACATAAAAATTAACAACATAGGATATTTTGACAATGGTATATGAAGAGACAAGTGAAATAATCGCGAACATGACTTAAAGGATTTGCAAATGTTCGCAACCATTGTTTTATTGCTCCAATGCATTTAAAATAAAGAATTAAGTTACACAAGAATAAGAAGAACAGTAAAATGCGGTTAGGTGAAGAGCTCAGTGACTGGACAGTTGTAACTATTGGACAAGCAGATTGAGGCAGCCACTATGAAGACACCATGATGTAATGTTGACATCCGCAGTTTGATCTTGTTATGTTGGACACGTTTTTTTTGTGAAATTAGACTTTTTTCGCTTGGTGGATTCTAAGGCCTCATGCACATGGCCGCATTATGGTTCATTGTAACCTCCAAGTTGTACATACAGTAGTTGTAATACAGAGCCCATAGAGGTGCGTGTGCCCTGGCCTTATTGTATCTCTGTACGCTCTGTTTTTACATAGAGGCATACAGAGGTTATTTTTGCCATTTCAGTTTGAATCTGTCAATTGGGTGCATTCCTTCTAGAGAAGAATATCTCCGAAGGGCGATGCCATACAGCGACACATGGAGTAGTACTCTGAAGTACGGTGTTGTTGAATACCTGTTAGAAAAATTACATTTAAATCTAAACAGGGTTATAATTTATTCATGACTCTATTGTTCAATGTTCAGATTTTTTTTCAAAGAAATCCGCAGCATAAATCATTTGAATTTTTGGACTTTTGTTTTCCTAATATCCTTGATAAAACTATCGACCTTAGGGTATGTTCACACGAGGGCGTCCGTAACGGCTGAAATTACGGGGATGTTTCAGCCTGAAAACATCCCCCGTAATTTCAGCCGTAACGGCATGTGCAGGCGCTTGAACGCCGCGTCAATTACGGGCGTAATTAGCGCTGCTATTCATTGGAGTCAATGAATAACGGCTCTAATTACGGCCAAAGAAGTGACAGGTCACTTCTTTGATGCGGGCGTCTATTTACGCGCCGTCTTTTGACAGCGGCGCTTAAATGACGCCTCGTGTGAACAGACAAACGTCTGCCCATTGCTTTCAATGGGCAGATGTTTGTCAGCGCTATTGAGGCGCTATTTTCGGACGTAATTCGGGGCAAAAACGCCCGAATTACGTCCGTAAATAGGCCGTGTGAACATACCCTAAAAGTTAAACCTTGATGGCTACAACCAATCTGGCGCTGTCTAAAGGATCCTCCCGTTCTTCACCAGGGACCCCCACAAGGAAGCTTGGACTTAACCGATTGGATCAGAGTTCAGGCCAGGAGTCAAATCCAGGGAATACACAGAAGAGTAACAATCCAAAGGCCAAGGCAATAGGTAAATTACATGATAGATCATGGTCTAACAAAGGCAGTCGATATAGTTATACGTCAGGCTAGAGTGTCTGTATAGAAACTGATACTCAGGCGATGCGTAAAAGTCCTGGCTGGGTTTAAATATTAGGCCCTGATGACATCATCAGAAGCAGCGCAGGAGTAAGCATTCTGTAAGGATATGTCGCACCTATCCTTAGGCTAGGACATCAATGTTTGGTTGGTGGTGGTCTGACCTCTGGGACCTCCACCAATAAACACAATGAAAGGGGGCCCCTTCATGGTTTATACAGGCGGAGCAGCTTGTCAGTAAAGATGGCTTTGCCTAGTACTGCAGCAGGTCAGTACTACTCAAGTGATTGGGACCAGCAGCAGTATCAGGTACGAGCCACCGTGTCTGTGTAAACTAATGAAAGGGACGCGGTTCTCACAGCCACATCATTTACCACCAATGAAACAGGGGGGGGGGGGGGGTGGTGTGTGTGTGTGTGTGTGTGTGTGTGTGTGTGTGTGTGTGTGTGTGTGTGTGCGCGCGCGTGTGTGATGCTCTACCCATGGTATATTTGAAGTGTTTTCAAATGTGTGCTTTCTTTTCCATAGACTTTTATATGAGAAGATAAGATTTTTACAACATGTACTAGGTGTGTTTTTTTTTGTGGTTTATTTTTCCTTGTCACAAGTCCATATGCACTATCTACAAGCACTAATGCACATGCAATTTTTCCTTAGAAACAACTCAACAACACTGTTTGTATAAGCCCCAGAATTTTGGAATATTGCAGCTGATGTAGCGTGCCTGTTATCTTTTTATCATTTCTTATACACTTGTCAATTACACCGCATCACCTCGCTGTAGAACAGCTATGGAGTGTCATGGACTGTCGCTTTATTTTAACATTGATTTAAGCTTTGAATAAATGTTTCTATAATGAAAGATAACCAACTGAAGATCATTAAATGTTGACTTATACAGTATTAAAGAGCATCCGTCACAGTGCTTGGAGTTAAAAATTAATATTGGTGTATATTATATTCTGTTCAAAGTATTTCATTAAATTATTCCTGTTTTTAGGGTATGTTTATACATGGCATTTTTGTAGCAGATTTCTGCCCCTTTTTTTTAACCAGTTATGCGGAAAAATTATAGGAAAATATTTTCTCGCCATTTTTACAAAAATCTTAATATAGAAAAATTGTTGCCAAAATGCTATGGTAAAGACATGTATGAACCTGTAATGTCCCTTTGCTCTTGAAGTTCAAACAAATCTAAGGATGAATTCTGCACCTTCTGCAAATCAGCAGCAAATTACCATGCAACACTTGTGGATAGGATTTTGAAAACCCCATCCACATACAGCGGAAAAAACGCAACCCTGTTGATCAGCAGTAAGTGCTAGGTCATTCTGATAGGCCAGTCAATGGTCAGGATGTAGTGTAAGATGTTACAGTGAACCTGTCACATCGAGCTTCATCCCAATCTGCAGACATTATGTTGTAGAGTTGGAGCAGATTGATATATAATTTTGTGAGAAACGATTCAACACAACCTGTAATTTATTTATTTACATCCCTACTCACTGTGGGCTAAAGAGTCCAGTGTGCGGTCTCAACAATTGATTGACAGCCTTCCCTGCATAGATGTGCATACAGAAATAGCTGCCAATCACTGAGTAGGACCGCCCACTGGACTCTTAAGCATACAGTGAGCAGGAATTTAAAGAGGCTCTGTCACCAGATTTTGCAACCCCTATCTGCTATTGCAGCAGATAGGCGCTGCAATGTAGATAACAGTAACGTTTTTATTTTTAAAAAACGAGCATTTTTGGCCAAGTTATGACCATTTTTGTATTTATGCAAATGAGGCTTGCAAAAGTCCAAGTGGGCGTGTTTAAAGTAAAAGTCCAACTGGGCGTGTATTATGTGCGTACAACGGGGCGTTTTTACTACTTTTACTAGCTGGGCGTTCTGACGAGAAGTATCATCCACTTCTCTTCAGAACGCCCAGCTTCTGGCAGTGCACAGACACAGCGTGTTCTCGAGAGATCACGCTGTGACGTCACTCACAGGTCCTGCATCGTGTCGGACGAGCGAGGACACATCAGCACCAGAGGCTACAGTTGATTCTGCAGCAGCATCGGCGTTTGCAGGTAAGTCGATGTAGCTACTTACCTGCAAACGCTGATGCTGCTGCAGAATCAACTGTAGCCTCTGGTGCCGACACGATGCAGGACCTGGGGCAGGAAGTGAGTGACGTCACAGCGTGATCTCTCGAGAACACGCTGTGTCTGCACTGCCAGAAGCTGGGCGTTCTGAAGAGAAGTGGATGATACTTCTCGTCAGAACGCCCAGCTAGTAAAAGTAGTAAAAACGCCCCAGACTTTTGCAAGCCTCATTTGCATAAAAACAAAAATGGTCATAACTTGGCCAAAAATGCTCGTTTTTTAAAAATAAAAACTTTACTGTAATCTACATTGCAGCGCCGATCTGCTGCAATAGCAGATAGGGGTTGCAAAATCTGGTGACAGAGCCTCTTTAAATCAATAAATTACAGGTTATCCTGAACCTTTTCCCACAGAACTAAATATCAATCGGTTCAGCTCCTCTTGCTCTATAAGTTGTACATGGGACAGCATGTTTAGTTTAAATTATGCATGATAAGAGGGTTGGGTAGGGGCAGAATGTCTAATGAATAGTACCATCAGTGGCATACCTAGTATTGAAGTAGACCATGGCACTGATATAGGGCCCATGCTGAAGGCTGGGTCACCACTAAACTGCTCCTGCTGCTTCCTTCACAATACAATTTGGTTTACCTGCAACTGCCACTAGGGGGGGCTCACTGCAAACAGATGTATACATTTCAATGGGTAATATATAAAACCATAGAGTGAGAACTACAGAGTGCAGGCAGCCTAGTGTTGCTTCTTTAACTATATGGCTGTGGGAAGGGAAACAGGATTTGGTGCACTGTGTTAGAAAAACAGCGCTCGACCAACTTAAACATATTTTAAAATGATTTAGCTCATCATTTTGGACTGTGTACTCCCCTCCATACCATGCTATGAGGCTCGGCTCTTCAGCAACAGTAAACATGAGCCACAGTAGTCCATGTAATTACTATGGGGTTGCAATAAAGGGGGTGAAATAAAGGTATATGGAGATAAAGCACCTGATTTAGTTTTATCTCCTGTGCTTATGGTTTTTCATAGATAGTTAGAGAAAAGTTTCCCTTTGTACGCAGTGAAATAATGGAGCGGCGGCTCTCTGCCACACTTTTGCCAACCCGTCTGCACTCTAATCAGCCGTGCACCTTGTCAGCCTCTTAAACAAGAAAGTTTCCATTCACTGACAGCAAGTGGATTTCTCGAAAATTACAAGGAACTAGAGTATATTACAAAGTTGTATAACTTTTGTGTCATATAAAACAAATATTTATAATTTACATAGTACTGAAATACCCTTACAGAAGCATCTTCTTGGCTATTAGTTAAAATATAATGTCATACATTTTTGTATTATTCATTATTATAAGCTGGTGACGTGTCAATGTTCATTTACATATTGGTCTGCTTACTCTACAGAATCTTAATAGAGTTTATAGAACAACTGTACATTATGTAAAGGAAGAGATCAGTGCCATGGCACAACACAACAAATGTACAGCAACCCTAAATGAGTCTTCCTCTATTCTGCAGAGCACACAGCGTACTGGGAAATGACATGGCAGAAATTTTCAGCATGTTTATCTGACTGTTGCCTAAATCCAACAACTAAAAGATGCCTGGGTTGTGTCTTGTGCCAATCACGCATGGTGAATTTCCAGGTCGATGCTTCAGTGATGCCAGGAATAACAGTCATTCAGAAAGAACACCGTTGGCTGCAGTACAGCTTGCTTCCTCTAATATGCCAGTCTGGCACACACATTTTACCATCCCTCTAGTGCACTGTGCCACCCTGCTTGATCATTTCATGCTGCATCGGAATTCTACTATGCCAGTGAACTGGAGCGAATTCGGGGGCACTGAGTTTAACGCACAATGCTCTAGCAGAAGGCACACAAATGTATTCTTTCCTTGCATATTTTAATATATAGATGAACTATAGAAGGAAATACATCAGAATTTGACTTTAAACAATAAATGCAAAGCGTCATTTTAAGACATAGGCTAACACAGCATTGTAAAAATGTCTAGTTTAATATGACAATAGATCAGAGGGAGACAAATGTACATGCACAAAATGCCAAAATAGGATTTTAAGTAGCTAACATAATTACATTACATTTGTGGTAGTTAAAATAAAAACTTTTTATCTACTGGTTCTACATAGTTGTCGAAGTTGTTGGTAAAGATTGGTGTTGCAGAATAACCAGTGTCAGATTACAAAATAATGGCTTATCTGTGCGGATCACAGTAAGTTAGTTCTCAGTCATTGGTCTAATCAGACGTTCACCTAGTAAATAGAATTTCATAGGGTATAATCTTAAAGAAAAACTAAAATTGTTATTATAAGTCCCCAGCATCATTTGACATTTTTCACTTTCTACCCTGGGTGGACCTTGGCTGTCAGATGACTGTTTACCTGCCAACTGGCTCTTGCATAGGTAAAGGTAATTACTATACAACGGACATATTGGAATCAAAACGTGTAATGAAGTTAATAACCACAAGTTGCTACAATGTAGAAACCATACTGTAACAGCAAAAACAGGACACCTATAACTTTTACAATGTACAGTTAAAAGAAACACATATAATAACGATGTGATACCTGATTATACATCTTTATACATCGGTTTTTTTAAGTTTTATTTATAAAATGGATTTTTAGGATGATTTTTATGATGTAACACTAGCGTGTGTATAAACCACAAGAGGCGTTAAATCAATCGGCATCTTTTTCTGATCAAATATTTTTATTGTATTTTTGTACAAAGTATACAAACAGTAAGGGTATGTTCACACACAAATTCAAAAACGTCTGAAAATACGGAGCTGTTTTCAAGGGAAAACAGCTCCTGATTTTCAGACGTTTTTTGAGCAACTCGCGTTTTTAGCGGCGTTTTCTACGGCCGTTTTCGGAGCTGTTTTCAATGGAGTCTATGAAAAATAGCTCCAAAAACTTCCCAAGAACTGTCCTGCACTTCTTTTTCGTGGCCGTTTTTTTACGCGTAAAAAAACGCCGCGAAAAGTGCTCTGTTGGAACAGAACGCCGTTTTCCCATTGAAATTCATGGGCAGATGTTTGTAGGCGTTCTGCTTCCGATTTTTCATCCGTTTTTCGGGCGTTTATGGTTCGAAAAACGGCAGAAAATAGGCTGTGTGAACATACCCTTAGAGAGAACACAAAAAGCATGTATGGATATACAGTGGAATATCGTCGCTATATAGTATAGTTTAGTCAATTTGTAAGGAATATAAATTGTATTTTTCTTAAAAAGACTCGGAATATTAAATAAGAGTGGTGAACCCAGCGTGCAGTAGAGGAATGCTAACGGTGGATGTTGCATCTTCATTCTGTTGTCATAGCAACCAATTTTAAAAGCATTGTCCCATATCCTCCTCCTTGTCAAGCGTTCTCCAGAGCATGCCAGGCAGTCCTGTAATTTCCCTCACCCACATTTTATCCTTCACTTAATCCCCTCCAAGCGTTGTAAATGATGCTCAAATGTTTTATTTGAGGCATTTTGAGTTCATTGGGGAGGACCTCAAGGGCATGAACCGTATACTAGTGTAAAGTTCTCAAGGTATCCTTTGACAAATGTCAAACAGGCACATTTTGTATGATTGTGAACAGTTACTACATTTGTTGTTATTATTAGTGGGTACATAGAAGAGAGGGGGCCATATAGCAAAAATCAAAATGGGGCCCTATTATTGTGCTGGGTTTTGCCACCTAGGCCAAAGAGTCTGATGTTTGTTTTCCCCTCCATACCCTTTCCATAAACCTTCTGCCATCTGCTTGTTTGCAAAAGATTACAGTTCCTGTGGAGTGCCCGGTCCTGCACAGGTTTTGCCACCAAAGAACTGAGGGAATGAAACCAGCCAGGCCTGTGCCCCCTCGCTATTAAGAGACATGGGAGTTTATCTAGCAAACAAAAAAAATGCATGTTAAACTCTCCCCCCCCCCCAAAGAAACGCACAGTGTGAATCCAGCCTTAGATCGCGATCAGGGGGCCGTAAATTAAATTATTGTAACATTATGATTGGCAGACCACCTGGCCTTCTCTTTGACCCCTCTCTGCCATAAGCACAGTACTGCTTTAAATACGGTGCACAAGCTGAAAACCCTCATTGATTGGCAGTTTAGGTGGCTGTTCAGTGGGGGCTATAGAATCCCTTATATCTCTTAAGGAACCTAATCGAAAATAGCCCTTATTTATTATTGTTTATTTATGTCCCCATGACAGAATCTCTTTACATCTCACCAGAAATATTTTATATTCACAAGTAATTAAAACAACATCTAATTTTTACAAGACGTATAATTAAGTAACAGTTGTATGAATCGTATATGTATAACAGAAACATGACTTTTGCAGATCCAGCCTCGACTTGTATTTCATACACCAAATGAAGACAAGGGTGCGGTACAACCCTGGTGTTGTGAAGTAGCCGGTATTGATTTGTCACGGCCTGATTCACAACACCAGCTGCCGCACGGTACCATAATCTCAGGTAAAAATGTTGTATTCTGTATTAGAGGGAATGGATCTCCACTTGTTGTCCAGGTCATCTATGTAAAAAACACAATAAAATGTTACAAAATTAATATAACATGAAAGAATAAGTGAAGCTAAAGCATATAAGGCTGGTAGACTAGGCTTGCATTAAAGGGTAACTAAACGTTGAAGAAACTTCTGACATGTCAGAAGTTTTGATTGGTGGAGGTCTGAGCACTGAGACCCCCATCAATCGCTAAAACGAAGCGGCAGAAGTGTTCGTGCGATTGGACAGTGCCAGAACCCTGCCTAAATTGACAAGGGAAATGGTAATGCCCAGTTGTCCAATTATTCATACATTTCCAGGAGGAATAACAGAGTAATGTCACAATGCCATGAGCTGTAAGAAAAGATGCTCCAAAATAATTTTAGGGGGAATGAAAGTATTTATTAAAAGAGACAGGAGAGTTGACAGGTCCTCTTTAACAAAGGTGTCTGTGCAATATAGGGAGGGGAATTGGGGCTTCAAAACAAAAATTAGATCACCGAGCCCTATAACAACAGGTTAAGAAATGATTTAATGCATCCATAGTGACATGTTGATATGTATAAATTAGGAGGATACTCCTGTTTCCATTGCTTGGTGAAGTGAATGAATAAGAGGCTGCAGCATGACTCGCCACACAGGGATGTAGTGCTATCTGTGTCTAATTTTGAGGGCAAAAGATCTACTACTCCCCTTCGGGTTATTCCTTGCTTAGACATTTATGACATATCCACAAGATGTGCCATAAATATCTGATAGATGTGGTTCCCAGCTCTGGGAGAGGGGGCCGCAAGTAGAGACTAGTGAGTCCAGACAGGGACTTATTATTGCCCGACAAAAATAATCTGAGCAGAACGTAACCAGATGTATTCTGGTTGTAACTTTAAAGGGGTTATACGGGTTATTAAAAATGATGCCTTATCCTTCAATTTGATGGCCTATCCTTCAAACAGCTGATCTGCAACCCCGCCGATCAGCTGTTTGAAGGGGCTGCGGTGCTTGTACGAGCGCCGCAGCCTCTTCATTGTTTACGTGGCTTTTCTTTCTGTTCGTACTTGCACATGCCCTTACATTTGCAAGGTATTGCACTACTGTCCCATTCAAACGAATTTTAACAGCCCGAATAACACATTTAACAAACTAAACTTATAGAACATTATGTGTTATGATAGCTTATAGTTCTTTTAACCTTAATGACCAAGGTATTTTTTACGTTTTTCCATCGTCGCATTCCAAGAGCTATAACTTTTTTATTTTTGCATCAACATAGCTGTATAAGGTCTTGTTTTTTGCGGGACAAGTTGTATTTTTTGATAGCACCATTTTGAGGTACATATTATTTATTG
Source organism: Rhinoderma darwinii (assembly GCF_050947455.1). Taxonomy (NCBI): domain Eukaryota; kingdom Metazoa; phylum Chordata; class Amphibia; order Anura; family Rhinodermatidae; genus Rhinoderma; species Rhinoderma darwinii. Next base: position 272,302,477 of record NC_134691.1, on the reverse strand, counting down.
ATTAACTTTCATTAACTTTTTTTGGGGGTAATAGAAAAAAAACTAAAATTTAGCCACCCTTTTTTGCTTCCTAAATCTACGCCGTTTACCCTGTGGTATAAATAACACAATAACTTTATTCAGCGGGTGGTTACGATTGCAACGATACCAAATTTGTATAGATTTTGTATGTTTTACTAATTTTACACAGTAAAAACGCTTTTTTTTCAAAGTTATTTGTTCTTGCATCTCCATATTTAAGAGCCATAACGTTTTTATTGTTCCGCCGATGCAGTTGTATGAGGGCTTTTGTTTTTGCAGGACGACTTGTCGTTTTTATCGGCACCATTTTGGAGTAGATGCGACTTTTTGATCACTTTTTATCACATTTCTTTTAAGTCAGGATTCACAGAAAACAGCAATTTTTCCATTGTTTTTTATTTTTTACGGCGTTCACGTGCGGGTGAAATAATATAACAGCTTTATAGTCAGGGTCGTTACGGATGCGGCGATACCAAATATGTGTAACTTTTTTTACTTTATTTTGTTTTTTTAATAGTAAAGCAGTTTGTAAGGGGAAAAGGTGGGTTTTTCATTTTTTTTTTTTCACATTTTTTTTAAATTAATTTTATTAAACTTTTTTTTAACCTTTTTACTAGTCCCACTAGGGGACTTTAATATGCGGTCATCCGATCGCTTTTATAATATACTGCAATACTTTTGTATTGACCTAGCAGGCATTCACTACAGGCAGACCTGTAGAGCGCCGCATCTGAGGGGTTAAACGGGTGAGATTGATACGAATATCGATCTCACACGTTCGAGCAGGGATGCCCCCAGCCCTCAGCTACCTCTGGCAGCTGAGAGCAGGGAGATTTGACAGCTCCCTGCTCTGTTTACTTATTCTGATGCAGTGCCGTAAAAAGGCTTATGCATCAGAATAAAGCCCATTAGTGGCCGCCGTGAAAAAAGGCGTATTGGTGGTCACTAACAGGTTAATAGACTGTCATGTACAGATCAATATATTCAGAAAATATATTCAGCTATGGTTACAGAGTCATAACTTTTAGCTCTTAAGCCTCAATGCAAAATTGTAAAAGGTCCTCCACCTACTATGAGTCCTTAATAATACTGCTGTCTTCTCACGTGGCAGAGTGGTCTTTGGGACCCCTCAGGTACCAGGGCCTGGTTGTGACTGCGACATCTAAACTCCCAAAAGCTATTCTCCTGTATAATTACAAAAACAGCTTAATTGTTTGCCAGCTCAATCATATTCATGTTCTAGGTTGAAATCTGCAGCCAATTTACTGTAAGAGAATATTTGTTGTCACTTTCAAGAAAGGTACATTTCATATGTGAGCTTTTTGATCCATTGGTTCCAATTTAGTGCAAATATGGCCCCTGAGAATAAAACTGAATCAAATTTTATGAGCTGTTCTGAACGGTACATAAAGACTTGATCAGTTCTGAGCCCATTGAGGTTTGGTTACGTTTTATATATTTAATAGAGTTTTACAGCCCCATTCCAATATATAACAAAACCTTTCTCATTTTGGAGTAAATCAGTTTGACAATGATTTAATTCAACTCCGTTCAATAAACTACTGTTTTCAAAGGGTCACTGGTACATAAGACACCTTATACAGCCAGCAGTGAAGATTATTCTGCTTTCAATGACTGGAAGATAATAACTCCTGTAACCACTCGTTTTCTAGCATTTGTTTCCTAAGGAGTGTGCAGTTTTCATGGAAACTAAGAAGAAACGTGGAGTCTTCATGGACACTGAGGAGAGTGGAGCCTTCATGGAGACTGAGAAGACGAGTGGAGCCTTCATGGACACTGAGGAGAGTGGAGTCTTCATGGAGACTGAGAAGACGAGTGGAGCCTTCATGGACACTGAGGAGAGTGGAGCCTTCATGGAGACTGAGAAGACGAGTGGAGCCTTCATGGACACTGAGGAGAGTGGAGCCTTAAATGAAGACTGAGAAGACGAGTGGAGTCTTCATGGAAACAAGAAGAGGTGGGACTAAGAAGGGGAGGAGGTCTTCATGGAGACTGGAGAATAGAGGGTCTTCATGAAGAGGGGCTTCCATGGAAAGTGAGAATGAGAAGAAGGGTCCTTCATGGGGACTGAGAATGAGAGCAGGGGGTCCTTATGGGGACTGAGAAGGATAGGTAGGCCATCCTAAAACTGAGAAGGAAAGGGGGGCCATTATAAACTAAATGATTTTGACATGATTTTGTTTGTTTTATAATTTGATATGTTTATTCATGTACTGTATGTGTTTGCCTACTGCACGAGACACTTTACTCAGCATTCTGTTTACTTTATCTTATTTGTCAGTCAAGACTGCAAAAGTATCAGACAGTTAATGTATATGTACACCTATAAAACACAAGAAAAACAGACTCCAGCACTTAACCCCTTAATGACCAGCCTATTTTAAAACTTAATGCCCAAGCTATTTTTTCATCGTCGCATTCCAAGAGCTATAACTTTTTTATTTTTGCGTTGACATAGCTGTATAAGGACTTTTGTTTTGTGGTCAATTTTTTTTAGCACCATTTTGGGGTACATATATTTTATTGATTAACTTTTATGAACTTTTTTTGGGGGTAATCTAAAAAACAGCACTCTTTTTTGGCATCCTTAATTTACGGCGTTTACTGTGTGGTATAAAGAACATAATAACGCAGGGGCGTAGCTAGGGGGGGCAGGCGGGGCATGTGCCCGGGCGCAACCCGGTGGTAGGAAAGAGGGGGGTGCCAAAGAGAGGCTGATCGCTGCTGACAGGCGCCCCGTATGTCGGACACCTGCAGCAGCTTTAGGAAGAGCCAGGAAATTACGGCGTTCTGACTGAGGTCTGTGACTGCCAGGGAGTGGACCAGTCCAGTCACCTGACCTCAAATCAGCGACATGAGGTCAGATGAGACTCAGGTCAGGGGACAGGTCCACTCCCGTGCTGCAGCCTTCCAGCTCTACACACACGCATCGAAAAGTAGAGGAGGAAGCTCCACCCACAGCCCGTCCTGACCTGTGATGCTGTCAGCAAGGAGACATGGTGAGTGTCTGTGTGTATGTGTGTGTAGTGTGAATACAGTGTGTGTCTTTGTGTGTGTGTGTGTGTGTAGTGTGAATACAGTGTGTGTCTCTGTGTTTGTATGTGTATATGTTACAGTGTGTGTGTGTGTGTGTGTGTGTGTGTCTGTCTGTGTCTCTGCATGTGTTTGTCTCTTACATCTACGTCAGTATCTGTTCTCAGAGAGTTATCACTGTGTTATCTGTGGTGTTGCATAGGACTGCAGATAATATCTACATCATTATCTGTTCTCAGAGAGTTATCACTGTGTTATCTGTGGTTACATAGGACTGCAGGTAAAACGACTACATTATCTGTACTCAGAGAGTTATCACTGTGTTATCTGTGGTGTTGCATAGGACTGCAGATAATATCTACTACATTATCTGTACTCAGAGAGTTATCACTGTGTTATCTGTGGTGTTACATAGGACTGCAGGTAAGATCCACTACATTATCTGTAATCCGAGAGCTATCACTGTTATCTGTGGTGTTACATAGGACTGCAGGCAACACTACTACATTATCTGCACTGTGTACATATGTGCCTGTGTGCGTATATATGGGTCTGTTTGTGAATGTGTCTTTGTGCTTGCATATTTGTGCCTTTTATGTATTTGTATATGTTCCGGTCTGTGTATTTATCTGCCAGTGTGTGTGCGTATATGTGTCTGTACGTCTATATATTTACCTGTATGTATATATTCCTGAATGTGTGTATGTATATTTGTCTGTATGTCTAAATATCTATCTTTATGTATGTACAGTATATATGTTCCAGCGTGTCCATATATGTGGTTAATTTTTGGTTTGTGTAGGGGGCGGCAATAGAGAGTCCCGCACAGGGCGCCATCCAAGCTAAGGCCAGCCCTGGTTGTCACCAACCCTAGTCAGAAGGAACTCCGCCGCTGCCTGTGCCGCATGACCTCCTCGGCTTCTCCGGTAAGTCACACCAGGCAGAGCGGAGAGTGGTAGCGGTAGGCTACTGCTCAACGGTCTGTTCACAATGTGAGGCTAAGTACAAGGAGGGGAGTGTGGCGCTATTTAAAAGGGGGGGAATGTGGCACTATTTATAAGGGGGGGGGGGAGTGTGGCGCTATTTACAAAGGGGCAGCGGGCTGTGTGTGGCACTATCTACAAGGGGGGCTGTGTGTGGCACTATCTACAGGGGGCTGTGTGTGGCCTCTTTAATTTATTTTCTTTTCATTTATTTTTATGTTAACCCCTTCCCTCTTTAGCCACTTTTGACCTTCCTGACAGAGCCTCATTTTTCAAATCTGACATGTGTCACTTTATGTGGTAATAACTCCGGAATGCTTTCACCTATCCAAGCGATTCTGAGATTGTTTTCTCGTGACACATTGGACTTTATGTTACTGGCAAAATTTGCTCGATATGTTCAGTATTTAATTGTGAAAAACACCAAAATTTAGCGAAAAATTGCAAAAATTAGCATTTTTCTCAATTTAAATGTATCTGCTTGTAAGACAGGCAGTTATAATACACAAAATTGTTGCTAATTAACATCCCCCATATGTCTACTTTAGATTGGCATCGTTTTTTGAACATCCTTTTATTTTTCTATGACCTCACAAGGCTTAGAACTTTAGCAGCAATTTCTCACATTTTCAAGAAAATTTCAAAAGGCTATTTTTACAGGGGCCAGTTCAGTTGTGAAGTGGTTTTGAGGGCCTTATATATTAGAAACCCCAAAAAAGTCACCCCATTTTAAAAACTTCACCCCTCAAAGTATTCAAAACAGCATTTAGAAAATGTCTTAACCCTTTAAACATTTCACAGGAATTAAAGCAAAGTAGAGGTGAAATTTACAAATTTCATATTTTTCTGCAGAAATACATTTTTAATACAATTTTTTTTATAACACAGAAGGTTTTACCAGAGAAATGCAACTCAATATTTGTTGCCCAGTTTTTGCAGTTTTAGGAAATATCCCACATGTGGCCGTAGCGTGCTACTGGACTGAAACACCGGCCTCAGAAGCAAAGGAGCACCTAGTGGATTTTGGGGCCTTATTTTTGTTAGAATATATTTTAGGCACCATGTCAGGTTTGAAGGGCTCTTGCGGTGCCAAAACAGTCAAAATCCCCCAAAAGTGACCCCATCTGGGAAACTAGACACCTCAAGGAAATTATCTAGGGGTGTAGTGAGCATTTTCACCGCACAGGTTTTTTACAGAAATTATTGGAAGTAGGCCGTGAAAATTAAAATCAACATTTCTTCAAAGAAAATGTAGGTTTAGCGATTTTTTTTCTCATTTCCACAAGGACTAAAGGAGAAAAAGCACCGCAAAATTTGTAAAGCAATTTCTCCCGAGTAAAACAATACCTCACATGTGGTAATAAACGGTTGTTTGGAGACACGGCGTGGCTGAGAAGGGAAAGAGCGCCATTTGGCTTTTGGAGTTCACATTTAGCAGGAATGGTTTGCGGAGGCCATGTCACATTTACAAAGCCCCTGAGGGGACAAAACAGTGAAAACCCCAAACAAGTGACCCCATTTTGGAAACTATACCCCTTGAGGAAATTATCTAGGGGTATAGTGAGCATTTTGACCCCACAGGTTTTTTGCAGAAATTTTTGCAAGTAGGCTGTGAAAATGAAAATCTACATTTTTTCAAATAAAATGTAGGTTTAGCTAATTTTTTTTCATTTCCACAAGGACTAAAGGAGAAAAATCACCATAAAATTTGTAAAGAAATTTCTCCCGAGTAAAACAGTACCCCACATGTGGTAATAAACGGCTGTTTGGACACACGGCGAGGCTGAGAAGGGAAAGAGCGCCATTTGGCTTTTGGAACTCAAATTTAGCAGGAATGGTTTGCGGAGGCCATGTTACATTTACAAAGCCCCTGAGGGGACAAAACAGTGGAAACCCCCCACAAGTGACCCCATTTTGGAAACAACACCCATTGAGGAAATTATCTAGGGGTATAGTGAGCGATTTGACACCACAGTTTTTTTGCAGAAATTATTGGAAGTAGGCCCTGAAAATAATAATCTACATTTTTTCAAAGAAAATGTAGGTTTAGCTAATTTTTTCTCATTTCCAGAAGGACTAAAGGAGAAAAAGCACCACAAAATTTGTAAAGCAATTTCTCCCGAGTAAAACAATACCCCACATGTGGTAATAAACGGCTGTTTGGACACACGGCAGGGCTTAGAAGGGAAAGAGCACTATTTGACTTTTTGAGATCACATTTAGCAGGAATGATTTGCGGAGGCCAGGTCACATTTGCAAAGCCCCTGAGGGGACAAAACAATGAAAACGCCCAAAAAGGGACTCCATTTAGGAAACTACACCTCTTGAAGAATGCATCTAGGGGTGTAGTGAGCATTTTGACCCCACAGATGTTTCATAGAATTTATTAGAATTAGGCAGTGAAAATAAAAACAGTCCTTTTTCTTCAATAAGACGTAGCTTTAGCGCAAATTTTTTCATTTTCTCAACAAATAAAGGAAAAAAAGAACCCAACATTTGTAAAGCTATTTCTCCCGAGTACGGCAATACCCCATATGTGGTCATAAACTGCTGTTTGGGCAAACGGCAGGGCTCAGAAGGGAAGGACCGCCATTTGGAGTGCAGATGTTGCTGGATTGGTTTCTGGGCACCTGTGGGCCCAAAACAGTGGAAACCCCCCAGAAGTGACCCCATTTTGTAAACTACACCCCTCAATGCATTTACCAAGGGGTGTAGTAAGCATTTTAACCCTGCAGGTGTTTTGTAGAAATTAGTGTGCGCTCAATGTTGCAGAGTGAAAATGGGATTTTTTTCCATAGATATGCCAATATGTGGTGCCCGGCTTGTGCCACCATAACAAGACAGCTCTCTAATTATTATGCGGTGTTTCCCGGTTTTAGAAACACCCTACATGTGGCCCTAATCTTTTGTCTGGACATATGACAGGGCTCAGAAGTGAAGAGTACCATGCGGAGTGGAGGCCTAATTTGGCGATTTACAAAGTATTGGTTCACAACTGCAGAGGCTCAGATGTGAAATAATAAAAAGAAACCCCTGATAAGTGACCCCATTATGGAACAGCACCCCTCAAGGCATTTATTAAGGGGTGTAGTGAGCATTTTCACCCCACAGGTCTTTTCCATAAATGAATGCGCTGCGGATGGTGCAAATTAAAAATTTATATTTTTCCCTAGATATGCCATTCAGTGGCAAATATGTCATGCCCAGCTTATGACGCTGGAGACACACACCACAAAAATTGTTAAAAGGGTTCTCACGGGTATGACGGTGCCATATATGTTGAAGGAAACTGCTGTTTGGGCACGCTGTAGGGTTCAGGGCCGAGGGAGCACCATTTGGCTTTTGGAGAGCGGATTTTGCTTGGTACTATATTTGTTTGAGTATTGCTGGTGTTTTATAATGTGGGGGTACATGTAAGTGGGGCGGAGTATATAAGGGGCATAGTCAGGTGGTATAAAAAAATAAAAATAATCCATAGATGTGTGTTACGCTGTGAAGCAATCCTTTCTGCACAGGCCGGTGTCGCACTGATAAATGGTGTCATTTCTTATCCCCCTTTTGGTCCACACTCCGCGCCTTTGTAGTTTGGGGAATTTTGCTGGGAAAGTATTATCCTGGTATAATACGGGCACCGTCGCTTCCATCGGATATGATTGGGCCCTCCCTTCCTGGTTCCCTAATTTTAGGTCCTTGATAAATCGCCTCTTGAAACAGAAGAAATGTTCTCCTCGGGCACAACTGCATATTTTTTTATTTCCTGACTTATTGGAGCCATAACTAATTTTATTTTTCATAGACGTAGCGGTATGAGGGCTGGTTTGTTGCGGGACGAGCTGTAGTTATTATTGGTACCATTTTGGGGTACATGTGACTTTTTGATCACCTTTTATCCTATTTTTTGGGATGCCAGGTAAACCAAAAAACGCAATTCTGGCACAGCTTTTTTTGGTTTTTTTTTATACAGAGTTCACCACGCATTATAAACTACATGTTACCTTTATTCTGCGGGTCAGTACGATTCCGGTGATACCTCATTTATAGAACTTTTTTATGTTTTACAACTTTTTGCACAATAAAATTACTTTTGTAAAAAGAATGTATTTTTTCTGTCGCCAAGTTGTGAGAACCATAACGTTTTAATTTTTTTGTCGACGGAGTTGTATGAGGGCTTGTTTTTTGCGGGACGAGCTATAGTTTTTATAGGTACCATTTTTGGATACGTGCGACTTTTTGATCACTTTTTATTGTAATATTTGTAGGGCAAAGTGACTAAAAAACAGAAACTCTGGTAACGTTTTTTACGGGTTTTTTTTACGCTGTTCACCGCGTGCAATAAATAATATAATATTTTGATACCTCCGGTCGTTACGGTCGTGGCGATACCAAATACATATGGTTTATTATTATTTTTCAATAATAAAGGACTTGATAAGAGTAAAAGGGGGATTGTGTGTTATTTGATTACTTGAAACTTTTATTGTTTTCAAACTTTTATTTTTTGCACTTTTTTTTACACTTTTTTATACTTTTTTTACACTTTTTCTCAAGTCCCACTAGGGGACTTGAAGGTCCAACGGTCAGATTTTTTTTTTTCTAATACATTGCACTACCTATGTAGTGCAATGTATTAGATCTGTCAGTCATTCACTGACAGCAAGCCGTTTAGGCTTCGCCTCCCGGCGGGGCCTAAATCGGCTTCCGTAATGGCAGAGCAGGAGACCATTGTGTCTCCTGTTGCCATAACAGCAGTCGCCAGTCCCGATTGCCTGTCAGGGCTGGCGATCTGCTTGTAACCGCTACGATGCAGCAATCGCTTTCGATTGCTGCATCGAAGGGGTTAATGGCAGGGATCGGAGCTAGCTCCGGTTCCTGCCGTTACAGGTGGATGTCAGCTGTACAGTACAGCTGACTTCCACCGCTGATGACGCCGGATCAGCTCCTGACCCGGCGCCATCTTGCCGGCAGCTACGGAAGCCGATCAGGCTCCGCCGCCGGGCGGATCTTGACCGGCTTCGGTGCTAGGCAGACCGGGAGGCCAGTATTAGGCCTCCGGTTGCCATTGCAGCCACCGGAACCCCGGCAATTTCATTACTGGGGTTCCGATGAGCTGCAAACACCTTAAGTGCAGCGATCGCGTTTGAGCGCTGCACTTAAGGGGTTAATGGCGGGGATCGAAGCTAATTTCGGTCCCCGCCGTTACAGTCGGATGTCAGCTGTAAGATACAGCTGAGATCCGGTGATGATGGGACCGGCTCAACTTCTGAGCCGGTGCCAAACGTTTGACGTACATGTACGGCAAGATGCGGGAAGTCAGTACTTTCCATGACGTACATGTACGTCAAATGTCGGGAAGGGGTTAATTACATTATAGAACTACATCGCTTGTAAAATGTAAAAATGCTTCTATACTCGAGTTACATTAAAAAAATTGTGAAAAAAAATTACACCTCATTGATTGGTAGGGAAAGAAAACATGGCGAGGTGGAAGGAGATGTCGGGAAATAAATTGGGGGGGAGGGGGCGCCAATCTGAATCTTTGCCCCGGGTGCAGGAGAACCTAGCTACGCCTCTGAATAACGGTATTCAGTGGGTCATTGCGACGATACCAAATTTATATAGTTATCTTATGTTTTAATATTTTTACACAGTAAAAACTGTTTTTTCAAAATGATTTGTTTTTGTGTCTCCGTATTTGAAGCGCCATAACTTTTTTATTTTTCTGCTGACACAGCTATATGAGGGCTTTTTTTTTGCAAGACAACTTGTAGTTTTTATCTGTACCATTTTGGAGTATGTGCGACTTTTTGATCACTTTTTATCACATTTTTTTGAAGGCAGGATGCACAGAAAACCGCAATTCTGGCATGCTTTTTTAGATTTTTTACAGCGTTGACCGAGCGGGTTAAATAAGATAATAGCTTTATAGTTGGGGTCGTTACAGACGCGGAAATACCAAATATGTGTAACTTTTTAACTTTTGTTTTTTTCTTCATAATAAGGCATTTTGTAAGGGGAAAAAGTGGGTTTTTCATTTTATTTTCTTTGTGGTTTTTATTTATTTATGACTTTAAACTTTTTTTTTACTTTATTAGTCCCACTAGGGGACTTCACTATGTGATCCTTTGATCGCTTTTATAATACACTGCAATACTTCTGTTTTGCAGCATATTATTGCCTGTCAGTGAAAAAATTACATACACCTGCAGGCATTAATTAGTGGCAGACCTGGGGGCCTTTGATTGGCCCCCGGCAGCCATAGAAACCACAGGCACCTTGTGATCGCATGCAGGGTGCCGGTGGGGTGAGAGGGGGAGCCCCCTCTAAAACCACTTAAATGCGGCGCTCGCTATTGAGCGCCTCATGTAAGGGGTTAAACGGGCAGATTTCGATCCGCCAGCTCGAGCAGCGCTGCTCCAAGCCCTCAGCTAACGGAGGTAGCTGAGAGCATGGAGTATTAACTCCTCATGGCACCGCTTATTTATTCTGATGCAGCGCCATGAAAAGGCGTATGCATCAGAATAAAGCCCGTTAGTGGCCGCTGTGAAAAGGCGTATTGGCGGTCACTAACGGCTTAAGGGCTAGTTCACACAAAGTATTTTGGCACTGTTCTTGACGCGTCAGTAACAGTGCCAGAAAATGTCCGTAATCACCTTCCATTGATTTCAATGGGAGACGGAGGCATTTTTTTTTCGCAAGTGGAAAAACAACGCTTGTGGGAAACAAAAAGTGACATGCCCTTTCTTTGGGCGTTTCCGTCTCTGACCTCCCATATAATCAAGGAACTTTAAGGAAGATTTTTCCACCTGCAAAAAAAACTCAGTGTGAACAGGGCCTAACATTAAATAAAGCACTAAACTGAAGGAAACATTGTTTCTGCCAGAAAAAGCATTATGATGCTGCAGGGCCCATAACAGAAGGAGGAAACCACCTAATACTGATATATAAAATATAACAAAAGCAGCAACATAACGTTTAAAATGAATCACATTTATAATTGAGCATCTTATTTTGTAGCATTGCCTTTTACAATTTGTCACAGAAGCATTTAAGACATGAAAAGAGACTCCATTAAAACAAACTTAATTTATTGAGTTCCTGTTGTAATTTTGCTTGTTTTTGTTTCTTTTTACAATGTCTTTTAAAATTAGTTTTTTAACTTGTTTTATATTTATAAACCTGACAAGATGCTGAGATAAGTATAAAGCACACAGGAAGCAGATACATTAAAAATAGTTCTTGTATAACAGAAACTTGAGCAACTCTACTGTAACCATTTTCTGTGTATATTTTGCGTATATTTTACAACCTTACAGTTTATGGCTTTTACATGTGGCACTTCCAGTCCACATCAAAATGCACTATCCACAGGATAGGGGATACATGTGTGATCGCTGGCAACGATAAGGAGAACGGGGGACCGAAAGTCTCCTGAAGTTCTCCATGACAAACCTCGGACTTCCGGGGTCTGTGCAGTTCAATAAAGATGAATGGAGCGCTGGTCACGCATGTGCAACAAGCGCAACCAGTGCACAATTAATTTCTATGGAGCTGCCGACAGACCCCGGAAGTCCGAGGTTTGTCATGGAGAACTTCGGAGGACTTTCAGTCCCCCGTTCTCCTTATCGCTAGGCGTCCCAGCGATCACAGATGTATCCCCTATCCTGTGGATCGGGGATGCATGTCTTTTGTAGGAACAACCCCTTCAGTGGCGTCGCGCTGTAGCAGCCATAGAGGCTGCTAGCGGAGCCTCCGGTCATGGGGGGGGGGGAGCCCGTGCGCGGTAGTTACGCCACTGGTTCAATCACAGTCTACATGGATAAAAAAAAGAAACAAAGCTTTCAGTTGTCACAAAGATGTATTTAAAAGTACTCTACCTGAAGTGAGAACATTATGGATGAACTGCATTCGATCCATCCAGACATTCCCTAAAATAGGAGAAAGGAATACAAATATGTTAGAATTCATGGAAGTAACATATGTTTGGGCGGGTGCAAAGCAAAGTATGTTTCAGTCTTCAGGTGATATATTAAGATCTCAGCGCCATTGTGGAGAGCAGAATGTGTCCCTCCCATTCAGTTCAACAGCTTTTCTGGCATCAGCAAGGGAGTGGAAGTAAGATGACCACTGCTCCCCAGCACTGGAAGAAGGATATCTGGGGGATTTTGCCAGTGGAAAGCCGTGGCAAGCCAGTGTAGTATTACATTGCAGCCATTTAGATAGCGTTAATTCACATGCTCTTAGATCTATATATGCCCTTTAAAACGACCGATCTATAGCAAACTGATTCTTGTGGTCCTGTTTAAAGAGGATTGCAACATGTGATCGGGATTATATGATATATGTCTGTCTATGAGGATGACATGATCAAGATCAGATGACAGATGTCTGTCTATGAGGATGACATGATCAAGATTAGATGACAGATGTCTTTCTATGAGGATGACATGATCAAGATTAGATGACACATGTCTGTCTATGAGGATGACATGATCAAGATTAGATGACAGATGTCTGTCTATGAGGACGACATGATCAAGATTAGATGACATATGTTTGTCTATGAGGATGACATGATCAAGTTTAGATAACATGTCTGTCTATGAGGAGGACATATCTATTGCTTTACTTGATCATATTGCAATAACCAAATTGTAATTCAGTCAACATGTTTATTTGATATTTAATAGGAATTAATATGAAAAGGATAGTATTTTGCCTTTGTTCTTGATAGTCAGCTCCTTCTTTAGCCCTGTTTGTAATGAATTATTTGGATTGGTAAGGAAAATGGAGCTGAGGCATGTGATAGGAGCTGTATGATCCCTTCAATTTTGGCATTAATATTCAGTACCCCATGTCTACAGGTGCTGTTGTGTCCCCTGACGCCATGCTAGTTGGTCATTTGGTTACATAACATAGTTTAGAATCGTCCAATTGACTCAACAAATAGACACGTTTCGCTTTAGTCTGTTTTGTGCCTTTTGTAAATGTTCTCCATTATATGACTATACAATGACATCATTGTCAATCACATTGCTTGTGGCCTTTGTAGATCAAACTTTTTTGCACATTACTTCTGCAGCATTAGAAGGGTTAATAGAGCCTTATTGTCTGTTACATCTTCATGCTCTGCAAGTTAATCCTTCCAAACTCCATCTCTGTAGAGAATGTCACCTAGTGTGTGACATCCAAATAAACTGCTTTGCTAATCCTGTTTTATCAGCTTTGTTGCCTTGTCTGCTCATTTCCAATAGTGAAAAAAACTTGCCTGTGGGTTCTTTTTTCTTTCTTTTGCCAACAGCCTTTTTTCTTCCCTATGGTTTCAATTAAATGTCTCGAGTGGGGAAAATTCTATCTGGATATCTGCCAATGTCCTTCAGAGGCAATGCCAAGACATTTAATTACATACCGTAGGCCTTCAAACCCTTTCAGGAAGCCCACCTAGCAAGTCTACTAAATTTACAACATCAAAGTGTTTTAACAAGAAAAAGACGACAAAACTAAATCTTAATTATTAATATTTAATGACTTTTTACAATTATTTTGCTGCCAATTACAAAGACTTTGTGGCCTACAGGCCTTGACTGTTATGTACAATTTACTGGACTCATTGACATTAATCTGTGGCACGTTCCTTCTTGAACTAACCTCCGGCATCTGGTAAGTGGCTTCTTTAGAGCAGACACCGATACTCTATAATACTGTGCCAAGACGATGTGGAACATCACCCAAAACTCAAGTGGGTTAATAAGGCCTCAGAGGATCCAGTAAACTGCTAATATGCACATGCTACCATTTCCAAAGTCATTGAAAACGCATATTTAAAAACTATAATGCTCAAACTATTAAAATTTAATATAAACCGTTTACTAGAACATAGATATATTTTTTAGTCATATATGGGTAAATTGATACAAAAAATAAATCCACTAAATAAAATTATTTCATTTGAGTTGTTAATAAACCTACTATAATTGCGTTATTTGTTAGTGTTTGGAAAGTGCAAAGTGAAGGTGAATACGGATTAAGCAAATTACTTGTACACATTTGGCAGCAATGCTGTGGCACAACTACATTGAAAACATTGCAATAAATACAGTGAGGACTGGAAAGCCTTTAGTATCCCCCAAGTAGTATATAAAACATTGGTGGGGACAATTTTCCTGCGGCCCCTCTTAAAGGCCCTATTACACGTGCCAATTTTGGGCGGTGCAATGAGCGCTGATCAGTGAGACATCGTTGATCGGCGCTCGTTTGCTCCAGTCACAAGGAGCTATGTATAGGGATGAGCAGGCGTTACTCCAATCACTCGTCCCCATACATTATTATCATGTCGGCAGTGCTGGGAGATGTGTTGCCTACAACGATAATATTTCAGTTTGCCCAGTGTAAAAGGTCCTTTAGTCTCCCGGCTTCAGAATTAAGCAGGTGGGCGTTGATAAGTGACGTAACCAGCTGTGCCTACCCACTAAATTCACCTGCACTGTGTTAACACCTAATTACAGGCATCAGCACACTGCAGGACGCATCTCAGACTACCTGCAGGGAAGCAACATCTGTCGCCAGGACTACTGCTGGGATCGTGGCAGTGACTTAAAGTATGAGCCTATTACGGTAAGGATGTCTGGGCTGAATCTAGCTTTTTTAAAGATGCAAGATTGCTTTACCGCATGTAGAAGTCATGGTTGTGGTTGTCTTTTTCATGGGCATTTATCGCTCTTAAAATCAACAGGGAAACAATGTCTAGAAAACAGCAATCCCTAAAAACAGGGAGATTCTGTGCTGTGAAGATAGATGAGATTTTCTAAAAAAAAATTATGTTAATGTCAAATATGACTGCTATAAAATTAAAATATATGCCATCAGGCAGCATCCAAATGCAAACTGAGAGCAGAGCTTTACAGAATTAACTGATGGACTACAAGAGCCAATAGGTTTTTCTCTCCAAAAACAGCATTGCCACTCCTGTTTATGGATTGTGGCTGGTATAGCTGCTCAGCACTATTTAAGTAATTGAGGAAAAAAATGAGGGGACAAAAAGTATTTTTTTTTCTAATCTCAGACAACCCCACAAACCACCACCTTATTTTCTATCTTCATGCAATTTATACATTTTGCCTGTCTCCTCTCCCTATCTATATTTGATCATTTTCACTCAGATCTTATGGTCTTGTACAATCATCGTGACTTTCCTTTGCATTTGCCAAAATGTGAAACATAGATTGGTACAAATGTGTAATATGCAATACATTGTAAGCATGCTAGGATTGCATGGTTTGCCACTCTGTTGTAATCTGCATCTTTCCTTTGTATTGAAATATCAGCCAGTTGTCTAATTTTCCGCCTGCATTTGCAAATCTAGCTGCACAGCTCATCTACAGTGACAGCGGCTCTAATCAGCATTGTCTGAATGACAGCCTAGCAAATCAACCTCACGTCAAGGCTAAGATCTCTACTGACATCAAGATGAAACTGGAGAATTTTGTTGGGACTACATTCTGTGATGGCATGAAGATTGATCCTAGCCTCTAGTAACAGCATCTGTATGAGAACTGGACTAGATCTGACCCTGAAATTTCTGGATGTTGTGCTTCAAAGAACTGTTACATTTAAAATCAATATACTGTGACGCATGCTTTTCTCATGTACATGTTTCTGCATTTATAACATTGTATGTATATATATATATATATATATATATATATATATATATATATATATATATATATATATATATATATATATATTGCAGGAGCTACAGTACAGTTGTGTGCAAGTAAAAGCCTCTTTATTGTGTCATTTGGACAAGTCCACAGATCTGCATTCAGGCAAACGCCCTTCCTCAAACAACAGAGCATAATGACATTATAGCAATCCCTATTATATACACCGTTCAGTCATAACATTAAAACCACTAACAAGTGAAGTGTATAACATTGATTATCGCGTTACAATGGCGCCTGTCAAAGTCGAGTAATGGGATATATTAGGCAGCAAGTGATCAGACAGCTCTTGAAGTAGATGTGTTGGAAGGAAAACTAGGCAAGTGTAAGGATTAGAGCAACTTTGACAAGGGTCAAATTGTGATTGATGGGCAGATGGGCTACTCCCATTATGTAGTGGTTAGTACCTACCAAAAGTGGTCCAAGGAAAAACAACCAGTGAACTGACGACTGGGTCATGGGCGCCCAAGGCTCACTAATGTGCATGGGAAGCGAATGATAGCCCGTCTTGTCCAATCACACAGAAGACCTACTGTAGCACACTTGCTGAAAAAGTTTATGTTGGCTATGAGAGAAAGATGTCAAAACACATAGGAAGCTGTGGTGCACTGTGTTTGGTGCTGCGCAGCCGCAGACCAGTCAGAGTGCCTATGCTGACATGTGTCCACCGCCAAGAGGCGCCTACATTGGACACGTGAGTATCATAACTGGACCAAGGAGCAATGGCAGAAGGTGGCCTGGTCTAAAGAATCCTGTTTTCTTTTATGTGATGTGAACGGCGGGGTGCATCTCTTACCTGGGGAAGAGATGGCACCAAGATGCACTATGTTAAGAAGGCAAGGCGGTGGATGCAGTGTAATGCTCTAGGCAATGTAGAGCTGGGAAAACTTAAGTCTTGGTAATTATGAGACTGTTACTTTAGTATGTACCACCTATTTAACACATTGCTGCAGACCTGTTACACATATTCATGGCAACGGTATTCCATAATGGCAGTGGCCTCAGCACGATAATGTGCTCAGCCACACTGAAAAAATTGTTCCGAAATTATTTAAAACACATGACAAAGAGGTCAAGGTGTTGACTTGGCCTCCAAATGGAAAAGCATGGCTGATCCATTGAGGCCCCACCTCACAACTTAATGGACTCAAAGGATCTGCTACTAAAGTCTTGGTGCTAGATACCACACGCACCTTCAGAGGTCTAGTGGAGTCCATTCCTCGACTCGTCAAAGCTGTTTTGGCGGCACAGGGGGGACCAAAGCAGGTGGTTTTAATGTTAGAACTATTTGGTGTGTATGTATACATACTTATACATACAGTTGCATTACCTGAATTTCTGCATTGATTACTTCTAGAATGTGATCTGACTGTTATCTAAATCACAATTACAGACAAACACAATCTAATGCAACTAATAACAAATAGTTGTACTGTTCAAGTCCTTCATTAAACACTTTAAGTAATCATTCACAGAGCTAATGGGCAAAAGTTGTTTTAGTTAAAGAGTTGAGATTGGAAGTGTGGGTTTCACAGGGGCTTTGCCCATTAAATAAAGGTACACAAAGCCTGGTTACTGACAAATCTGTTCTTCTTAAGAAGGATTGGTTAGTGTGAACCATGCCTTGAGGCAAACATCATTCAGAAGACCTCAAAGGACATATTATAGACACATGAAGCTGGAAAAAAGGCTACAAAAGTAATGCTAAAGATCTGGGTGTAGCGTCCATGGCCGCGGGCCGTCGGGTTTACTCACCTCCCGACGCCCGCGGCCATGGATCTGTGAGCGCTGGTCCCCGTCTCCTTCCTAGGAGACACCAGCGCTCACTTCCGCTCCGTTCGGCTGTGTCCCCTGGGGTGCGCGCGCACGCTCGTGCCCGGCCTTAGAGGGACAGCGCGCGCAAATAGGAGGAAGTCGTCATCATCAACTACCACGATTTCCTGGTCTTTAAGAAGGCCCCCTTCTAATCCTTGCCTGAGTGTTGTTAGTTTTCCCAGTCTGTCTTGCAAACGGTCCCTTAGTGTTTCCCATTCCTGTTGTTACCCGTGCCTTGTTCCCCGTTCCTGTTTCCCGTGCTTTGCCTTAGTATCAAGTCGTGCCACGTCCTGTGTCATCTGCCACGTCCTGTGTCATTTGCCACGTCCTGTGTCATCTGCCACATCCAGAGGAATCTGCCACGTCCTGTGTCATCTGCCACGTCCTGTGTCATCTGCCACATCCGGAGGAATCCACCACGTCTGGCGCAACTTGCGGCTCCTGTGTCATCCGCCACATTTGGCGCTGTCTGCTGCAACCATCTCCATCTGTGCCAGAGCTTCGGTCACCGTCTGGACTATTCAGGTACCCTTGTGCGGGACATTGTATTTCTGGGGTTTCCTGTGGTTTGGCCAGCTGCCTTCCCGCTACGGCGGTACAGCATAGTGGGTCCACTAACCCGCTCCGTGACACTGGGTGTGCATCAATCCATGGTTAGACAAATAGTCTACAAATTGTGAAAATTCAGGACTGTCGCTGTTCTCTCTAGAAATGGTCCTGTTAAGATTACTCCAAGAGCGCAAAGGACAATCCTGAAAGAAGTGAGAAAGAACTCAAGGGTAGCAGAAAAAGACTTACTGTAGACTCTACAAACTGCAAAAACTTCTGTTCAATTGTCCACTATTAGAAAAACACTGAACAAGAATGGAGTTCATGAAAGGATACTACAAAGAATACCACGGCTGTCCTAAAAAAAAAAAATTGCTGCCTGTCCCAAGTTTTCCCGAGACCACCTGCATGTTGCACAATGCTTCTGGGCAAAAAAAATTCTGGACAGATGAGACTAAAGTAGAAGTTTTGAGCGCAAATGCATAACGCTATGTTTTGAGGAAAATTAACAATGCACACCAAAACCCTGAGGCTGCTTTGCTGCCTTAGGGCTTGGACATTTTGCGATCATTGAGGGAACAATGTCTTGAAAGGTGTGTCAAAACATTTTACAGGAGAATGTAAGAGCAGCCGTTCATGACCTGAAGCTGAATAGACGTTGGGTGATGCAACAAGACAACAACCCAACGCACACAAGTAAATCAACTAGGAAATGGTTCAAAAAGAAGATATGTGTTTTGGAATGGCCAAGTCAGAGTTCTGACCTTAACCCTATAGATAACTGATCTCATTAATAATGGCAGATATATGATGTTCCATGCCAGTGCCAGGAATCCAGGACTGTCTCATTAAGTCCTGGACGCATGTTTGTCATGGAGTTGGAAAGTTAAGAGTCATACACTAGCAGCCTGTAAATTACATATGACTCCTATGTCAACGGGTACCCTAAGATCATAGGTACAGCTTAACTGCATTTACTATATGTAGACAATGGGACTTATTCAATGCACTTTAAAAATAGATTTTGACAGCATTGTTATCTATTGTGCATTCATTTCACATATACGGTACACATTTTGTGAAGGTTAAAGGAGAACAGAATCACGCTATTGACAGTACAAGGATAAAATAAATGTTATTATATGGGAATTTCATAGGACCTTCCCCAAGGTATATCTATTCTGGTTTTCCTTTTATAGAGCAATGCAGTTGGGTTCACCTCATAGGAAAGCCATAATCCATCTGCTAGAAAGATCACAGGCGCATTTGATGTATGCGCATAATTATTGCTGTAACGCACATCTTTATTGTTTCTCATGTAGACAGCTGCTGAGACCTGAATGCTGCGTGAAAGATGACAAGAGCTAGTACACCATGCCTTCACATCCACTCATCATCCTGCATCACACGAACATATTAAAGATAACCGAGGGTCAAAGACATTAAACTATAACAAAAAAAGTCATTTAGAAAATATAAGGTGTGTAAGAATGAGTTGTCAAGATTTGTGATAGGGAATATGAAAATAGATGGATTAACATCTGTTGAAATGATACCCCAAGAAAAGTGTGAAACAATTAAAATACCTGATAGTGTTATTAGAAGGTAAAATGTGCAAATAGTCATAATCTGCTAATGGACAAATTGTGTGGACGACTTATTTAACCACATTCACAAGATAACAGAGCCCTAATATTTTTTATTCTCTCTGATATACTTGACTTGGTTTACTCCAACTGTAGTAGTAAATGTACCACTGCTCCGGCAAAAGGGAGTCACAAACCTTGCTCACCTTTGGTCGTTTAGTCTTTTCATTTCTACATTAAACGTCTCCTGAGAATCAATTTCATCACTGACCCTCTCTTCTTTGCCCACAACCTTCCACCCCATTAAGAAGTGCATCCCCCCACCCTCTTTGTTTGGCCAACAAAGTTCCTAACAATAAGCCTCCTCCCAACTCTGCTTACTACTCTCCTTCCCTTAACGGGTGTGTTCTCCTTTGGACATCATTTTACTATTATGACTAAGTTGACTAACTTTACTAATGCATTTCATTAACTATGTTGCACTAATCCTGAGTTACAGTCTGTATTGTAGCCCAAAGCTGCAGGTTATTATTGGAAACAGTCATATCCTTAACCCCTTCCCGCACAGTGCTGTAATAGTACAATGATGCGAGTGGGTAGTACAAGTAGACCCATAAAAACAAACCATCATAAACTTTCATCCATGAAAAAATAAAAATGTCACATGCGTTGGAATGCATCAACATAAAAAACAATATATATAGATTTATTTATTTTTCTTTAAAAAAAAGTGTTTTTATTGTTCAAAAGTAGTAAAATATAAGAAAAATTATAAATTTGGTATTGGCGTTATCGTAATGGTCCACAGAATAAAGTTAACTTATTATTTCTAAAGCATGGAGAATGCTAGAAAAATAAATCTGAAAAAGGAAATGTAAAAATTCCCTCCCAATTAAAAATAAATAAATGTTATTCAACACATTATGAGTACCCCAAAATGGTTGCTTTAAAAAATGCAAGTCATTCCACACAAAAAAAAGCAAGCCCTAAAACAGCCTAGTCGGCGGAAAAATAAAAGAGTTATGGCTTTCGGAATGCGGAAATGAAATAAATTGCTTGGTCCTAAGGCCCAAACTAGGCCGCATCCTTAACCCCTTCCCGCTCCTTGACGTACTATTACGTCATGGCAGCTCTATCGTTCGCGCTCCATGCCGTAATAGTACGTCTTGCAGTTAGAACAGCGGTGCGCGCGCCCGGCGCGTTCATGCGCTGTGATAGCTGCTGTTTCTGACAGCAGGCTATCACGGCATAATGGGACGGGACCATTTACTATGGTCCCGCCTCGCCGATCGCCGCTATTGGCTAGTCAGTGAGTAACTAGCCAATAGCAGCGATCGGTCTCATTCAGCACAGCAGTGCTCGAGCCCGGCGTTCCTGAGCTGTGATAGCTGCTGTTTCTGACAGCATGCTATCACAGCATAATGGGCCGGGACCATTTACTATGGTCCCGCCTCGCCGATCGCCGCTATTGGCTAGTCAGTGAGTAACTAGCCAATAGCAGCGATCATTCTCGTCACTTCCTCTCTCTGACCTCACATCCTGCTGCAACCGCCCTGAACGCCCTGTTGGAGTTAGCGAGGCGTTGAGATCGGTTGTGAGCAGAGAGTCAGAGAGAAAAGAAGTGAAAAAAAGTGAAAAAAAGTTTCTAAAACAACGTTTTTTTTGCTTCCCACCACCCCATCCACTACCCACTCCTGTTCCCTTCCTCTTTGAGTTCTACCCACGTTTTTTGGTCAGTGATCTCCTATCACTGACCACTTTTCAGTCTTCAGGACCACATTTCTTGGTCCCTGGGGATTTTTTTTTCATTTTTTTCTATATAAAACATAAAACAAAAAAAAAAATATAAAAAGAAAAAAAAGAAACAAAAAAAAATAGTTAGTTTAGCCAATTTTGAAAATTTAACTGGTTAGTTTAGTATTAGCCCCTTCCCGCTCCTTGATGTACTATTACGTCATGGCAGCTCTATCGTTCGCGCTCCATGCCGTAATAGTACGTCTTGCAGTTAGAACAGCGGTGCGCGCGCCCGGCGCGTTCATGCGCTGTGATAGCTGCTGTTTCTGACAGCAGGCTATCACGGCATAATGGGACGGGACCATTTACTATGGTCCCGCCTCGCCGATCGCCGCTATTGGCTAGTCAGTGAGTAACTAGCCAATAGCAGCGATCGGTCTCATTCAGCACAGCAGTGCTCGAGCCCGGCGTTCCTGAGCTGTGATAGCTGCTGTTTCTGACAGCATGCTATCACAGCATAATGGGCCGGGACCATTTACTATGGTCCCGCCTCGCCGATCGCCGCTATTGGCTAGTCAGTGAGTAACTAGCCAATAGCAGCGATCATTCTCGTCACTTCCTCTCTCTGACCTCACATCCTGCTGCAACCGCCCTGAACGCCCTGTTGGAGTTAGCGAGGCGTTGAGATCGGTTGTGAGCAGAGAGTCAGAGAGAAAAGAAGTGAAAAAAAGTGAAAAAAAGTTTCTAAAACAACGTTTTTTTTGCTTCCCACCACCCCATCCACTACCCACTCCTGTTCCCTTCCTCTTTGAGTTCTACCCACGTTTTTTGGTCAGTGATCTCCTATCACTGACCACTTTTCAGTCTTCAGGACCACATTTCTTGGTCCCTGGGGATTTTTTTTTCATTTTTTTCTATATAAAACATAAAACAAAAAAATAAATATAAAAAGAAAAAAAAGAAACAAAAAAAAATAGTTAGTTTAGCCAATTTTGAAAATTTAACTGGTTAGTTTAGTATTAGCCCCTTCCCGCTCCTTGACGTACTATTACGTCATGGCAGCTCTATCGTTCGCGCTCCATGCCGTAATAGTACGTCTTGCAGTTAGAACAGCGGTGCGCGCGCCCGGCGCGTTCATGCGCTGTGATAGCTGCTGTTTCTGACAGCAGGCTATCACGGCATAATGGGACGGGACCATTTACTATGGTCCCGCCTCGCCGATCGCCGCTATTGGCTAGTCAGTGAGTAACTAGCCAATAGCAGCGATCGGTCTCATTCAGCACAGCAGTGCTCGAGCCCGGCGTTCCTGAGCTGTGATAGCTGCTGTTTCTGACAGCATGCTATCACAGCATAATGGGCCGGGACCATTTACTATGGTCCCGCCTCGCCGATCGCCGCTATTGGCTAGTCAGTGAGTAACTAGCCAATAGCAGCGATCATTCTCGTCACTTCCTCTCTCTGACCTCACATCCTGCTGCAACCGCCCTGAACGCCCTGTTGGAGTTAGCGAGGCGTTGAGATCGGTTGTGAGCAGAGAGTCAGAGAGAAAAGAAGTGAAAAAAAGTGAAAAAAAGTTTCTAAAACAACGTTTTTTTTGCTTCCCACCACCCCATCCACTACCCACTCCTGTTCCCTTCCTCTTTGAGTTCTACCCACGTTTTTTGGTCAGTGATCTCCTATCACTGACCACTTTTCAGTCTTCAGGACCACATTTCTTGGTCCCTGGGGATTTTTTTTTCATTTTTTTCTATATAAAACATAAAACAAAAAAAAAAATATAAAAAGAAAAAAAAGAAACAAAAAAAAATAGTTAGTTTAGCCAATTTTGAAAATTTAACTGGTTAGTTTAGTATTAGGGTTAGTGTCAGGGAACCGTCAAAAAGCGTAGTTAGGTATAGTGTCAGGGAATTTAGCGTCAGGAATCGGTCACCGTAGATAGGCTTAGCGTTAGGGATCCATCACCGTAGTTAGGTTTAGCGTCAGGGAAGCTCGGAATAATTAGATAGGTTTAGTGTCAGGCACCCGTCACCGTAGTTAGGTTTAGTGTCAGGGAAGCTTGAAATAATCTAGATAGGTTTAGTGTCAGGGAATCGTCGCCGTAGTTAGGTTTAGCGTTAGGGAAGTCCACATAAAATTTAGTTAGGTTTAGTGTTAGGAACCCTCGCCCTAGTTAGCTTTAGTGTCAGGGAAGTCCACTTGCTCTCTAAAAACAAAACACACATTTGTGCTAGTTGTGCTATCCTATTGCTCCCAGTTAGGGATTTATTTTTTTGCAGTATATAAATTTTGTCTTCGCACAACAAGCATGTCCCAACGGACATTTACTGCTGAAGAGGCGTATGCATTTCTGGCCTCCGACACAGACTCGTCGGATGGCGATACACTATTTTATTTGTCTACCTCCTCATCCAGCGATGAAGAGGAGGGACCCCCTAGGAGACGCCCCAGGACCACCACCATAGTAGAAATCCCTGAGAGAAGTGACCCCACAACAAGTGATACCCCTGAGCGAAGTGACCCCATTTGGACGCCCACACCAGACCATTATGAACCCCAAATCCCTGAGTACACGGGCAGCCCAGGCATCAAATTTAACACGGCAGGGTTCAGTGAGATGGACTTTTTCAAGTTCTTCTTCACTGATAACTTTATAGAGCTAATGGTCACCCAGACTAATTTATATGCCCAACAGTATATCACCAAGAACCCCAACTCATTTTATGCCCAATCCCAGAGGTGGACTCCTGTAAACGCAGCAGAGTTGGGCAAGTTCTGGGGACTGCTCTTGAACATGGGGCTTCTAAAAAAGCCATCCATTAGGACCTACTGGAGCACGGACATCCTATACCACACCCCGATGTACCGTATGGCCATGTCCAGGATGCGTTATGAGGCAATACTTCGCTTCCTACATTATGCCGATAATGAGCAGTGCCCACCCCGAGATGACCCCAGCTTTGACCGTTTATATAAACTGAGACCCCTATTAGACCATTTCAGTGCCCGGTTTGCCCAAGCATACACCCCCGAGAAGTGTATTTCCATTGATGAGTCCCTGGTACATTTTAAAGGGAGGCTTCAATTCCGCCAATACCTGCCAAGTAAGAGGGCAAGGTATGGCGTGAAGTTGTATAAGCTGTGCGAGAGTGCATCAGGGTATACATATAAATTCAGGATATATGAAGGGAAGGACAGCAGTATTCAGCCCCCAGAATGCCCCCCCTTACTGGGAATTAACGCAAAAATTGTGTGGGATTTGGTGCACCCGCTGCTGGACCAGGGTTACCACCTCTACCTGGATAATTTTTATACCAGCGTCCCGCTCTTCAAGTGCCTCGCTTCCAGAAGGACTGCGGCATGCGGCACTGCTAGAAAAAATCTTAGAGGCCTCCCTAAAACACTGCTTGGGCAAACACTCAGAAGGGGTGAGAGCAGGGCACATTCTAGTAGCAACATATTGTGTGTCAAGTACAAGGACAAGAGAGATGTCCTTGTATTGACAACAATACATGGCCACACCAGTACCCATGTACCTGTACGAGGTACCAGTACAGAGACCCCCAAACCAGATTGCATCCTGGACTACAATAGGTACATGGGAGGGGTGGACTTGTCAGATCAAGTCCTGAAGCCCTACAGCGCTACGCGGAAATCGAGGGTGTGGTATAAGAAGCTGGCCGTGCACATCATACAGATGGCATTGTACAATGCGTACGTGCTACGTCGATGTGCAGGCCAGAGGGGAACTTTCCTGGAATTTCAAGAGGTGGTTATAAAGAACCTAATTTTTGGCGACCAGGAAGGAGGGGCACCCAGTACTTCTGGAAGCGAGGCCACACGCATCGTACCAGGGCAACACTTTCCAGGAGAAGTTCCCCAAACTGGCAAGAAGGGAAAAAGTCAAAAGAGGTGCAAAGTGTGCTATAAGAGGGGGATAAGGAAGGACACAACATACCAATGCGACACGTGTCCCGAAAAACCAGGGCTCTGTATGAAAGATTGTTTTAAAATTTACCATACATCCCTTGATTTTTAATTTACCCTGATGCACTCCGCACAGCTTATCCCCCTCATCTTTCCCTTTTGAGCCCTGCCATGTGCCCAAGCAGCAAATAACAGCCACATGTAGGGTATTGCCGTACCCGGGAGAACCCACATTACAATTTATGGGGTGTATGTCTCCGGTGGCACATGCTGGGCACAATATATCGGACACTGAAATGGCATATATGTATAGGAAATTGCAAATCTCACTTTGCACCATCTACTGCGCATTACCTTTTACACAATAACTGTTGGGTCAAAATGCTCACTACACTCTAGATGAATGTCTTAAGGGGTGTAGTTTTTAAAATGGGTTCACTTCTCGGGGGTTTCAACTGTACTGGTACCTCAGGGGTTCTGCCTACATGACTTAGCACCAGAAAAGCTCCAGTAGGCTAAATGGTGGTCCTTCCCTTCTGAGCCCTGTCGTGTGCCCAGGCAGCTAATAACAGCCACATGTAGGGTATTGCCGTACCCGGGAGAACCCACATTACAATTTATGGGGTGTATGTCTCCAGTGGCACATGCTGGGCACAATATATCAGACACTGAAATGGCATATATGCATAGGAAATTGCAAATCTCACTTTGCACCATCTGCTGCGCATTACCTTTTACACAATAACTGTGGGGTCAAAATGCTCACTACACCACTAGATGAATGTCTTAAGGGGTGTAGTTTTTAAAATGGGGTCACTTCTCGGGGGTTTCAACTGTACTGGTACCTCAGGGGTTCTGCCTACATGACTTAGCACCAGAAAAGCTCCAGTAGGCTAAATGGTGGTCCTTCCCTTCTGAGCCCTGTCGTGTGCCCAGGCAGCTAATAACAGCCACATGTAGGGTATTGCCGTACCCGGGAGAACCCACATTACAATTTATGGGGTGTATGTCTCCAGTGGCACATGCTGGGCACAATATATCAGACACTGAAATGGCATATATGCATAGGAAATTGCAAATCTCACTTTGCACCATCTGCTGCGCATTACCTTTTACACAATAACTGTGGGGTCAAAATGCTCACTACACCACTAGATGAATGTCTTAAGGGGTGTAGTTTTTAAAATGGGGTCACTTCTCGGGGGTTTCAACTGTACTGGTACCTCAGGGGTTCTGCCTACATGACTTAGCACCAGAAAAGCTCCAGTAGGCTAAATGGTGGTCCTTCCCTTCTGAGCCCTGTCGTGTGCCCAGGCAGCTAATAACAGCCACATGTAGGGTATTGCCGTACCCGGGAGAACCCACATTACAATTTATGGGGTGTATGTCTCCAGTGGCACATGCTGGGCACAATATATCAGACACTGAAATGGCATATATGCATAGGAAATTGCAAATCTCACTTTGCACCATCTGCTGCGCATTACCTTTTACACAATAACTGTGGGGTCAAAATGCTCACTACACCACTAGATGAATGTCTTAAGGGGTGTAGTTTTTAAAATGGGGTCACTTCTCGGGGGTTTCAACTGTACTGGTACCTCAGGGGTTCTGCCTACATGACTTAGCACCAGAAAAGCTCCAGTAGGCTAAATGGTGGTCCTTCCCTTCTGAGCCCTGTCGTGTGCCCAGGCAGCTAATAACAGCCACATGTAGGGTATTGCCGTACCCGGGAGAACCCACATTACAATTTATGGGGTGTATGTCTCCAGTGGCACATGCTGGGCACAATATATCAGACACTGAAATGGCATATATGCATAGGAAATTGCAAATCTCACTTTGCACCATCTGCTGCGCATTACCTTTTACACAATAACTGTGGGGTCAAAATGCTCACTACACCACTAGATGAATGTCTTAAGGGGTGTAGTTTTTAAAATGGGGTCACTTCTCGGGGGTTTCAACTGTACTGGTACCTCAGGGGTTCTGCCTACATGACTTAGCACCAGAAAAGCTCCAGTAGGCTAAATGGTGGTCCTTCCCTTCTGAGCCCTGTCGTGTGCCCAGGCAGCTAATAACAGCCACATGTAGGGTATTGCCGTACCCGGGAGAACCCACATTACAATTTATGGGGTGTATGTCTCCAGTGGCACATGCTGGGCACAATATATCAGACACTGAAATGGCATATATGCATAGGAAATTGCAAATCTCACTTTGCACCATCTGCTGCGCATTACCTTTTACACAATAACTGTGGGGTCAAAATGCTCACTACACCACTAGATGAATGTCTTAAGGGGTGTAGTTTTTAAAATGGGGTCACTTCTCGGGGGTTTCAACTGTACTGGTACCTCAGGGGTTCTGCCTACATGACTTAGCACCAGAAAAGCTCCAGTAGGCTAAATGGTGGTCCTTCCCTTCTGAGCCCTGTCGTGTGCCCAGGCAGCTAATAACAGCCACATGTAGGGTATTGCCGTACCCGGGAGAACCCACATTACAATTTATGGGGTGTATGTCTCCAGTGGCACATGCTGGGCACAATATATCAGACACTGAAATGGCATATATGCATAGGAAATTGCAAATCTCACTTTGCACCATCTGCTGCGCATTACCTTTTACACAATAACTGTGGGGTCAAAATGCTCACTACACCACTAGATGAATGTCTTAAGGGGTGTAGTTTTTAAAATGGGGTCACTTCTCGGGGGTTTCAACTGTACTGGTACCTCAGGGGTTCTGCCTACATGACTTAGCACCAGAAAAGCTCCAGTAGGCTAAATGGTGGTCCTTCCCTTCTGAGCCCTGTCGTGTGCCCAGGCAGCTAATAACAGCCACATGTAGGGTATTGCCGTACCCGGGAGAACCCACATTACAATTTATGGGGTGTATGTCTCCAGTGGCACATGCTGGGCACAATATATCAGACACTGAAATGGCATATATGCATAGGAAATTGCAAATCTCACTTTGCACCATCTGCTGCGCATTACCTTTTACACAATAACTGTGGGGTCAAAATGCTCACTACACCACTAGATGAATGTCTTAAGGGGTGTAGTTTTTAAAATGGGGTCACTTCTCGGGGGTTTCAACTGTACTGGTACCTCAGGGGTTCTGCCTACATGACTTAGCACCAGAAAAGCTCCAGTAGGCTAAATGGTGGTCCTTCCCTTCTGAGCCCTGTCGTGTGCCCAGTCAGCTAATAACAGCCACATGTAGGGTATTGCCGTACCCGGGAGAACCCACATTACAATTTATGGGGTGTATGTCTCCAGTGGCACATGCTGGGCACAATATATCAGACACTGAAATGGCATATATGCATAGGAAATTGCAAATCTCACTTTGCACCATCTGCTGCGCATTACCTTTTACACAATAACTGTGGGGTCAAAATGCTCACTACACCACTAGATGAATGTCTTAAGGGGTGTAGTTTTTAAAATGGGGTCACTTCTCGGGGGTTTTAACTGTACTGGTACCTCAGGGGCTTCTGCCTACATGACTTAGCACAAGAAAAGCTCCAGTAGGCCAAATGGTGGTCCTTTCCTTCTGAGTCCTGCCATGGGCCCAAACATCAGTTTATCACCACAAATGGGGTATTGCCGCACTCAGGACAAATTGGGCAACAAAATGGGGTGTTTTATTCCTTGTGAAAATAAGAAATTTTGAACAAAAATTACATCTTAATGGAAAAAAATATCATTTTTTTAATTCACAGCCCAATTCAAATAGGTGCTGTGAAAAAACGGTGTGGTCAAAATGATAACAACAACCATAAATGAATTCCTTGAGGGGTCTAGTTTCCAAAATGGGGTCACTTCTGGTGGGTTTCCATTGCTTTCATACCTCTGGGGCTCTGCAAATGCGACATGGAACCCGAAAACCAATCCAGCAAAATCTGGACTCCAACAAACACATAGCGCTCCTTTCCTTCTGAGTCCTCCCATGGGCCCAAACGGCAGTTTATCACCACAAATGGGGTATTGCCGCACTAAGGACAAATTGGGCAACAAAATGGGGTGTTTTATTCCTTGTGAAAATAAGAAATTTTGAACAAAAATTACATCTTAATGGAAAAAATATCATTTTTTTAATTTCACAGCCCAATTCAAATAGGTGCTGTGAAAAAACGGTGTGGTCAAAATGATAACAACAACCATAAATGAATTCCTTGAGGGGTCTAGTTTCCAAAATGGGGTCACTTCTGGTGGGTTTCCATTGCTTTCATACCTCAACACCTCTTCAAACCTGGCATGCTGCCTAAAATATATTCTAATAAAAAAGAGGCCTCAAAATGCACTAGGTGCTCCTTTGTTTCTGAGGCTTGTGTTTTATTCCACGAGCGCACTAGAGCCACATGTGGGACATTTCTAAAAACTGCAGAATCTGGACAATACATATTTAGTAGTATTTCTCTGGTAAAATCTTCTGTGTTACAGAAAAAAATGGAATAATATTGAAATTCAGCAAGAAAAATGAAATTTGCAAATTTCACCTCCACATTGCTTTAATTCCTGTGAAATGCCTGAAGGGTTAAAAAACTTTCTAAATGCTGTTTTGAATACTTTGAGGGGTCTAGTTTTTAAAATGGGGTGTTTTATGGGGGTTTCTAATACATAGGCCCCTCAAAGCCACTTCAGAACTCAAGAGGTACCTTAAAAAAAAGGCTTTTGAAATTTTCTTAAAAATATGAGAAATTGCTGTTTATGTTCTAAGCCTTGTAACGTCCAAGAAAAATAAAAGAATGTTAAAAAAACGATGCCAATCTAAAGTAGACATATGGGAAATGTGAACTAGTAACTATTTTGGGTGGTATAACCGTCTGTTTTACAAGCAGATGCATTTAAATTCTGAAAAATGCAATTTTTTCAAAATTTTCTCTAAATTTTGCAATTTTTCACCAATAAACACTGAATATATCGACCAAATTTTACCACGAACATGAAGCCCAAAGTGTCACGAGAAAACAATCTCAGAATCGCTTGGATAGGTTTAAGCATTCCGACGTTATTACCACATAAAGTGAAATATGTCAGATTTGAAAAATGGGCTCTGAGCCTTAAGGCCCAAACTAGGCTGCGTCCTTAAGGGGTTAAAGAGTTAAAGTTTGGCAGTACATACTGGCATCATCTCTTGGCTACAGTGGTCACGTGTCCTTAGGGCAATTCATCGCTACAAGGATGTATACAGAGATGAGGGAACAGCGGGAGTTTCGGTGCTTGATTGCGGGGGATTTAATATAGATATATTTGTTGTTTTAGCCCATATGTTGTTTTTTTAAAGCTAGACAACTGATGTAAAAGCTTTGCAGATCTCCTACAATGATTGAACTTTCCAGAATGCAAATCTCCAGTGTAAAGTTATTTATTAAGAGATTTCAGCTCTGAAGCCTGAAGATTTGAGAATACTGTATAGCCTAAAACTATAAAACAGGCTGTAACAAAATAAGTAATGCAATACATGTAAACTGAAAAATGGTATCAAAAGGGAAACATGCAAATCTCAGCAAATGTGTTTTGTTCAAACGTGGACGCAAGTCTCAAGTCTTCAAGACTTGACTACAAGCTCAGAGTTCTTTTAGAATTCGGATTCTATTTTTAGCTATGGTAACGTGACAATCATAAATGCTAAAAACAGACTTTTAGATGAAATAAGCTGTTCCACGTTCTGAAGACATGCAAGCGTGAAATCATTTAATCTTCAGAATAGCTCCAATCTTAATGGACAACTTCACAGCTTAACACTTAAAGAGGATCGATGCCAACTTCAAATGCTCTCCTAAAAGGATGTTTGCCATTTGCACATAAAAATGTAATTGGCTGTAGCAATGTCTAGCACTAAGGACACTATTCCCATTATACGGTTATCTTTCCATTTATACAGCTTTGCTGAACTCATTATGAATAAACCATTGAGTGCCTAACATGAAGCTCGACTGCTGTATTTTGATATGACTACTAAGTGCGCCCTAATGGGTGATTTGAGATGTCTGCCAAGACATTGTGACCAAAACGTACAACTTAATAATGTAAATCAATAAGCAAAAACGGAAAATGTTAGCAAAAATATTAACAAATTGCATCACGTATGCATTCTGATTTGATATAATCTGATATGCTGGAGTATGTTCTGTACAAAATGATGAGCACACATGTTCTATGCATGAACTACCCATAAAGGTTCACTAAATTTAAATTTCACCTTATATACGTCTATAGCAAGTATTTAAAAATGTAAGTATGATGAGTCAGAATGTGAACAATAAC
Organism: Rhinoderma darwinii; assembly: GCF_050947455.1. Lineage (NCBI taxonomy): Eukaryota > Metazoa > Chordata > Amphibia > Anura > Rhinodermatidae > Rhinoderma > Rhinoderma darwinii. The sequence goes on along the minus strand of NC_134691.1, from coordinate 272,270,813 downwards.
CTGATCACCACAAATTAATTTCACGTTGGCAGAAAATGTCATTTTTTTCTATTACCGTCAGTATGACATTCTCAGAAAACTACCATTGACTTGAATGGTCCCTTTCTTAGACTATTGTGCCATGCTGTATGTGTGCATGGGCGTGCTTTACCAGTCAGAGGTGACAGGCAGCAGGGAGGCCACACCCCCTGCTACCTACTTTACTACATGTTGTAAATTCATCAGTTATCTTGATTGCGTTCATGGTTTGTGGCACGTAGCCTGGAATCAAGGGTACCAGCCCGTGTGCCAGCCACTGTCTCGACACATAAGGTGACATTTACAAAAATGTAAAGTGTGGGGCACCATATTGGCAATCTGGTTTGGCACATCATTGCTTATTAACAAGGTCCTTTTCCTTTAATAAGTAAAACTTCAGAGCTCCCATGCTGTGACTGGTGGGTAGTGGGTGGGAGCCCACAGGGGAGTTTGGTCTGTTTATTTGCCTGGTCCCCTGACACTAGTATCACATGTACTGCCCTGATGGCGGACCTGGATTCAATCATCAGAATAAATTACTTCTAAAGCAAAAGTTCTGAGCTAGGGGGCTTGGTTAGCAATGCATAAATTTTAACCCCTTATAGATTCCAATCATAGTAAAATAATTCCCTGCTTTTTTTTCCCTGGAGAATACTGTTTGCACACTACAATCATACACATACGGCCATGTTCCTATGCTGCCTTTTATTATCTGTATTATGGCCACAACACTCGAAACCCCTGGAGTACTACTGAATCTGACTTAGATCACTATAGAACCCTATGGCGATCTATGTTCGGTTTAGATGAACCGTGGGAAGTCTGGTGTTGTGTCCGTAATCCAGACACGAAAATGTGCCAGTATTACGGTCCTCTGACAGCCGCCTAAAAATGACTGTAAGGGAGAAAAGTTGAGCAGGTCAGATAAAACTTCTGGCTCACGGAACAGATTTATTTTAGATGGTATCCATTGACATACAATAATCATTTATAACGTTATTGCCAATAATTAACTACAAAAATATTTTTCAGCTTTCAAGAAGTTGACCGTTCATGGACAATACAAGGATTTCGCTACCGGTTGCTTATTGGCATTTAAGTAATTTAAAACATAATGACACTATCCTCGGGGTGCGGTATAAGACATTTTTAGGAGCCCCATGTAACAGTAAAGTTTCAAATGAAAATTCATCTCTAAGCAAAGAGTAAAACTTACAAAAATGTGAATATTTTCAAGTATGTAATATAGACACCAATATTCCTAATCACCGTTAATCTAGTCCATAAAATTGAAAACCTCCTGTCTAGACTATTTATAGGAAAGAAAGTAATAAAATGTTCTGTATGAAAAATACATTCTTAAGAAACCTATCCTAAATAAAAGGCAAAAGCTATTAAATACTTAATCTCCTATAATAACCATAAGCAGATGACTTATTTTAAGTGAATGCACCATTTGTGTGATACTATTATTGAAAAAAACATGACTTTTAAGAAGCAGAATTCATATCATATGTTGTTTTTGTAACTGCAGGCAGAAAATGTAGAATGTAATGACAAATAGCTGCATATCTTAAACCAAATCTAGCAGGAATGACAGTAGAATGAGTGAATTTCTGTTTTACAAAGAGAACAATCTGCCATTTTACAATTCCACAATCTGCAGTCTGACTAATGCTTGACACAATGAAGATTCCCTGGTCGCTGCAGATTCGCAGCTTAATTTCCAAATTCCTGGTTATACAAATGTAGCAGAGCTGAGTTTATCAATGCAGTAGAGCTACGTTAGTCATTTGGTACAATGTGTTGACTTGTGATATTACTACGGCACACAAAAGGAACCATTCAATGACTGACTCAGCTCCGCTATGTCTGTATATTATAAGCTTAGGGTCATTCTGGATGCTTAAAACTTCTTTTATACTCAGAGAAAGGTAATAGGGAATACAGAGTTAAAATGGGACTCCATAGCAAAACTAAGGAGCCTTACTCTGAGGTCTGCACCATGAGTAATGATGGGTCTTTTCCTTCCTCCCTTGACCTTTCAGTGCTCTATATTCCACTATATACGGCCTCCACTCCATCTTCTCCTAACCCTCAATTCTGCATCTTCTTTCTCAGTTGAGTTGGGTCCCATTACCTCTTGGGCAAGAAGGCAACTGCTATACCTGCTGCCATGGTGGTTACGGCCATGGAGAATAGGTGTTCCTTGTACCAAGTCACAGCGTATATTTGTAGGTAAAAAATAAAATTTGGTTACCTCCATTTCCATTTTTATAGAGAGTGTTATACATTTTTGTAGTATTATGGTGGATGGGAAATGGATGATGTTTCTTAATGTATTTATTAGCACATCTTAATAAGGTTTATAGAGACCTTTCCACAGCCGTCTTAATGTGTAATTGTAATTGACAATATCTTTCCTTGTATGCATAAATATTCTAACAATGAATAATAGGTATTATAAAACATATATTCATACAACACTACGAGCATTAGTTTTATGGTCGTGAATCACCCACCATTGCTTGCAATTCCCAACTGAGGCCCTCTGTCTCCTCTCTGCTGTGTCATCAGGACAAGCGTACGTCAAGCCATCTCATTGCTTATGCATTTATTTCCTGCGTCCCACAGAACTCTGGACAGAGCTTCCTGTTCTGGAGAAAATGAGAAAATCACAATCAATGACTGCCCAGGGACAAACAAGTCACTTACAAAGGTACAGGCAGTGACTGTTACTACTGCACAATATAACAAAAAATTAATCCAATATTTCCAGCTCTTTTCTTTATATGGGGGGAGAGGGGGGCTGCTGGTGAAGAAATTGATTTGTTTTGCTGTTAACAGATATTCTCAGACTCCAGCAATGCAGAAGGAGCAAAGCAGGAACCTTAGTTTAATTTAAAACATAAATTTGTGATATTGAATAACACTTTAATTAAAGGGCTTACCATGGAATATAAAGAAAAACCTTAAATAACGGCAGTAGAAATGCCTCATTTTCCTAATATACTCTATATTAACATGCAGTCCACAAGCTGCGGGACCACAGGTAAGGAGTTGTGGCCCAGTGTCGGTTTCCATTTGTCTCTTTCTGAGATGTGTACTTATATGGTCATATTTATGTCAATTCTTCCCGTGTACAGCCATGTCTGCGTGATCAGTATTCAGGGACTGCGTTCTAACAGAGCATCTTAGAAAATGAGGGCAAATCTCTTATTAGAGCTATATTTATATATTCCCTGAGAAACACTTTTATAATGGCCTTGGTAATCGCAAGAACAAATTTATTTCAAAATATCATCACCCATGAAGAGATGTGGGGGAAAGCGAGTTTCACTATACTTCTCTCCTGATACATAAAGGGCAGAGGCAACAGTAACAGCCGGAATAATGGGATACAAACATTGTTCATTAATGGGATGTCTGTCTAACAGGAAGAATGTCCAGAAAATGTACAAGTTCAAAGCCATATATGTCATACACATTTCAAAACCTATTCCTATTCCTATCGAGATGTGACAATGCAAATGACAAAGCCATTCAAAATTATTGTTATCAGTTCTAATACCATTTTTTTTTAGACATGTAACATACCAAAAAGCCTTTCATACATTGTAAAACACAAAAAAATGTATAAATATATGATTCAGTAATAAGTATAATGTCATGATTTTTATTATTATTATTATTATTATTAGAACAATTATTTGACATTTCCCTTTCCAATACAATATACAGATGTAGCAATCTTGACTTTTGTTTTAAGGAAACTGTCACCTCTAAAAATACCCCTAAACTACAAGAATCAGTTAATAGCTTGAAAGATGCTGATTCCAAATCTGTAAGTTTTATCTTTCTACTTACTTGTGTTCCCCCGCTATAAGCCTGCAAACGGGTTGTGCGCTGTATGCCGACGAAGAGTCTAAGTAGTCCTCTCCATTATATCACCAAGCTTAGGAGTCCTCTCTATGCATGCGTCTGTTTGAAGGCTTATAGTGGGGGAACGCACGTGAGCGGAAAGATAAAACGTACAGATTCGGGAGCAGCGTCTTTTAAGCTATTATCTAATCACTGTTTTTAGGGTGGTTTTAGGAGATGACAGAATTTATTATCACACTGCAGCAAGTTCTCAGTGTCAAGTTAAGGTTTGCTACATCTGTACCACACTGGGGTTTAGCTATACGAGCTGCAAAGGTAGCAGTCGCACTTGGGCCCTGGTGCCTATGGGAAACAAAAGCCTCGGACTCAAAATAAGACGAGTATGGCACATGGTAGGTGTGGGCTCCGTTACATATTTTTCAGTATAGCTCAGGAGCTTCCAGTTACACCACCATTTACACCAGCCTTTGGTTCACCTGATTACATGGATTACAACTTATATGTATTGCTTCTTCTTTTAGCTAAACTTGATTTACCTTGATTATCCTATTGGTTAGTGTAACATGTAACTTTGCATACGGCAGTGATGAGGTAATGTAAAGTTTGTGGTCATCTGTACAATTATGCTGTGATTTACGGCGATTGCGGCCTGTCAGCGATTGTTGAATTCTATACTGATCTGTAAAAAAAAATTAACTGCAAGATTTTTTTTCTGGAGTAACTGGTGCTGGACTTTACTACCAATCACCCTTTGCTTTTTCTATCAAAAGACTCACTGCTAGGGTGTAGTGAAAAAAAGAAAATAACACTGCTAGCAAGCCTTCCTCTAAAAGAACCCCAAAGAGATTCTCTGTGCCATGACCAGAACCCTGCCCTGTTCACACTGAGTTTTTTGCAGGCATAAAATTCCACCTGGAAAAATCAGCTTCGTTCTTTTTTTAAGAGGAACCACAGGCGTTTTTTGCCGCAAATTATACCGCTTTTTTTTACCTCTTTCTTCAACAGGCAAAGTAAAAAGCAGCATTTTTTTCCATCTCTCATTGATTTCAATGGGGTTTTTGAGGTGAAATCCACGAGTTTACAGCACTGTAGAATTTATATGCGCTATAAAGGGGATCATAATAATGACAGTACATTTATATACAACAAGTCAGTGTCTGTCAGTTACTGGCTGTCTGTTTAGACAGAGCTGTGCTTCCTGCTAGGAACCTGATATAGAAAGGTAAAAGACAGCATGATGGACACATTGAGTCACAATGTAGAAGCTCTGCAGTCATTCCCCGTGGATTATTCGGCTCAGTAATGTGCAGGCTTTGATAAATATTAATGCCAAATACTTGCTCTTTAAGTTGTAATTACTCAGTTATAATTATTCCTAAACATATAACTGCAATTCTAAGAGGAAAATTAGATAAAACTTTTCCAAAAACACTTGACATTTTGTAGTTCTTGTCAAGTGCTGCTAATGAAATTGTTGAAAATTGGGGGCAGAATTCCTGAAAATTGTGCAGATAGATGGAAATGGCAGAAGCAGAATGTTAAAATGGCTTGAGAAATTGTAGCATGAATGACAGACTAGTGTAGTACATGATACAAGCTCCATACTTAGTTCAAGCAACTCAGTTAACCCTTATTACAGCCCCAGCTACATTCTGCTTCTTTAAATGAATACTGCAATACAGACTATATAGTATAGACTATGTGTATACATAACTAGACAGCATAGTGTAGCATCATACACATAGTACTCAGATCCAGAGGCGTAGCTAGGTTCTTCAGCACCCGAGGCAAAGATTCAGTTTGCCCCCCCCGACCTCTTTCCCGACATCTCCTTCCCCCTCACCATGTTTTTTTCTCTACCAAAGAGGTGAGCATACATTTTACATATATACAGCACCAGAACAAAGCTCATTATATATATACAGCACAAGAACCAAGATCAGTACATATATACAGCACCAGAATCAAGATTAGTACATATATACAGTACCAGAACCAAGATCAGTACATAAATACAACAGCAGAATCAAGATCAGTACATATATACAGCACCAGAACAAAGCTCAGTACATATATACAGCACCAGAACAAAGCTCAATACATATATACAGTACCAGAACAAAGCTCAGTACATAAATACAGCACCAGAACAAAGCTCAGTACATATATACAGCACTAGAACTAAGCTCAGTACATATATACACCAGAACCAAGCTCAGTACATATATACAACACCAAAACCAAGCTCAGTACATAAATACAACACCAGCACAAATACAGCTCAATTTAGTGCAACACCTGCCATATAGGTTTGCACTAAATTTTATACAGCTCACAGCATGGCTCCCACCCCTGTATATAGTGCCTCACATATAGCTCCCCCTATAGTGCTCCACATATGGCCCACCCCTGTATATAGTGCCTCACATATAGCTCCCCTATAGTGCTCCTCCACATATAGCCCACCCCTGTATGTAGCCCAGCCCTGTATACAGTGCCTCACATATAGCTCCCCTATAGTGCTCCACATATAGCCCACCCCTGTATATAGCCCACCCCTGTATATAGTGACAGTGTAGCTTGTTGGCACCCTCTTTCTGGCACCCAGAAAACATTCCCTACCTGCCCCATAGATACTCCCCTGTTGCCAGTTGAACCTGTGGTCAAATAGGGCAATGTGTTTTTTTTCTTTCTGGTTTGAGCAGAAATGGGAATGGTATCCCCACAAGTTTAACCCAGAGGCATTCACATACATTAATCCAGCCCTGTACGAAATATCAGTCAGAGAATTTAAAGGCCATGTTCATTTTTCTGAAGTGTATTTTTTTTTTATTCACCCTTTGTATTGCAATTACTCAATTATTTCATATGTGGTTGTAGCAATGTCTCGAGATTGTTTTTCAACAGAGAGAAAATCCAAGTGTTTATTGATCTAACACTTTATAACAGTGATACATTGTCAATAGTTAACTTTAAATATATACACACACACACACACACACACACACACACATTTAGTATACTAAACTCTAGATACTCACAATATTTTTAGAATTTCTGGATCTCCTGTAGAAATGTCAGCGTGCCTCAAGCCATGCTGTGTATGTATCTGAATTGTGGTTCAGCAACAGCTGGAAGGCCTTATTGTCAAGACCATAGTACATTGTGAATCAATAGACTTAAGCACAGACTTAAGCACAGTAAAATAGCTTAGGGGAGACAATTATAAAGATACCATATTCAGCGTGTTGCAATTGAGTAGGAATATGTAAGTCTGTGTAGGAGGAAGCTTCTCTAGGTATGTAATATATGGCTCCAGATACACACATATAACTAATGGGAAATTGCTACCGTTTCCTGAAAATATTGGAGTGGCATTGCAGTACAGGTGGCACTTAAAATAAAAAGTAATTAGGTCTTACAAGGAAAAGGGGAGGTAACATCTATCACTCCCTGAAGGCAGGAGACAGTGTAATGAAATACATGAAGTGGAAAGATAATAACAAAGAAAAAAAATCTATTATCAAAACTCTTTGTCACGGATGAATACAGACACTTCTAGTCAGTGGCAGGGGAACATAGCTTCTAGGTACAATTAGGAAAGCATGGGAATTTCCAGATGAGAAAAGATATATTCTGGGGATCATGCAGCTCCTCCAGTATTCCTCTTGACATTTTATAAGCAGCCTGTCACTGACTAATGGGGAAGACAACGCTCAGTCCATTAAGGGAGCAGTCACACGTGGCGTACTTGACTTGTATTTCCGCAGTGTAAAATACTCTGCAAAAAAACTGTACAATGTCCATAGGCGGAAATACAAAGCAAGTACACCACGTGTGACTGCACCCTTATGTTGTCAATGTAAGCGAGTGCGGAAAAATGTCAATCTGTAAAATACAGACCAGTCTGCTAGATATTTGTTGAATCATTGCGATTAATATGCACCAGATTCCTTCATCACAAAGTGAGGAGGTGACTTTGGCTTAATATGGTCATGTACTAAAATATTTGAGATATGATGCCATTTCCAGCAATGGATGTGCCAAGGACAATGTGATGTCTATGCTGTAACCTTAATAGTCCTGATATTTTTCATGCTCCTTAAAATCGACCTATCATTAAATATTTTATTTGAAAAATAAGCTCAGAAATGTATGAATATATTTTTTTAGGTTGAATTTCTGTTACTCTAATACAGTGCTCTGAATCCTCTGCCCATTATGCACTGGCAGCATTGCAAGGTTGTATTCACACTTTCACACAATTCCATCATGATCAGTTTGTGGTTTTTTGCAGCATTTGTAATGATTTGTTTTTTGTTTTTCAAAATTGATATCAGATATTTGCAGCTGAAAACTCCAGCTGCCTGCAGCCAGGGGACAAAGGGAAGATGAAGTTTTTTAAGAAATTTAAGTGCAGAATAAAATAATTTGGAGATATTTTCAAATATATATGGTCTGTTCAAGAGAATACAGGATACACAAAAGCTAGAGTACTTTTCAATGCAGACCCTAAACAGTCTCTCTTTGGACATTCAAAATATGGGGAACTATTTGTATTGAGTCTTGTCACAGTTAGAGGTCATTGATTCCCCAAACAGTAGAAGAATATGTGATCAATACTTATAATGTCTTAGTCCAACTTGTACAGGGGAGACTTTATTATCCTTCTTTCTAAAATCTTAACAAAATGCATTTTTTGGCGCTATAAAAAAAAGTTTATTTTCTAGACTGAAGTTATTAAAGAAACATTTAACATATAAAATGCACATACAAAAAAAAAAAAAAACTATATTCCAGCATTTCCTCCATTCATCCACTCTTTTTCTTTGATCCCATTTGTGACACATTACAGTTAAAAGTGAGAAAAATATTAAAAAAAAATCTTCTCCAGGTGTTTTCCAGGAGATCAGCCATTTCACCCTCCTTCACACTATCCTGTGTCTGGCTGTAAGACAACTGGCTGGAGCATGAGTTTTCCCGCCCTTTGCCCTGTCTGCAGTAAAACAAAAATACTGTTAAGCCCTGCCCCTTGACTAAATCCCACCCCTCAGTTGTTCCCCAGCTGAAAGTGGAACAGATCAGCAATAAACTAACCTCTGTGTTCTCTGCAGGATTTCTACAAGATTGATTGTTTCAGGACCATGTAGAAAATACAGCAGACTGACACACAGTGGGGGGAAATATATCTCCTAATTACTTTTATCATTCATTACTAGGTTTAGTGTGTATTTAAAACTTCTTATGACACTATATGCCTCCAGCAACACAAAATAAATTCTGTTATTTTGTCAAAACTAGACTGTATACCCTTTACGAGAACCAACAAAATGAATCACAAATATTATGGGTAATTGTTTTAACAATTACCTAGTTGTTGTAACCCATGCAGTTTCTGTGGCTGAACAGTTTTTCCTGCTCCCAAGTCCCGGTTGTTTTCCCACCTCGCCATCAGGGAATGACCATCAGTTGATTTACACTTTCTGGTGCTCAAGGCATTCTGCAAACTCAACAGATTCTGGTGCCAATGAGTATATGGTACTTCCTCCAAATGTTTCAACTTAGGAGCTCCCACTAGTGGCTGAACTATACGGTAACACAATTGCTAACAAAAGTGGTGCATTTTCTTTTTATGTTCCTGACATGTTACAAAACCAGACTGTTCTCTCACCTTGCCAATTTCTATCCTAATCTGTTCCTGATATCTCTGAATACCGCCTCTCTCGAGCCTCTGATTTTTTTTTTTACTATGGTTTTGGAATTCAAGTCTGTCCAGTAGACAGCTGATGATATTGCAGACTATTCAGGGTATTATGTCTTGGGCCTTCCCTATTTTGAAGACCATACCTTTTTAAGCAAGTTAAGGTTGAAGAACAGACAAATCCTAAGGGCTCATGCACATGACCATATTCAGGATCCTTGTGAGGCCTTGGACGCCACACCCCAGACTAACCTCAAGGCCAAGCCAGAGCCAATGCAACCCAGTAAGGCTTTCTCCTGGGTCGTGACAATAGTAATATAATATGGGTACAAGATAGAGAAATTTAGGGGATACTTGGCTTCTGACAAAAATAAAAACCACTATGGTGTCCATGAATTTTGATCTAGTGACTTCTACGGTGTATCATCTTAGAGGTAATGGGAGGTAATGATGTCCAAAAAGCCCAAGAGTGAATGTAACAGCAACAGTGCCATGAAGATGGCATGAAAGCAAGAGTGGCAAAATCAGGGATAAATGCAGTCACGAAGAATACCCCAGTAGAACAAATCCCAGTCAATATAAAAAGTCTTCTTCTTGTTTACTTATATTTTCTTGTCTTTAGGCCGGGTTTACACGAGCGTGTGCGTTTTGCGCACGCAAAAACGCGGCGTTTTGCGTGCGGAAAAGGCACTTAACAGCTCCGTGGGTCAGCCCCGTATGATGCGCGGCTGCGTGATTTTCGCGCAGCCGCCATCATTATGACACTCCGTTTGGATGTTTGTAAACAGAAAAGCACGTGGTGCTTTTCTGTTTACATTCATAGTTTGACAGCTGTTGTGCGAATCACGCACATCACATGGAAGTGCTTCCGTGTGCCATGCGTGATTTTAACGCACCCATTGACTTCAATGGGTGCGTGATGCGCGAATAACGCAGAAATATAGGACATGTCGTGAGTTTTACGCAGTGGACACACGTTGCGCAAAAATCACGGACTGTCTGCACTGCCCCATAGACTAACATAGGTCCGTACGACACGCGTGAAAATCACGCGCGTTGCACGGACGTATTACACGTTCGTCTAAACAAGCCCTCAGGTTGAGTTTCACATGTTACTGCTGCAGTATTGAACTTAGTTTATTATGACTGGCTGAATGGGCTTGAAAAATACTAACACTTTTTTGTGCTAGAAATATCCTTAGAAGAGTTGTCACTTCCCCTCCGCCATTGCTCTTGGCAAAGTGCATTGTCGATGGAAGCAATAAGCACAGTGGAAAGCGCTCCCCACAGTGAAGAAAGTCTGTAGCCTGCCATTAGGCATGCTGGGAATGACATTTAGAATTACTAAATATTTTTTAATATGTGTTTACCTTGCAATTTAGAAATGTTTTCTCATATTACTATATATTAGGTTTTACATCTCCGTTAGCTTGTTTACATCAGGAATTCCGGCATTTTCCGTGGTGAGGCTGCAAAGCTTTTATGATTATCAAAAATACTGGGACCCCCTACAGAAACCTGATGCACCCCATTGTACTTTAGGTCAATGGGGTCTATCAAGATTTGTGAGGATCTGTTTGAAAACGGATTTGGCATAGATTTCTTAAAAAAGTGGAGCACATATATAACAGGTGACCGTCATACGATGACTATGCTTTATAACAGCCTGCAGCAATAGACACATCTATCACGAGTGCGACTTAATAAATATTTTGCAGACATCACTGAATTTAATGACAGTTTTTGCATAGTGCTAAGACTTGTACCTGATAATGATAAATCTGCCCTGGTGTTTTATCATAGTAGAGACTGACAGTCGCGCGATTTTATAATGAAGATTAAAGACTCCAGAGCTGCATCATTCTAGTCTGGAAAATACTACCCGGAAATAAAGCAGTGCATTTTGCGGACGTTGGTTCACTTGAACATAATTGTATACAATCTTTTTGCCTTTTCCTGTGTGATCCGGTGTCTAAATAAAGCTTCATGAAATTATTACGGCAAATAGGGACAGGGCCCAATAATTAGAAGTTATTGGCCTTCAACAATCACATACGGGCCCACGTCATCCTGACATCCACCGTGTGACCTGAAACTCAGTGATACTCTCTATAAGGTGGCAGCACACGGGCAATATGATTTCTGCTATAAAATCAGTGACCCTTGCCCTGTAAAAGGGCATTGGGCTACGTTACTACTCACCAGAGGTTGCTCTCCAACAAGACAATTTCTCAAGACAATTAACATAAAACATGTTTATTAATATATGTAGAATAGTGTAGAAAGATGACATCCTATCACATAATATAATCTGCAAAGACATACAATCTGCTCTCAGACTCGGAAAGAAAACTGCCAGCCAATTTATTTTTTACACACAATGACATTTGCTGTGATAGGATTTACCACATTTGCATAAAACACATCAAAATGTAACTGTATTAAGCAATTAGAGGTCTGCTAAGAAAGCTGCAAATGCATCTTTCCTATCTAAACACACTGACTGATTTGTGAATACAATTCGAGTTTACGTTATGCACTGACATTTTACATTGTGTGTATACTGTAAGGATAATACATCTAATGTCTACATATTTCTACCATATTCTTTTTCATGAAGTTTGATAGAAGTAAATATGGAATAATGATCTGTATTAAGTGGGTAATGAGAAAAAAAATAAAAAATCTTTTCAGCAGGTAACAGACTGGATGACATACAGTATACTCGATAACAAAGCCAAGAAAGAAAGGGACAGGAAGAGGTTCTCACGTTACAGTATTATTACACAAAGCATTGGCAGCAATTTAAGGCATTATGTATGAATAAATTATATTAGTTCTTTAGAAACCAGAACCAGCAGAACTTTAGTCTCCGTGTGCGGGAAAGAGGTCCCTTTAAACCCAAACCATGAACCAAAGGTCCCCAACCTTTTATACTTTGTAAGCCACATTTAACTTTGAGTGCTGGTTTGAAGCCACATTTAAGTGAAATATGATAACATATATGAAGAAACACAAAATCCTGGAATTTCAATTTGCAGATAAATATTTCAGTTTGAAATTTGACACAAACCACCAAGATTGGCACTATTCTGGGCATAGGATATGTCTGTAAAATTTTAATGTGGATGTCACATTGTAGCAAATGCATATGGTCATAAGGATTTCCATGGAGCGCCACACAGTGGAGGGTTGTGAGACACATGTGGCTCCTAAGCCAATGGTTAGAGACTACTGCTATAAACACTCTTATAAAACAGCTGACTTGGGAGAAGGCAAAAAATAGATTGATAAAAAGGAATAATGAGGTTTCCCAGTCCACAGTCGTAGAGACAGCACAGACTCTGCTACACTACAGAACGGGTAGGGGGGTTCATCACCCCATAGATACCAATATCTATCTTTCTGGGAAGAACATTACCCTTATGTATTGAAATAATTTGGGTCATTACATATACTCTGTCAAAAAATATAAATATCGCCTTCCCAAATTGGCATCTAATAACCGTGCAGAGTGTTATATTCTCTCTATAATAGGGATTATTTTTTTGTTTTGAAAAGTTTGTCCTACTGTGTTCTTGTTTGCACACCTTTTTAAGTAAAATTAGTAAAAGTTAAATTTTATTAAACTCTAGTCCTACTCCAGAGATTTAAAAATGTAAAATAGTAAGATTGTTTTTTATCGTAGGTGGTGAGGTGTATGGTGGTTGCCTATGCTGAACTTTTGCACTAGAACCCATAAGCCTTTAGCTCTATCTCTGATAATATATATACACTGCATACATAGGACCCATAAGCTTTTGGCAGTCGGAATCCAGCTTTTAATTTGGTGCAGGTAATCTGGTAAGGGAATCTGTTGCTGTAGGGCCAATAGGACAGCTCAATATGTCCTTAGGAGTTTTTATAAGGACACAGATATCGAAGGCTTTTCCACAAGGGACCTGTAACTTCAACCTTTGATCACTGTCTAGACACATCTGCATACACAGCAGACCATCAAAGCCGAGAGGGGCACATGGAGCGCTCTCCTTCTAAATACACTGGACTCATAGCTATTATTCGATGAATAATCCTATTGCTCAAACGGCACAATATTTTTTGGTGCCATTTTGGCTAATAGGTGAACGGACCTGTCCATGTAATATGCAGACTGACCCTAGGGCAGCATATTCAGCCGACAGATCCGCTTTAACGAAAATGACCTGTAGCCGTAGGCATTATACTACTATTATTATATAATAGGCTAATCTCACATTAAATAAAAAAAATCATACATGGCAGATTTATGTTAATTAATTGTGTAATTCTAAGAACATGGTGTAATTCAACATCAATTGTCTCCTATTAATAGGAACAGCCTTTAGCTAAATTCTCACCCGGCAAACAATAGCGTTAGAAAAACAAACTATGTAAGGCAAACAATCTTCCTCCGAATACCTGTCAAGTGCCTTACAGAATACGACTAAACCTTTATCATTATTATGGCACAGAAAAGCTCTGCAGCACCGTAAATGCAGATTATGGGAGCCATTAATTAACTTCCCCGCAGACTAGCACTCAGTAATTTATGTTAATTGCTATACGTAGTTGGTGGTGGGTATGCTTCTGTTAAGGGATGTAAGCCTCATTTATCTTCATCTGCTTGGCGTACTCTCTAATACACGTTACCGGCAGGAAGGAAGAAGCCTGGCCGTTGTCATGGAAACCTCAAGAAGTGAGAAAGACAATGGTAAGGAAAGATATTCTTCTTTACTTGGGACTAGTCCCTTTCTATAACCTTACCACCCGTCACATTATCCAAGTATGATTATTTTGATTTTTTTAAATAAATTCTTAGTTGAATATCAATTGTAGGTAATGTATTCGGCATTTTCATATAAACTAGATTTACAATGTTTTTCCCAGCCATCTCATGGGTCTTAAGAAATCATGGGTTAGTGGATTCTATATTCTAAGCTTGTATTTATATATAATCAGATACCATTTCCTAGACTCAAAAAAAATATCTGTTTTAGTAATGTAACATCTGCGGACTGAATCCCCAAGTAAAAGAGGGGAAGTAAAACTTGTCTAGCAATGCCTTTGTTACCATCATGTCCTTTTGCCTATGTTTGCTATATATGTGGGTACTGCGCCTTTAAGCGATATTATCACACTGTTATATGTTGTTGTTTTTGTGCCTGTAGTCTTATTACCTCCACAAGGTGGAACTTATACAGTGGTAAAACTTGTCTGACAAAGATGGGGAAAAATATGCTACGACATTCTACAGGGCAGAAAAGGGTCACCGATTCGGCCACCGAATCTGTCATGTACATAGTGCATCTTGTTGCATTTATTGACTATTTTTGATAAGGTAAGGCAAGGTGCTTAGCTTGTTCATAGTCTAAATTTAGGGCGCTTGGTCGCCATTTTAGGCTGTATATGTTGCTCTGTAACGGGGTGATGGCGGAGGCATGAGTGTGCATGCGTCGATACTCCGGGGGCGGCACTTGTACTATAAAAAACACAGTTAGCCTACCAAGCCATGTTCAGTGCTGGGAGAAAGCTGGCGTGACCTGAACTCTGCCTACTGTTGTCAAGAAGAGGTGCCATTGCAAGCGGGAATGTTGCAAAAGCTGCTGTGGAGATGGAAAGTGTAGGAGAGACTGACTACTTTGTATCTGGAACTGAGGAGCCAACTGAGGACCGACCTAGTCAGTATCCATTGTTGGGCCTATCGTGGCAACAGGTCTTGAAGAACGAGCAGGGGTGGTGTGTTAGGCCCCACTGTATGGATAGCTGGTGAAGAGTACGTAGCAGAGACATGACCCATTACAGTCAGTGAGACTAGTGGCTAGCAGTCGTGCAAGACTTAGGGGAGAGTCGCTCTATGTAGAGGCCTAGAGGGACAGTTTATGAAGCAGCCAGCAGCCACCAGCTCAAGGGGCACTAAGTCCGAAGTACGCAGTCGCAGCAACTATCTTAAGGCCCCTTAACCCAGAATCTGCTGGTCACATCAGAACAAGCCAGCCATCTTGTCTGCCTGTACCGTAACTAAGTCTGTGCCTCTCAGTAGTGAGAAGAATTGTAAATACAATAGCTAAGTTGTGTCTCCCAGAGTGGGAAGAACTGTATATATGGTCTATGACCGTGTGCGCCACCAGCGACAGTCAAAATTGTATATATTTTAAAAGTTCAAGTAAAGTTTTTCAAGTTTGGCTCTCTGACTTCTACTTGGTTTCATTTTTCCCTGACATCCCTGTGGGGTGTCCATCATATTACCCCACCCTCCACCACCTTACAGTAATAACATATGATTTAAATATATACCATAGAGGCAGGACTAGTGGATTTAAAAAGGCCATAGAGAAGGGGAATCAGTTTAGCTCATCCCTCTCCCTAGGAGCATATCTAGGAGGGGGTGGCAGTTAGTGGGGCGGGTTCCAGGTACCTGGGAGAGGTGCCAAGAAACTGCCCTGCCTTTGCCAGAGTATGTAGACACAGATCTAGGGCAGCGAACCAAATCTTTTCCCCAGTTAAAGGAATGCCTAGCTGCCTCTCTCTCAGGAGCAGTATGAAGGTTTACATGGCCTCTTTCTCTCCAAAGACAATGCAATGCTAAGTGGAGGATGGAAATGGGTTTGGTGCTCTTCTGTCTGTCCTAAAAGGGATGAGGGAAGGTTGTGTGGCATGAACTAGTACCAGGAGTGGGGATCCATTTAGATTTTTTTTTCTATGGGACCCCCTTCTCTGTCTATGCCTTTGGGTAAACTATTTCCATAAACATTTTTGTTTTTTAAGAATTCTGTAAAAAATGATTATAGCACTAGGATTGATCTGTATGATATTTGTGCTACCATTTTGAGATATTATCTGCACTTGCGATTGTATTCCTGAATGACAAATCTACAGTTCTGTATTCAACTAGTATTCCCTCTTCTGACCCAAAATAGCATCATTATGGACCAGTGGTGACCATACAAATCTAACATGACAATGCACAAGGATACTAATCATGAGTTAGATAAGGAAAGAAAAATCATAGAGTAGCTTTGAGGGGAAAAAAATCCCATTGTTTTCTCTGTAAGGCTCTGCTATTATGTCTGTTAAAACTTATAACAACTTAAACGGCACAGTTCAGCAGATGGCTAGAAGAAAAAGTCTGGGTACAGTACATCCTGCATTGTGCATTGAAAACCACTGACATAATATGTATCTGCGCCTATTAATTATATGCCGCTTTAGAAATCTGAAACGATTTATATGGGGAAAAAAAAAAAAAAGAGTGCAGTCAAAACACTATTTTACAAGGTGAAAATGAGTGTATTGTTCTGCTTTTGTTGCCATGGATATAAGAAACCATAGCAAGGAACAAAGCGGCATATGAATAGATAACGGGTATGCTCAATTGTGCATCTAAGCCATTTGATGCTAGAGGGACTGGAAATGTACTGTATGTTATACCATGTAAAATACTGTACAATAAACTATAATTCACATTTCGATATAAGTGGAAAAGTTTGTCGCTATGTTTGAAAGTTTTTTTGTACAATGCAAGGTTTAAATATATATTTCTGGATCCTACAAAATGAAAGACTATGAAATTTGATTAACGAATTACATGGCAATAGGCAGGGAAAATCATATCGGGGCAGCCTTACTAAGACTCGCATTTCCTATGTCAGTCTTAGCGTAAAGCCCAGAGGAGTAAGATGCGTCAAAAATTTATTAATGGGGTATTCCCAAAATTATCAATTATTACCTATTTGCAGGATAGGTGATAATTTTCTGTTTGCTGGGGACTTAATGGCCAGGACCACCACCGATTGTGAGAATGGGGGTCCAGAACACCCTATTTATTCTCACTGCCCAAGCACAGTGAGGAGTACATTGAATGGAGCAGTGGTCCAGCATGCGTGCTGCCACTCCATTTAAATTATATGGAAATGACGGAAACAGCCAAGTACAGCACTCGGCTGTTTCCGTCATTCTCATAAACAGTGAATTGAGCGGCGGGTGGATTAAAGCTCCTCATCAAAGCAGTCGAGCAGTGAGGAGGATCTGGGGGTTCAAGACCCCTGTTCTCATGATCAGTGGGGGTCGCTAGCGAACATAAATGATCACCTATCCTGTGCATAGGTAATGATTTATAATTTTGGGAAAACCCCTTTAGGACTAAATCCCTTCTTCAGCTGTCCATGCGGCACAGATTGAAATCTATGCCAGCTAAGAGGTCACGTAGATTTCCACTATAATTTAAATCATGGTACATATGTCGGGCTGTAGGGGATCCCCTCATGCGCTAAGCCCCACCAACTTTTTTTTAAAGTAATATGAGCGACGGGAAAAGGTAAAAAGTAGCAAATCACAGTGCAAATATGGCGTGCGCCATAATTTGCGACTTACTGACACCAGAAAACTGGCATAAAGCCCTTCATAAATTCCCCCATTGTATGTTTCCGGCAAGTATACACTTCAGCTCTACTTACATAGCGCAATCATCGACACTATATGTGCCCGAACGATCATTAGAGCGAAAGTTCGGGCAGATACAGTTTCATTATTGTTGGCAGGACAAAGGGAGATGTGCTGCCGACAATCGATGATTTTAATGCCTGCATAAAAGATCTGATCAGCCGACAAACGACAATTTGGTTGTTCTTCAAGTAGAACAAAACTAGACGATGGAGTTAATCATACATGGTAGAATTTTCGGAGTAAAGTAAGAATCAGGCCAATAATCCAGCCACATCTGGGAGATATAAAAATCTTTGAGTTTTACAGTTTAATTAAAGTGATCATCACAAAATACCAGAAAAGTAGCCAAAGTAGCTGTTATGGAGCCCTGCAGTGGCAGCAGCAATGAGGCCCATCTACACTCCTAGGTGAGGGGCTGTTAGTGATCAATGTGTATAATGGATCACTAGGAGGGGACGGAAAGGAGGAAAAGACACAGGGCACACAGAAGCTGCAATATTTATATGCTTTTCGGGGGGAATTTATTAAGACTGGCCATTTATACGCCAATCTTAATAGGAAACAAGCTGGAGAAAGACTCAAATTTTCTTAAAAGGCGCGCATCTTTTAATAAATTTGTCACATCTTCGGCAGTCCACCCGCCACTGAGTTAAATCTACGCCTGCCAGAAGCTGGCGTAGATCTCAGCTATAATTTCCGCCATTCTCTATCATAAATTAAAGTAAATGCGTCAGGTGCCGCCTTCTATTGTGCTTCCCCCCAACTCTTTAGAAAAGTGGCGAGAGCAGCTGAAATGGCCCAGAAGTTAAAATTTTTGCGACTTTAGATACTCTTCTATGCCAGAAACCTGGCGAAGAAAATTGTTAAATTCCCTTTTTCATATTCTAAACTCACTTGCTGCTGAAGGTGGTTTCGG